>NC_140962.1:97616989-97689489 GCF_056783735.1 Eptatretus burgeri | reverse complement strand
CTCTGCACATCACCCTTATTCTTGAAAATCGGAATCAGTACACTTAATCTCCACTCCTCCGGCATCCTCTCACTTTCCAAGACTTTATTAAACAATCTGGTTAACAACCCCACTGCCATCTCTCCTAAGCACTTCCATGCCTCCACTGGTATTCCATCTGGGCCAACCGCCTTTCCACTTTTCATCTTTTTCATAGCAGTCCTCACTTCATCCTTACTGATCCACCCCACTTCCAGATTCACTATCTCCACCTCTTCCAACCTTCTCTCTCTCTCATTTTCTTCATTCATCAGCTCCTCAAAGTACTCCATCCACCTTCTCAACACACTCTCCTCGCTCGTCAGCACATTCCCATTTGCGTCCTTTATCACCCGAACCTGCAGCACATCCTTCCCAGCTCGGTCCCTCTGTCTTGCCAATCGGTATAAATCCTTTTCCCCTTCTTTTG
Organism: Eptatretus burgeri; assembly: GCF_056783735.1. Taxonomy (NCBI): domain Eukaryota; kingdom Metazoa; phylum Chordata; class Myxini; order Myxiniformes; family Myxinidae; genus Eptatretus; species Eptatretus burgeri. Next base: position 97,689,041 of record NC_140962.1, on the reverse strand, counting down.
TATCCAACTTCTCATACAGCTCATCATATGCCTTTTCCTTGGCCTTTGCCACCTCTCTTTTTGCTTTTCGACGCCACTCCTTGTACTCCTGCCGACTTTCTTCATCTCTCTGACTATCCCACTTCTTTTTAGCCAACCCCTTCTTCCTTATACTTTCCTGTACTTCCTCATTCCACCACCAAGTCTCCTTATCTTCCTTCCTCTGTCCAGATGTCCAGTACCTTCCTAGCTATCTCCCTCACAACTTCTGCTGTCGTTGCCCAATCATCCCACCCATCTTTACCACCATCCAACGCCTGTCTCACCTCCTCCCTAAATTTCACGCAACAGTCTTCCTCCTTCAGCTTCCACCATCTGGTCCTTGGTTCAGCCCTCACTCTCTTCCTCAACCTCACCTCTAAAGTCATCCTACAGACCACCAATCGATGCTGTCGAGCTACACTCTCCCCTGCCACAACCTTACAGTCACTAATCTCTTTCAGGTTGCATCTCCTACTTAAGATGTAATCCACCTGTGTGCACTTTCCTCCACTCTTGTATGTCACCCTGTGTTCCTCCTTCTTCTTGAAATACGTGTTTACCACTGCCATTTCCATTCTTTTTGCAAACTCTACCACCATTTGCCCTTCCACATTTCTCTTGTTGAGACCGTACCTCCCCATCACCTCCTCATCCTCTTTATTCCCTCCCCAACATGTCCATTGAAATCTGCTCCAATCACCACTCTTTCATCCTTGGATACACTCTCCACCACTTCATCTAACTCACTCCAGAAATCTTCTTTATATTCCATCTCACACCCCATATGTGGGGCATATGCACTGATGACATTCATCATCACCCCTTCAATTTCCAACTTCACACTCATCACTCGGTCAGACACCCTCCTCACCTCCAATACCCTCTTGACATGATCTTCCTTCAGGATTACCCCGACACCATTTCTCCTCCCATCCACACCATGGTAGAACAGTTTGAAACCACCTCCAATGCTCCTCGCCTTACTCCCCATCCACTTGGTCTCTTGTACACACAGTATGTCCACCTTTCTTCTCTCCATCATATCAGCCAACTCTCGCCCTTTGCCAGTCATCGTCCCAACATTCAGAGTTCCAACTCTCACCTCCACACTTCTATCCTTCCCCTCTCCCACTGCCTCCCGGACTCGCCTTCCCCGTCTCCTTCTCCTCCTTCGCCCAGCAGTAGCACAATTTCCACTGGTACCCTGCTGACCACCGGTACCGGTGGCGGTCGTTGGTAACCCGGGCCTCGACCGATCCGGTATGGAAATTCGTTTTGTTGTCCGCATAATGATTTGGCATAGGTTTTTACGCCGGATGCCCTTCCTGACGCAACCCTGGTCGCCTCTTACGACACACAGGGATATGGTACACCTATTCTAACCGGGGCATACACCGGGCCCAGTACAACTGGTGCTCATTTCGCCGACCTCGGAAGGATGGCAGGCTGAGTCAACCCCCTGGTGTTTTCTACTTGGTTTATATATATATTTATATATATATATATATATATATATATATATATATATATATATATATATATATGTATATATATATATATATATATATATATATATATATATATACATATATATATTAATTCAGTGTCCCAACGGGGCTTGAACTCAGGACTCATATATATATATATATATATGTATGTATATATATATATATATATATATATATGTATATATGTGTATATATATATGTATGTATATATATATGTATATATATATATATATATATATGTATATATATATATATATATACATATGTGTTTGTTTGACTTGTATGCATTCCTTAGCTGCTAGACGGAATGAGCTGAAAGCTAGTGGATGCATGCCGTGGGGGGGGGGGGGGGGGCAACACTTGCAGTTTTGTTTAAACCTTTACCGAGTCCCGAAACAAGGAAACCTCTTCACAGGAGGGGGGAACTTGGCCAGACGGAAAAATTGATTTTCCATTCCCCAATTTGTGTCTTTTTAGAAGACACCATCTCCGTACTGGATGGCCGTTGGCTCCTGAAAGGAGCATATCCTCCCTTTGTCAGGTGTTGTTTTAGTCCTGGCATAACCATGTGGACGAAGCTTGTGAGGGGTGTCGGTTTAGTCGCCGACAACTCGACCACGTGGCAGGGTTACATGTTACCACAATGAGTTGAAAACTGCTGGTTGTACTTGGAGCATACCCGGGCAGATTTTAGATGGTTAAAATTTTTTTATAGTCCGGGGCGGAAGGGGGTGGTGCAGGATGGAAGGAGGACCCAAATTCTCTCTAGATATAAATGCCCTTCAGGGTGCTTTCTATGTACATGTATTTCATATCGCACCATCTGGTGGGAGTGGGATCATTGAGCATAACCATGTGGACCGAGGCTGCTGCTGGTATCTCCAGGCTGCCTGACTGTATCTGTCTGTTTTGTACATAATGAAAATCCCAGAGAGTGTTCGCTTATGAAAATAAACTGAGGGCCATATGACTGCACTCATATACAACCATCTACAAATTGCGTATGCATCAATACACTTTAGAAGTGGGGAAATTATCCCATCCATAAGGATGGGTTCTTTGCTAGTGTGAACTAGAACGAGCATTCAAAGATTGCAGACCCTTGCCAGGACTTGTTTTCTATAGTTTAATACACGACCTGTCAGAAGTTTTAGAACACCCCCATTTTTCCAGTTTTTCCTGAAATTTAAGCAGTTTCATGTTTCAATGTACTCTGAAATTAAAGCATAGAACAAATAAACAATTGCAGATAAAAAAGAAATCATGGAATCGTTTTGTTGACCAAAATTTAATCTAAATTTTTGACTCACCAAAGTAGCCACCTTTTGCAGATAGAATAGCCGAACATTTTGTGGCATTCTTTCCACAATGGAAATCAAATATTGTTCGGAAAGTTCTTCCCAGCACTGTTGCAGAAGTTCCCACAAATGTGTTGCACTTGGAGGTTGCTTTGCTTTCACCCTTCTATCCAGTTCATCCCAAACCAGCTCGATGGGGAGATGGAAATCTGGAGACTGCGCTAGCCATTCCATGATTTGAAGCCTACCACCTTGTTCTTTTCTTCTAAGGTAGTTCTGACATAGCCTGGAGGTATGTTTTGGTCGTTATCTTGCTGCAGGATGAACCCCTGACCAACTAGGTGGAGACCAGAGGGTATTGCATGGTGATGCAAAATGCTGTGGTAGCCCTTTTCGTTCAGAGTGCCAGTCACTCTGTGCAAGTCGCCGACTCTGGATCCTGAAAAAGAGCTCTAGATCATCACGCTTCCTCCTCCATGCTTGACAGTTCATGTCACACACTGAGGAACAATCCTCTCATCTACTCGACGCCGTACAAAAACCCTGCATGATGAACTGAAGATTTCAAATTTTGATTAATCGATCCAAAAGACCTTCTTCCAGTTTTCAGCAGTCCACTGGTGGTGCTTCAATGCCCAGGCAAGCCTCTTTTTCTTATTTTGCCATCTAAAGGCCCGGTCACACCTTGACGTTTTAGCCAACGTATGCCGATTTTTGAATTTTTTTTCTAAAACGCTGGCACACGTTGAATACGTTATGGGTAAGTTTTGATAACATTGAGAGCACGCTGGCATATGTCGTAGTACGTTGCCATACGTTGTTGTACGTTGGCTTTAAACGTTGTACTTTTCGGTTGTCCTCAAATTTTTTCATGCTTGAAATTTCACGACGTATGCCGGCGTATGACTCACACGTTCCGCTACGCTGGCCACAAGTTGTAGGCACGGTCTGCGATCATTGACAGACGTCAACACTTGCTACTTGTAAGTTAATCATAAGTTGAGACACGCCGAGGTAGTGTTTAGAGTACCCGAAACTTATTTCCTACCTATGATTAACGTGTTGTTGGCACGTTACGCGATCCTTGCCACACGTCGACAGACGTTACTTTTAAGTTACTCATAGGCTGAAAGACGTCGGTATAATGGATCGTCCTTGCGTCAGCGTCCACGGCCACGGCCAGGACACTTATTTGCAGCATTCTTCAAACTTTTCTTGGGCATGACGAGGATGTTCACACTTCGATGTCTAGCTTGGCTATGATTTCAATTGTCCATCGCCAGCGTCTATTTAAAATAGTCGAGTTTGAGCGTTTTAACACGTTCAGAAGAAACGTTTCAAATTTCCAAACCCCAGCGTCAAAAAAAACAAAAAAACAAAAAACAAAGGCGAGTGACAGCAATTTAAATCGTTCATTGTAAACAATGAAAATTGCTGAGTGGTACCGTTTTAAAGTCGTTTAGTGTAAAAAAAATCCAATTGTTGAGCGCAAGCGTCTACTTTCAATAGTGGAGATGCAGCCATTTAAATCGTTGAGTGGCAGCCCATGAACCTACCCGTGGACACGCGGACGCAAGGACGATCCATCATAACCCACACCCTCCCCCTCACACCCATCTACTACTGCCAACATGAACAAACTACTACTAATACTAATACTGATACTGATACTGATACTGTTACTGCTGACATGGACATCGACTCAAAAAGGACTCGAAAACACTGTTGGGTTCCCCTTTTATGAGCAGCATTTTTATATACCAATTCCCAAAACCGCTGGGAACACGTCTTTATATGGCAGTTGTAACCTAGAAACACGTTCATTTATTTTTTTTGTCGACCGGAAGACGTCATTGGAATACGTCTACATACGTCGATGTGTGTTGGGGCTACGTAGAGAATTGGTTCAAAGCACGTCAAACATAAGTTAGAAATAAGTTTCGCGTAAAAAAGACATTACCGCGACGTGTTTCGACTTATGAGTAGCTTATAAGTAGCCTTTGTGGACGTGTGTAAGCGTCCACATATCGTGTGTAAAACTTATCCTCATCGCATGCGAACGTGTGTCATACGCTGAGTACGTCGTAAAATTTTGAACATGTTCAAAATTTCTTGACGTACTCTACTTACTACGACTTATGATAGCGTATTTAGCGTTCTACTCGCGCATACCAAACTTACCCATACCGTATTCGACGTGCCCCAACGTTTTAGACACACTTTTTGTTACGTCGGCATACGCTGGCAAGATCGCCAAGGTGTGACCGCGATTTTGACCCTTCCATTTCTACGGCAGTTATGATTTGAATCGTTGTGCGTCAGCCTTTTAATAGGCTACGTCACGACATCGTCGGCGATGCGTGCAACGCGCTATGCCTGAGTTAGACTATCGTTGGGCATCGGTTGTGTAGGCCGACAACAGGTTCAGCATTCGTTGGTATAAGTTATCTATAACACAACGAAACGTTCTGTGTAGTTACCAATGCGTTATACATAAGACCAAGTCGCTATGAATACGTCCGAATCTTTAAAAAAAAACATCAAAAGTTCAACGTAAGCCAGCGTTTTACATAAATTTTAACACGTTGCCATCGCTGGCTAAAACGTCAAGGTGTGACCGGGCCTTTAGCAATGGCTTTCTTACTGCCACTCGACCTGTCAAACCTGCAGCTCGAAGTCTTCTCTTAACAGTTGAAACTGAGACTTCCTTACTTCGACCAGTGTTAAGCTGTGCTTGAAGCTGCTGTCCATTGAGCCACCTATCACACAAGCTATTGACTCTCAGAAACTTGTATTCTGATTGTGTTGTGGCTTTGGGTCTGCCAGACATCTTCCTGTCAGTTTCCAAGTGCCTTTTTGAAGGTGTCGGAAACTGTACTCACTGACACCTTGACCTCTTTGCAATTTTTCTAAAGGAAAGACCTACACTTTTAAGGGTTACTAGACGACCTGTGAACCCGTTGGGTTCCCATTGTGACAGCGGTTGATCAAAAATCATTTCAAAAAAAAGCTCCAGCGAACTATACCGCTGAGGTTGTTTACATTGATCAAATTCTCCCGGAGTACTTGACTGAATCTGGAATTGATTTTTAAATTTTTTTTTTCGTTGCCCAATTTGAACGAAACTTGATACTGCACACCACAAGAGAATGGTGAGTAAGGTCGCCCTAAAATTTTTGTACTATCGTGTACCGTTTTAGCTGTATTTCGGGAACATACATACAAGATGAGAGTTTTAGCGATATACTAGACAACCCGTGAACCCGTTAGGTTCCCATTGTGACAGCGGTTGATAAAAAAAAATCATTTAAATAAATAAAAAAGATAGCTCGAGCGAACTATACCGCTGTGGTTGTTTGCATTGATCAAATAATCCCGAAGAGTACTTGACTGAATCGGGAAATGATTTTTTAATAATTTTTTTCGTTGCCCGATTTGAACGAAACTTGATATTGCGCATCAATGTGAAAAAAAAAACGGAGATGAGAAAGTCGAAGAAATTATTGTGCGTCATCTTCTAAATACAATTTTATTTATTAATGAACATGGACGTATTCGATCAAAATGGTGGTTTTTTATGCTTAAAAATAAATCGTTCTTTGTCCATACTAAATGTTTGAGATTTAAAAAGAAATCATTTGAAGAAAAAAAAACATAGCTCCAGCGAACTATACCACTGAGGTTGTTTCCATTGATCAAATACTCCCGAAGAGTACTTGACTGAATCGGGAATTGATTTTTTAATAAATTTTTTCGTTGCCCGATTTGAACGAAACTTGATACTGCACACCGTAGGAGAATGGTAAGGTGGGCCGAAAATTTTTGCGCTATCGTGTACTGGGAATTCGTTTTGGCTGTATATTGGGAACATGCATACATATATACAAGATGAGAGTTTTAGTAATATATAGATATAGATAATGGTCTGTCTGTCTTCCTTTGTTAATTGTCTTTTCTCGCTATTTTGATAGCATTATACTACTTCCTGCAGTGCAATATTGTCCAAGTAATGCTTCAGAGGGTGTAATAACACAGTCTGTTCCAACACTGCTTTTATACAGACAGAGGGTTTGTAACTGATCATCAAAAGTTGGGACACCTGTAGGAATTGTTTGCATCAACTTTCAAGGCTTAATTTACTTCCATTGCTGCAGAACAGCTGCAGTTGCTAACCCATTACTTGTTCCCTGAAAAGGGCCTAAGTTTTTAACAACTCTGAAATTTACATTATTTTTCAGTTTTTGGAAACATAAACTTTCTTTTTTAACCTCTGGCAGTTTACCGCTTAGCTTTGTACCAATTCAGGTTATTCACTGGACTTGAACTGCTTAAATTTCAGTAAAGATTGGAAAAATGGGGGTGTTCTAAAACTTGTGACCGGTCTTGTAGTTCATATCTTAATTGGGTGTTTGGGTTAATTAAAATACCCCATTTGAAGATAATTAATGGCCTTATTTAATCATATCCTTCATAAGGCGCATCCTCGGCCACCTCGCTCTCTGGAGTCTTGAGGCGTCTCCTGGGTGACCTTGCTGGCGTTTAAAGCCACACTGTTTTTTTGGCCTGCTCAACCATGCCTTGATTTAGAAGAGGCTGCGATGATTTATTTTTGATAGTTTTTTTTCACTTTCCTCACTCTTATTATTGAATACCTGTTTCACCATAGCTACAAATCACTGGGTTCATTGCAATGCTTATAAACACCTGGAGACGGCAGCGTTCGTGGCTCTATTTCATTTCCACACATGCAATAACCTCAAGAATCTCTCAAACCAAGCCGAATTACAAAATTTAAGCTCCAGAATCGAACTCGGCAGCAGCTCCGACTCTTAGAACGTGTTCATTTGTGCAATTTGGACATTGCTTGGGCGTTTCCGTGTGCGGTTTTATCGACGGCAATTGGTCATCGTTTGCCAAGCCAGGCATTCCGTTGGAATGCTTCTTTGAGTGTTTAAACCACTTACCGAGCGCGGTACAGTCGATAGCGGTACAGGTCGTGAACCGATTGGGATGTGCAGTCGACAGTTACTACAAGGTAGCGGTACATATACAGTGCACACGGACGTGGTACATATGGGTATATTTGGATTTGTTGGGACTCTCCACGGGTGTGTGGACATGCCATGCCTGTTACGAGCGCCGTGGTGGCAAATTTTCATCCCGTATCCTATGGAGGTTTTATCAGGTTTTCTTTGTCCTCGTGACAATTTCTAAAGCATTTGGTTATAAAGCCCTACAGTCCATAGCGGTATAGTTTGTGTCCTGATCGGAATGTTCAGTCGGCAGTTCCTACAAGGTACATGATTTACAAAGGTTATATGGTTTCTTTTTGTGAGTTTTAAAGCAAAATATATTTGATAACACCTGATTTCCAAGCCGTTTGTTGTATGAATGTTTTTTTAATTCCTGAGTGAAATTTTTTTCCACCGATCACACGCAACTGTTTATAAAGATTAATGTTTGTGCACATATCCTTGAAACGTAAATTTAAATGCACCATTGTTTTTCGGTGAAAGCTACTGAAGGTTTCTGGGTTGTATACAGTACGTACTGAAGTGAGTAATCACCCTGACTCCAATCTGCCGATTCCAGAAAAATTGCCAATATCTGCGAAGCGTGCGTGCGTGAGTGTGTGCATGCATGTTCATAAAACATAATATTCTTTCTGCTGACTCGTGTGTGTGTGTGTGTATGTATATATATATATATATATATATATATATATATATATATATATATATATATATATATATATATATCTGTTCAATCCTATATCACGGGCAATTAAACTTTGCAATGTCTCCAGGGTTGCTCTGCATTAAGCAGTAACTGTTTTGTGGATAAAGTAATTATTTGAACAAATTCATTTTATTTCATCAATTGCTGCATGTATGGTGGACCAGCTTTAAAGTTAAAGGGATCTTATATGGTATGCAGCCACAGCTTGGCCAGCCGTTCCTTATCAGCCATTTAATTTGAGTGCTCAAGCCACTTGCCGAGCACCCGAAAAACGACAGCATGACCGTGCTACGTCATTCTGAGAGAATCGTTCACACACTGCGGACACATTTGCGACGCCATGTCATCCCGAGCCAGTGGCCCACGCTCCGTCGTCCCAAGCCAGTGGTCCGCCCTCCATCCCGAGCCAGTGGTCCGCGCCCCGTCGTCCCGAGGAAGTGGTCCACGCTCCGTCGTCCCGAGCCAGTGGTCCGCGCTCTATCGTCCCGAGCCAGTGGTCCACGCTCTATCGTCCCGAGCCAGTGGTCCGCGCTCCGTCCCGAGCCAGTGGTCGGCGCTCCGTCCCGAGCCAGTGGTCCGCGCTCCGTCCCGAGCCAGTGGTCCGCGCTCCGTCCCGAGCCAATGGTCCGCGCTCCGTCCCGAGCCAGTGGTCCGCGCTCCGACGTCCCGAACCAGTGGTCCGCGCTCCGTCGTCCCGAGACAGTGGTCCACGCTCCATCGTCCCGAGCCAGTGGTCCGCGCTCCATCGTCCCGAGCCAGTGGTCCGCACTTCGTCGTCCCGAGCCAGTGGTCCGCGCTCCGTCGTCCCGAGCCAGTGGTCCGCGCTCCGTCGTCCCGAGGCAGCGGTCCGTGCATCGTGTTCCGTCGTCCCGAGCCAGCGCTCCGTGTTCCGTCGTCCCGAACCGGCGCTCCGTGCTTCGTGTTCCATCATCTCGAGCCGGCGGTCCACGCTTCGTATTCCATCGTCCCTGGCCAGCGGTCCACGCTTCGTGTTCCGTCGTCCCGAGCCAGTGGTCTGCGCTCCGTCGTCCCGAGCCAGTGGTCCGCGCTCCGTCGTCCCGAGCCAGTGGTCCGTGCTCCGTCGTCCCGAGCCAGTGGTCTGTGCTCCGTCGTCCCGAGCCAGTGGTCCGCGCTCCGTCGTCCCGGGCCAGTGGTGCGCGCTCCGTCGTCCCGGGCCAGTGGTGCGCGCTCCGTCGTCCCAGGCCAGTGGTGCGCGCTCAGTCGTCCCGGGCCAGTGGTGTGCGCTCCGTCCTCCCGGGCCAGTGGTGCGCGCTCCGTCGTCCCGGGCCAGTGGTGCGCGTTCCGTCGTCCCGCCCAGTGGTGCGCGCTCCGTCGTCCCTGGCCAGTGGTCCGCGCTCCGTCGTCCCGGGCCAGTGGTGCGCGCTCCGTCGTCCCGGGCCAGTGGTGCGCGCTCAGTCGTCCCGGGCCAGTGGTGCGCGCTCAGTCGTCCCGGGCCAGTGGTGCGCGCTCCGTCGTCCCGGGCCAGTGGTGCGCGCTCCGTCGTCCCGGGCCAGTGGTGCGCGCTCCGTCGTCCCGGGCCAGTGGTGCGCGCTCCGTCGTCCCGAGCCAGTGGTCCGCGCTCCGTCGTCCCGAGGCAGCGGTCCGTGCATCGTGTTCCGTCGTCCCGAGCCAGCGCTCCGTGTTCCGTCGTCCCGAGCCGGCGCTCCGTGCTTCGTGTTCCATCATCTCGAGCCGGCGGTCCACGCTTCGTATTCCATCGTCCCTGGCCAGTGGTCCACGCTTCGTGTTCCGTCGTCCCGAGCCAGTGGTCTGTGCTCCGTCGTCCCGAGCCAGTGGTCCGCGCTCCGTCGTCCCGAGCCAGTGGTCCGCGCTCCGTCGTCCCGAGCCAGTGGTCCGCGCTCCGTCGTCTCGAGCCAGTGATCCGCACTCTGCCGTCCCGAGCCTGTGGTCTACGCTCCGTCATCCCGAGGCAGCGGTCGGTGCTTCGTGTTCCATCGTCCAGAGCCAGCGCTCTGTGCTTCGTGTTCCGTCGTCCCCGGCCAGCGGTCCGCGCTTCATATTTCGTCGTCCCCGGCCAGCGCTCCGTGTTCCGTTGTCCCTGGCCAGCGGTCCACGCTCCGCGCTCCGTCGTCCCCGGCAAGCGCTCCGCGCTCCGTCGTCCCCGGCAAGCGCTCCGCGCTCCGTCGTCCCCGGCCAGCGCAACGCGTTCCGTCGTCCCCGGCCTGCGATCCGCGTTCCGTCGTCCCCGGCCAGCGGTCCGCGCTCCGTCGTCTCCGGCCAGTTGTTCGCGCTTCGTGTTCCATCATCCCGAGGAAGTGGTCCGGGCTCCATCGTCCCGGGCCAGTGGTCCGCGCTCCGTCGTCCCGGGCCAGTGGTCCGCGCTCCGTCGTCCCGGGCCAGTGGTCCGCGCTCCGTCGTCCCGGGCCAGTGGTGCGCGCTCCGTCGTCCCGGGCCAGTGGTGCGCGCTCCGTCGTCCCGGGCCAGTGGTGCGCGCTCCGTCGTCCCGGGCCAGTGGTGCGCGCTCCGTCGTCCCGGGCCAGTGGTGCGCGCTCCGTCGTCCCGGGCCAGTGGTGCGCGCTCCGTCGTCCCGGGCCAGTGGTGCGCGCTCCGTCGTCCCGGGCCAGTGGTGCGCGCTCCGTCGTCCCGGGCCAGTGGTGCGCGCTCCGTCGTCCCGGGCCAGTGGTGCGCGCTCCGTCGTCCCGGGCCAGTGGTGCGCGCTCCGTCGTCCCGGGCCAGTGGTGCGCGCTCCGTCGTCCCGGGCCAGTGGTGCGCGCTCCGTCGTCCCGGGCCAGTGGTGCGCGCTCCGTCGTCCCGGGCCAGTGGTGCGCGCTCCGTCGTCCCGGGCCAGTGGTGCGCGCTCCGTCGTCCCGGGCCAGTGGTGCGCGCTCCGTCGTCCCGGGCCAGTGGTGCGCGCTCCGTCGTCCCGGGCCAGTGGTGCGCGCTCCGTCGTCCCGGGCCAGTGGTGCGCGCTCCGTCGTCCCGGGCCAGTGGTGCGCGCTCCGTCGTCCCGGGCCAGTGGTGCGCGCTCCGTCGTCCCGGGCCAGTGGTGCGCGCTCCGTCGTCCCGGGCCAGTGGTGCGCGCTCCGTCGTCCCGGGCCAGTGGTGCGCGCTCCGTCGTCCCGGGCCAGTGGTGCGCGCTCCGTCGTCCCGGGCCAGTGGTGCGCGCTCCGTCGTCCCGGGCCAGTGGTGCGCGCTCCGTCGTCCCGGGCCAGTGGTGCGCGCTCCGTCGTCCCGGGCCAGTGGTGCGCGCTCCGTCGTCCCGGGCCAGTGGTGCGCGCTCCGTCGTCCCGGGCCAGTGGTGCGCGCTCCGTCGTCCCGGGCCAGTGGTGCGCGCTCCGTCGTCCCGGGCCAGTGGTGCGCGCTCCGTCGTCCCGGGCCAGTGGTGCGCGCTCCGTCGTCCCGGGCCAGTGGTGCGCGCTCCGTCGTCCCGGGCCAGTGGTGCGCGCTCCGTCGTCCCGGGCCAGTGGTGCGCGCTCCGTCGTCCCGGGCCAGTGGTGCGCGCTCCGTCGTCCCTGGCCAGTGGTCAGCGCTCCGTCGTCCCGGGCCAGTGGTCCGCGCTCCGTCGTCCCGGGCCAGTGGTCCGCGCTCCGTCGTTCCGGGCCAGTGGTCCGCGCTCCGTCGTCCCGGGCCAGTGGTCCGCGCTCCGTCGTCCCGGGCCAGTGGTCCGCGCTCCATCGTCCCGGGCCAGTGGGCCGCGCTCCGTCATCTCGAGCCAGTGGTCCACGCTCCGTCATCCCATGACTAATGTAACATGTTTGATAAGGTGGTGTAATTGCTGATGCATACATGGCAGTAATCTTCCAGAATTATTTTTTGTATGATCGTTGCAATCTATGTTTTATTTCAATTGAATTGCAGTGAATACTTTAACACTGCTTGGGGAAGGTGTTATGTGAAGGTTTTTGGTTTTTTTGCTTGTCATGGAGCCAGCAATCCTGTATAGTCTCGTAATAACCTTAAGTCTGGGTGCCTTTGCTGATAGAGCAGGGTGTATTGGCAGTTTTTACCACATTAAACTTTGTGGCCATTGCATTGCACTCTGTCGTGCATTGTTTTAAGTGCAAGTCGTTAATCTCGTTGCCCTGTCTGTGAGCATTTGGAGCCGCAAAAGATTCCATGGTATATTTCGCCAAGAGTAGGCGTTTGGGCTGGTTCCTCGGTTGAATTTCAAATTGCAGTCTAGTGATTAGCATAATTCCTTATCCTTGATCATTTCTGTCTGTGACATAAATATGTGGATGATGAGTGATGTTGAGTGGCTCCATGGCTGCAGCTGCTGAGACTTAAATGTCTTTTCCCGCTGAGGTTGAATGAGTGACTTTGCAAGCAGAAAGTGGATCTTGTTTGTTAATTTGACAAAGAGATTGTGGAAAATTTAAATGTTTCAGAGCTTATTTGAAATGGATTCTTGGAGCATTTTGTTCGATTTTTATGTTTATATTTTGAATCATTCTACCTTTATGTTCCTCAGGGTGTTCCCAGGACACGGAGGATAAAGAGAAAGAAAACAAGCTTTCAAGAGTCTGAAGCAATAAAAAGGCTTCCAGGTTAACAATGGAAACTGGTCGTGGACAACTTGATGCTCATCATGTGATCAAAGATGGAACAGTTACTGCAACAAAGACCGAGTGCTCAGTGGAGCAAAGTCGTCGAAAGGATAAAGTCAGAGGTGGGATTGGGGGGCGAGGGGCGAGGACTGGTAGAAGTACTGCGGAGAGCGTGCATGACTCCCCTTTCAAGATCCTACCATGCTCACCTTTCTCACCCATGTCTTCCACCTTACCGCATTCAGATGGTACTACGCCACCAGGTGTAGTGGGCCAGGAGATGGAGAAGTTGACTGCAGAGGAGGCACTAGGCCTGCATCAAGCAGAAGAGAGGTTAAAGCGAGACTTCATCGTTCGGATACGCAAAACTGATGCAGGCAGTTCTCAGCCACCATATCTCTGCCGGCTATGTTCGCAACCTCTCGACGGTGTCTCTCAAGCGCACCGGCATATCAAAGAAAGGCGTCATCGTAGGGCTTTGCAGGAAAAAAAGGAGGATGAATGTCTTCGTCAGCTCCCAGAACCTTCTACCAAGCATGCAAATGCACTCTCTCTTTGTCTCTTGCAGCTTCAGAGTGATGTTGGCCTCTCTGAGAGGGACAGTCGACAGCGGGTTTTTATTGTGACTCAAATGGAAGCGGTTGTGCAAAAGACACTGCCAAAGGTCTCTCTGCGTCTTTATGGATCGTCTCTGACTCGCTTTGGTTTCAAAACTAGTGATGTAAATATTGATGTGTGTCTACCTAATGACATGACACTGCCAGCTGCACTCATATCTGTCTCTGAAATTCTCAAGTCTTCGGACCTGTATGAGGAGGTGCAGACTGACTTTCATGCCAAGGTCCCAGCTGTTTTGTGCAAACATCAGAAGAGTGGATTGCTCTGTAAAGTTGGCGGAGGGGCTGAGACGTCTTTTCAGAATAACCAACTGCTAGCTCATTTTGGCCACCTTGAGCCTCACAGTCTGTCTCTTGGTCTTGCCCTGCGTCACTGGGCCCGACTTTGTGATTTGGATCGGCCAGAAGAAGGAGGGCTGCCCCCTTATGCGTTCGCACTTATCACTGTTTTCTATCTTCAGCAACGGCATCCAGCTCTTCTACCTGCACCTCTAAGCCCTCGTATTTCAGGATTTGATCCAAACCATCCTGACGATTTCCAGTTGATATCAGTCAATAATGGCTCTGTTACTTGGGAAAGGAGGCAGGGGGGTAATGGTGGGGGACAAGGAAGTGAGCGGACAGATGAGCAGCCTGTTGTGACCCCTGGCAAGACACCACTGACTCGGATAGCTGATGGGCCAGTCCCCTCCCTGGGTGTTTTGTGGCTTGGTCTGTTGCGCTTTCTCTGCCTGGAGTTCGCCCCGAGTGAGTGGGTTGTATGCCTGCGCACTGCAGAACCTGTGTCTCGCCAGGCCAAGGCTTGGCCCCGCCGCCGCCTTGCTATTGAGGATCCTTTTAGTCCTTGGAGGAATGTGGCAAGATGCATGTCCAGCCAACTGGTTTACGACGCTTATATGGAGTTCTTGCGGAATACCTATAAATATTTTGCAACACCGTGCCTGGGCTCCCAAGGTGTAAGACCAATGGAAAAGCTGGATTCAGAGGTGAAAGGGGTGACGACAAGTTCAAGAGAGCAGTCGAATGCCAAAAGGTTTGGAGAGGAACTTGAGCGATGCAAGGTCGGTGTTGAGAATGTGGTGGAGAATGAATTGAAAGAAGAGGGACAAAAGAAAGTAGGGGGAAAAAATAGAGGGAAATGCAATGATGGTGTTGAAAATTGTGAGGAAGAGCCTAACAGAGATGTAAATATGCAAAAAGGAGAGCAGAGTAACATGGAAAGACCAAAAGATGGCAACGAGACAGAATTGGTATTTGTTTTTGATCAAAAAATCTTTACCAAAGATAAAACGACACCGGTTGTGTGTGCTTTATGCAAAAAAGATGGCCACACACACTCCTGTTGTCCAGATGATGCTTCTCGTCTGCCTCTCACTGCTCTCCCTTCACTATCTCTTCAGCACCGAAATCTTCTTGACATTGTGTGCCAGCAGTGCTTCAGAGAGTTTGCCCCAACTCCACAGGAAGAGAGTAAGCGTGACCAGATGCTGAATAGCTTGGAAAGATTCATACAAAGAGAGTTTGACAAATGTGCACGACTCACCCTCTTTGGCTCATCCAAGAATGGCTTTGGCTTTCGTCACAGTGACCTTGATATCTGTCTCACCTTTGAGGGATACCAATCAGCCGAGGAGCTGAACTGTAAGCAGCTTATTGAAGACTTGGCTCATGCCCTTCGAAAGCACACAGGGCTGAAAAACATTCTCCCAATAACAACAGCTAAAGTCCCTATCGTGAAATTTGAGTACATGTGTGGCTTAGAGGCCGACATCAGTTTGTACAACACACTTGCACAGCACAACACTCGGCTCTTGTACATGTACTCGAGTATTGACTCGCGCGTACGTATATTGGGTTACACCATGAAAGTGTTTGCAAAGGTTTGCGACATTGGTGACGCATCTCGCGGTAGCCTCTCATCATATGCATACACCCTAATGGTGCTTCACTTTTTACAGCAGCGTGATCCACCTGTTATCCCCGTCTTGCAGGAGCTTTGCAATGAGGGGCAAAATGAACCGAGAAAGATGGTTGACGGCTGGGATGTTACATTCTGCAGCAACCTAGAGATGCTGGACCGCCTGTGGGCAGGACGTGGAAAGAACCGGGAGACGGTGGGAGAGCTCTGGCTCGGCCTTTTGAGATACTACACAGAGTGTTGGCAACCATCACGTAAAGTCGTGTGTGTGCGCCGGCATGCACCACTCTCAACCTTTGAAAAGGAGTGGACAGCAAGCCACATGGCCATTGAGGATCCGTTTGACTTGTCACATAACCTTGGTGCAGGTGTTTCACGTAAGATGACCAACTTCATCCGCAAGGCCTTTGTGAATGGTCGCTCACTGTTCGGTTCTCCAATGACTGGTCTGATACCTCATCAAACCCCTTTCCAATACTTCTTTAATCCTGAAACGCTTACAGGTGGTGAAGGAGCACCGAATGACCGCTGTTGCCGACTCTGCGGGAAGATTGGCCATTTTGTAAAGAACTGCCCACGCAGGCGAAGGCCTCGACGCAGGGAGGACAGGGATGGTGTTGGTGGAGAGGGACAAGGTGGAGAAATCCCAGGGAGTGGAAGAGAGAGGAGGTGCTACCAATGTGGAGAATTAGGTCATGTCAGGAGGGAATGTACAGGCACAACCCGTCCCCGTCCAGCTTCTGGTGCTCATCCAGCCTCTGGTCATCGTCCTGCATCTCGGGCCCTGGTCCATGAGCGAGGCCGACCAAGTGGATATGTGAAAGAGGCACCAGCTTTCCTTGGTTTGCACCCACGGCTTCTCGTACAACCATCCTCTCAGCACCACATACAACCTCTCACCCAACAAGTCAACAAGATCGTCAACCAGCCCCTAGCACAACGACCTGCACAACCACATGGTATACTTGCCCACCCACACCCACATAACCACAGGCAGCAGATTCCCAGTGCACACAATCAGCCACTTGCTTCCATGTATCCTCCTCCCCCCATTGCACAACTTCATACTCAACATCAGACACAACCAATGTCTCAGATGCTGTTGCCTTCCCCAGCTCAACCGAACAACCAGCGACATAACCAACAACACAAGCCCAATAACTGGATGGACACGTTTGCACTCCATTGAGCTGGAATTTGCCACTGATAAGACTTGGTTATGTATAATACTTTCATTACATTCTTTTAATTTAAGAATCGTCGGATGGTTTATGGTCATTCATATCCAAATCAAAATACAATATTTTACATTCTTTTAATTTAAACGTCTCCTTGGTTATTTTATTTATCGAATCATTTTGCGTATGATTGAGAGTTACAATATCGGAATTGGAGCGAATGGACATGGGCTGATATCACGCAACCTCTGCAGATTATTGATATTATATTTTGTTTATTTGTATATTGATATTTGTACATTATATATCTGAATATATTTATAATTCGTTTTACAAATTTATTCAAGTCTGACAGGGATGACAGGATAGCTACAGAGGTAGGGCACTTACCTTTGAGAGGTCCAGTCAAGGTTTGTTTCTGGACTCAACGATAAACTGTCGGATTGGTGCTTCATAGGCAGGGTGTTGCTTTGACGTGTGCGCCGTCCACGACATTGGACGTTAAGCTCGATGTCCCGTCTGCTAGCATTGTCTCGTGGACGATGGTTATCGCCGGCACCTTGCCAACCCAAGAGATGATCCAGCCAGCAGCCAGATGTCGCAAATCTTATGTCGATGTTAATGAGTACAATGTACATACATGATCAGCTTGTAGCGCATTGTTGCAACTGAGATTTAAATACAGAAAAGGCTGTTTACATCTGTATTTTATTCAACACAGTAATTCATTGTTAGGTTCAACATAATATTTTTCTATTGTGAGTTTGTATATTACTCGTTCTTCATTTTACTCTTGCTGTATAACTTTTGGTCACTGCTCGTTTTTGTACCTTTCTCCTTGCACCATTATACAGGATGTTGTTGTCAGCCCATGGCAAGAGGGAGTTGGGGGTCATGTTCGTAAATGAAGGGTTTGGTGTCACCTTTGTGAGGGTGATGGAGGAATGGGATGGGGTGTGGTGGAGGATAGGGAAGGAGGGGCTGGGTGGTGGTGGTGGTGGTGGTGATGGAGGGAGGGATGGGGGGGGTGCTAGTAGTAAATTTAATAGCAAAAGCAAAATAATATTACTTTCCTGCTTTGTTCGCATTGATAACACTTTCAATCACAATCACATTATTAAAATCTCAAGGGTTTGTTTTTCGCAGCATGAATGCACCAACACAAAAACAATTGTACAAATGGAATGATGGTTATCGTGAGTTATAAAAATGGCAGCAGGTTGAAGTTCTAATCAGAGTTCAGTGATCGTACTAGGTGGCTAATTCATGTCGTCTCGCAGAACAACTTCCTTTTGCTGAACTAACGGTAAAACCCGCGCAAGTTCGCAAATTATGCATCGAGGTATGATATGTTTGTCGTGAACAATATGCAGTTGTCTCATTTTTGTTGCACAGAACACTTTTCTCTTTTATTCTCAATCAAAACTTGTCTTCCTAAAGTGGTTATCATTCAACTATTTTAACCCCTGTATAGTACAGGCAAAATGTCGGATGACCTCCCACAAAAGCAAACAACAGATTTTGATTCCTGGATATGTCCTCAGTGACGGAAAAAAAGTCCTAAGGGATCCTCCGGGGGAAAGTCCTGAAATCATGGAAATCCAATATGGCCGCCACACGGCATCGGGGAAAATGAGAAAATTGTAAAGATTGATATTTTAATATGTAAATATATGTTTTTCTGCATTCTAATTGTTTCTAGTTATGGTCTGTATATTGATATACAAGAATAATTATAAAAAAGTGAAATGTATTGAGGGTAAAATAAAAAAATTATAGCTTTTTTGTCCAAAAATGTCTTTTTTGTCCTGAAAAAAAATAAATTTACCTGATACTGATTTTGGCTCCTAGACAGAAAAAAAGAAACGTTGAAGACACAAGATGAAATCAAGTCTATGGCAATACAATATAATTATGTAAATCATTGAAACATGACAAAATTCACAATTCCACTCGGGGCAATCACATCTGCCTGACGAAGGTTTTGAATTGAAAATGAAAATTCGCATTAAACTCAGAAACTACATCCATTATAAACTTACTATACATGTTGAGAAAAATTAAGCGTATTAAAGTTAGAACTCGACAATGTCGTCATCATCCTCATCATTGTCACATGGAGTGTTTGTGCAGCCAGAGCCCCTGCAGTTTCCACAAGCTGTAGTACACTCAATGTTGTGCTTCCTGCATGTGCATCTCATGGTGCTACATTCAGCCTGGCAGTTGCACCTAATGACACGTAACATCTTTTCAGGAGCTGCTATTGATGTCTGAAGTGGCACAAAACCCTCGTCACACTTCTGCCAACCCCAGTCTGTCGGAAGAAGTTCATCTGCACATCCCTTCCATTCTTGGACTTGCAGATACACGTGCCGGCTGTGATAGTTTGCTGCTTCTGATGTTGGTGGTAACATCTGTGGTTGCATGTGAGAGGAGCTTGAAGCCACCTTGTCCCAGTACCGCTGATACCGGAGGGTGTCCAGGGTGTCAGTTGATGTTCCGTTGTAGATTATCACCAATGTTGTTTTCCTGCATCTGCCACATCACATATGGAAGCTGGATATGTATCAAAAACCTTGGCCTGCTCACGGAATGTGTTGTTTGCTTTGAACTTTTTGAGGGAAGCTCCCTTTCCAATCCCATGAAGACGATGTCGTGTCGCACCCAAGAACTGCATGTAGAAACAGTATGTGCTTGCATATGTCTTACCAATCATTTTCTTTGAAGCCTTGATGTTCCAGATGCGAGGCTTCTTCGTGTTCTTCTTTGGCTCGGGACAAAAGAAGAGGTCATGGGATTCTAAGCTTGCATGGTGGCATAGGAGGACGAGGATGTCTGTGTCATCACCAACTAACACAGTGTTGGTGACAGTAGCAGACTGCACGGCCTTCAGTACATTCAGGAGATCAGCATCCCCTGAGGCATGGTGTGTCTCACAGTTCTTCTTCTGAAGCTCTTCACTCAACATAAAAATGAATCGCTGTTTATTCTGCCTATTGGCAAGAAACTGTTCCTTCTTCATTGTGGTAGACGCATGCCAGCTGTAAATGTCACAGTAGTGCCAGCATTCCCTTTAGACAGTCTCTGGTGTGTCATGTCCTTCGTGTTGGTCCACCATCAAACACCATCAAACATCAAACACGACTATGGCATCTCCGTACTTCTTCGTTACATATTAATCAGTGCAATGGTGGCATATGTCTGTATGTAGATCCACGAGACCATGGAATGCGTTGAACAAGTGCCCCGCCATCCAAAACATACTGTTGCCCATCATTGGTGATATCGGCTGGGACATCGGATCCAAGAAGATCCCAGATGGCATCAGCAAAGACTGGCTTGTGTGCTTCTCGGAGCTGAAGAGAGGAATCAAAGAGGGCTGGTGAATAGCTGCACAGTTCATATTTGAAGGCCGACTCCAGTTCTTCTGCTGTCTGTGCAACAGTGATCGGTCTCTGGAAGAGGAGTTGTGGGTCAACCTGGACTTGCTCTCCATCAATCTTGACAGATGACTTCATGGCGAGGGTGACAACTTGGTCTTTCCTCTTAAATGTGTACTCGGCAGGTGTTTTCCCATCCATAGATTTCAATATTTTGCCTCCTACAGCATGTGCTGTATCGACGTTGACGGTGGGGTGTGCATGAACTCCAGTGGCAATGTTCCTCAGACGTGGATCACTACTGAACGGATTCCGTTCCTGTAAATACTGAAGAGCTGATAGTGTGTCCTTCCAGTCACGAGATTGTCTTGCCTTGGCCATGTCCTTCTTCTGCTCTCCAGTGTTGTAGTTCACACCTGTGAGCTCCTGCATTGCCTGGTTTATTTCTGCACAGGCAGGCATTGATAGTAGCCATACCAGCCGTTGTTGCTCTGCCATTCCTCGCCCTCGTGTGAGCCCCCCTCTAGTCTTCAAACTTCTCATCAGAACTTGTTCGATGATCAGGTCAGATGAAAGACCTGCCCACAGGCGATCACTTCGTCGAACCACATGGAACCCCTCATCAAAACGTTGTTGGACATTGGGATGTTGAGATTTGAGGTTGGACATCTGCTGCAGATACACCCTCGCAGATTTGGCATACAGGTTGTGGCCCGAGGCTGCCAGGTAAGGCAGCATTTCCTGGATGGCCTGTAGATGTAGTGCCCAGTTCCCAGTGCGCTCTACCCGGATGTATTTGCGTAGAATGTCTAGCATGTCCATATACTGAACCCAGAGCGCTGAAGTTCTGGAAGATATCTTTGCAGACTCGGCATGCTTCTGAAGGTGGTCTTTGATTCGTTTCAAGACGTCAGACTTGCATACTTCTTCCACAGACAGTGTCCCAGCCATCAGCTTCTCATAGAGGGTACAAGCTTCGGTGAAGTCTGGATTATTGCTTAGATCTGTATGCTGGTCATGTCGCGGCCTTGCAGCTGCTTCGGCTAAGTCCGGATCTTCATTCCCATTGCCGTCTGATGTTTCAGGTAGGCATGGTAGAGGCGCATTGAGCACATTTGTCAACAGCAAGGCATTGAGGGCTGCATCAACAATTAGGTGTGCGCGAACTGCACGGGCAATGGCCTTGCCACTAAACATATGAATCACTGCATTGGGGGCATATATCAACTCCATCAGTTCTTGAAGCCCGGATGACACCATGAGGTGTCCAATACATCCGAGGAAACTCATCTCTGCATGGAAGCCGCCCAAGCGTAGGACAATCCCTTTGAAAAGGTTGATCCCATCTCCGAGTTGATGATCATGAGGGCCTTCCACCAGAGGGGCTGATCAAAGGTGATTACTGGAGTGCCACCGTGGCGTCGTGCATGTTCACTGACAAATATCAGGGTCGAGTATATGCATGTGCTGTCAATATTGCATGTGCTAACAAGTTAATATTGTGTGTTAATTCTTTCACCAGAGGATAGAACTAATGTCCCTGTATCTGGAAATATATAGTATGAATGCCTGGGGATACATATGTTCTTATCTGAACAAACTTTCTCAAGTCAAAAATTTTTTTACGGAAAAAATATTGACATTTTTGGACAAAAAAAGCTATAATTTTTTATTTTACCCTCAATACATTTCACTTTTTTTATAATTATTATTGTATATCAATATACTGACCATAACTAGAAACAATTATAATGCAGAAAAACATATATTTACTTCTTAAAATATCAATCTTTACAATTTTCTCATTTCCCCTAAGCCGGGTGGCGGCCATATTGGATTTCCATGATTTCAGGACTTTCGCCCCGGAGGATCCCTTAGGACTTTTTTTTCTGTCACTGAGGACATATTCAGGAATCAAAATCTGTTGAGTTTGCTTTTGTTGCAATTTGTGTGAGGTTGACCAAATATTTCTGCTAAAATGCCTGTACTAGGACTCAGGATAGGGTTGGAGAATGTTAAGTTAAAAGCGATCGCAGGATATCTCGGTTGATAGTGCACTGGCTTGCACCATGTTTAGTCTTTGGTTTGATTCCTCAACCGAGTCGGAGCCAACTGAAACGACCGTTCTGATGGTGCTAGCGGTGGTGCCGCATCATTGAGTGCACTGTCAGAGGGGGGTCGAGCCACCTGCTTCGTCTGCAACGTTCCATCGATTACTGGGAGGCTTTTCTGCAGGGATCGTGACCGTATAGACTCTGGCAATAAGATTAAATGTGATGACTGACCGTATTGCGTGAAGCATTTGAAAATTATTAGATCAGTAAGAGTTAACTTACATAGCCAATGGGAATGTGATTACATCTCAGGTTGGACCGGCCAGAACAATGTAGGGGTGGGTGGGAGTGGGGACAAAAAATCTTTGTAAATAAAAATAAATAAATATATGTGTATTAAAAAAAAAGCAAATCTGCGTGCAATCAATATGGGCCTGTAAATCGAGCTTGGTGGATCTAGCTTATTTATTTATTTTTTCTTCTTTGCTTTCACACTGGAACTTTTATCAGGGGCCATTTATTTATTTTCGACTCCAATGTGGTGGGATTTTTGAAACGTTTCACCTCCATAAGCCTTCCCCTTCCCTCCCATACAAAGTTTGTGTTCTGTTTATCAAATACATATTTGACCATGATTCAATCATGAATTCACTTTGTTGGTTGCATCATTACTGGGGTAGATCATGGCAGAAACTTAGAATTTGGCTGGTGAATCAGCACACAATGACCTACTCTTAGGTACTGTGTGATCTTTAACATCCCCTCCAAAAAAGGGCTATACACTCATTGATGCAAGGCCCTGCCTTGGAAGCATGGGGATGACAGTTTAAAATTGTGTTTGGAATCAAACCCACACAAGACAGCTCAAATGGGGGGATGCGACATCTGTGAGCTGTCTTGTCAGCTCATCACATTATCTTATCTGCAATTATTTCCACGCAAAGTGAAAAGTGGGGTTGAGCAATTGGTTCATGTCTGTCTGTCTGTCTACAAACGTCAGTTTATGATGTAAGAACAACTTAATTTCAATTGAATGTGATATTTTGAACAGAAAACAAACCTGTAGTTTAACAATACTTAAGCTCTGAATTCGTCCTGATCACGCATATGCAGAGAGGAGTTAGATTAAAAAATATTTTTTGTCTGTGTGCCTGCCTGATAGTCAATCGAAATTGAAAATCATTCCAAACAGGAAACCAACTGTTTTTTTCATGATGTCATAAAGGACACAAACAACAGGCATGAATAAGTAATGTAACATGTTAAATAAGGTGGTGTAAAAGCCACTGCATCAACGGTGGTAAACTTCTACCTACTTTTTTATTTTCTACCTACTTTAAAACCATTATTTTATTTCAATTGAGTTATAAACTTGAACACTATAACACAAATTCCTTTTTTGGCACTTTAAAAACCCTTCCATTTCGCAGTACTTGGACAAAATATTACGGCATTTTATGTCATCACACCCAGTCAAATTTGCTGCTCGCAGACCTCATGCATGACCTTGTTTCTCAAGACTGTGCAGGGTAAGGTGTCTTTGGTATGAACTCGGCCAAGGTTGTGAACCACCGATCTCCCAGACTCAGCGGAGGCGCAAACCATTAAGCCTCCAAATCTGATTGGTTGTACGTTGGAATTAACGATACCACGTCCTGTAGACAGCATGACTTTCAGAAGAACTATTTCTGCAGTTGGAATAGATGTCTTACTGACGGACTTTTCGACTTAGTGCAAAGGATTCAAACATGTTATTTATTTGGAATTTAGCAAGGCATTTGATTAAAAACAAAATCCCTCCTCAGGAACAAATTCCAGCAGTTAGGGGAAAAAGGCCAAGTTCACCAAGATGGATATAATGTTATCTTAAGGAACCCACGTCAAAGAGTAACACCTACAAATACCCTGTACTAGACCCTGTACTAAATGGTACATTGTATGTGAGTGGCTGTCACCAATAAGCGGAGTCACTCAGGGGGTCTACTTTGGAACCAATTTTTGGAAATGATATTCTGGGCATTGTTGAATCACAAGCCAAGCTGTTTACAGCTAACCCGATGCTACATAGTGTTGTTAGGAACATTGAGGCGAATCAGAAGTGACAACAGGATCATAAATTTTCAATGCACTTGGTCTCGGATTGCATGAATAAACTACGATGCAGAAAAATGTGTTATCTATATACTAACTAGAAGGGCACTCCGTAGAGTGCATACATCCGCCACGTAATGCCTGATTCACGAGAACATATCGGGCCCAATATATTTTTGAAATATGCTATATATCGTTTTTGACGTTATCTCAATGGTGAAGAATCACTTTGTGATTAAACAATTCTCACATCCAGATCCAGATTCGGACCTTAACCCTAATGGAATCATTTCTTTCTTGTCACACACCCAACGTGTCCACAACGTTTCGTTTGAATCTGTCCACAACTTGTTGAGATATCGTGCTATATATCGTTTTTAGCCCTATCTCTCAATGGTGAAGAATCACTAAAAAAAATTCTTGTAGGCAAATCCGGATCTTCACCAAAATTTAATCAGTTTGTCCTTGTCACTCACCCAACTTGCCCACCAAATTTCCTCCGGATCCATCCACAACTTTTTGAGATATCCTGCACACAAAGATACAGACAAGAAGACATTGTGCAGAGCACGATACTTGCGAAGTCCAAAAAACAAATTTGACCAAAAAACGAATTGGTGGTTGAATTAAATGACCAAACATGCAACTCCTCTTCAAATTTCAAGTGAATCGGAGGAAAATAGACAATTTTAGAAATTCGGCATATGTTGACCTTTTGGCCTTTGTGGACCTCCAACATAATTGGTGGTTGAATTCAGTGACCTGAAATATAAATCCTCTTCAAATTTCAAGTCAATCGTATGAAAATTGAATATTTCAGAAATACCACCTTAGTTGTTGACCTTTGGCGCATTTTGACCTTTTGACCTCAAAAACAATAAGCTTCTTCCTTATGACAAACTACCATGTGGTGAAGATCGGTTGAAAATTGTGACCTGAAGGCAACAAACAGACAGAATCACAAAATTGACTAACCAATATATTTGATCTTTGATTTTGCAAGTAACAGACAGAGAGGGGTGAAAACATAATTTCCTTCACCTTCGGGGGCGGAGGTAATAAAAGGGTGTGTGTGTGTGTGTATGTGTGTGTGTGTGTGTGTGTGTGTGTGTGTGTGTGTGTGTGTGTGTGTGTGTGTGTGTGTGTGTGTCCTCCATAACTCCAAAACCATAAAACCTAGCAGCTTGAAAATTTCTATGCATACTAAGAAAACTCCAAGGAAGTGCACGAGTGAAAATTGGGTTTTTGGGTTAATTAAAACACCCCTTTTGAAGATAATTAATGGCATTATTTAATTATATCCTTCATCAGGCGATCCTCAGCCACCTTGCTCTCTGGGGTCTTGAGGCATTTCCTCGGTAACCTCACTGGGGTCTGAAGCCGCCATGCTTTTTGGCCCGCTCAACCATGCCCTGACTTGGAACAGGCTGCAATGATTTCTTAACGATAAAGTTGTTGTTTTCACTTTCCTCACTCG
This sequence comes from Eptatretus burgeri, assembly GCF_056783735.1. Taxonomy (NCBI): domain Eukaryota; kingdom Metazoa; phylum Chordata; class Myxini; order Myxiniformes; family Myxinidae; genus Eptatretus; species Eptatretus burgeri. The sequence goes on along the minus strand of NC_140962.1, from coordinate 97,663,252 downwards.
TATTATATTATTGAATGCCTGTTCATCATAGCTACGATTCACCAGGTACATTGCAGTGCTGAAAACGCTCAGAAACGCCAGCGTTCATGGCTTATTTCATTTCCGCATTTGAATAACTGAGAGAATCCCTTAAACTAAGCAAATTTACAAAATTTAAGCTCCAGAATTGAAAGTATTAGCAGTTCTGACTCCTAAAAAAGTGTTGATTTGTCAAATTCGGACATAGTTTGGACATTCGGACATCGCTATCGCTTGCCAACCATTAAATTAAAGTGCTTGCTTGAGTGCTTAAGTCGCTTTCCGAGCACCTCACAGTGGAGTTCCTGTCCCGTACGGGATGTACTTTCGACAGTTGCTGCGAGGTGGAACGTGCTCTGATAATGCGTTTCGCTACAGCGCGGATTTTTTTTTTTTTTGTATACACCGTCGAGGCTCATATAAGAGCTAACACAAAGAATGTACAACAAGGGGAGCAGGAGACAAGAGGGGTGGGAGAGGGAAGGAAAAAAACAGTGTGGAACAGAGAAATGAGATCTGCAGAAGGGAGAGGGATGGGGCAGGGTACACGGGGTAAACAAGATGGACACCACAGGGACTTTCAGGACCTTACACTACAGGGACTTTCAGGAAGGAAAGCAGGGAATTTGAAGGAGGTGGGTTTGGGGTGGATTAGCGGGGAAGAAAAGATGGTGATTTTGGATTGGGAAGATAAGAGATGGTGGTGAACAGCTGTTTTGAAGACCTGGAGGGAAGAGTTGGATTGAAGAGAGTGTGGGAGTTTGTTCCAAAGGTGGGAAAAACATGAATGAAATGTTGAAGGTGAGCAGTGATTCTTGATTTTGGTAGTTTTACCAGAAGGGGGTTGCTGTGGGACCTCGAGCACCATGCGGAAATATGGGAGCACATGTCTCAGACAGAGTGGGGTGGGGGCAAGGCCGGAGAGGAGACTGCAGAAGACAGATCACCGACCTTCCTGCAACGAGAGAGTGAGAGACCCAAAGACTCAACCTCATCGTGGGAGATACTAATGATCCTAAATGCCTTGGTTTCCACGACGTGAAGCCGAGAAAGGTGAGAGCAGTACTCCATCAGGCTGCGGACAAAAGCTTTGTATGTGGTGAGGAGCTCAGGTGTGTCAAGGAAAGACTTTGCACGATGGAGGATGCCCAGTCGGCGACTGGCTTTGGAGGCTAGGTTGGAAATGTGGCTTTCCCAGGAAAGATCATGGCAGATAGTGACACCCAGAAGGTTGAATGAAAGGACTTCTTCCAGAGGATTGTTGAGAAAGTAGATGGGGGTGGGGGGGGGGGTTCCAGACGGTCCTTTTGGGAGATTTGTCCGGTTTGAAAGACATGTTCCACATGTTGGACCAGTTTGTGATTTTATCCAAATCTTCAGAGAGCGAAGAAGCAGCTGTTTGCCGATTTGAGGATGACAGATGGTACGACAGAGGGTGGAGTCATCAGCAAAGAGATAAAGAGGATTTTCAAGAGAGTCAGGGAGATCATTGATGAAAACCAGAAAAAGAACAGGACTCAGAACGCTGTCTTGAGGAACTCCAGCCAGGACAGAAAGAGGGGATGAAAGAACTCCATTTAGGGCCACATGTTGGCTATGACAGGAGAGGAAGTCTGCAAGCCATGAGTGGAGATGGCCTTGGATGCCATAGGAAGAGAGTTTCGTGAGCAAGGTAGAGTGCCAGACCGTGTAAAAAGCACGCGATATATCGAGGGATATGGCTCTGATTTCATGTCCGGCATTGAGGACCTCCATCCATTGTTGGGAGAGCAGAAACAGCATATCCAGGGTCGAGTGACCTGGTCTGAAACCAAATTGATGATCGGAAATCAGGCCATTGGAGAAGAGGAAGGATTTCATGTCTGACGCGATGATGGATTCCATAACCTTGTTGATGATTTGGAGCAGGCTGATTGGTATGTAGTTGCAGGGATCTGTTTTTGCACCTTTTTTATGCAGTGCAGTAATGTTTGTTGATTTCCAAGCAGATGGCAGATGACCTTGAGCAAGTGAGATGGTGAATAGAACAGAGAGAGGGTGAGCAAGAGCAGAGGAGCAGGTTTTTAGGACATGTGGGCTGATGCCGTCTGGACCGGTTGCAGAATCTGACTCGAGGTTTGAAAGCAAGCTCTCCACCTTGTCGGGAGAAAAGGACACAGAGTCCAGGGACAGTTGGGTGCGACTGGGTAAGGTAGGTACAGAAAGCAATGGGTTTGGGACATAAGATTTCGAAGCAAACACGGAGTTTAGGCATTCAGCCTTTTCACGTGCAGTGTCAGCTGTGTGGCCATTTGAGGTAAACTTGGGGATGGAGGGGGAACATACACAAGAAACAAGTGACTTAACTCGGCATCACAAGGATTTGGAGGACGGAGACAGGTTTTAATTCAACAACAACAGCGGGGGCATTGTTCCCTAAGCCGCTATCTTCACAGGATAGGGCATCACCCCATGGGGTTTTTTGACCGGTGAAATGTTCCCGAGGATTTGGTTCATGTTTTCTCTCTCTGCCTTCGGCACGATGAGCCCAGATCACGCCTACTCTATTCTGTCCATGTCATGGTGATCACGTGATCAGGGTTGCTGGGTCCGTTTTGCTATCTGACTCAGAAGCACCCCCGGTTCTGTCTATCAGTCTGAAAATTCATGAAAGAAATGGGGCCAGCAATATAAGCTTCCAGTATCCATATCCGAGGTGTTGAGGTGTGTGGCGTATGGAGAGCCTCGTGGCACTGAAATTGCCATTAAACTCCAAAAATAAAAAATGATCAACTGCGCTATGTCATTCTGAGCGATTCGTTCACTCACTGTGGACGCTTTTGTCATGCCACATTATTCAGAGGGAGTGGTTCGTTCGCCGTCGATCAGTGGGAGCGGTTCGTGCCTCGTCGATCAGTGGGAGCGGTTCTTTGCCCCGTCGTCCAGAGGAAGCAGTTGGCTCCCCGTCATCCAGAGGGAGCGGTTGGCGCTCCGTCGTCCAGAAGGAGCGGTTGGCGCCCCGTCGTCCAGAGGGAGCGGTTGTCGTCCTGAACGAGCGGTTGTCGTCCTGAGCGAGCGGTTCGCGCCCCGTCGTCCTGGGCGAGAGGTTTGCGCCCCGTCTTCCTGGGCGAGGTTCGTGCCCCGTCGTCCTGGGCGAGAGGTTCGCGCCCCGTCGTCCTGGGCGAGAGGTTCGCGCCCCGTCGTCCTGGGCGAGAGGTTCGCGCCCCGTCGTCCTGGGCGAGAGGTTCGCGCCCCGTCGTCCTGGGCGAGAGGTTCGCGCCCCGTCGTCCTGGGCGAGAGGTTCGCGCCCCGTCGTCCTGGGCGAGAGGTTCGCGCCCCGTCGTCCTGGGCGAGAGGTTCGCGCCCCGTCGTCCTGGGCGAGAGGTTCGCGCCCCGTCGTCCCGGGTGAGAGGTTCGCGCCCCGTCGTCCCGGGCGAGAGGTTCGCGCCTTGTCGTCCCGGGCGAGAGGTTCGCGCCTCGTCGTCCCGGGCGAGAGGTTCGCGCCCCGTCGTCCCGGGCGAGAGGTTCGCGCCCCGTCGTCCCGGGCGAGAGGTTCGCGCCCCGTCGTCCCGGGCGAGAGGTTCGCGCCCCGTCGTCCCGGGTGAGAGGTTCGCGCCCCGTCGTCCTGGGCGAGAGGTTCGCGCCTTGTCGTCCCGGGCGAGAGGTTCGCGCCCCGTCGTCCCGGGCGAGAGGTTCGCGCCCCGTTGTCCCGGGCGAGAGGTTCGCGCCCCCTCGTCCCGGGCGAGAGGTTCGCGCCCCCTCGTCCCGGGCGAGAGGTTCGCGCCCCCTCGTCCCGGGCGAGAGGTTCGCGCCCCCTCGTCCCGGGCGAGAGGTTCGCGCCCCCTCGTCCCGGGCGAGAGGTTCGCGCCCCCTCGTCCCGGGCGAGAGGTTCGTGCCCCCTCGTCCCGGGCGAGAGGTACGTGCCCCCTCGTCCCGGGTGAGAGGTACGTGCCCCCTCGTCCCGGGCGAGAGGTTCGCGCCCCCTCGTCCTGGGCGAGAGGTTCGTGCCCCACATCCTGGGCGAGAGGTTCGTGCCCCACATCCTGGGCGAGAGGTTCGCGCCCCTCTTCCTGAGTGAGAGGTTCGCGCCCCCTCATCCTGAGCGAGCGGATTCGCGCTCCGTCTCCTGAGTGAGTGGTTCGTGATGAACACGATCCCGACTGCAAGAGAAGTTCCAAGGTACGTAGGGAGATAGATAATGTCCTGAAATGTTTCAAGGAGGCCTGTGAACAGAAAATGTAGGCAGCCACTCAAGTCTCCATTATGAAATTCTTTTTTTGAATCCCAAGCAAATCAGCCAACATTTAATCTTCTGAGCCTTGAAGCTCAACTGGACAGCCTGCCACACCTGAATTTTCCTGCCACAAGCAATATGTGCTGTTTCCAACCCCAATCATGACTACACTTCTTAAATATACTGTTGCGAATTCGTGCCCGCCGGCGTGCAAGCGGCCACGTAACTCGAATCGCGGCACGTCGCCCACCGGACGGACAATTCTGTTGTGACCCTCTCGGACTAACGCCGGGAACTAGTCACGGGTGGGCCTTTCGGCCTCACCACGATCGTGCCAATCGGCCCCCCTGATCAGATCCCTGCAATGGATCTGCCAAACAGATCCCTGCAATGGGATAGGGTTGTTCGCCAAATTCGACCTACCTAAGTACCCACACGGAGGGTAGACTGGGCGATCGCACCTCGCCGCAGGTCGACTCCGGACACGGGCCACTTTAAGCGACCCGTTCCGTACTATCGGGATAACCGAGCGGTGTTATCATCAACCTCGACGGTTCCGATTAATTATCGGGCGTATTTAGTCCACTACCAACCCTTTACGTGAAGTAAGATGGAGATTCAATTAAAGAAAAGACGAAGCGAAACGGGAAAAACAGTTCAACATGAGGCACATTTATTCCGCGGCACACGGATACAATTACAACAATTATGCACCAAAAGCAATTGCAACAAAAGAAACACAACAATGCAGATCTACTACCGACTACGCGAGCACACGGCAACACTTACACAGTTTTACTTTACAGACGGCGCCGACAACACATATACTCAAAAGCAAAAGAAAAGGGCCACCCTCAAAGACAAGGGGGCAGACGGGCCTGTGGGCACGAGACCGGGTGGAGCCTACCCGTCTTGTGATGAGCCGCAAATGTGGCGGCGGTGCCCCGACTCCGCGGCCCTTCGCGGGTTTCGTTGGCACTGCTTGGAATGGGGTGGGCACGGGGCCCCCTTTCCGCACTATCTCAGCGCGGGGGGGGGGGCGGGGGAAGGGGGGAATTGTTGATGCTCTGGGGAAAGAGGATAGCTGGCTTGCTTGGGTCCCGCGACGAGCGACTCCACTGCGACCTCGACCGCGCTCCCGGCTTCCCCTCTCTGCAGCTCCCCGACAGACTCCGAACCCCGACAGACTGACTCTCCTCCAGACCCGTCTTGACTGCTGCTGCCACACTCTGCCGCTGCCACACTTCTCCAACTCGCCTTGACTCTTCTCCAACTCCCTTGACCGAAAAACTCTCTGCCGCTGCCACACTTCTCCAACTCGCCCGAGCCCAAAACTGACTAAATTCGCCCCGCGCTTTATAGTGGTGTAGGAGATCCCATATGCAAATTTCTGGATCAGAACGAGCTCGGGGAGGAGCCACGCTCGCCCATTGGACGGAGGAAAAGGGGCGTGAATCTCCCCTGATTCTCGAATTTGCATATATCGATTCGACTCCGACGCGCCTGGAGGCTGGGCCAAATCACCCCACGCTTGCTGATTGGACGGATCGGAAGTGGGCGTGTATCATTCCTGATCCGACTTTTCCTCGGAAAGGCCGCACTTTGTACCCGCGGCTCGGCGTGCGCCCTGAACGAGTCCAGGACAGCCTGACGCTCGGTGCCCACAAGCGGTGCGGGAATGGCCGCAGAAGGAGAGGCGAAGGTGGTGGAGGGTCTAAAGTGGCGGTCCCTGGCCACGGTGACGCTTGGAATGGCGGTGATGCGATGTTTGCGGGAGCGAGCTGTGAGGGTAAAGGTCGTGGCTGTTGGCGTTGTTGTTGTTGTGAAGCGGCGTTGCGGTTGGTGGTTGTTGTGTGATGGCGGTTGAGACGTTGTTGGTTCAAAATAAAGATAGAACAGAAAAACAGCTATCTTAAAGGGTCGCAGCCCGAATGAATCACATTTATTCCCTCTAAACAACGGGTTTGGGGCTAACTACACATGTACTTACAGAGATACCTCACCTACGGGACCTGAATGGTGGTTTGCGAATTTCCTCAACCGCAACAATACCATCAGAGATGGGGAATCCCCCACCATTGAATGAAAAAGGTCATACATATTCCAGATAATGAGGGAGTTGAATTGGAAACAAGACACCATTTGGTCATCATCTCGAAAAAGTTCCCCAGGGGTGAGGAACGTCGTAACCAAAAATAATTGAAATCAGATAAGCGGTTTTCCACTTATGACAAAAAACATTTTTTTCAAGATGGCCGCCCCAGTCGGCCATATTGGATCCGGCCACGCCCAAAATCAATAGGGTTCTTCCTTTTCAGGTGTGACCCAAATTTCAAATGGATATGGCAAACAGTTTATGAGTTATTGCACTCACAGCTATAAATGTTGACGGACGGTTGGACGGACGGACGGACAGCCGGACGACCTGGGTGACAACAATATCCCCCTTCCGCCACATGGCGGGGGATAAAAAGTCAATTTACCTCTGCCACCGAAGGTGAAGGAGGTGATTGTTTTTACCCCTTTTGTTTGTTTGTATGTGTACAGGATATCTCAAAAAGTTGTGGATGGATTCAGACGAAAATTGGTAGACAGGTTGGGTGTGTGGCAAGGACGAATTGATTTGATTTTGGTGAAGATTCGAATCCCAATCTGGATACGAGAATTATTTAATTTTTAAAGTGATTCTTCACCATTGAGAGATCGGGCCAAAAACGATATATAGCATGATATTTCAAAAATGTATTGGACCCGATATGTTCTCGTGGATCAGGCATGATGTGGCGGAGGTATGTGCTCTACCAAGTGCCCTTCTAGTTTTTAATGTTTTTATTTGTGATATACTGCTTTTTTGTCCCTCCTCACTCCCCCGTTTCCTCACTCCCCCACCCCTCCTCACTCCTTCCTACTTCATCGCTCCTCCACCCCTCCTCACGCCTTCCTGCTTCATCGCTCCCCCACCCCTCCTCACTTCTTCCTACCTCCTCCACCCCACTCTCCCTCCTCTTTTTCTCCCCCCACCCCCTCCACCTTAGTAAACCCGTCTTCTGGACGGTGGTTTTATCCGATCAGACCCTCCCCTCACACTGCCTTAACTTACCCTCGCATGCTGTCCTCTCTTTCCGCACCCCTCCTCGCTCCCCCCTCCGTCCTCGCTTCCCCAACCCACCTTGATATCCCTCCTCCTGTCCCTCTCCTCTCCTTCCCCTCACCCTACCCTCCTCTCCCCTTCTTTTTGTCCCCCCCCCACCTCCTTTAATATCCCCGTCAGTGAAGTGATGGGTTGTATTTGCTCATATATACCAATAAATGGCTGTGCGTGCATGCGTGTGTGTGCGTGCGTGCATGCGTGTGTGTGCGTGTGTGCATGCTTGTGTGTGCGTGCGTGCATGCGTGTGTGTGTGTGTGTGTGTGTGTGTGTGTGCGTGCGTGCATGCGTGTGTGTGCGTGCGTGCGTGTGTGTGTGCGTGCATGCGTGCGTGTGTGTGTTCATAAAGGATAACATATTGTTACTGGAAACCATTTGCATTCAACATACAGGTCGCAAAAGTCAGTTATCCCGTTAAGTACATGTGCAGTCAGATCCCTTTCCTTTTGTCTAGTGGGAGAATCAAAAACGTGCGTTGTGCCTTCTTTTTAGTTAGGTTATTAAATCTTTACATCTATCGAGGGGGATCTATAAAAATGATGGGTGCGGTTGCGAGGGTGTCGTGTTTTTTTTGGGTTGTGCTGGAGTTCTTGAGTGGTTACAAGCAGTGGTTACGAGGGGCTGTTACGAGTTCTTAGTTGGTGTTTGCTGTCATGAAGGTTGAGCAGAGTCATCGAGGCGGCGAATGCGTCTCTGCTGGCCCTCCATAAGGAAGGGCTGAGCGACCCCGACCTCCCTCCGTGCACCCCGACTATTCACCACCCGAGCTCCGCCACGAACCACGAGTCCGCCACGTGTGACTGGGACCAGGCCGACGACCATTGGCAGGTGCTGCAGCACAGAGTACCCCCTTTCTCCGACGGCCAGGTACCCATCCGGACTCTGACCCCCAGATCGTCTCGCTCTCATCGGTTGGAGGGTCCAATAAAGAACTCTGGGTTTCTTTTCTTTTTGTGTGTGTGTCTGCGTGTGGGCCCGTCTTGTAAGTCGAACTGAGTAAGTGTTTTTGCTGATTGTAAATATTTCCCTGATTGCATATTCGCATCAAGTCTGGCCTTTGTCTGTATGTTACTGTAAATAAAGCAATTGTAGAAATATTCCCAGTCCGTTTCTGTGCCTTCTGACATTGGTCCAGCGTGGTCCGGGTCTGAGTATAAGCGGGGTTTCATCCCCGGTAATCGGTCTATCATAGCCGGCATGGCTTTGGCAGTTTCTGCTCGGCTGCACCCGGACCGGAGTTGGTAGTTGTAACTCTACCGCAGTCGGTAGAGTGACTCGGTTCGAGCAAGACGTGGTTTCCCCGGTAGTCGAAATCGCGTAGTTAATTAGGTAAATTGGTTTTAGACAAACAGACCCTACGCTATGCGGTTGAGATATTGGCGTCCACGGTCGGTTCAGCAAACCGCCATCTCACGGAATTATCCGGAGCGACGGCCTACAATTCCGGGGTGTCTGGTAGGAGACGGCGTAACCTCCCCCACCTAGTAGTTGTTCTCACCACCGACCCCCTGCCCATAACAATATTCTCTCTCCTAACTTCCCTACCCCCATCCCTCTCTCTGTCTCTCTCTCTCTCTTTGTACAATCCTCACTCTACCTCCTAATACAGAGCAGCACCATTTCCCCACACCACTCTTTCTCTCTCCCCCCCCACTCTCTCCCTCTCTCTCACCCCCCTTCCCCTCCATCCTCTCTCCCTCCCGTCCCTCACTTCCCTCCCTCCTCTTTCATTCCCCTCCCTCACTCTCACACCTCTCCCTCTCCCCTCTATTAAGAGGACTATTTCGGACTGACGGTTTAGTTTTTAATGTCAAACAACTTCCCCAGAGTTTAGCATGTATGAATCATATTCAGAGTGAGCCGAACAGAGGAGTGCTAAGGTACATGTATCAACATGTAGGAGTACATGTATCAACATGTATGCATGTGTGGAGATATTGAACATCTCCCAACACTGAAAACAGCCATTTTTGGCAGAATTACTTTTTAAACAGTCGAAAGTAACCTTTTAAAGGCCACAAGCAGTCATTGACTTATCTTTACTGCCCACACAGCTGAACATCTGGCTTTACGGTTGAGCAGAGGATGGAATGCTGTGACAATAATCTTCCTGTCACCTTAGGTTTTCTTCGCGGAACATTGACCAAAAACAGATCTTCCTGCTAATGAAAGATCAATACTTTGTCGGCCCAAAAAAGAGAAAACAGCACTAGGCTTTTCCACTTCAAAGAAAATTAATCTCTGGGAATGGAGAAACAGATGGCCCCACAAGGGGGCAGGGCAAATTGTATATAAGGCAAGCCAAAATGCCAAGTGAGGGAGAGTTAGATTGAGTTGGACTACTGTGGGTATTCTGTGTCTCTGTGTCTCTCTCTCTGTCTCTCTGTGTCTCTCTCTCTGTCTCTCTCTGTCTGTCTCTCTCTGTCTGTCTCTCTCTCTCTGTCTCTCTCTCTCTCTCTGTCTCTCTCTCTGTCTCTCTCTCTGTCTCTCTCTGTCTCTCTCTCTCTCTGTCTCTCTCTGTCTCTCTCTCTCTCTCTGTCTCTCTCTCTGTCTCTCTCTCTCTGTCTCTGTCTCTCTGCCTCTGTCTCTCTCTCTGTCTCTGTCTCTGTCTCTCTCTCTGGCTGGCTCGCTGGCTCTGTCTCTCTGGCTCTCTGTCTCTCTGTCTCTCTCTCGGTCTCTCTCTCTCTCTCTCGGTCTGTCTCTCTCTCTCTCTCTGTCTCTCTCTCTGTCTCTCTCTCTCTCTGTCTCTCTCTCTCTCTCTCTCTCTCTCTCTGTCTCTCTCTCTCTGTCTCTCTCTCTCTGTCTCTCTCTCTCTCTGTCTCTCTCTCTCTCTGTCTCTCTCTCTCTGTCTCTCTCTGTCTCTCTCTCTCTCTCTGTCTCTCTCTCTCTGTCTCTCTCTTTCTGTCTGTCTCTCTCTCTCTCTCTGTCTCTCTCTCTCTGTCTCTCTCTCTCTCTGTCTCTCTCTCTCTGTCTCTCTCTCTCTGTCTCTCTCTCTGTCTCTCTCTCTCTTATACATGTTTGATGTGAATTAAAGCTCTTCTCTACCGTGATCAGTGTGGACATTGCTTGATCTCAATCAGCCTTGGACCTGATTTCAACATTTGGCATAGTCGGCAAAGGATAAGCAGACCAAGGAGAAAAGCGAACTGTCCTGGTAAGACAAAAGAGGAGAGAGCCAGCCGGCTTAAGAAAAGGTAAGAAGAACTGCCTCTTTTCTCGCACTAGGGCATACAAGTTCGCTGCTCTTTGTGATCTGTCCTTATCTTAAAAGAACAAGGGGAGAAGGAGCTTTTGTACACATCAAAAGGGAGTACCCCAGGAAGGTTAGGGTCCATTGTGAGGTTGAGGGAAACCCAGGAAGGGGCAACCCAAGAACACCTCAGGGACAGGGACCATTGTGAGGTTGAGGGAAACCCAGGAAGGGGCAACCCAAGAACACCTCAGGGATGGGGTCCAAATGGGAGATTGAGGGAAGGGAAAGGGTGTGAAAAGCTCCTGACCCAACCCAAGGTATTCCGTTGGGAGATTGAGGGCGCGGAAGGTGTGCGAGTGAGTGTGAGGGTCCGTGGGAAGGTGTGAAAGACGCCCGACCCAGCCCACGAACACCCCCAGGCGAAAATACTGACTGGCCCAAGAACACTCTAGGACGGACCAAGGAAAAATGGGAAATAAAACGTCGAAACTAAAGTTGGATAATAATTCCCCACCCACGAATACCGTGGCAGGAATGATGTATGGAAAATATGGAGTTAAGTCATGTACTGAATTGGCATTATGGCATAAATGGACAAAAGAAGATCCATGCCCATTCCCGAGATGGGGTTCCTTAAAGGCCCGGTCACACCTTGACGTTTTAGCCAGCGATGGCAACGTGTTAAAATCTATGTAAAACGCTGGCTTACGTTGAACTTTTGATGTTTTTTTTTAAAGATTCGGACGTATTCATAGCGACTTGGTCTTATGTATAACGCATTGGTAACTACACAGAACGTTTCGTTGTGTTATAGATAACTTATACCAACGAATGCTGAACCTGTTGTCGGCCTACACAACCGATGCCCAACGATAGTCTAACTCAGACATAGCGCGTTGCATGCATCGCTGACGATGTCGTGGCGTAGCCTATTAAAAGGCTGACGCACAACGATTCGAATCATAACTGCCGTAGAAATGGAAGGGTCAAAATCGCGGTCACACCTTGGCGATCTTGCCAGCGTATGCCGACGTAACAAAAAGTGTGTCTAAAACGTTGGGGCACGTCGAATACGGTATGGGTAAGTTTGGTATGCGCGAGTAGAACGCAAAATACGCTATCATAAGTCGTAGTAAGTGGAGTACGTCAAGAAATTTTGAACATGTTCAAAATTTTACGACGTACTCGGCGTATGACACACGTTCCGCATGCGATGGGGATAAGTTTTACACACGATATGTGGACGCTTACACACGTCCACAAAGGCTACTTATAAGCTACTCATAAGTCGAAACACGTCTCGGTAATGTCTTTTTTACGCGAAACTTATTTATAACTTATGTTTGACGTGCTTTGAACCAATTCTTTATGTAGTCCCAACACACATCGACGTATGTAGACGTATTCCAATGACGTCTTCCGGTCGACAAAAAAAAATGAATGTGTTTCTAGCTTACAACTGCCATATAAAGATGTGTTCCCAGCGGTTTTGGGAATTGGTATATAAAAATGGTGTTCATAAAAGGGGAACCCAACAGTGTTTTCGAGTCCTTTTTGAGTCGATGTCCATGTCAGCAGTAACAGTATCAGTATCAGTATTAGTATTAGTAGTAGTTTGTTCATGTTGGCAGTAGTAGGTGGGTATGAGGGGGAGGGTGTGGGTTATGATGGATCGTCCTTGCGTCCGCGTGTCCACGGGTAGGTTCATAGGGTGCCATTCAACGATTTAAATGGCTGCATCTCCACTATTGAAAGTAGACGCTTGCGCTCAACAATTGGATTTTTTTTACACTCAACGACTTTTAAACGGTACCACTCAGCTAGTTTCATTGTTTACAATGAACGATTTAAATTGCTGTCACTCGCCTTTGTTTTTTTTTTTTTTGTTTTTTTTTTGACGCTGGGGTTTGGAAATTTGAAACGTTTCTTCTGAACGTGTTGAAACGCTCAAACTCGACTATTTTAAATAGACGCTGCCGATGGACAATTGGAATCATAGCCAAGCTAGACATCGAAGTGTGAACATCCTCGTCATGCCAAAGAAACGTTTGAAGAATGCTGCAAATAAGTGTCCTGGCCGTGGCCGTGGACGCTGACGCAAGGACGATCCATTATACCGACGTCTTTCAGCCTATGAGTAACTTAAAAGTAACGTCTGTCGACGTGTGGCAACGATCGTGTAACGTGCCAACAACACGTTAATCATAGATTAGAAATAAGTTTCGGGTACGCTAAACATTACCTCGGCGTGTCTCAACTTATGATTAACTTACAAGTAGCATGTGTTGACGTCTGTCAACGATCGCAGACCGTGCCTACAACTTGTGGCCAGCGTAGCGGAACGTGTGAGTCATACGCCGGCATACGTCGTGAAATTTCAAGCATGAAAAAATTTGAGGACAACCGAAAAGTACAACGTTTAAAGCCAACGTACAACGACGTATGGCAACGTACTACGACGTATGCCAGCGTGCTCTCAATGTTATCAAAACTTACCCATAACGTATTCAACGTGTGCCAGCGTTTTAGAAAAAAAAATCAAAAATCGGCTAAAACGTCAAGGTGTGACCGGGCCTTTAGAGCAGAAATTATAGATAACTTGTCATGTCGACTAGAACAACGGACAAGTGATAAGTTAGAACCAGAGCCAGATCTTGAAGGTTGTATATTGTGGAAAGAAGAAGCCCTACAAATAAGTGAAGTGGCTAGAAATTTGGTAAAACGGAAACTGTTGGAATTAGAAACACAGGTTAAAGGATTGCAACAACCAGGGATTGAGATTGCTCCCGCCCCTGTAACTGCCTCTGAGATTGTAGTGCAAGGGCGGGAAGCTCAGGGAAGTAATGCAGGTGATCCATCTGCATATGTGAATAACACACCAAGTTTGTATCCGAACCTGGGAGGTATGGGGCTGCTGGCCACAGCTTCTGCCTTCCCGGTTCAAGAAATAACTCCGGCGGGACCAGGAGGAGTGCAAGCTCAATCGGTGTACCGACCGTTTAAAGAAGGCGAATTAAGATCAATGAAGGAAAGAGTGTTAGATCTGAGAGGAAATGCAGGAGCAATAAAGGAGTTAATTACGCAGTGGGTTGAGGCACACCACTGCATGCATAGCGACATTGGGGTGTTATGTCAAGCAGTGTTGTCCCCATATGTATGGAAAAAGGCTAAGCAAGGTGCTGAATGGACAGCAGACGAACCAGCAGGATGCACCGACGCAGATCGGCAAGATAAGCGACGGCGCCTGTATGATGAGATTGAGAAAGCGTTGCGACCGGCAGCACTAGATTGGGATAATATTTATGAAACAAAGCAACGTCAAGGGGAACGGGCATCCAAATTCATGGATAGATTAGTGCAGACATTCTTACAATATGGGGGTTTTCAAGTTGAAGAAGACATACTGCAGCGAACGATGACTTACTTCGTAATGGATGGGCTCAGGCCTCAAATTAAAAAGCAATTAAATTATGTAATGCTAGGTTAGCAGGGCAAGAAAGAAAGTGAGATTTGCATAGCAGCTGATCAATGTTCGAACCGGGCAGAAGAACGGGAGGGCGCAAAGACAAAAATTAAAGACGAAGTGTTTCAGATGGTGTTGTTAGACAAAGTAACAGAGCAAAGAAAGAATAAGGATTGGAGAAAGTGGGAACTGGAGGAAGATGACACAGATTCGGAAGAAGAAGCGGCCAGACAATGGGAACGGCAAATGAGAGTTCCGCAAAGACCCCCACCAGCAGCACAGGATGGACGGCCCAAGAAATGGAGTGGAAGAAACAAAGGCTGGACGTGAACGCCACCACAGACCCGCTGGAGAACTGCAGCAGGACAAGAGCAGGTATAACCAACTGCACCGCGAGGATGTTTCCAGTGCGGACAACTAGGACATTGGAAAAGAAATTGCCCCCAAAAAGGACGATTGGGGTTCCAGCAGGAAGGAGGATCGAGACAACCGCAGGATCGTAAGTCATATTGACAGACCGCGGGTGGACCCGTGTTGCAAGGGGCAATGTTGACATTAACACCAACAGAGGAGCCGACCTACACTCTAGATATTTCAGGTAAGAAACTTTCCTTTTTAGTTGACACGGGAGCCACTCACTCTACTATTGCAGTCAAAGAGTTGCCAGGGGTTGAAAAATCCAATGCTAATGTACAAGTAGTAGGGTTGGGGGGTAACATACAAACATTAAAGACAACAACGCAATTACCAGTAAGATGTGGACCTTTACAGGAAAAACACGCTTTTCTTCTCACAACCACTACACCGGTGAATCTGTTAGGCAGAGACTTGTTGTGTAAGTTGGGATGTACAATAGCATGTATGAACAAAGGGGTTTTTGTTGATATTTCCCAGGATAAAGCACATTCAGCAATGATGATTTTGATGACACCGCACCCAGTTGTCTATTGGTGGAGGCTGCCAAGACAGCTGATTAGTGATGCTTTGATATGTTTAAATGCAATCTTAGCCGAAAGTAAGGAAATGCAAATGTGGATAGACAATGCACAAGTAATGACACACACCTACTATGATCCCCCACATTGTACAATCTATTATGATGCGAATGGAAATGATGTTGAATTTGCGGAGAAAATTGCTCCGCGTCTGGAAACATGCAATGATTTATTGATTTGCCGTTTGATGATTGGTAGGGAAGGTGTTGCAATGGAGGTTAAGCTCACGGAAAACCAAAGGCAATTGACAAAGTATCCGCCGGAAGTAACTTCGCATGTGACAATGACCACGGCAAAAGGGTATCACCCGAAGGATTTGGGTTTTATGGTTTATTGCCTGCAGGGGGCAGTAGCGACCTGCACAACAACTATGTTGCATTGGTAAGTGCATAAGCTCGGGAACGATGAAGGGTGGATTTGTAATTTTAAGGAACAGGTGTTACGAGGATTGATGGAGGAGGTTAATCTTCCACCTAAGCGTGAGATGGTGATGGAAACGGCAAATGAAGGAGGAAACGTAGAAGGTTTGATAGAAAGGGTCCCACAAGAATTGTGGACCCGACATGACAATGATGTGGGCCGTATCATTGGGGCAACACCCCTAGTGGTTAAACTCAAAACTGGAATGCCTTGGCCGAATGTGCGCCAATACCCCCTCTGAAAGGAGGCAGAGGCCGGGATAGCACCAGTAATTGAATCTTTTAAGGAGCAAGATATAATTGTAGAAACTTCAAGTCCATGTAACACGCCTATACTGCCAGTGAAAAAGCCACAGAAGAATAAGTGGAGATTTGTCCAGGACCTACGGGAAGTAAATAAGGTGATTCAAGGTGTCCACCCTGTGGTACCTAGTGCAGAGGGGTTGATAACGTCTATACCTGCAAGTTCCACCCATTTTACTGTCATTTATTTATGTTCTGCGTATTTCTCCGTACCCATTGAGAAGGAATCACAGTTTTTATTTGCCTTCACGTATAAAGGCTGTCAATACACATGGACGGTCCTGCCGCAAGGGTTTGCAGATAGTCCTACATTGTTTTCACGTGCCTTGCATAAGGACTTAGAAGATATTGTCCTCGAGGGTAAATCAGTGCTACTACAATATGTGGATGTCTTGCTCATTTGCTCCCCAAACAAAGCAGCATGTGAAACAGATACGCTGCAGCTGCTACAGGCGTAAGCAAGAAAAGGCCACAAGGTAAATAAAGACAAGCTACAATTGGTGCAGAAAAAGGTTAAGTATCTGGGACACCACATTTCACACGGAAAGAGGGAATTGGACAAAGGGAGGATAACTTCAATTGCAGAAGTGCCCCGCCCTTGCACAAAGAAAGAGATGATGCGATTCCTAGGTATGGCAACCTACTGTAGACAGTGGGTTGTAGATTATGCAATTCTAACTAAGGAACTGTATGTTGTGGTGGGCAAAAACCAGCCCAATGTAATTAAGTGGACTGAGAAGCTGGGAGAATATTTTACCAAACTAAAAACAGCACTCTCGATGGCCCCAGCTTTGGGGCTTCCAGATTATGAGAAACCATTCTTCCTTTATTCTCACGAAACTAAAGGATTTGCGCAGGTTGGGCTGACACAATCTCACGGCGACCGGCAGCGACCAATTGCATATTTCAGCCGGAGGCTAGACCCGGTCGAACGCGGCCTACCCCTTTGTTTGCAAGCAGTGGCCGCAGCCAGCTACGCAGTTAAGCGCATGGCAGAAATCGTAATGGGTCACCCTCTTAACTCTAAAAGTCTAAAGGTACCGCACTGTGTCGCGGCTTTATTAACCCAAAAGCAAACACAACATTCAACCAACACACGCCTGATGCAGTATGAGACCACTCTCCGACACCAGCCGAATCTGCAGATTGAGAGATGCAATGTTCTTAATCCTGCTTCCTTGCTGCCAACGGAAGAAGACGGCGATCCTCACGACTGCACAGAGGCGGCAATACAAGAAGTATCCACCGTGCACCCGGATCTAAAGGACCAACCCTTAGAACACCCGGACCTCACCTTGTTCGTCGATGGTTCGGCCTATTGAGGCCAAGATGGCTCGGGGCATGCAGGATACGCCGTGTGCACCGATAGTAAGTTATTGAAGCGATACGCCTGCCTTCACATTTTTCTGCCCAGCAGGCGGAGTTGTGTGCCCTGATTAGGGCATGTGAACTATCTGCCAACATCGCGATAAATATATACACTGACTCTAATTATGCCTTTGTTGTAGTACATGGCAAAGGTGCGATATGGAAAATGCGAGGATTTCTCACCTCTGCAGGAACACCCATAAAAAATGGTGATTAAGTTTCTGAGCTGTTAAAAAGTATTTCAGCGCCAGCGGAAGTTGCGGTTATTAAATGCCGCGCACACCAGAAATTGACTACGGATATAGACAAAGGAAGTGACAAGGTGGATAAGGCTGCAAAGGAGGCGGCTGGCCTGCCTGTCCCTTCGGTAATGCCAGCGCGACTACCAAAGGAACAAATTAAGCTGCATCAGTATAGCTTGTCAGATATTATTGCAATTCAAGCTGCAGCATCGCTAAATGATCATGATAAATGGAAAGCAGCAGGAGGAGCGACGGATGAAGACGGACTATGGTCTAACAAAGGGAAGGTCATAGCGCCGACTGAGATCCTACCATGGCTTGCACGCATGGCCCATTTGAATGGACATGTGTGCAACAGGGGGACTGTGAGACAGGTGCAAGAATCCTGGTATGCACCAAGAATTAGGAGAATAGCAGAAGGGGTTTGTAAAAGCTGTCAGGTATGTCAACAGCATAACCAACATAAAGAGGGAAAAACACGGGAACTAGGAGCTCACCCAGTCCCTTGGGGACCGTTCGCGCACCGACAAATAGACTTAATAAAAATGCCTCCATCATGCGGGTTCAGCAATGTTTTGGTAGTGGTAGACATGTTCACCAAGTGGGTAGAGGCATACCCATGTGCAAAGGCTGATGCCGGTACCGTGGTAAAGCACTTGCTAAAAATTTTTTTCTGCCGATTTGGCATCCCTCATAAGGTGTCCCACGATCAAGGGGGACACTTCATGGGGGAAGTGACACAGGTCAGGTCAGGTATGGGAGCATGTGCCAGAACAGCGCGTCACTGCGTCCACTTTCCGCCGGTACTCCAGGGGTTTCCGTCTGGCCTTCCCCCAGGCAGATGCCAGGCCCATCCCCATCTCCTTGAGATGCTGGTCAACCTGCTGCAACCACGAGGCACGTGGTCGGCCCATTGGCCTCCTCCACTCACGAGACTCCCTCACTGAGAGAATCTGGTGAGCAGGATCAGCGGCAGGAAAACGAGCCACATGTCCATAGAGCCGCAACTGACGCTCACGGACCATGCAGATAACAAATCTCATCCGAGTCTCTCTCAGCAACCGCTCGTTGGACACAAAATCTGACCAGCGATAGCCAAGGATTCTCCGAAGAGACCTGGTACCAAAGGAATTAAGTCTCCGTCTCAGATTCTTGGTCAGAGTCCAAGTCTCGCATCCATAGAGCAAGACTGGAAGCACCAATGACCTGAAGACTCGGACTTTCGTCCTCCCGCACAGGTACCGGCAGCGCCACACCCCATGATCCAGTGAATCCATGACTCCCCAGGCCCGACCCAGACGTCTATTGACCTCTGACTCACAGCCAGCAGAGACATGAATATCACTGCCAAGGTAAGTGAATCTCTCCACGACCTCAACATCCTCACCACAAACAGGCACCGACAGGACAGCAACATCCAAGATGTCATTGAAAGCCTGGATCTTAGTTTTGACCCAAGAAACCCGTAATCCCAGTGGCTTCGACTCCTCATTCAGCACCTCGAGGGACCCCAAAAGGAGATCTAAAGTCTCCGCAAAGATGACTGCATCATGTGCGAAATCAAGGTCCGAGATCTTGACATTCCCAAACAATGCACCGCAGCTTGATCTTTCCGACATCCTCCCTAAAATCCAGTCCATACAAGTGCTGAAAAGTGTGGGGGCCAGTACACACCCCTGACAAACTCCAGTAACAACTGGAAATAAGTCAGAGATGGTACCACCACACTTCACAGCACTCTCAGTACCAGAGTAGAGTTCAGACATCAGATCGATCAGTTTTGGTGGCACCCCACGAAGACTAAGAATCCTCGAGAGGGCATCCTGATTCACTGAATCGAACGCTTTACAGAGATCAACATCTCTCCCGTGATCTTTACAGATCTTTACAACATCTTTACAGAGATCAACATCTTTCCTCTCCCAAGACGTGTCTGACTCCCAAGTATCTCTCCCTGGCTACTCCCTCTTACGGTATGACAGACCTGAGCCTCGTCCTGGTGGAGGTGTTGCTCTCTTCATCAAAGACTCTATTCCTCACTCTCCATGCACTGCTCTCACTCCCCCACACCCCCAGGAATACCTCTGGCTTCGGCTTCCCCTCCACTCCCACCTCATGTTTATATGTGTACTGTACCGTCCACCGAACAGTGATGACTCCATCTACATCTCACTATCCGAAAACATGGACCATCTTCTATCTTCTCATCCAAACTCTCTCTTCCTCTTATGTGGTGACTTCAATTGTCATCACGCCAGTGGGCGAGGTGTGGGTACCTCTCTCACCTGCCATGGCACCTCAGCAAAAGCTTTCTGCGACTCATTGGGACTGACTCAATCGGTCAACTTCCCGACCCGGATCTCAACCAATGGTACTCCATCTCTTCTGGATCTGATTTTGACAAATTTCCCTGACAATATCTGCTGCTCTTCCTTCGCTCCAATTGGTTCTTCTGACCACGTCCTTGTCAAAGTGGACATCTCTCTGGCTGTTATCAGAGAACCACCTCACCGCCGTCGAGTCTGGCATTTCACTCAAGCCGACTGGCAGGGTCTCCGAGCAGCCATCAAACTTACAGACTGGTCTCCTATCACTACTTTCTCAAACATCAACTCATCCTGGGAATTCTTTCAAAGAAACTTGCTCTCCCTCATGCACAGATTTATCCCCTCTCGTGTTCAGTTGTCTTACCCTTCCTCCCGCCCTTGGTTTACTGAAGCTTGTGGCGAGGCAGTTGTCCTGAAACAACTTGCCTTTGCCTCATGGAAAGCAAACCCAACTGAGGGCAATCTCAGTTCTTTCCACAAAGCTCGGAACAAGTGTGTATCTACCCTCAGGAGAGCCAGAAAACAACATCTTTCTCATCTCAAGTCTGAACTCTCATACCTCTCTCCCTCCTCAAAATCCTGGTGGCGTTTAATCAAATCTGTTTCTGGTGTATGTTCCCCCTCCATCCCCTCCCTTACCTCAAATGGCCGCACTGCTGATTCCACACGTGATAAAGCTGAATGTCTAAACTCGGTGTTTGCAGCTAAATCTTGTGTCCTAAACCCATCACTATCTCTACCCACTTTACCCAGTCGCACCCAACTGTCCCTGGACTCTGTATCCTTTTCTCCTGACAAGGTGGAGAGCTTGCTTTCAAACCTCGAGTCAGATTCTGCAACCGGTCCAGACGGCATCAGCCCACGTGTCCTCAAAGCCTGCTCTTCTGCTCTTGCTCACCCTCTCTCTGTTCTATTCACCCTCTCATTTGCCCAGGGTCATCTGCCATCTGCTTGGAAATCTGCTAACATCACTGCCCTGCATAAAAAAGGTGCAAAAACAGATCCCTATAACTACAGACCAATCAGCCTTCTCCCAATCATCAGCAAGGTGATGGAATCCATCATCGCCTCAGATATGAAATCCTTCCTCTTCTCCAATGGCTTGATTTCCAATCATCAATTTGGTTTCAGACCAGGTCACTCAACCCTGGATATGCTGCTTCTGCTCTCCCATCAATGGATGGAGGACCTCAATGCCAGACAGGAAATCCGAGCCGTATCCCTGGACATATCACGTGCTTTTGACACAGTCTGGCACCCTGCACTACTCACCAAACTCTCTTCCCATGGTATTCAAGGCCATCTCCACTCATGGCTCGCAGACTTCCTCTCCTGTCGCAGTCAACGTGTGGCCCTAAATGGAGTTCTTTCATCCCCTCTTCCTGTGCAGGCTGGAGTTCCTCAAGGTAGCGTTCTGGGCCCTGTTCTTTTTCTGGTTTTCATCAATGATCTCTCGGACTCTCTGGAAAATCCTCTATTTCTCTTTGCCGACGACTCCACCCTCTGCCGTACCATCTGTCATCCCTCAGACCGGCAAGCAGCAGCTTCTTCGCTCACTGCAGATCTGGATAAAATCACAAACTGGTCCAACACGTGGAACATGTCTTTCAATCCAGACAAATCTCACACTCTCACTATGTCTCTTCGAAAGGACCGTTTACAAAACCCCCTCATCCACTTTCTCAACAATCCTCTGGAAGAAGTCTTTTCTTTCAAGCTTCTAGGTCTCACTATCTGCCATGACCTTTCCTGGGAAAGTCACATTTCCAACCTCGCCTCAAAAGCCAGTCGCCGACTGGGAATCCTCCGTCGTGCTAAGTCCTTCCTCGGCCCTCTTGAGCTCCTGACCACTTACAAAGCTTTTGTCCGTAGCCTGATGGAGTACTGCTCTCCCCTCTGGGCTGGTGCTCCTGCCTCCCACCTTTCTCGGCTTCACGCTGTCGAAACCAGGGCATTTAAGATCATCGGCATCTCCCGCAATGAAGCTGACTCTTTGGGCCTCTCACTCAATCACCGCAGGTTGGTCGGTGGTCTTTCTGTCTTCTACCGACTCGTCTCCAGCCTTGCCCCCCCTGCTCTCTCTGCGATTTGTCCCCACCACATTTCCACAGGGCGCTCAAGGTCCGCCAACAACCCCCTTCTGGTAAAACTACCAAAATCACGAATCACTGCTCATCTTCACTCTTTCATTCCTCTTTATTCCCGCCTTTGGAATAAACTTCCTCACTCTATTCTTTCCCATTCTTCCCTCCAGGCTTTCAAAACAGCTGTTCACCACCACCTCTTATCTTCCCCCATCCAAATCCTCGATCTTTTCTACCCCCGATAATCCACCCAAGCCCACTTCCTTCATTTCTCCTACTTTCCTTCCTGAAAGTCCCTGAAATGTCCATCTTCTCTTCGTCATGTTCCCCATCCCATCCCCATCCCTCTCCCTTCCACAGTTCACCTAATGTGTCTGTTCCCCACTGTTTTGGCCCTTCCACTCCCGCCCCTCTTGTCTCATGCCTCCTTGCTGTGAGTTGTGTGTTAGCTCTCATACGAGCCTCGACCAAGGTATACAAAAAAAAAAAACAAAAAAAAAAACATAGGCTGCAAGCAGCCCCTGCCGAAACTCTTGTCTGCGTTCGGTGAGGACACGAAGAGCAAGGATATGGTCAATCGTTGACCTCTTTGGTGTAAAGCCTGGCTGCTCTGGACGCTGGTGCTCAAGCAGATGGTGGCGAACCCTATTAAGAATTATCCGGGCAAAGACCTTGCCCAGCACTGAGAGCAGCGTCACCCCTCGGTAGTTGTTGCAGTCTTGGCGATCACCCTTCCCTTTCCAGAGAGGGACAACAAGGCCTCTCTTCCAATCAGTTGGGATGATGCCTGTGTTCCAGGCAGAGCACAAAACTGCATGCAACGACAAGAGTGCAGCATTTCCACCAGCCTTGAGAAGTTCAGCATGGATGCCACAGATCCCTGGAGCTTTACCGTTTCAACCGGTTCACCACAGCCCGTGTTTCCACAAGCGAAGGTGGACCACAATTGATTGGAGGGTCAGCAACAGGGATTGTAACACCATTGACGTCCAACTCGATAGCTGGTGGATCAGCCTGGTACAACCGCTCAAAGTAACCGGCCCAGCGGGCCTTCACTTCAGACTCCTCTGTTAAGAGCCTACCACTCTCTGCTCTAACTGCAGTGCTCCGAGGGATGGGCTTGGATGAACGCAATGCGCGAATTCCCCTGAAAGCGGGACGAGAATCACCTGTCCACAGGTGATGCTCTACCCCCTCACAGATTCCTCGCACATAGGCCTCCTTGCCCACCCTTAGTGCACGTACAGTTTTACGCCTCAACTCCCTGAACAGTTCAACTCTGCCATTCAGCCTGGCCCTGCGACTCTGGTCAATGGTATCCAGTGTCCCTTGAGAGACAAAATTCTTCTTTGCCCTGCGGTGAGTTCCAAGACATCCACCGGCAACATCAAGGAGGGTGGTCTTGAAGGTAATGCATAACTCTTCAGGACCCCCAAAGCACCCAGACACCCCAAATGTCTACTCAGCCTGTTCGCAAACTCCTCAGCTACTCTCATCCTTGAGTTTGCCAACATCCAGCCAAGGCTGGGATGGTACCATTCTCCAGGATTTGAGGTGCAGCTTTGGAGTTGCTACAACAAGCCGGTGGTCAGTATTGAGGAACTGAGCACTCCGGTAGACCCTGCAGTTCTGGATCGTCCTCCAACGACCGTCAACGAGGACATGGTCAATCTCCTTTGCCACACCACCAGCGTTGGAATACCAAGTCCAGCGATGAGCTTGTGGGCGATGAAACCATGAACCAGCCACCCTAAGTCCATGACTTCTTGCAAAGTCAAGGAACTTAGTGCTATTCTGGTTCATAGTTCCTGACCCATGGGGACCAACACACGTCTCATAACCATCCCTATCAGTTCCAGTCGATGCATTGAAATCCCCCAAGACTAGAAGTGTATCTCGTCTGGGGCATTGATCAACCACAGTCTCGAGCTTGGCGTAGAATGTGTCCTTCACGGTGAGGTCACTCGCCTCAGTCGGAGCATAGACAGAGACCAGGGAAATGACACCTCAGGAATGACGAATCCTTAGTCTCACAATATGCTCGTTGACCGGTGTTAGTTCAATTATCATTGGGGTCAGCTTATTGGACACAACTACAGCAACTCCTTGAGTATGGTAACCATCAAAGCGACCAGACCAATAGTAGGTGTAACCACCCACCATTATCTCGCTGCAATCCGGTCTCTGAACCTCAGAGAGTGCTGCAATACCGATGTCCAAACGCTTGAGCTCAGATGATAACAGAGACAGGTGGTCATCCTCTCTTAGGGATAGGACATTCCAGGCACCTACCCGAAGGGACCGCCTCAGGTTAACCCAAGGAGACCGCCGTCTGGTGGACGACACCTCAGCATCACTCCGACACACCCTCCCGCAATCTGACCCAGGGAGGTTACCCCGTGGTTTCCCTCCTTTCATCAAAGATTGGGGGTCCCGACGGCTTTGCCCCAATCCCGTCATCCGGTGAGCTGCCCTGTGAAGGGAAGCTGCACAGCAGGTACTCCCACGGAGTGGGTTTTCAGATTTTTTTGCGTTTGTGTGTTTTGCGGAATGAAGGGTTTTACAGTGGCTGGAGTGCAAATCCTGCCACCAACCTCCTAATAAAAAAAAAAGTAACCAAACTGCAGGAGGACGTCCGCAGACACAGTTGGGCACTATATATGGATGGTCGTTGGTTCACAAGGAGCTCCTCCGCCCTTTGACAGGTTTTCTTTTTAATCCTGCTGGGTGTCCATATCCAAACACCCTCCTCACCAGAAAACCTGGTGGGGGAGACGGTTTTGTCGCCGACAACCCGACGATGGAACAGGTTAGTACAGGTTTACATGGTACCTGTAGCAGGTCACAAATCTGACCTGACCTGACTCTAAGGTGTCCCACGATCAAGGGGGACACTTCACGAGGGAAGTGACACAGGCAGCATGTAAAGCACTGGGAATTAAACAAGCATTTCATTGTGTTTACCACCCAGTCAGCAGGTGCTGTAGAACTGCAGAACGGAATCCTAAAGAACAAATTGGCAAAGATAACAATGGAAATGGGGTTAAAATGGCCAGATGCATTACCCCTGGCACGAATGAGCATGCAATCGACAGCAAACCGGAAAACAGGGTTATCCCCTCACGAAGTACTAATGGGAAGGCCGATGCGGCTGCCTGTGTCTGCCCCCACAAACATGAATAAGCTGGATATTACAATGATGGATGAGAACTTGCTGACATTTTGTAAACAGCTCTGCAGGATCGCAAGGGCGATAAACACAAGGGTAAAAGAGGCCCTACCTGAAACAGGAGAAAAGCCGTACCACGCCTTCCAGCCGGGAGACTACGTGCTGATAAAACACTTCACGAGGAAAACAGCCTTGGAACCTCGGTGGGAAGGACCATTTCAGGTACGACTGACCACTCCGACTGCGGTAAAGTGCGAGGGTAAGACAGCCTGGATACATGCCACACACTGTAAGCTTGCAATACCAGCAGAGATAGGGGCAACATGAACAACACCTATCTTACCATGACCGCAATTATTTGCGCACTTGTTTGCACGTGGGTAATTCACAATACCAACTGCATGCGTGATAGCGAAGGAAAAACTGATGATGAAAGAACTACGATTAGGGAAAAAGGGAATAAGAGATTAGATCAGGTAGGCTCAAGGGGGTGGTAAAAGAAAGAGACGAGAAATAACCCCACATAAAGAATTGACTGATCATCCACTGAACACTTACCTGGCACTATCTCTACTGGCTAGGGCGATGAACAAAAAGAAATGTTGGGTATGTTCACACCTTCCACACTCCTCAAAACACGGATTACCCTTGTTTGCAGTTCCACTCCAGGGGGAGGACATGTGTGGGTACTTCGTCCATAGACAGGATAGACCAGTTTTAACTAAAGTAGAGAAGACATCAGCATCAGTGGAAGGAAGGATCGTGGAAATAAGGAGTAATTGGGAAAAGGGGGGATACAATTGTACGAACTATGAGCATTGGTACTACCCAAAGTACAGAACTATTGAGCGGAGAGTCGTGATACAGGGCTCGGTGAGAGCGATAAAAGTAACAAACTATGATGGAATGAAGAAGGGGGAGGGATTAAAAAAGTACCCCCCACATTTTCAACTCATGCACAAACAAATTGGACTGATTTGCCGAGTTAGAAGACAGGGGATGGGACCCCACTTAGAATCAACATGCCGGCACTATGCTAAACATGGTAACGAGATGGTTATCGTAAAAGGACGAATTAACGGGACAACCATACCTGTAAAAATCGAAGCAAATAACCTTGTCGAACCTCAGGCACCCCTGAATGGTACATATTTTGTGTGCGGATATAAGCTACCAATGGGATGGACGGGATCATGCTATTTGGGATTTGTACTTCCCAGGATTCGGATCACTGACCAATCGCCCTTTATACCACAGGCCAGATCGAAAAGAGCCATATCAGAAGTTGAGAGGTTTTTCATGATTGCATTCCCCTTTTATGGAGCTGGCAAAAGTGCAAGGGAAATTATCAATTTGGCAGCATCATTGGAGAAACTGGCTAACACCATTAGCAAAGGATTTCATAAAACAAGTGCCGAGCTGGTAGCTATACGGACGACCGTTATGCAAAACCGCATCACTCTGGATATCCTGTTAGCAGAAAAGGGAGGGACTTGTGCGGTCATAGGAGTGGAATGCTGCATTCCAGATAATTCAGAAGAAATTGATAATTTGGCTGACAAAATTAAAGCCGAAGGTGCAAAATATCATGATTTTAACAAGGGATGGTCAATGGGATCTTGGTTGAAGGGAATATTGGGTAGTTGGGGAGCCTGGATAATCCATTGGTTGTTCATAGGGCTCATGATCTTCAGAGTTGTGATCGTTGCCATCGCTTGTATTAAAAATGTAATCAGGGAGTGCGTGAGACGATGTTCCTCCGCAGCAAAGAAAACAACAAAAATGGAGACTTTCCTGGGGAAGCCTGCTGTGATTGCTGTGGTCAAGCCGCTGCCAACACTGTCACCGCCTCTATTCTCCCTGATAATTCACTCCTCTCTTTCTCCCCAACCCATAGAACCTGAAATATACTGTGAACTTGATGGGACTGTTGACCCACTGCTCAAACTCACATTGGATGAGTGTCTCGAATTGCTTGCGCCAATGGAGAGGATGGGAAGAAATACTATCTAAACATTGCCTTGTTGACAAATATTGGGATTTTGTACTTTCTTATTTTTACTCTGGCTTGCAGTTAGTAAAAATTATATTCTTACTTCTTGTTCATAAAGAACACAGTAGTTAGCCAAATTATATTCTTACTTGTTAATAAAGAACACAGTCGTTAGCTAAAATATATTCTTACTTGTCGTTCATAAAGAACACTGTAGTTAATTAAAATATATTTTTGTCTATTGTGCATCAAGAACCTTGCGTGAGTGGCTTTAGAAAGCAACTCTGCTTCCTCATAACCTATGCTTAATTTCGAATTGCTGAAATGTATCCACTATTCTACAGAGGGGTTGGGTGTCGGTGGGTCGGTTGGGAGGTAGGTAGGGGTCTCTTCCAGGCTAGGAGGTGCAGGATGAACCTCTGAACCGTCATGGGCCACTTGGAGTTGACCATAAGAGTGGACCACCTATAAAGAAGACTGCTGCCAGCTGTCCTGCTGATCCATGGATGCTCCATCTCTCAAAACTATTGTGCAGGTGTTTTGTTTCTTTTACACAAATGTTTCAAAGCAACAGAGCGATTGTGGAGATATTGCACATCTCCCAACACTGAAAACAGCCATTCTTGGCAGAATTACTATTTCAACAGTCAAAAGTAACCTTTTAAAGGCCACAAGCATTCATTGTCTTTACTGCCTACCAAGCTGAAGATCTGGCTTTACTGTTGAGCAGAGGATGGAATGCTGTGATAATAATCTTCCTGTCACCTGAGGTTTTCCTAGCCGAACATTGACCAAAAACAGATCTTCCTGCTAATGAAAGATCAATACTTTGTCGGGCCAAAAAAGAAAAAACAGCACTCGGCTTTTCTACTTCAAAGAAAATTGATCTCTGGGAATGGAGAAACAGATGGCCCCACAAGGGGGGGCAGGGCAAATTGTATATAAGGCAAGCCAAAATGCCAAGGGAACATGTTTTTCCGGGCAAGGGAACATGAAAATCTTGTCTTGCCCACAAAAACATGAGATTGGCCAGCCCCATCCCGTCCCGTCAAAGTGATGGATACGTCCAGAGTGACTTCCATCTCCCTTCCACTGAAAAACAAATTGATTGAGGAATTTTTTTTATCTCCCTTGAACCTTATAAGGTCAAGAATCAAAGCTTCTGTATCTGTCCTCCAGAGACCGAGCAATCGGGAAATGTTTTTTCCGGGCAAGGGAACATGAAAATGTTATCTTGCCCACAAAAACAAAAGATTGACGAGCCGCATCCTCTCTCGTCAAAGTGATGGACACGTCCAGAGCGACTTCCATCTCCCTTCCACTGAAAAACAAATTGATTGAGGAATTTTTTTTCTCCCTTGAACATGATAAGGTCAAGAATCAAAGCTTCTGTGTCTGTCCTCGTGAGACCGAGCAATCGGGAAATGTTTTTTCCGGGAAATGGAACATGAAAATGTGATCTTGCCCACAAAAACAAAAGATTGACGAGCCCCATCCTCTCCCGTCAAAGTGATGGACACGTCCAGAGTGACTTCCATCTCGCTTCCACTGAAAAACAAATTGATTGAGGAATTTTTTTAAATCTCCCTTGAACATTATAACGTCAAGAATTAAAGCTTCTGTGTCTGGCTTCCGGAGACCGAGCAATCATGAAATGTTTTTCCGGGCAATTGAACATGAAAATGTGATCTTGCCCACAAAAACAAAAGATTGATGAGCCCCATCCTCTCCCGTCAAAGTGATGGACACGTCCAGTGCGACTTCCATCTCCATTCCATGTAAAACAAATTGATTGAGGAATTTTTATCTCCCTCGAACTTGAAAAGGTCAAGAATCAAAGCTTCTGTGTCTGTTCTCCAGAGACCGAGCAATCGGGAAAAGTTTTTCCGGGCAAGGGAACATGAAAATGTTATCTTGCCCACAAAAACAAAAGATTGACGAGACCCATCCCCTCCCGTCAAAGTGATGGACACATCCAGAGCAACTTCCATCTCCATTCCACATAATAACAAATTGATTGAGGAATTTTTATCTCCCTTGAACATTATAAGGTCAAGAATCAAAGCTTATATGTCTGGCCTCCGGAGACCGAGCAATAGGGAAATGTTTTTCCAGGCAATGGAACATGAAAATGTTATCTTGCCCACAAAAACATGAGATTGACGAGCTCCATCCCTCTCGTCAAAGTGATGGACACGTCCAGAGTGACTTCCATCACCCTTCCACTGAAAAACAAATTGATTGAGGATTTTTTTGTCTTCCTTGAACATTATAAGGTCAAGAATCAAAGCTTCTGTTTCTGTCCTCCAGAGACCGAGCAATCTGGAAATGTTTTTCCGGGCAAGGGAACATGTAAATGTTATCTTGCCCACAAAAACAAAAGATTGATGAGCCCCATCCTCTCCCATCAAAGTGATGGACACGTCCAGAGCGACTTCCATCTCCCTTCCACATAAAAACAAATTGATTGAGGAATTTTTATCTCCCTTAAATTTATAAGGTCAAGAACCAAAGCTTCTGTTTCTGTCCTCCAGAGACCGAGCAATCGGAAAATGTTTTTCTGGGCAAGGGAATATGTAAATGTTATCTTGCCCACAAAAGCAACATATTGATGAGCCCCATCCCCTCCCGTCAAAGTGATGGACACGTCCAGAGTGACTTCCATCTCCCTTCCACTGAAAAACAAATTGATTGAGGAATTTTTTTTTATCTCCCTTGAACCTTATAAGGTCAAGAATCAAAGCTTCTGAATTCGTCCTCCATAGACTGAGCAATCGGGAAATGTTTTTCCAGGCAATTGAACATGAAAATGTTGTCTTGCCCACAAAAACATGAAATTGACGAGCTCCATCCCTCCCGTCAAAGTGATGGACACGTCCAGTGACTTCCATCTCCATTCCACATAAAAACAAATTGATTGAGGAATTTTTGTCTCCCTTGAACCTTATAAGGTCAAGAATAAAAGCTTCTGTGTCTGTCCTCCAGAGACCGAGCAATCGGGAAATGTTTTTCTGGGCAATGGAACATGAGAATGTAATGTTTCCCACAAAAGCAACATATTGACGAGCCCCATACCCTCTCGGAGAAGTGATGGACACGTCCAGAGGGACTTCCAGCTCCCTTCCACTGAAAAACAAGTTGATTGAGGAATTTTTTTTATCTCCCTTGAACCTTATTTGGTCAAGAATCATAGCTTCTGTGTCTGGCATCCAGAGACCGAGCAATCGGGATATGTTTTTCCGGGCAATGGAACATGATAATGCAATCTTGCCCACAAAAGCAACATATTGACGAGCCCCATACCCTCTCGTCAAAGTGATGGACACGTCCAGAGGGACTTCCAGCTCCCTTCCACTGAAAAACAAATCGATTGAGGAATTGTTATTTCCCTTGAACCTAATAAGGTCAAGAATCAAAGCTTTTGTATCTGTCCTCCAGAGACCGAGCAATCGGGAAATGTTTTTTCAGGCAAGGGAACATAAAAATGTAACGTTGCCCATAAAATCAAAAGATTGACGAGCCCCATCCCCTCTTGTCAAAGTGATGGACACGTCGAGAGTGACTTCCATCTCCCTTCCACTGAAAAACAAATTGATTGAGGATTTTTTTTTTATCTCCCTTGAACCTTATAAGGTCAAGAATCAAAGCTTCTGTGTCTGTCCTCCAGAGACCGAGCAATCAGGAAATGTTTTTCCGGGCAATGGAACATGATAATGCAATCTTGCCCACAAAAGCAACATATTGACGAGCCCCATGCCCTCTCGTCAAAGTGATGGACACGTCCAGAGTGACGTCCATCTCCTTTCCACTGAAAAACAAATTGATTGAGGAATCTTTATCTTCCTTGCACATGAGGTCAACAATCAAAGCTTCTATGTCTGGCCTCCGGAGACCGAGCAATCGGGAAATGTTTTTTCCAGGCAATTGAACATGAAAATGTTGTCTTGCCCACAAAAACATGAGATTGACGAGCTCCATCCCTTCCGTCAAAGTGATGGACACGTCCAGAGTGACTTCCATCTCCCTTCCACATAAAAACAAATTGATTGAGGATTTTTTTTTATCTCCCTTGAACATTATAAGGTCAAGAATCAAAGCTTCTCTTTCTGTCCTCCAGGGACCGAGTCATCGGGAAATGTTTTTCCGGGCAATTGAACATAAAAATGTCATCTTGCCCACAAAAACAAATGATTGACGAGCACCATCCCCTCCTATCAAAGTGATGGACACATCCAGAGTGACTTCCATCTCCCTTCCACTGAAAAACAAATTGATTGAGGAATTTTTTTTTATCTCCCTTGAACCTCACAAGGTCAAGAATCAAAGCTTCTGTGTCTGGCTTCCAGAGACCGAGCAATCGGGAAATGTTTTACCGGGCAATTGAACATGAAAATGTTATTTTCCCCACAAAAACAAAAGATTGACGAGCACCATCCCTCCTATCAAAGTGATGGACACGTCCAGAGTGACTTCCATCTCCCTTCCACTGAAAAACAAATTGATTGAGGAATTTTTTTTATCTCCCTTGAACCTCACAAGGTCAAGAATCAAAGCTTCTGTGTCTGGCTTCCAGAGACCGAGCAATCGGGAAATGTTTTACTGGGCAATTGAACATGAAAATGTTATTTTCCCCACAAAAACAAAAGATTGACAAGCCCCATCCCCTCCCATCAAAGTGATGGATAAGTGCAGATTGACTTCCATCTCGCTTCCACTGAAAAACAAATTGATTGAGGATTTTTTTAATGTCCCTTGAACATTGTAAGGTCAAGAATCAAAGCTTCTGTGTCTGGCCTCCGGAGACCGAGCAATCGGGAAATGTTTTTGCGGGCAATGGAATATGATAATGTAATCTTGTCCACAAAAGCAACATATTGACGAGCCCCATACCCTCTCGTCAAAGTGATGGACACGTCCAGAGGGACTTCCATCTCCTTTCCACTGAAAAACAAATTGATTGAGGAATTTTTTTCATCTTCGTTGCACCTTCGAAGGTCAAGAATCAAGGCTTCTGTGTCTGGCCTCCAGAGACCGAGCAATCGGGAAATGTTTTTCCGGGCAAGGGAACGTGAAAATGTTCTCTTGCCCACAACAACAAAAGATTGACGAGCCCCATTCCCTCTCGTCAAAGTGATGGACACGTCCAGAGCGACTTCCACCTCCCTTCCACTGAAAAACAAATTGTTTGAGGAATTTTTATCTCCCTTGAACCTTTTAGGTCAAGAATCAAAGCTTCTGTATCTGTCCTCCAGAGACCGAGCAATCGTGAAATGTTTTTCCTGGCAAGGGAACGTGAAAATGTTATCTTGCCCACAAAAAACAAAAGATTGACGAGCACCATCCCCTCCCGTCAAAGTGCTGGACACATCCAGAGCGACTTCCATCGCCATTCCACATAAATGTCATCAAGTTATGTTTAATGCTTCAAAAACTCTATTTCTTCTCATCTCTCTCTCTAAAACTCCTCTCAACTCTCCAATCTCCTTTGAAAGCTCCACAATTACACCATGCGATACAATAAACCTACTAGGTATCACTTGAACATCAAATTTATCCTGGAATCCACAGATTACTCAAATAGCTACTAAGTCTGCTTCGAAGAAATTAGGAGTCCAGTTCAGTTGTCGAAGATTTTCCTCCTCTGAACAGTTGCTCCTACTATTTAAAGGATTGATTTGTCCTTGTATGGAGTACTGCTCTCACATCTGGGGAGGTTCCAGCTCAACATACTTACTGGACAGAATTGAACCCAAAGTTATTCAACTTGTCAACTACACCAATGTGACTTCAAAACTTCACCCGCTCAAATTACACCGCATAGTTGGCTCTCTTTCTCTTTTCTACAGATATTACTTCAGGTTCTGCTCGCAAGAACTTGCTGGTTGTGTACCTCCACCACGAGCGAGACCAAGGAATACTCGACAAGCCGTGACATCACATGATTATTGTGTGGCCATTGGCAACTCAAGTGTGGCCGTTACGATGTTTATTTCTTCCCCTCCACTGCCAAACTCTGGAACTCTTTATCTTCTCACATCTTCCCAAACACTTGTGACCCCCTTTTCAAAAAGCTGATTTTTTACTTCCTCAAAACCTCTTTCCTCACTTTTCTATCAATGTTGTTCTTTTATTTAAGGCTTGCCCTCGATGAGGACTATTTAATTTGTGACTGAAACATTCAACATAAAAATGAAAAAAATAATTCACGTAGTTGAACCCCCAATATGGCAATTAATTTCCTGTGTGTTCTCAACGAGAGTGCACAGTTCACAGTTTCATCCATCGACTTGAAAGTGAGTAGGTTTACCTCATATTTACCTTCCAACTCCGTCAGCAGATGTTCACCGAGCTCACGAGCTGCATTCTTCTCTTTGTTGAACACCAAGTTGACCGCATTAGCGGTGATCTTGCTTTCTATTTCACACCTACCTTGACGTCTTTCCACAGGTTGGTATACTCTCTAAATTTGTTAAAACATTTATCACCGAAAGGAATCACTTTACTGTGAGTGGTAACAATATGCATACAACAAAAACCTGAACAATTTCCTTCTGAATCGTCAGCAGAAAGGCTGGAGTCAGACAACATTTACACCACGATGATCACCAACACAAGTTTACGTTTTACGTGTTGCCAACAGAGGTACCCGCACGTTGTGCAGAAGGAATTTAGAGTTCAGAAATAAGAAGATGATTTGAAACACTGCCTTCCAATGGGTGGTGCTCTAAGATATACATTTACATTGAGAGAATTGGGGTCTTCCCCCACCCCACCCTCAATCGAATCGAATCGAATCCAATATGGAATCCAATCGAAAATGTTTTCTTCCATCTCCATTTGCCAAGAGGATTCCAACACTATGTAATGTGATGGGGTTACCACCTGTGGGGCCAATTGTTTTGATTGACAGAAAGGCAGAAAATACAACTTTATATACTGTCAGACCCCGACATTCACAGTCCCACTATTCGCAGACTACACATTTGTGGGTCATAAATTGTGACCTGTTCTACATTCACACTTCACGTATTCACTTTTTTTAAACACTTCAGAACTGGTCTCCTATATCCACAACCGCCGATATTAATTCAGCCTGGAATTCTTACACAGAAAACTACTCTCTCTTATGCATATATTCATCCCATCTTGTCCTCAATTTGCTTACCCATCCTTCTGCTCTTGGTTCTCTGGATCCTGTGGTGAGGCTGCTGCTCTTAAACAACTTGCATTCTCCTCCTGGAATGAAAATCCAACCAAAAGCAACCTTAGATCATTCAACAAAGCCGGTCATGCAACAAAGATCATACCTGTAAAGTTTTGGTTTAGTCTGTTCAGCCGTTTCAGAGAAGATTTTTGCAGGTAATGTTAAAAAAATATATGGCTGCCTAACCATGTGACTGAAGACATCATCAATATTGTCCCCAAACAACTTAGCCCGAGAAGTTCCTCAAAAATGTTCATACTGATCGGATAAAGCATTTGACGTATTCAATTATAATGTTATAACGAAGCAAACTATGACATCATCAAAACAATCACACTGATGTCGCCTGCGGAGTACTTCACGTGCCAAGTTTAGATATTTTCCATGGAGCGATTTTGGAGATGCAGAAGTCCAAAGTTTTGCCATTTTCTCACATGGCTGCCACACCACGTGACCTATGATGTTATAATTGTCGTTAAAACATTTTACATAAGTAGTCACCCACAGTGAAAATTTTGTGTCAATTGGATAAGCGGTTGCAGAAAAAACACAAAGTTCACATGGATGAATGGACTTACGGATGTACGTTCGTACATATGGACGGACAGACAATCCGAAAACATAATGCATCTCGTGACTTTGTCAGCGGAGGCATAAAAAGGCGCAAAAACGGATCCCCTCAATGACAGCCCAATTTGCTTACCTCCAATCATCAGCAAGGTCATGTCAAACAGTTGACATAAAATAGAAATATCATTCCTTTTCTCCAACAGCCTCATCTTGGATCATCAATTCAGATTCAGACCTTGTCACGCTACCTTGCACATGCTGCTTCAACTCTCCCAACAATGGTGGAGGCCCTCAATATCAGACATGAGATCAGGGCCATCTCTCTGGAAATATCTCGAGATTTTGACAGAGTCTGGCATCCTGCCCTGCCCTGCAAACTGTCTGCCTCTGGAATCCAAAGCCAACTCCCTACTTGGATTTATTGACTTCCTCTCCTCTCGTAGACAATGTCTGGCTTTCAACGGAACCCTTTCCTCTACTCTCCCTGTCAAGACTGGAGTACCTCCAAGGCAGTGGTCCAGGCTCCATGTTTTTCCTAATCTTCATTAATGATCACACTTTTTGGAAAATCCTCTTTATCTCTTTACTGATGACTCCACACTCTGCCATGCCTTCTCTCATCCTTCTGACAGACAGGCATCAGACTCTCCCCTCTCCTCAGACCTTGACAAAATCACAAACAGGTCAAACACAATTTTGGTTATACATCCATATTGTCCACATGTTTGTGTTCTCCCTTACCCCAACTCGTTACCTGCATCCCTTGTTTGTCCGTCTCCGTCTACTTTCTCCCTCCGTTCTGCTGTTGCTTTTCCCCCTTTCTCCTGCTGTTCCCTTTGTTATGTCGTGTCCTGATTTGTTCTGTGTTATCGCTCTTCCATGAGCCTACACCATACAAAAATAAATAAATAAGTAAATAAGTGATTTAAAAAACAACACCCTGACATTCACGGACCTGGCATTCGCGGCATTTTTCAACAATGTCTGCCTATGGAATCTAATCCGAAAATCCCCCGCGAATGTCGGGGTCCGACAGTATATAGAGTAGATGCGTGTATATTACAAAGCATGTGATTGGCCAAAAAGGTCCATGGCTCAAGGGGAATGGTTTCAATGATAAATTTCTACAAACCCTGCCAACTATTGGGGAACAAGAGGCTCCAGGGGGCTTTAAGAAGGGGGGATGGAGTGTTCCTTGTATGTGGGGATTTCAAATCATCACATTATTTGGGGCTCTAAAATCACGGATAGAAATGGTGAATGTATTGAGGGTTTGATTGATGAATTTGATATGGTGGTATTAAATGATGGAATGGGAACATGTATTAATCTGTCTCCAGGGAAGATGTCCCCTTTGGATCTCACTCTCATTTCATCAATTGAAGCAGCGAGATGTGATTGGAAGGCCTGTGATGACAATCTAGGAAGTGATCTCTTTCCAGTGATCACAAATTTTAAATTAGAAAGAGATCCTGAGGACACACAAGGAATGGCTTATTTGAACTTTTCCAAGGCAGTCTGGGGTCTTTTCCCATGTCGATGTTCCAATGAAGTGAAGGAAGGGATTATCGATAGCGATATTGATAGGCTCACTCGGAATATTGTCCTAATTATGAATAACATAGCTGGGGATACAATCCCAACTTACAGAAGCCCAGTGGGTAAGAAAACCAAAGTCCCTTGGTGGGATGAGGGTTGCAAACAAGCAATCCAGGAAAGAAGGGCAGCTGTTTAAAGATTAAGAAGAACCCTTAGGTTGGAGGATGTCATAGAATATAAAAGGAAATGGGTGTATGCTCAAAGGACTATTAAACAAGCAAAGGCTGCCTCTTGGAAATTATTCTGTTCTTCGGTTAAGTTGGACACCCCACTTACAACCACAAGGAAAAGTAAAAAGTATGCAGGGTATTAAATCTGGATGGAAGTCTATTCCGACGGTTATTTTCCAAAACAAAACCTTTTGTTCACATATAGACAAGGCAGAGGCCCTGAGCCAATTCTTTTCTGGAAGTGGAGGTGAGGAGATTGGGACCATACAATGTGCAGAGCATTGGTGCTGCTTAAGCAATCTCCTTGGCTATTGGACACAATCCTGGAAGGGTCACCACTCCAACACCGTATACCAGCCTGCTGGCACTCATTTTGCAGACCTTGGAAGGATGACAGGCCAAGTTAACCCCACCTGGTGTTAATTCAACAGCCGAGCAGGATTTGAACTCAGAACCGTAAGATCCAAAGCCCACCACCCGAACCATTAAGCCAACACCAGGCATGGAAGTGGAGCCGGCATCATAAAGTATGACGAGTTGGAAGCTCATACTCCCCAATTCGCAAATCAATTCCTGGAGACCACCAACACAGTTCAGCCTCTAAATTCTTCAGTTAATCTCGACTTCACTCTTCGGTAGCTAAAACAGGCAATCCAGAAGGCAAGAAATAGCACTCCAGGCCAATATCGGTTCTCGTTTCTCATGTTCAAGCACTTGGATGATATGGTGTTCGGTGTGATCCTTAGACTCTTCAATA
This sequence comes from Eptatretus burgeri, assembly GCF_056783735.1. NCBI lineage: Eukaryota > Metazoa > Chordata > Myxini > Myxiniformes > Myxinidae > Eptatretus > Eptatretus burgeri. The sequence goes on along the minus strand of NC_140962.1, from coordinate 97,626,017 downwards.
AGGTTTGGGCTTTAGGGAAACTTCCCTTTGATTAGAAACACTCAATTGTAATCCCTATCCTTAAAGATGGGAAAGATAGTAAAGTCCCAACTTCATATCGTCCGATTTCTCTTATTTCAGTTGTCTGCAAATTAATGGAGAAGATTGTGAGCAATTGCTTGGTTTTCTTCCTGGAAAAGAACAACCTCCTGTATAAATTCCAGAGCGGGTTCAGAAAGGGACGATTTGTTATGGACCACATTACAGCACTGGCAAATGTTGCTCGGAAATCCCTAAATCATCAGGAGTCTTCTGGGAATGTTCCTTGATATCCAAAAGGCACATGATTCAGTTTGTAAAGATGGCCTCGTAAATAAGATAATCAACCTCGAGATTAACGGAAGAATGTTTGAGTGGATTTGGGACTTTTTATCTAATGGATCCTTTCAGTTGAGGGTCGATCAGAACCTCTCCTCCATTTTTCATTCAGATAAGGGCATCCTCCAGGGTAGCAGCCGAAGCCCAACTCTCTTTAATATTATGATTAATGATGTAGTTTCACATTCCAAGCTCCACAGCAAGATATTTTTGTTCGCTGATGGCATTGCCATGTGGATCCGTTGTAAGAGTTTATCCATTTCGGGTAAAAAAAAAGCTCCAGAATGATGTCCGTCTTGTGGAGCAATGAGCCATAGACTGGGGATTTAAGCTGTCAGGCAATAAGTTCAAGTTCATCATATTTTGCCGCAAGAAAAAGATTGAGGACGTAGTGATGGTTGATTGAGGGTATATATATATATATATATATATATATATATATATATATATATATATATATATATATATATATATATATATATATATATATATATATATATATATATATATATATATATACCCTCAAACTATCTTTTGAAGTGTCATTCTTCGGAGTCATCTTTAATAAGGGATTAACTTGGACTCTCCGTGTTAAGATGCTGACTGGTAAATGTGTTAAAGGCATCAATTTATTACGTTATCTTTCTGGTACTGAGTGGGGAACACATCGTGATCGTCTTCTCGTTATATAAAGCTATTATTCGTTCTCATCTGGGTTATGGTGGCTTGGTCCTTGGGGATATGTCCATGAGCAATCGGAAAAAAACTGGAGATTGTCCAGTCTAAAGTCATCCGTGTGTGTTTAGATCCTTTTACCAGCTCTCCTGTTTCTGCCCTTCTGGTGGAAGCGGGCGAGATGCCCTTGTGTCTCTGTTGGGAATTTTTGAAAATGAAATATTGGGCTCGAACCACCTCATCTGGGGATAACCATTCTGGTGAAGCCTTATTTGCAAACTGCTGGGAATCGCTAAAGATTGACGAGAACCTCACTTCCCCGCCTTTCGGCCTTGCATGTAAAATGACTGCGAAGGAAATGGGGTTGGATTCCCTTCCGGTCAATCCCCACCATAAAAATTTTAATTTTATTCATAGTGTATCGGCCAATGCAAAAATTACCGTATGTATATTATACTGTATAATGATATAATAATCATCAGAAAGTCATTTTATTAACATTTTCTTTGTTCATTATTGTTATAACCATGGTTATAAAAAAAACATTTTTATTGTTACTGAATAACGTTTTTTACGTCCGTACATTGATGGACACAATTGTGTTTGATCAATGTGCTTCATACTCCAGTACAATTGGTTTAATAGCGAACGCAGTGAGCTTCATACTTAACGCATGCACGTGAGAGAATACGAAACAACAACAACAAAAACAACACAATACCATGGCAATTTTGAATCCGCGTCGTTGCCTATGACCCTTTTGCTTCCGTTTTTTTTTTTTTGCTTCCGGTTTTTTTGTTTCCGGTTTTTGTCATGGGGAATGATGCATGCCGGGAGATAAAGGCATCGCCTGAGACATGAAAGACCCAAATAATATCAGACATGGTGTATATTTCCTCCACTGATTTCAATCAAGATATCTCCCGCATCATCAAAAAATAATTATTAATCGTGATTTACATTATTTGATCGCTGATTCTGAATCCAGGCCGAAGTAACCGGAAATTGCGTATACAGTTGTGAACAAGTTATAGGTAGTCAGAAGCGAATTTAAGAAGAATTCTACGTTCAATCGAGTATTTATTTTTTAGATGAGATCCTGTTCTAGGCGGTGTAGTTGTTGTTGTGAAGATAATGTTGAGGTAATATTTATTTTTTTCATAGCAAAAAGACTTTAATTTGATATATTTAAGAAGCGAATGAAAGAAGAATTCTATGTTCGCTTCTCGGCTTTGCCTATTCCATATTATTTGCAAAAACACAAAAATACAAACAAGCAGTCATGGACTGGTACTTACGAAATCGTCAAGTTGACCTCTGACCTTGTCTAATAAAAGCTGTCTCGAGAGAAGGTAGCGACGCAAACCAGAAGTTTCTACGATGATTCTGTACCAAACCATCAAAAAATCGAATGTTTGACTTCACTGTGACCTTGACCTTTGACTGATTTTGACCAAAATCGAATCAGCGCTAGCCACCACCCTCCTGAAACACGTGGTGTAATTTGACATTGGCAGCTTCTTCCGTTCTCGAGTTATCGTGCCGACAAACAAACACACAGAGGACGGGTGTTGGGGAAATTATTACTCTCTAGACAAGAAACCTTTGCCTCAGTCTGAGTAGGTCAAAGTGTTTGTGTTTTTCCTCTACTGTTCTACTATTTAGTTGTTAAGGCCTACCACCTACTTATAATCTTGTCTTTCTTTGACACTTTGGACATTGCTTGGGTTTCTGAAAGTACAAGGTGACCGGGCTGATAAGCTGTGCATTCTGTTTTTGCGATCAAAGGCCTCTCTGCTTATAAAATGGAATGGATATATGGGGAGGGGGAGAATGATGAGGGAGAGAGCAATAAATGGTACAGAAGAAAGAACTCCTTGTGGACATTGATTATTACTGGACTTCTGTGGTTTATTTTATCCCGATACATGCAACACTGAGTCGGCTAGACGTTGAATCCTCGAGGAGGTCAAGATCCCTCAACAATCAAGAATCCTTTCGATCACGACGCGGTTCGAGGATAGAAATCCACGTCAGTTGGTGCCGTGACTCGGATTCGAATCGGCGTTGTGCGGCGCTCGTGACCGGAGGTGCTTAATCTGCTGGAGGCAGTGCCTGGAGGAACGACAAGTGCTTGAGCGAAGGTAAGCAGGGGGGGTTCTCCGAGGGTGCGATTTATTTTATTCTGTGATTTTAGAGTGAATTTAGCGGTTGTGATTTGTGTGATTTTAGAGATGGGAAATAGAAATTGTAAAAGGAAGGAAAATGGGTATACCGAGGAAAATTGTATTCAAAAACCACGGAGAGGTACATGTGCAAGAATTATGTTTGATAAGTATGGGCCTGAAGCTGTGAGAGACATGGGGAAATGGTGCAATTGGACCATTGTCTGCAAACCATGCATTTTTGATGGCAACTGATACACCAATTAATCTGTTGGGGAGAGATCTGTTATGCAAGCTGAATTGTTCAATTAAGTGTACCCCTGATGGTGTATATTTAGAAATACCTCACGAATCACACATAACTATGATGAATTTATTACAGGAAAATACAGAAAATCTTGTATATCAATGGACTGTGATTAATTGTGAAGCATTTAACCATTTGCAGGAATATTTATCACATTTGGAGAGAAACGTACCCGAGGTGCTCGATTGGGTGAGTAAACACGGCATGGACAGACGGTACTTACAGACTCGACTACATTGCATTGCAGATTGCAACATCAAGGCAAAAGATAACGTCTATGCGAGTGAAACACTCTCGAAATTACACCAGACCTTTGACTTAGTGTTGGGAACAATTTGGATTGGGAAGCAAGGAATTGGCCTGGAGGTGCATCTGACGCAGGAACAATTAAAATTGTGGAACCAACCGTCCAGTGTTACACCACATGTTACTTTAGTGATTGCAGAAGGTTACCAAGAAACGGACATTGGTCACATGGTAACCTCTTTGAAAAAAGCATCACAAGCGACTTTGATGGAATCGAGGCAAGTAAACGGACTTTGGAAGATCGGGGAACAGGGATTCTGTTGGACAGAATGTCAAGGATCAGCAAAAGCTGTGTTTGAGGTGGTCGATCTCTCAGAATTAAATGGGTCAGGAAAATTACCTGAAATACTCGAACAAGTCCCGACTTGTCTGTGGGCAACACATGCCAACGATGTCGGCCAAATTAAAAGTATGAATCCAATCAAGATCACTATAGATCCAAAAAAGAAACTGCCTCGAAAACCGCAATACCCTTTGTCTCCAGAAGCAGAGGTAGGAATTGCTCCTGTCGTGGAAGCACTATTGAAACAAGGGATAATTATTCCCACTGTTAGTCAATGTAATACACCGATCCTACCTGTGAGAAAACCTAGGAAACCAACGTGGAGATTCGTACAGGATTTGAGGGCAGTGAATGATGCGGTAATTCCAGCTTTTCCTGTAATTGCAAATCCAACTACCATTCTATCAAGCATCCCAAGTAACACTACCTATTTTAGTGTTGTGGATCTTTGTTCAGTTTTTTTAGTATACCAATAGCCCAAGAAGTACAGTTTCTGTTTGCATTCACCTACCAGGGAAAGCAATACACTTGGACTGTATTGCCCCAGGGTTATTGTGAAAGTCCAACATTATTCTCGAGGGCCCTCAAAGACGACTTGGATGATGTAGTTTTCCCTTGTGGATCCACACTGATTCAATATGTTGACGACCTGCTGATCTGTTCAGCGTCAAAAGACACATGCGAACGAGATACATTGACATTGTTGAGGGCCTTAGCCAGGAAAGGACACAAAGCATCGAGAGCTAAATTGCAATTTTGCCAAGAAGAAGTTAAATATTTGGGACATATTCTGAAGGGAGACACAAGACGCATCTCCCCTGAACGTATAGCGGCAATATTAAACCTGCCCAAGCCAACTACTGCTAAACAGATGAGGTCTTTCCTCGGAGTGACCGGCTATTGCAGACAGTGGATACCAGATTATGCGGCCTTAGTGCGCCCCCTGGTGGACATTGGTTCGGCAAACGCGCCCAGCCCACTTGCATGGACACAAAATGCAGACAAGGCTTTTGTAACGTTAAAACAGGCTCTTTCTTCGGCTCCCGCTCTGGGTTTACCAAACTATGAAAAACCTTTCCATTTGTACGCATGTGAGAGACAGGGATTCGCACAATCTGTGCTGACACAGAAGCACGGGAATAAATTACGGCCTGTTGCATATTATAGTACTAAATTGGATCCGGTAGCGCAAGGATTCCCCCCTTGTCTCAAGGCAGTAGCAGCCGCTTCGCTCGCGGTGCAGGCGACCGAAGCGCTCGTCGCGGGAAACACTTTGATTCTCCTGGTACCGCATGCAGTGACAGCTGTATTGTTAAAAACGAAAACACAGCATTTGTCGGCTTCAAGAGCAACAACATACGAACTCTCACTCACAACACCCACGAACATTACGATTAGGAGATGCGCACCGCTGAATCCTGCTAGTTTGTTGCCAGGAGTACAAGATGGTGATCCTCACAATTGTGAAGAGATAATCGCCCACACGTGTCAACCCCGTCCTGACTTGAAAGACACACCAATCCAAAATTCTGAATTGGTTCTATATGTCGACGGCTCATCATCGCGTGCACCTGATGGATGTTTATTAACAGGCTACGCCGTTTGCTCTGATCACGAAGTAATCGAAAGCGGGAGATTGGCTGAGAGCTGTTCCGCGCAGCAGGCAGAACTGTTCGCCCTCACTCGTGCATGCCATTTAGCCAAAGGCCAAATAGTGACAATCTACACTGACTCCGGCTATGCCTTTGGTGCTGTACACGAATTCGGAGCACTCTGGCGCGAAAGGGGTTTTATAACGTCATCAGGTACACAAGTAAGGAATGGAACATGGATTGCGAATCTACTGGAAGCAATACTTCTGCCTCACCAAATTGCAGTGGTAAAATGTGACGCCCACACTGGGAGATCTGATGACGTCTCACGGGGAAATGCCAGGGCAGATGCAGCTGCAAAATCTGCTGCCCACACCAGAGCTCTTTTAATATCACAATGTGTATTGAGACAAGAGGCAACACCAACCATTGACGATATAAACACTTTGCAGACAGCTGTTAGTGCTAAAGAACGAGATTTGTGGATACTGGCTGGATGTGAATTCGATAATGAATCCAAATTATGGAGATCATCTGATGGTCGTGTGGTGGCACCAAGAGCTCTATTACCTTGGCTCGCCCGATTGGCACATGGGGCCGGGCATACTAGCAAAGGCGGCATGAGTGCTTTAATTGGGAGACAGTGGTTCGCCCCGGGGTTTAGTCCAATTGCAGAACAGTATTGTAAGACATGTCATATTTGCCAAAAACATAACCCAGCAAGGGGGGTGGAGATGGCCCCAGGGGGTCATCCAATTCCATTCGGACCTTTTGTTCATATCCAGATGGATTTTGTCCAGTTACCAAAATGCTGCGGTTTTGAATTTGCGTTAGTCATCGTCGATTTGTTCACCAAATGGGTTGAGGCTTACCCTTGTCGGAAAGCAGATGCCATTACTGTGGTTAAACTGTTGATGAAGGATTTCATCTGTAGGTTTGGAATACCTTGTAGGATCTCCAGTGACCAAGGTACTCATTTCACAGCCGAAGTGGTGAAAGAATTATGTCGCGTATTGCAAATAAAACAACATTTCGACTGCCCGCATCGTCCGCAATCTGCGGGGGCAGTAGAGAGGCAAAATGGATTCCTGAAGAATAAACTGGCCAAGATTTGTGAACAAACTGGATTAAAATGGCCAGATGCTCTGCCAATTGCTCTCATGACTATGAGATCTACCGCAAATCGAAACACTGGCTTATCTCCACATGAGATTCTGATGGGAAGACCAATGAGATTACCGAACTCACCTCCTTTGACTATAAAAGACATGAACGTGCAGCAAATGGACGACACGTTGCTTACGTTCTGTGTCTCTCTGAATCATGCTGTAAGAACTTTTTATGCACAGGTTAAACAAGCTCTGCCAGAACCAGCCACATCTGATCATCACAACTTCAAACCCGGAGACTTTGTTTATGTGAAAATTTACAAACGGAAGAACTCTCTTCAGGCACGTTGGTGTGGGCCATTTCAAATACTGCTAACTACCCATACAGCTGTGAAGTGTAAAGGAAGAGCAACATGGATCCATGCCACACACTGCAAACTGGCACACGGCAGAAAAGAACCCGAGGAGAACATTGCTTCCTGATAACTTTAATGATTCTTTCCATTGCAGGATTATTTGTACTACTAAATGCAAGTTGTACAATGTGTACTTGGCCTGTTAATCCGATAAGTACTGTCTGTGATCAACATTATTTGCATGTTCTTTGGAGATGGGCCTATCAGACTACCCACCAAACTAAGCCTAGGGCATTCAGAGACCGAAGAAGCTTAACGAGCAAAGTGGGTTCACCACATGGAATAAACACTTATCTGGCTCTTTCTCGTAAACACGCGAAAGCTTTTAATAAAACCAATTGCTGGGTTTGTACTAAGATACCTCATTCAGCAGTTACTGGGATACCGCTTCTGGCTATACCATTCAATCTGAGTGAATGGTGTGGGTACTGGGCAAAGGAAAGAAACTGGGATAAACAAGATAATAACCTTGACGACCACATCGTTACCAATGGAAATAGAAATTGCCTCCGACAACGAAATTTCAGTAACTGGTTTTGGCCAAATTTTAATTTAAGTAAAATGCCTCCACATTTTATGGTTGAACGGGCAACAGAAAAACCCGAACTATGCTTGGTACAAGAGGCATGGGGAGAAAGAAGGTTAGGGAATTCTGAATGCAGTAATTATGTTTATGAAAATCACACGATGGGACCACAAGTCGCTTTAAATAATACCTATTTCGTGTGTGGAAATCGAGCATACCCATGGCTTCCAGTTAATTGGAGTGGATCTTGTTTCTTGTCATTCATTTTGCCACATATGCGCCTGTTATCTAAGTCACCTTTTGAGCATTTGAAACGAGGTAAACGGGGTTTCACGTCAACTGAACTGTTCTTCATGATTTTAATCCCTCACTACGGGGTTGGACAAACGTCTGTGGGATTGGCAGAATTAGCTGCTTCGCTTGAATTATTGGCAAATAAAACTGCTCTAGGCATGGTTGATATCAACTCGGAGGTCGTCGCCCTACGTGCAGTTTCAATGCAAAACCGAGTTGCGCTCGACCTCATTCTCGCGGCTCAAGGAGGAACGTGTGCTGTAATTAACTCTGAGTGTTGTACTTATATCCCTGATAACTCGGAGAAAATCACGAACATAGCTGACAAGATTAAGCAAGAAGGAGCCAAGTATCACAATTATTTTACGAAAGATGGGCTTTATTCCTGGTTTGAAGGGATTTTTGGAGGCTGGGGAACTACCCTATTGCATTGGATTTCCGTTGGGTTATTGTGGATCATCATTGTAGTGGTGCTTGTTAGATGTGCAACAATTACAATGCCGGCATTGATTGTTTCTTGTCTAAAGAGGAATACTGCTAAAAAGGTGATGGTGGCCCAAGCACCACCCTCATACCCTGATTTTGACACTGAGTCCTACGACTCTTTTGAGATAGAACCTGAACTTGGAAATCCATAAGTAGCGCAAATGAATGTGTTCAATATTCACGGGAATTGTCAATCCACTCTTGCTCATCTGCTTTGTTCCCGAAATAGGTTGTCGAAAATCAGCTGTGCAGCCCAACGGGTAGCCTTATCTTCAATCGGCCTAGGGGCCTACCGGAACCTCAACCAGGTCCGAAGCTGTACAACCACATGAAGCCACCTGGCTTGCGGGACAGGAAAGGCTAAGGGACTGAGCTCTACGATGGGGAAAAGGGGGGATGTGACTACCCAAGAAAATGGGCACACTCAAACGCAAGAGAGAATGCATTTCCAAGTGAAGAGAAAATATATATCGTTAAACTTAACTAGTGTTGCCTTATTAGGCAACAAGGGG
>NC_140962.1:97566989-97611989 GCF_056783735.1 Eptatretus burgeri | reverse complement strand
TTGAAAGCTGTTTCTTCCCAAGGTTGGAATTAATCGTTGTGCTTGGGAGACATTTGTGAATACATTTACAGAGAGAGGAGGGAGAGAGGAGGGGGAGAGAGGGGGTGAGAGAGACGGGCGAGAGAGGGGGTGAGAGAGACGGGCGAGGGAGGGGGTGAGAGGGGGGCAAGAGAGGGGAGGGAGAGAGGAGGGGGGACAGAGGAGGGGGAGAGAGGGGCGAGAGAGAGGACGAGGGACAGAGGAGGGGGGAGAGAGGAGGGGGGTGAGAGGGGGTGATCATTGGTGAATGGGCAGCAGGAGTACGTGCTGGTCCTGTCTGCTTTGCGCCGTGCATTGAGACTGTTCAGTTCACAGATTCCGTTCAGAATGTCTGGAAGAAAGAGGCCGAGATTGTGTTTAACACTCGATCAGAAACGCATGATATGCGAATACGCAAAGGAGAACTCGTCTGCGAGCCAGCAAGAGATTGCTAATCATTTCTCTCTTCTGTGGAAACTTGAACTTAAGCGCCGGACAGTTGGCGATATCGTCGCTTATGCCGCAAAATGGATGAGTGCGACTGATGATATTTTGTCATCCGCTAAGATGCTGCGCCACGCTCGTCATGAGCATATGGAGAAGGCATTGTACAGTATCTGTGGTTTTCGGGTGTTCGTGGGAAAAATCTCCCTGTGACCGAGGACATACTACAAACAAAGGCTAAGTTCTTCGGTGAGGTCATGTCCATCGGCGAGTTTGGTTCCTCCAATGGTTGGCTGCAGCGCTTCAAACGTCGATTCAGCATAAGCAACAGAGCCATCAGCGGTGAAAGCGCCCGCACCGACGAAGGAACAATCCGTGAGGGGTGCAGTTAGACGATGGCCGAGATTGCGAAGTATCATCTCGGAGATGTATACAACATGGACGAGACGGGGTTGTACTATCGGATGTTGCCTGAACGGTGTTTTACTGTCGAATCGACCACAAAAGGCATTAAAAAGGCAAAAACTCGCATCTCGCTGGCGCTTACGTCAAATGCTGACTGCACGGATAAGCTGAAGCCGCTTGTCATAGGACATGCATAGAAACCGCGATCCTTTCTCCACTTCCGCCCAGATTTTTATGTGGATTACTTCGCAAACAAAAAGGCCTGGGTGATGGCCGTCATCTTCTCTGAGTGAATACTTCAATTCGATCGGAGAATGAAGCGAGAAAATCGGAATGTACTGTTGCTGCTTGACAATGCGTCAAGCCACATCGCGCCATCTCACGACCAGGGCCAGAGCACTTTGACCAATGTTAAAGTGCATTTCCTGCCGCCGACAACAACGAGCCACTTACAGCCGATGGACGGAGGTATCATCAAGGCTTTCAAAGCGCACAACCGTCGACGGCAAATTAGGCATTTAATTGATGTCGACGATGCTGGACGCACACCAGATTTACAACTGAATGAGGAAATTCGTTTCTTGAAGATGGCTTGGGATGACATTGAAGAATCGACAATCTTTAACTGCTGGAAGCACGTGAAAATACTTCGCACAGCGAGTACAGGTACTATTGCGTCAGCTGACATCCCTATGTCATCCCCCGCAACGTCGATGGACAGAGATTATGGCAACATCTTCGAGCGAATGGCAGCGGCGTGCAACATACCCGCCGAGAGGCTGATGATCCCTGAGGAGTTTGAAAGTGTGGATTCATCCATAGTCACTGGGGAAGACCTCAATGATGAGGAAATTGTTGAACTTGCGTGCACAGACACCAGAGATGGCGATAATGATGCCGACGATGAGGTTGAAGTGCCACGCCGACCTTCATCCATTGAGGCCAAAGCCACAATCGATCTCATGTTCAGGTACCTTGAGGCCCACTCGTCATCCACTGATTCTGGTTTGAAGGCGGCGCGCCAGTTGCAGTTTGAGATTGACTGAGTTTCTGTGGCAACCGCTAAGCAAACTTCCATCACAGACTTCTTCAAATCAGCATCAGCCTCGGCCTATGTTGACAAGTTCTCAATAGCCTTCTATGTGCGGAGCTCGTGGTGGTCATGTCCTGTTTCACAGTATGGACAGTTCTATTATATTTTTGGTCGGTCTTTCCATTTCACCAGTCCTGTAATTTGACTAATGTGTTCAGTGGTAATCAAAACACTTGTACAGATTGTAATTTACGATCTTCAGTTCTTGATCATGGCGTAAGCAAATGATACGCATAATAATTAATAATTATGAGCCCATGACTTTGAGCTCTGTTTTTTTAACATGTCTGCAGAAACAAATATAGTACGTACATGTGAATAGGCCTGTGTCTGGCGTACTTGTAGTTTACATATTATATATTTTTGTTATCCATTTCTTATCCCTTGATCCAAACAGGATGGAATAGAAGGTAAAATAAACTCAAAAGACTGTTGTTAGGCGCACGTGGATGCCTGTGTAGCGGCACGGACAGACCGTGACATTTCTATCGGACATCTCAATCCCTTCTGGCAACCCCCCGCTCAACCGCCACCCTCGCATAACCGCCATATACGACCGTGTCCCAGCGCTGGCGGTTAAACGAAGTTTCACTGTATTGTCTTCTGTTTTCAGATTGTGGATGTTTTGGTGTCTTACATGTGAAAAGTCGTTTGTGCTATTGAAAAGAAGCTGCAAATTGCATCATCTGTCTGTTATTGTTTACATTTTATTCAGTTTTATTCATTGCGATAGTTCAGTTGAAATTGGTTACCATGGCAGCGAGGGGAAAGATATACTGTGATAAAACAGTCCATCGTCATGCCGTGAAAAAGGCAAAGGAGATCATGAAATCTCTTTTGCAGGTCCCAGAACCATTGTCACAACGCTCCTGTGAACAACCTTTCGTTGATAGTGATGCAGTGCAGAGTCAGAGAATTTTGTTTACTGAACACGAAATTCAAGGCCAAGGCATTTTCGTCACTCAGAAGAGTTAACGTTAAGTGATTGTGAATGGCAAGGTGAAGACGACTCATCCGAGTCTGATCAAGAACAACTAACTATCAGGGATAAGCTGAGAGAATGGGCCGTTAACAGTGGGACACCACAGTGCCACGTTCAAAGTTTATTCGGCATTCTCGGGCCCCACTTTCCTTGTTTGTCAAAAGATGTCTGGACACTACTCAACACTCCCAGCACAATTAATGTGCAGAAACTTGCTGGTGCCTGGTGTTGCCTTAATGGTGAGGGTGGTGGGCTTGGGATCCTAGGATCCTGAATTCAAATCCCACTTGCTGTTGACCTGTCCAGGATTGTATCCAATAACCAAGGAGACTGCTGAGGCAGCACCAACACTCCACACAGAGTATGGTCCCAATGGATGGATGGAACGTGCTGGTGGTCATTATTATCATTTTGTCATTAAGGCATCCTCTCAAAGTTGACAACAAATCCAGGGGAAGCTTCAATGGAACAGCTCACTGCATGCATGAAAGGTAATTAAGAAACTTGATCATTTAAGTTTCTTTGCCAATCCTAATTTTCTTGATTCCAATCTTAATATGTGTGATGTCTGTGGGAATTTGCTAAAGCACATGGACACGATATTGTCTCCAAATATCAGCTTCCCAGCTCAAAAGATGCCTGAGATGTGACCCAGACAAATTAACGAATAAGAAAGCAAAGGGCAATCTCAAAGTTTTCTCCTTTTCATAACTCGTATCCTTTGGCATGAAACATCACTGGGCACTTTTGGTGCCCGGTGTGACGAGGCCAAACTTCACATGATACATGCAGACGGAGTGGGAGATGGGGGGGGGAGGAGGAGAGAGGAAGAGAGCGTAATTCAATATACATATTTTATTAATTCAGTTTCTCATACCATTACAGGTGCCAAGGCCACGATTATCGTTGATGAAGCCCTTTCTGATGTCCCTTCAGACAGTGATGCTGTTGATGAAGATTGATTTGATTTGAATGCGGAGTTCATTTTTTAAATGTGAATGATTATTGGATTTTATTATTTAAATGTTATTTGTTTTATTGTCATTAAATTTAAATTTATTTTGAAGAAAATTTCGTAAATTTAAATAAAGTTTGTTATGCTGGGTTCTAATCCACTTGCCATTATTCAAATCCACATCTGTAGAGCAAACCATCTGACATCCAGCACGCAAATTTATTATCGTGAGAGCGAGAAAGCCGAGAGTGCGAGTTGATTGTGAGATCAACAACATGACGGCAGTGTTTGTTTCGCATCGCTTGTGTGATTTAAACCATGGCGATGAGGTATCCTCTCCGGTTTCTTTCCCCATACTGCATCACTTTGGAACTCTTTGCCAGCATCCTGTTTACCCTCCATTCCTTACTTGTTTAGCTGCTTTGGAATTACCACCTCCAACGATGATGGACGCTGCAGCAAACCAAGAAGCAACGACTCATCATCGTCCTTCTCACATGCGACAAGATCAGCCCGCGGGTGATCATTCGTCCCAGGAGATACAGCCATCCTCATTTGAGGATTGGGAAGTATTTGGCAAACATGTCACGACAATATAGTTTGTTCTGATGGAACATGTGAGAAAGTATGAAATCACTTGTGTTAAGTCTCTTTTCATTTTGCGTCTTAACTTATATGATGTACTGTCTTCTACCCTTTCAGTCTGCGTCCAGGAGTATGATGACCGATCCCAGGTTTGTTGGAGATTTCCTTGTGGCGATTGAAGTATGGCAGGGATTATCTCTCCACGGATACCCCAACTGGTTGTCGGTGTGGAGACCCACGCATGAGGGATAAAGCTCCCAAAGAAGAAGTAACTTTCTTTGCAATACAACGCAAGAAACACAACTTTGTTGGATACAGGGATATTTTTGAATACTGCATCACCGTGTTTTACAAGTACGTGGTATATTTGGTCAGCAGGTGCTAAATGTGTACGGTTTTGTGCTTTGGTCATGGTCTTGAAAGTGGATGCATGAATGTTTGTCCGACTTTTGTTCATATTTTCTTCCCCCACAGATTCCATGGCTCTGCAGTGGTTTTGGAGTGGTACTGTGTGGCGTTGAAAGAAGATCAAGGACATTAAAGAAATTAATTGGATGGAAATGTAACAATGTTTCAGGGCATGTTGTATCATTTTAATATGTTGTTTTCTTCCTGATTTTGCTGCTTGTTTTACTTGTCTGCTTATTTTAAATTTTTGAAGATGTGTTTGTTTTTGATTTGGAATAAAAACATTGACAACTGTTCTTTGATGCTCGATACTGTGTGGATAAATTTACTACTTGATTTAGGGTAATACGACATCAGCCCAACCTTGGCCCGATGGGACCAAATTACATGGGACTAACGCTCCCTTCCAATGTCGGGCCAACGCTTCCAACATCAACCCAACGGCGGGCCAATGTTTCCTTCCAATGTCGAACCAACGTCGGGCCAATGTTTCCTTCTGACGTTGACCCAACGTTGTTCCGCCGGGCCAATGTTGTGATGCACATTGGGTTGTGAAGATAAGTGAAGAAAGGGGGAAGTGATTGTGAATTTACCATTCCATCTTTAAATTTAACATCTATACTATTATGGAGCTCAGTGTTATATCCTTGACGACACGTCAACGGTCCATGAAACTCAGCTATATCGTACTTAATATACATGACTCCGGATCGCAAGACTTTTTAGCTCGCTATCATGAGCGAAAGAACAAAAATTAGAGGGGTTAAAACGTGGAGCCAAGGCCGCTGAGTATGAGCTCCGCAGCCTGAGGTACATCACCGAACATGGTTGGTCCACTGCTATCACGTGCCAACCACAGAACAGACCAGTGATAGCAGGTTTACTATTATATATATATATATATATATATATATATATATATATATATATATATATACATATATATATATATATATATATATATATATATATACATATATATATATATATACATATATACATATATATATATATATATATATATATACAGGGTGAGTCAAATGTAGTGCCCGATTTCTGTTTTTTTCGGCTGTCAGATTCTTTCTGGGAAGTCATGTTGTTCATTGTCTTTCAGATTATTAATTTTCGTAATTTATTTATTTTTTGATTTTGTTTTGCAGGTTATTGCTGCGTGTTTGGAAAGTTACTGAATTTGCACCAAATTGAACCATGAATTACCTTTCAATGAATCAACACATTGCGGCCGTGAAACATTACTACAAATGTAATGAACAACCAATGACGGCGGCACACCGTTTGGCACAGGAATTCGATATTAACCCACTTCAGGGAAGAAACATATGATTGATTGTCGAGAAATTTGAAGCAACAGGGTCGGTAGCCACTGCAAAGAAGTCCGGTCGTCCGAAAACGGCAACGAATGTAGCTGAGGCTGAAGAAGCCATCAGAAGACTGGAACAAAGTCCGCAAAAGTCAACTCGCCATTTATCTGCAGAGTTGGAAGTGAGCCAATAAAGTGTTATCCGTATCCTTCACCAGAAATGATGGAAACCTTACATTCCACGCTTACTGCAAGCCCTTCATGATGGAGTTGACGACCGCCGTCTTAAATTTTGCGGAGTTCTTAGCGAAACTTCACGAAGAGGACACAATGCTAGACAACATCTGGTGGTCAGATGAGTCATGTTTTAAGCTTCATGGCACAATTAACAGACACAATTGTGTCTACTGGGCTGCGAATAACCCAAGAGTGACAATTAAGAAGGAGGTAAATTTACCTGGAGTGACAGTTTGGACAGCCATAACTCCATTACGGATAATTGGACCCTTTTTCTTTGAGGGATCTGTCCCTGCAGAAATTTACCTGGATATGCTGCAAACCTTCTTTTGGCCCAGGGTACAAGATCAGGACTGTTATTCCCAGCATGATGGAGCTCCACCTCATTATGGACGTTATTTTTGTCAGTGGCTTGATGAAACTTTCGCAGAAAGTGGATCGGCCGCCGCGGTCCGATCGAGTGGCCGGCATGCTCCCCAGACCTTACACCTCCAGATTTCTTTCTTTGGGGGCTCATGAAAGACCTTGTTTATCGTGAAAAGCCTCACACCATTCAGGAATTGAAGGCTCAAATCACTGCAAAGTTTGAGGAAATTGATATCGAACTCTGCAGGCGTGTGTGCCGCTCTGTGCCTGCTCGGCTGCAATTGTGCATCGATCACGAGGGAGGGCACTTTGAAAATTGCAAGTAAAACAGCTTGGTACAGTTCCGTAATAATTTCTTCTTAAATAAATGGTTAGATAAACATGTCATTCATTTATTTCTACCTTCTTGTACACTGTAATACAAATGGCAAACAATCAACTGATATAAATCGGGCGCTACTTCTGACTCACCCTGTATATATATATGGATCGTCTTCGTCTTCTTTCGGCTGCTCCCGGTAGGGGTCGCCACAGCGGATCATCCGTATGATCCGCATAGTGATTTGGCACATGTTTTACGCCGGATGCCCTTCCTGACGCAACCCTGGTCGCCTCTTACGAAACAGGGATATGGTACACCTATTTTAACCGGGGTATACACCGGCCCAGTATACTGGTACTCATTTCGCCGACCTCGGAAGGATGGCAGGCTGAGTCAACCCCCTGGTGTATTAATTCAGTGGCCCAACGGGGCTTGAACTCAGGACCTGTTGGATCCCAAGCCGCTGCCCTAACCACTGCGCCAACACCAGGCTCGTATATATATATATATATATATATATATATATATATATATATATATATATATATATATATATATATATATATATATATATATATATATATATATGTATGTATATATCTTCTTCTTCTTCTTTCGGCTGCTCCCGTTAGGGGTCGCCACAGCGGATCATCCGTATGATCCGCATAGTGATTTGGCACATGTTTTACGCCGGATGCCCTTCCTGACGCAACCCTGGTCGCCTCTTACGACACAGGGATATAGTACACCTATTTTAACCGGGTATACACCGGCCCAGTATACTGGTACTCATTTCACCGACCTCGGAAGGATGACAGGCTGAGTCAACCCCCTGGTGTATTTATTCAGTGGCCCAACGGGGCTTGAACTCAGGACCTTTTGGATCCCAAGCCGCTGCCCTAACCACTGCGCCAACACCAGGCTATATGTATGTATATATATATATATATATATATATATATATATATGTATATATATATGTATATATATATATGTATGTATATATGTATATGTATATATATATATGTATATATATATGTATGTATATATGTATATATATGTATATATATGTATATATATATGTATATATATATATGTATGTATATATGTATGTATATATATATATATATATATATATATATGTATATATGTATATATGTATATATGTATATATATATATATATATATATATATATATATATACATACATATATATATATATATATATATATATATATATATATACAGTAGACTAGGCGTAAGTCGTCACCATCGGGACCGAGAAAAAAGTGACGACTTAGAAATGTGACGACTTACGCAAATGCGAACATTCATGATGACTGTGGGGTGATGGATGAAGTCGCGTGTGGCCTGGACACGTATGTGTGAGAGCCGGCTATTGTACCTAAAGGAAAACACAATCCTCGGGGCATAGGTGGGGGTTCATTGGTGAGTTGGAAAGTGATCAAGCAAAGATGGAATTCATGAATCAGTTTATCAAAAGTAAAGATAATGAACAACTGTGAGACAACAACTTAGCCTGCTTATCACCATGATGGGATTGTCCAACGAACCCCATAGACTTTTCTGGCAGCATCTGCCAGAAAAGCCCAGTCTCATCAGCATTGTACACGTCCCGACGCTGATACCTTTCCAAGATGTCTTTCAATTTGCCATCCTTCCAGTCGTGCACCACTGCCAAATCCACGCTGCTTGATTCGCCGCACTTCTTGACCTTGCCGATTCCCAACCTCACTTTGAATCTGTCTATCCAGTGCATCGGCAAGGTCTCGGCATCATCATGCCCGAGGTCCGCAGCGAATTTACGTGCCTTCAGCAGCAACATTTCACCGTCCAACCGAATACTTGGCTGAGCCGACATTTGCCGAAACCAGATGATGAGCGCGTCATCGACATCTTCAAAGGACACACATTTCACGCGTTTCACACTTACCACCGGCCTCGTGATCTTCTCCACTTGTCCAAACATCGTGCCCTTATTCTTCAAGATATCGTTCAATGTCTGCCGTTTGATGTCCAACTTCTCAGCTATGGCTGTTTTCTTCATCAGTGGGTTTTCCTCGCAAAACTGGATAATGTCGTATTTTTCTTGGTAGGTTTTAGTTGTAAGCTTACGCTTAGTCGCCATTGTCCTGCCCGCAGTGCGATCAACGTGTGTACGCAGTTATAAATAGCCTATCACTGGCGGTGTAAACCAATGAGCGAGCATCACGATTCCATGAAATCGGGATTCTCACGAGGCAGTAGTTCCGTGTGACGAGTTAGGAGTGGTAATTTACTTGAGTTTCCATTACGTGGGAACGGACAACATCTGACAACTTAGACGAAGTGACGACTTAGAGATGACGACTTACAGAGGGATGACCCTTTATTCATAGGGACTGAACATGAGATAAATTCGGGACTTTTTGACGCTGCCGACTTAGGTGAAGTGACGAGTTACACGCTGCCGACTTACGCCTAGTCTACTGTATATCTATATCTGATCCCTGTGTCATAAGAGGCGACCAGGGTTGCGTCAGGCCCGGTGTAAAACATGTGCCAAATCACTGTGCGAATCATATGGATGACCCCTAACGGAAGCAGCCGAAAGAAGAAGAAGATATATATATATATATATATATATATATATATATATATATATATATATATATATATATATATATATATATATATATAGTTGCGGATTCGCGCCCGCCGGCGTGCGAACGGCCACGTAACTCGAATCGTGGAACGTCGCCCACCGGACGGACAATCCCGTCGTGACCCTCTCGGACTAACGCCGGGAACTAGTCACGGGTGGGCCTTTCGGCCTCACCACGATCGTGCCAATCGGCCCCCCGCGTGGGATAGGGTTGCTCGCCAAATTCGACCTACCTAAGTACCCACACGGAGGGTAGACCGGGCGATCGCACCTCGCCGCAGGTCGACTTCGGACACGGGCCACTTTAAGCGACCCGTTCCGTACTATCGGGATAACCGAGCGGTGTTATCGTCAACCCCGACGGTTCGATTAATTATCGGGCGTTTTAGCCCACGACCAACCCTTTACGTGCAGTAAGATGGAGATTCAATAAAAGAAAAGACGAAGCGAAACGGGAGAAACAGTTCAACATAAAGCACATTTATTTCGCGATGGCACACGGATAGCACACATATACAATTATACACCAAAAGCAAATGTAAAAGAAGAAGAAACACACAATAATGCACAAAAAGCAAATGTAAAAGCAAAACACAATGCAGATCTACCACCGACTACCGAGCACACGGCAACACTAATACAGTTTTACTTCACAGACGGCGCCGACAACACATATACTCAAAGCAAAAGAAAAAGGGACCACCCTCCACGATGAGGGTGGCAGACGGGCCTGGGGCCGAGACCGCGTCGAGCCTACCCGTCTGGTGATGAGCCGCAAAATGGCGGTGGCGCCCCGACTCCGCGGGCCTCGCTGGGACTGCCTGGTATGGGGTGGGAACGGGGCCCCCTTCTCGCACTATCTCAGCGCGGGGGGAAACAGGAGGGGGTTGTTGATGCTCGGGGGGGATGAGGATATCTCGCTGGTTCGGGTCCCGTGACGAGCGTCTCCACCGCGACCTCCGTCGCGTTATCGGCCTCTCCTCTCCGCAGCTCCCCGACTCTGACACGAGCACCCCCTCGACTGCCTTCGCCGCCGCCACCTCTCCAACTCTCCACAGCTCTGTCCAACTGCTTTCTCCGACTCTTCTCTTGACTGGCTCTTCCCAACTCAACTCGACTGACTTTCTTCCCAACTCAACTCCCGGCGAGCGAACGCGGCCCTTTTTAGCCCCCGTGGCTTCGCTCCTTCACCTTCGACCCTTTACCTCTGGCTGGCTCCCCATTGGACAGAGGAAAAGTGGGCGTGAATGCTTTTTGATCCATGAATCTGCATATAGCGATATTACTCCGACGCATCTGGAGGCGGGGCCAAATCGCCCCATGCTCGCTGATAGGACGGAACAGAAGTGGGCGTGAATAGTTTTTGATCCGATTTCTTCGGAAAGGCTGGTGTTTCTGCACCCGCTGCTCGGTGCGCGCCCTGCACGAGTCCAGTATCGGTGCCCACAAGCGGCGCGGGAATGGCGGTGATGCGATGGTTGCGAGAGCGAGATGTGACGGCAAGGGTCGTGGCTGTGGTTGTGAAGCGGCGTTGCGGTTGGTGGTTGTTGTGTGATGGCTGTTGAGACGTGGTTGGTGGTGGTAGTAATGGTAGTAATGGCGGCTGGTCCAAAATAAAGATAGTAAAAGAAAAACGGCTATCTAGAAGGGTCGCAGCCCGAATGAATGACATTTATTCCCTCTAAACAACGGGTTTGGGCCTAACTACACATATACTTACAGAGATATCTCACCTAAGGGACCTGAATGGTGGTTTGCGAATTTCGTCAACCACAACACTATATATGTGTGTATATGTTGGAGCAAGTGTATGTGATCTTGTATATATATCCACTTTTCACCCATTGGTGGACAGTTGACCTGACGACACTCACAATTTTAACCTGAAATACTTTACCGAAATCACCCAGAGAACCCAAACCCCCTTACCTCCGAGGACCCAAAAGACCATAAAAACCCAAAACACCACACAGACCCCAAATACCTAAAAGACCCCAAAGACCCAAAATAACTAAATGACCCTGAGGACCCAAAATACCGAAAAAACCCAAGAAATCCCAAGGACCCAAAAGACGTAAAATGCCCCAAAGACCCAAAAGACCCCAAAATACTTTGAAGCCCCAAAAACCGAACATCCAAATATCCAACAGACATCACTTTATGTTTCTCGAAGTGGAGGGGGGGGGGGGGAGAGGGTGTTGGCAACTGAAGTCGCATTTTACATGATGCAGAATTTCCATGGATCCCAGATAGTCCTGTTGGGTCTTCTCGGTATCTTGAGTTCTCTAGGTATTTTAGGTTCTCTTGGTCTTTTGGGCCCTCGTCTTTTGTGTTCTCTGGTCATTTGCATTCTCTGGGTTATTTGGGTCCTCTGAGCATGTGAGGTCTTTGGGGTCCTCAGGGTCTTTTCAGAACTCGGTGTGTTTTGGTTTCTCTGGGTCTTCAGGGTATTTTTGGATCTTCGGTGTCTTTTTGGTATTTAAAGATCTTCAGGGTCTTTGAGCCTTTGAGGTCTGGGGTCTTTTTGGTCTTTCAGGTATTTATGGTCTTTGGGGTGTTTTGGGTCTCTGAAGTCTTTGGTGTCTTTCAATGTCTTTGGGGTGTTTTGAGTCTTCGGAGTCTTTTAGGTATTTTGGGGTCTTTTGGTTATTTAAGGGTCTTTGGGGTATTTTGGGGTTTTTAGGTTTTTGGGGACTTTTCAGTCTTCACGGTCTTTTATGTAGTTTGGATCTTTGGGTTCTTATGGGTCTTCTGGGTCTTTTAGGTATTTTGAGTCTTTTGGGTGTTTAAGGGTCTTCAGGGTATTTTGGGTTCTCATGGTTGTTTTGGGTCTTCCGGGGGGGGGGGGTCTTTTGGTACCTCTGGCTACTTTAGTTGAAGCATTTCAGAAGACATTTGTGGGTGACGTCAGGTAAGCTGTCCAACCAATGGGTGCATTGCGGGTATACCACCAACATACATAAATAATCACAAACACTTGCTCCGTTATAAATACAGAAAGAAAGATAGGGTAAACCTGTCGTCACTGGTCTGTTCTGTGGTTGGCACGTGATAGCATTGGACCAATCCTGTTCGGTGATGTACCTTGAGCTGCATAGCAAATACTTGGCGGCCTTGGCTTCAATTTTAAACCCTCTAGTTTTTACTCATTCTCTCCTCATTGTGAACTCAAAGGTATCGCGATCCAGTCATGTATACAAAGGAAAGTATAGCTGAGTTTCGTGAACCGTTGATGCATTGTCTCGGACAAGATAACAAACACTGAGCTCCATTACAAGGATGACATTGATATATATTTTAAAATAATTTCCAGCACAAATTTCGTACAGCAGTTACAAGAGAGGGTCACAAAAATAACAGATTTCATTGTTTGCTCCACAATGCACTCCATCCGGATTCAAACACAGGTGAGAAAGCTCAAATACAAGTTTTCATACCTGTCGCCATTCTGTCAGCATTTATCTCACCCACTGGAGTACTTGAAGGATGATGATGTAACTTGATGTTAAGGTATGTCATGTATTGGAGAGTTACTGTTTCTTGTGGACTGTTCGGGCTCACGGGTGCGGATCAAACGCGTGCCCATCCCTGTCTTCTGTGACGTGTTCCGTTCCCAAGCAGCAAGCTAGCTGTTCCTTTGCAACCGTGAACAATAGGGTGCTTGCTTGAGTGCTTAAGCCACTTGGTTAAGCACTCCACAAGAAACTTGACAACTGAACACATTCCTGAACAAGATTGTATTTTTCTGAAGCCTTGAGATGTCCCGAGCATGAATTGGGAACCTTTTTTAAGGAAGTACCATAAAAATGGGAATCGTGGCTCTGTGTAGAACGTGAATTCCAAACCAGAGAAACCAGCTTTTTCGGAATCTCAAAATCATTGAAAACCCACATATTGTTCATCAAATTTATTTGTTAGGGTTAGGGTCTCAAGCTCGAGGAAAATAAAACAGAGATGGAGAGGAACACGCCACACGGCGTGTAAAAACAAAGTTTATTAATGTATTGCTGGGTTGAAGGAGATATGTAAGCAAAGACCCTTTCAACCTTTGGGTTCAATCGACCAGATAGAAACGTGCAAACTTATCCCTGATGTCATCACAGAGAATAGTGGACATCACATAGAATGTTACCAGAGGTTTAGTATTTGTCAGTTAAAAGCTCCATGTGGTAAATTTAAATACTTGTAAATGCATGGAAATGAATGATTAAAATTGACGGTGACATGTTGTGAGTTTTGTGGAGCACGGATTTGTAAATTATAACATAAACTGTTTGATGTAATGAAATAATTTCAACTCCAGATGGTGGGATTGTTCTGTAAACTGTCTGGTGAGATTCAGGAAGGTGCTGGAATGTTCTCAGACAAAACTTACAGATTGGACTGGAATCGCATTTCCTGGAAGACATGGGATTATTCTGTGTTACAATATAAACCCTCGAGAGCGACGTGTAGAGAGGGTGATATGTGATGAGCTGTGTGTTTCCATCGTCCCGTCCTCCATTTAACTCTGAGTGAGGCCTAAGTCACATTTGTCACGGTGGCCGTAGGGTCTACAAAATCTATGGCCACTAGCAATTGTAGGGCGGCCGCAGTATTTCCACGGTCACACAATGTAGCAGTCACATATGTTTTTATTTTTCGGGGAGCCGCACGGCGTATTTAGGCCTAAGTCACATTGGTCACGGCAGCCGTGGGGTCTCCAAAATCTACGGCCACTAGCAATTATACGGCGGCCGCAGTATTTCCACGGTCACACAATGTAGCAGTCACATATGTTTTTATTTTTCGGGGAGCCGCACGGCGTATTTATAAATTGTGGAGACCGAAAACGTGGGGGTGCCGTACGGTCTTTGATTTGATGTCGCACGGTGACCTCAGGGCGTCCCTGCAGTGGCCATATAATTTTCAAGGCAGACGCAAGGCGACTGCAAGGGGGAGCCTAAGGCGAACGTGCGGCCAGACGGATGGTAACGAGTGGGTTGTTTTTTTTTTTTTGTTTTTTTTACCAGTTCTCTTTTTTTCAGCTTGTCGAATTGCTACGGCCAACGTAGAAATGAAAAAAGTTATAACTCCACGCTATAATTCCACGGCGACCCCTACGGCCTGTAAAATATAACCATACGGCTTAGTGCCACCCTGAGGCCACCTCAGAAACTCTGCGGCCGCCACACGTTTCTGTCAATTCAGGGGGGGGGGGGTACGGCCGCCGTATCCTCGCCGTTGAGCAAATGTGACTTAGGCCTGAACGAGGTGTTCATGTCCAGAGCGGTTGTTAACATGTGGAGCCAATCATAATCAGGTTGATTAAAACTCATTATGATTGTGTATCGGGAAAGATTTCTTTTGATCTCTTTAATTATCTGGACGAGCCTTTGTACAAGAGGACACGGTGATGGGAATCGAAGGATCGACAGACCCGAAGGATGAGGTGAACACACGTGAGTTGTGCCGGCAGGACTGGGACACTGGAGGGCGCAAATAACTCAAAGCGGGAATCAGAGTTGGACATTGCATGTTATGGTGAACTTCCCATTCACTGCTTGTATATATATGTATATATATATATATATATATATATATATATATATATATATATATATATATATATATATATATATATATATATATATATATATATATATATATATATATATATATATATAATAAAATGACCGTTTTTACAGCCATTTTTCCCTGCTGTGCAGGGGTTTGGCTTTTTGTGAGGCAATGTTTTATGGCCGGATGCCCTTCCTGACGCCAACCCTGGTCGCCTCTTACGACACACAGGGATATGGTACACCTATTCTAACCGGGGCATACACCGGGACCAGTACACTGGCACTCATTTCGCCGACCTCGGAAGGATGACAGGCTGAGTCAACCCCCTGGTGTTAATTCAGCAGCCAACGGGGCTTGAACTCAGGACACTGGGATCCCAAGCCGCCACCCTAACCACTAAGCCAACACCAGGCTTTTATATATATATATATATATATATATATATATATATATATATATATATATATATATATATATATATATATACATACATACATACATACATACATACATACATATACATATATATTTCTCTTTCCCTCTGTATCTCTCACTCTCTCTCTGTCCCTCCCCAGCTGCTGTCGCACGAATGTAATCACCAAGCATTGCTGTGTGAAGGTTCTCATGGTGTGTTGTTTGTGATGGTGCTACCTTCCATCCCCCCCTCTCTCTCTCTCTCTCTGTTATTTTGTTCCTCTCCATCTCTGTTTTATTTTCCTCGAGTTTGAGTGTGAGAGAGGAGAGCACACTCGGTTCCACGGTGCTTGTTGCTTCGAGTTATCAGTTGCTCCGAGTTTCCCATGCCTCGTGTCATGGCGAAGGACATCTTTGTTTCTTTCACATTTCTGGCTTTGCTTTCTTTGCAATTCTCTTTATTCATGCTAATTCTTGCTTTTTCTACCCTTTTATCTTTAACTCGCTATTCCTCTCTTTCATTATCAATCTCACCAAGGAGAAGTGAATTCTTGCAGAATTTTTTTTCTGCAAGTCTCACTTGGCTGTGGCTGGATAGGTTTGAGGGTCATGGAGTAGCGGCTGAAACATGAATCATATCGAGGTTCCTCCATATTTGCTGACGACTCCATATTTGCTCTTTACTTCTTCAGGTTCCTTCTTGGTCTTACGTTTCATTAAAAAATTCCAGTGGCCAGATCCGGATCTTCACCAAAATCTAATCAGTTCGTCCTTGTTAGACACCCAACTTGTCCACCAAACTTCATCCAGATCCGTCCACAACTTTTTGAGATATCCTGTACACAAACAAACAGGGGTGAAAACAGAACCTCCTCCACCTCCAGCGGCAGAGGTAATAAACTTTAATATGATGACTTTGGAAACAATATGTGGGTTTTTAATGATTTTGAGATTCCTAAAAAGCATGTTTACTCTTGTTTGGAATTCACGTTTGACGCAGACCCACGATTCTCACTTTTATGGTACTTACCTGAAAAAGGTTCCCAATTCATGCTCGGGACATCTCAAGGCTTCAGAAATATACAATCTTGTCAGTTATGGGAGGGGGTGCACCTGAACCCTACCTGGTCCACGGCCGAGAAGCATCTCTCTTCACCACTTGCTCCGCTTGCCGAGCGGGTTTGGCGAGTGGCTTGCAAAGCGGTTGATATGGAGCGGCTGGCTTGGAATGAGATTAAAAACCGTTTGCCAATGGAACACACCACTGCAAGGAATTGGATGGCTCTTCCATACGATTTGAAATTGGAGGGAATGAAATCAGGAGGAAACTGCCTACAGCTTTCTCCATTGATCTATAATTGGGCTTTTCCACAGATCAAATTTGAATAGGGAATGAAATGTGGAAGGAATGATATTTGGAGCTGAATTAAATTGAGGGAACCATATCTGGAAGGAAAGAAATTAGAGGGAATGGAATCTCGAGGAATTGCAACTGGGAGGAAACGAAATCTGTTGGGATTACGAAATGAAGAGGGAACTGCGTCGCTTTCTCCACATGTGAAATGTGAAGGAATAGACTGGTTAGAAATTCAGAAAATGTGCTTCTTTCCAATTCAAGAAGCATTTTTGGGGAAAAGCAGGCAAATCACTTTTGCTAGGGTAGTTTTTCACGCTGAACACGAATCTGTTGTTTGCCGAGCCCAAAAATGCCTAATAAGGTCACTAATTAAGGTCAAAGGTCAATGAGTGCAAACTTCAAAATTTTTCAAAAAATGCTTATTTTGACATCCTCTATCCATATGTGTAACTTATTTTGTGATATTTTGTAAGGTAAAGCTATAACAGGTCATCAAAATTGTAGAATTAAAGGAAATTGTTAAGGAAAAATTACACACTTTTGCAAATATCTCTGTAACGGTGCGACTTTTAGTTTCGTGTGGAGGTATACATTTTGCTTGCATTTTTTACTCCTACGTCTACAGTAAGGAAGGGTTTTCTGCTTCTGCTGATGGTATGATATCCTATGGTGAATAAGACAGATGTGTTAATGACCTAATCTGCATATGAAGCATATAGGTCAAAGGTTAATGAGTATGAAAGGCGATTGTTACATTTTGCCTCAGAGCTACTGGTAATTTTGCCCCTTGGCTTCTCCAAGTCCACTCCACTTGACAGTGTTGCCATCTATGTGAAGTCAGCTACATTTCACACCAGCCATGCTTGACATTCCATCTCCATTCAAACAGGGTGTTCTTGAAGTAG
This sequence comes from Eptatretus burgeri, assembly GCF_056783735.1. Taxonomy (NCBI): domain Eukaryota; kingdom Metazoa; phylum Chordata; class Myxini; order Myxiniformes; family Myxinidae; genus Eptatretus; species Eptatretus burgeri. Next base: position 97,593,950 of record NC_140962.1, on the reverse strand, counting down.
CCCTAAATGAAGAATGAATCTAATAGCCTAGCCATCTAGTTAGTGCCTTAGGCATTACAAGAACAGGTAGGGATCCTCTTCAAGTTTTATCAAACATGAATATGAATGAAAATGAAAGTGAAAGTGACAGTAAATGAATCCATGGCCAGACATGCTTGACATCATATACACCCACAGATGCACAGGTTGTGGGCCAAGAGCGAGTGATGAGTGCATCTACTGCTATGCTGTTGATTAGACTGCTGTCTGTACTAAATCTGAAGCCAGAGCGGGAGCCAGGGCAAGCACCAGCTATCTTTGCAGTACGGGGGGGGGGGGGGAGATTTCATGATCTGAACATGCATGCCTGGAGCTTAGTCGGGTTTTTGTTTCTCTCCCTAGGCAACTATGGAACCTATTGCAAGCTTCAAGCGACAGCATGAGGATGTGACGTTTGAACATTGTATCATATGCCAGGAAAGCAGCCGGGCTAAAGACACGGTTTTCAACCAGACAGACCAAGGCATTGCTTCCATCAGAGAGGCGACTGAGCTCCGATTAAACTGAGGCACTGTGAATTTCGGCCAGCTGTGGACAGGTTTTCATCGCTCTTTGTGGAGCCTCAAGACAGTATCCCCAAACTTAAATGGCACAAACTATGTTACTCAGCATACACACATAAGGGGAAAATAAATGCGAAGCTAGAAAAGGAGCAATCAAAAGATCTGGCAAAAGCGCAAGATAATGAAAGAAAGGGTGTTTCAGTTGAAGGATGCCGGTTTTTACGCAGTAGTGCTCCTAAGGTGGACTGGACTTTGTGTATGTTCTGCCAAAAATTCGATAGGAAGCAGAAGACAAGTCGTGTCACAACCTTCGACGTGAGTGACGACATCATAGCAAAAGCTCAATTTGTACATGAGATCTTAGTCCGAACTGCAACTGAGAATGATTTGATCTCTGCTGAAGCATTTTATCATACTAACTGCCTGAAAAAGTTATATAGGGATGTAAAAAGGGCAGAAGCCGTGAGCAAAGCAGCTGACATGGCCATGTCATGGTTGTGTCAAGAACTGCATCACTCTGCTGAGAAAGGACACGTGTATGAACTGTCAGCAGTATTCGAGAGGTACAAAGAACTAACCAGTGAGTGCGACTGCACGATTCCTGCATCGTATGTTAGTAGACTGGGCACTTTCAAAGAAACTTTGTCAAAGTACATTGGGGATACTTATGAATTTCTTGTGCCAAGAAATTTAGCTATTTCAGAAGGGCAAACTCTGCTTCTTCTCAGACAGTTCAGTCACATACCCCTTTCAGAAATGGTGTGTGGTCAGAACAGTGCAGAAAATATTCCCGTATTTAGACAACAGGATGATGATTTTCTATCTTTAGTGCATGTTGCTCTTAAACTCCGCAGTGATATCATGTCACATCCTGCATTCGAGGGCTGTGATGTCAGTGAAGAAGCAGAGTTGGCAAGCATACCGCCATCTGTTCACATGTTTGTCAATATCTTGCTTGGTGGCCAAAGTGGTGTTGATGCTGAGTTTGATGAATGTGAAACGTCTGAAATTAGTTGGGTGAAGAAAACAAGGGTCCTTGGCATTGGGCAAGATATGGTCTATGGTGTTTGTGGAGACAAGAAAGCACCGCCTAAACATGTTGGAATGGGTATGACACTGCACCAATCAACTCGGTCAAATAAATTGGTTGAGCTATTCCATAATGCTGGGCACATAATCAGCTACAACCGGGTTCTAAAGTATGACACATCAATGGCTGAAAACACTCTGAAAGCGCTTGATCCACAAACTCGGGCGGTGGTACCCAGCAACTTGGTCTCGAAGATTTGTGTATTTTTCCGGTGACAATATTGATATCGATGACTCAACCCTCGATGGCAAGAATACATTTCACGCGACACAGTTTGCTGCCTGGCAGAGGGGGCCACCTGCTGAAAGTGGTCTTAGAGACATCAAACCATCCAATACATCAACTTTGGATATCCCACCTTCAGTTGAAAAGATTCATGAGGTGTTTATCAACAAGGACACCCTCATTCCTGATTTCGATGGGGTTGAAACAGGATGGTTTCTGAGGGAGAAAGATACTCCCAGTGCTCTACAAGACAGTGTAGATTGGGACATGACATTCTTAACATCTCGGCAAGGAGAGGACGAAAAAGGTTCCTGGACCACGTTCAATCAGTTGCACAGCACAAGGTCAGAGATAGCCAAAACTACCATTGGATATATGCCAATCATACTAGCCCCAGCTCATGAACTTTCAACTTTGAACACCATGGTACGAAGGGCATTACATGTCGCAAGGGCTCTAGGAAACCGCTACGCTGTGATCACAGTTGATCAGGCATTGTACCCCCAACTGATGGAGCTAAAATGGTCAGTGTCTGACTTCAGAGATACCCTAATTCCAAGATTAGTTGGGTTACATATCACTATGAACTTTTTGAAAGTGATAGGGCAACACACAGAAGATTCTGGAATACTTGAACTGTGGGTTGAAAGTGGTTTACTTGGACCAAATTCGGCTGAGAAGGCTAAAGATGGAAAATCATATGCAAAGGCAATGAGGGCGCACAAATTAACTTGGCAAGCGCAGTGGCAAATCTTGATGCCGCAATTCAAAACTGACCTTCATAAACAATATCCCAAAACTTGCCAAACCCTGGAGGATGCACTAGCCAGCAAAGACTTCGATAGCTTACTTGGCATTGTGGGTTCTGAGACCTTTCGGCAGCACCTCACAGTCTTCGTTGAAAATCGACAGAGTGATCCAAACTTCAGGTTTTGGTGGGATTACTTGAGGATGGTAACTGTATTGCTTGCTTTCGTTCGGGCACAGAGAGCAGGGTTGTGGACGCTACATTTGGAATCGTTCCGAGAAATGTTGCCATTCTTCTTCCGATATGAACACGTGAATTACGCAAGATGGGGCTGTGTTTACCTGTCACAGATGCATCAGCTCCCACCAGAAGTGGAGGAAGAGTTCCGCCTTGGTCACTTTGTTGTGAAAGGATCGGACCAAAGTTTCAACCAAGTCGATCCGGATCAAAGCCTGGAATGGCTCAATGGAATTAGGAAAAGAGTAGTGGAATCATTGGAATAACCAAAACCAATTCAGCCCTGGCAAGATGGACGCTCTCATACAACCACAGGATGCGCATTTCAATGCAGACGTATGAAATGATGAACGTTGGAGTGGACACTGGGTACACCCCTAATGAAGCCACCTCTTCCCGCACTAAACGTGACAACTACGATGAGGAACGAATCCTTCAAACTCTCTTGCGATTCAAAGTATTTGCTGAAGAATCTACTGGTCGACCAAACAAGTTCCTTATCTGCGCAACAAAAGATGTTGCGATTTCTGAAATAGAAGAGTCGCTGCTGAATGCTGAAACGCTTGGGCAACAGAAGTTGGAGAGTTTCGTCAAAGAGAGACTTGTGTCATCCACCAACTTGTTCTGTTCTGCACTTCAAAAGGTGAAGGCTCCAACCTTTGCAACACTCTACGATGTTGCTACAAAGACGCCAAGTGGGAAGACAGAAAGCACAAAAGCAGACAGAAACTTCTTGCAGAGACTAATTTCAGCCTACAGAGCTGGAAGACCGGTAGACCTGGCGAGAATACTGAACCATGAGTTAATGAACGTGCCAATTAGCATTGCTGAAACGTCTGGTGAACTTCGATCTGGCATTAAAGCCAACTTATTTGACATTCTTATCCAAAGTGTAACCTGCCCCACAGAAATCTCTAATGATGAGCCTTCTTGCTTGATCATTGATGGACAAGCTGCAGTCATGTCACTTGGAAAGCCAAGCAAGGCAAATACTTTTGGTGACTATGCAGATGAATTCGTGAAGTTCATTTTCCGGCAAGGCCAGGCTTACAGCCGAATTGACGCTACCTTCGATCGGTACAGAGATATTTCCATCAAAGTTGGAACTTGGACCAAACGTACAAAGAAGTCAAGGCCAGTTCGGCGTCTGATTGAAGATAGGGACGTACCACTCCCCAACAAATGGCCGGACTTTCTTGCATCAACTGAAAACAAGACAGAGCTTGCTCAGTTCCTGTCAAATGCTCTCATAGCCGTGGCACCCCCTGAAAAAGTGGTTGTCGTTGATGGAGGTTTTGCTTCTGAAACAGAAGTCCAGAGTTCAGACCCTGCAATGGACACAACATTGCTCGAGAGCAATCATGAGGAGGTGGGTTCTAGAATGATTCTACACTGCCTTCAAACAGATGCACCGAACATTGTGGTCGTAACTCGTGACACAGATGTCTTGGTGTTGTTGGTCGCCAACTTCGGTAGAATGTCTTGCACGAGGCTTTGGATGAAAGCGGGAACAATGAAGAAACCGAAGTATGTTCCTGTGCATGACGTAAGGAGGGAACTTGGACTTGCCGATCATGTCTATGAGATACTACCTGCATTTCACAGTGTAAGAGGATGCGACACGGTGTCCTTTTTCTCAGGACACTCAAAGAGAACAGAGTGGGATATCTTCCTTGAACACAACAGTCTTCTCAAAGATCTTGGCAAGTTTCCGACACCCTCAAAACAGGTCACAGAAGATGCTGAAAAGTTCATTCGCCACATCTACAAGGCACCATCTGAGAACTGTAATCAAGCCCGGATTAAGCTTTTCAGCAAATGTCATGCAACAGAGACCCTCCCTCCTTCTAGTGACGCTGCAAAATTCCACATAGAACGAGCAAACTACCAAGGTTTCATTTGGAGAGAAGCTCATAACCCAATGCCATCCCTGCCACCACCAACAGAATGTGGATGGAGACTCGTGGATGGTAAATTGTCACCAGTTCTTAAAACTTTGCCTCCAATTCCAAAGGGATGCAGAGAACTTGTGCAGTGTAGTTGCACAAAAGGTTGCAGTACTAATAGTTGCTCCTGTCGGAAGTGGGGGAGCCAGTTGTGCACTGATGCCTGCAAGTGCAATGTCGCAGAAATACGCAATGTCGGAATGTCCCAATGTCGAAACAGGGCGAAGTAAAGTAGACATTAGCAGGTCGGGGTTGGGGGTGGGGGTGGGGGTGGAGTGGGTGGAGGGTGTCGTGCCACAGTGAACAAGCTCTTCTCCTTGCCCCCAATTGGTCAGACAGATTGCAGTAGGATCTGATTGAGAGATAAGAACACATGATTGACTGTCAGAACAGTTGTTTGCGTCACAAGTTTACTTTGCACCTGGTGACCTTTAACCTTAATTAGGAGGCTAATTAGTCAAATTGTGAAATTCAAAATTGAGAATAATCTTGCTAAGGAATTACGTATGGATAGGAGTCAGTCAAACCATTTCACTTGTGGCATTAAATCATATAAATGAAAGTGAAATGAAACAGTATGTTAGAAAAACTAAAAGTTGCTCTAGTACGGAGATATTAACAAAATAGCATTATTTTTCCTTCACATTTTCCTTTTTTTCTCACATTTTGAAAACCTGTATGAACCCTACGATACAAAATATTGTAAAATAAGTTACATATCTGGATAGAGGATGTCAAATAAAACACTTTTTGAAAATTTTTGAAGTTTGTACTCATTGACCTTTGACCTTAATTAGTGACCTTATTAGGCATTTTTGGGCTCGGAAAACAAGATTCGTGTTCAGCGTGAAAAACTACCCCAGAAAAAGTGGTTTGCCTGCTTTTCCTCAAAAATGCTTCTTGAATTCATATTTCCCAGAAATATAACCAGTCCAGAATGAAACTTAGAAGGAATCATATTTGGAGGTGAACGTCATCTGGAGGGAATTGCGTGGCTTCCTCTCCACTAGATGGAATAGGAGGGAGAAAAAAAATCTGTGGGGCATTTTGTTTTTTGTACGCATTGTCGAGGCTCGTTTAAGAGCTAACACACAACATAGAACAAGGGGGGGGGGCATGAGACAAGAGGGGCAGGAGAGGGAAGAACAAAACAGTGTGGATCAGACATTCGGAGACCTATGGAAGGGAGAGGGGTGGGGTGGGGTATGCAGGGCAAACAAGATGGACACCACAGGGAACTTTTGGGAAGGAAGGCTGGGAATTTGAAGGAGGTGGGTTTGGGGTGGATTAACGGGGGTAGAAAAGATCATGGTTTTGGATGGGGGAAGATAAGAGGTGGTGGGGAACAGCTGTTTTGAATACCTGGAGGGAAGTGTGTGATTGAAGAGAGTGTGGGAGTTTATTTGAAAGGCAGGAAAAAAGAGGAATGAAAGAGTGAAGGTTAGCAATTTAAATGAAGACTTGTAAGTAATCTGTAAAGAATGAAATTAAATATGAAAGTGATTTAAATCTGGAGGGAATGAATTATCGGTTTTCTCCACAGACGAAGCAGTTGAGATTGAAATATGTCGGGAACTAAATTAAGAAGTGATGTAAATTTTTAAGGAATAAAGTAAGAAGGTGTTTGAAATCTGGAGGGAATGAAATCTGAAGGGAATGATTTTCTCCATAGATTCAAAATGGAGGTAATTTCACTCTCTTCGTGTCACTGCTGCCAAAAACAGGGCAACCTAAGTCGCAATGACGTGTCACTGAACACCGCTTCATCTTGCGTGAATTGGTACTTGTGTTTCGTATATTTTATTCTCTTCCTTTCATATGTTGATGCATTTAACGTTTGTAATCATCTCCAGGGTTGCTTTAAATATGTAGGATTTGACGAACAAAGCTCGTATAATTCATATACAGCATTGAATAGGGTTAACAGGATGTCAGGTCAGGTCAGGCAAGGCCGGATTTACCATGTGGGGGGCCCCGAAATGTGGGGGGGCCCTGGGGCCATGGCCCCACCTGGCCATCCCTAAATCCGGTAGTGAGGTCAGGTATGGGAGCATGTGCTGGAGGAGCGCGTCGCAGCGTTCACTTTCCGCCGGTACTTCAGGGGCTTCCATCTGGCCATCGCCCAGGCAGATACCTGGCCCATCCCCATCTCCTTGAGATGCTTATCGACCTGCTGAAACCACGAGGCACGTGGTCAGCCCATTGGCCTCCTCCACTCACGAGGCTCCCTTGGTGAGAGAACCTGGTGAGCAGGATCAGCGTCAGGATAAGGAGCCCCACGTCCACACAGCCATAGCTGACGCTCACGGACTATGCAGGTAACAAATCTCATTTGAGTCTCTCAGCAACCGGTCGTTGGACATAAAGTCCGACCAGCGATACCAATGATTCTCCGAAGAGACCTGGTACCAAAGGAATGAAGTCTCCATCTCAGAATCCTGGTCAGAGACCAAGTCTCACATCTGAAAAGCAAGACTGGAAGCACCAAGGACCTGAAGACTCGGACTTTCATCCTCCTGCACAGGTACCGACAGCACCACACTCCATGATCCAGTGAATCTATGACTCTCCAGGCCCAACTCAGACGTCTATTGAACTCTGACTCACAGCCAGCAGAGACATGAATATCACTGCCAAGGAAAGTGAATCTCTCCACTACCTCAACATCCTCACCACAAACAGGCACAGACAGGACAGCAGCATCCAAGATGTAATTGAAAGCCTGGATCTTAGCTTTGGCACAGGAAACCCATAATCCAGGCGGCTCTGACTCCTCATTCAGTACCTCGAGGGGCCCTAAAAGGATATCCAGACTCTCAGGAAAGATGACTGCATCCTCGGTGAAATCAAGGTCAGAAATCTTGACATTCCCAAACGATGCACCGCAGCTTGATCTCCTCGACATCCTCCCCAGAATCCAGTTCACACAAGCACTGCAAAGTGTGGGGGCCGACACACACCCCTGATGAACTCCAGTAACAAGTGGAAATAAGTGGGAGATGGTATCAACACATCTCACAGTACTCTCAGCACCAGAGTGTAGTTCAGACATCAGAATGATCCGTTTTGGTGGCACCCGACGAAGACTGAGAATCCTCCAAATGACATCCCGATTCACTGAATCAAACTTTGCAGAGATCAACTTTGGCTGCAAGCAGCCCCTTGCCAAAACACTGGTCTGCATTCGGTGAGGACCCGAAGAGCAAGGATCGGGTCAATCGTTGACCTCTGGTGAAAAGCCTTTGATCTGCTGAAGCAGATGGTTGTGAACCCTGTCAAGAATTATCCGAGCAAATTCATTGCCTGGCACTGAGAGCAGTGTCACCCCTTGGTAGTTGTTGCAGTTCTGGCGATTACCCTTCCCTTTCCAGAGAGGGTCAACAAGGCCCCACTTGCATTCAGTTGGGATGATGCCCATGTTCCAGGCAGAGCAAAGAACTGCATGCAATGACATGAGTACAGCATTTCCAGCAGCCTTGACAAATTCAGTGGGGATGCCATATATCCCACCAGTGTTACCCCATTTCATCCAGTTCACCGCAGCATGTGTTTCCACAAACAAATGTGGTTTGCAGTTCATTGGAGGGTCAGCAATAGGGACAGTAACACCCCTGACATCCAACATGACAGCTGGTGGATCAGCCTGGTCAGGTCAGGTCAGGTATGGGAGCATGTGCCAGAACAGCATGTCGCTGCGTCCACTTTCCGCCGGTACTCCAGGGGCCTCCGTCTGGCCATCCCCCAGGCAGATGCCAGGCCCATCCCCATCTCCTTGAGATGATGGTCAACCTGTTGCAAGCATGAGGAACGTGGTCGACCCACTGGCCTCCTCCACTCATGAGACTCCCTCGCTGAGAGAATCTGGTGAGCAGGATCAGAGTCAGGAAAACGAGCCACATGTCCATACAGCCGCAACTGACTCTCACGGACTATGCAGGTAACAAATCTCATCCGAGTCTCTCTCAGCAACCACTCGTTGGACACAAAATCCGACCAGCGATAGCCAAGGATTCTCCGAAGAGACCTGGTACCAAAGGAATTAAGTCTCCGTCTCAGATCCTTGGTCAGAGTCCAAGTCTCGCACCCATAGAGCAAGACTGGAAGTACCAAGGACCTGAAGACTCGGACTTTCGTCCTCCCGCACAGGTACCGGCAGCGCCACACCCCATGATCCAGTGAATCCATGACTCCCCAGGCCCGACCCAGACGTCTATTGACCTCTGACTCGCAGCCAGCAGAGACATGAATATCACTGCCAAGGTAAGTGAATCTCTCCACGACCTCAACATCCTCACCACAAACAGACACAGACAGGACAGCAGCATCCAAGATGTCACCGAAAGCCTGGATCTTAGTTTTGACCCAAGAAACCCGTAATCCCAACGGCTCCGACTCCTCATTCAGCACCTCGAGGGCCCCCAAGAGGATGTCTAAAGTCTCCGCAAAGATGACTGCATCATCTGCAAAGTCAAGGTCCGAGATCTTGACATTCCCAAATGACGCACCGCAACTTGATCTCTCCGACATCCTCCTTAGAATCCAGTCCATACAAGTGCTGAAAAGTGTGGGGGCAAGTACACATCCCTGACGAACTCCAGTAACAACTGGAAATAAGTCAGAGATGGTACCACCACACTTCACAGCACTCTCAGTACCAGAGTAGAGTTCAGACATCAGATCGATCAGTTTTGGTGGCACCCCACGAAGACCAAGAATCCTCCAGAGGACATCCCGATTCACTGAATCGAACACTTTACAGAGATCAACATAGGCTGCAAGCAGCCCCTGCCGAAACTCTCGTCTGCGTTCGGTGAGGACACGGAGTGCAAGGATACGGTAAATCGTTGACCTCTTTGGTGTAAAGCCTGACTGCTCTGGACACTGGAGCTCAAGCAGATGGTGGCGAACCCTATCGAGAATTATCCGAACAAAGACCTTGCCCGGCACTGAGAGCAGCGTCACCCCTCGGTAGTTGTTGCAGTCTTGGCGATCACCCTTCCCTTTCCAGTGAGGGACAACAAGGCCCCTCTTCCAGTCAGTTGGGATGATGCCTGTGTTCCAGGCAGAGCACAAAACTGCATGCAACGACGCGAGTGCAGCATTTCCACCAGCCTTGAGAAGTTCGACATGGATGCCACAGATCCCTGGAGCTTTGCCCCGTTTCAACTGGTTCACCGCAGCCCGTGTTTCCACAAGCGTAGGTGGACCACAGTCGATTTGAGGGTCAGCAACAGGGATTGTAACACCCTTGACGTCTAACTCGACAGTTGGGGGATCAGCCTGGTACAACCGCTCAAAGTAACCGGCCCAGCGAGCCTTCACTTCAGACTCCTCCGTCAAGAGCCTACCACTCTCTGCTCGAACTGTAGTGCTCCGAGGGATGGGCTTGGATGAATGTAATGCGCGAATTCCCCTGTAAGCGGGACGAGAATCACCTGTCCACAGGTGATGCTCTACCCCCTCACAGATTCCTCGCACATAGGCCTCCTTGTCCACCCTCAGTGCACGTACAGTTTTACGCCTCAGCTCCCTGAACAACTCAGCTCTGCCATTCAGCCTGGCCCTGCGACTCTGGTCAATGGTATCCAGTGTCCCTTGAGAGACAAAATTCTTCTTTGCCCTGCGGTGAGCTCCAAGGCATCCACCGGCAACATCAAGGACGGTGGTCTTGAAGGCACTCCACAACTCTTCAGGACCCCCCAAAGCACCCAGACCCCCCAAGTGTCCACTCAGCCTGTACGCAAACTTCTCAGCTACTCTCTCATCCCTGAGCTTGGCAACATCCAGCCTCGGCTGGGATGGTACCATTCTCCAGGATTTAAGGTGCAGCTTTAGAGTTGCTACAACAAGCCTGTGGTCAGTATTGAGGAACTGAGCACTCCGGTAGACCCTGCAGTTCTGGATCATCCTCCAACGACCGTCAATGAGGACATGGTCAATCTCCTTTGCCACACTGCCAGCGTTGGAATACCAAGTCCACAATGAGCCTGAGGGTGCTGAAACCACGAACCAACCACACTCAGTTCATGACTTCTTGCAAAGTCAAGGAACTTGGTGCTATTCTGGTTCACAGTTCCTGACCCATGGGGACCAACACACACCTCATAACCATCCCTATCAGATCCAGTCGATGCATTGAAATCCCCCAAGACTGGAAGAGTATCTTGCCTGGGGCACGGATCAACCATACTCGATCGTGGCATAGAATGCGTCCTTCACAGTGAGATCACTTGCCTCAGTCGGACCACATACAGAGACCAGGGAAACGACACCTCAGGAGTGACATAAGTCTCCTCAGTCTCCTCAGTCTCCTCAGTCTCATAATGCGCTTGTTGACCAGTGCTACCTCAAATATCATTGGAGTTTGCTTATTGGACACAACTTCAGCAACTCTGTGGGCATGGTAACCATCAGATCGACCAGACCACTAGTAGGTGTAACCGCCTGCCACAATCTCACCATTATCCAGTCTCCAAACCTCAAAGAGTGCTGCAATACCGATGTCCAAACGCTTGAGCTCAGATGATAACAGAGACAGGTGATCATCCTCTCTTTGGGATAGGACATTCCAGGCACCCACCCGAAGGGATCGTCTCAGGTTAACCCAAGGAGACTGCCGTCTGGTGGACGACACCTCAGCACCACTCCGACACACTCTCCCGCAATCTGACCCAGGGATGTTACCCCGTGGTTTCCCTCCTATCATCAAGGAATGGGGGTCCTGAAGGCTTTGCCCCAATCCAGTCATCCGGTGAGCTGCCCTGTGGAGGGCAGCAGCATAGGAGGTACTCCCATGGAGTGGGTTTTCAGATTTGTTTAAATCTGTGGGTTTTGCGGAATGAAGTGTTTTTCGGTGGCCAGAGTGCAAATCCTTCCACCAACCTCCAAAAAAAAAGTAACCCAACTGCAGGAGGACGTCTGCAGACAGTTTGGAAATAGAAAAGGAGAGCCGTTGGCTCAGAAGGAGCTCCCATTTGACAGGTTTTCTTTTTATTCCTACCGACAGGATATCCTGACATTATGTATGTAAAATAATAAAAATATAACGGCCTTTCTATGTGTTTGATGTAATCTTAGGTATCAGGGTTAATATGCCCAAATCTCCTCTGTCAAAATCAAGATTAATACGCGGAGTATGTTTCAGGCAGGTTTACTCGAGGATGTCAAGAGGTGTCCGTTTAGGGACTTTAAAAACGTCAACGTGAGATGTTTCAAGGTAATCACATGATCAGGAAGTGCTTGGATGATGAGCCATGAAGAAATTATTCAGGGAAAAGTGACTGTTCAACCCATTTTGTCTTCTTCTGTTGCTATTAAAAGGATGAATCATATTTTATTTAATTATTCTGGTACTCATTTGGTGGTGTCGCATTACAGTGCAACCTGTTACTACCAATTGTAGTCATCGGAGGTGCTTCTGACTATTATCTGCACAGATTGCTGTGTAATTATCCGGGATTTTCAACATTGGTGATGGTAAAATTGAGCCTGATACCAGTGACAGCCTCATCCCCCTTCACGAAAATATGGCTACAGTCGTGAGTGCTGACAACGATTTTATAAATGGCGTGTTTCCGAAGTTTTCGCTCCCCTGGAAATAGTTCCGGGGAGCTTATAGGATGGTGCGTCGTCCATCAGTCCCCATCCATCCAAAATCACTTCTCTGAAACTGCACACACAATTTCGATGAACCTTATATGGTCAAGAATCGCTGCTTTCTTTTGTGGTCTCCAGAGATCTCGCAGTTGGTAATTGTTTTTACAGGCAAAGGAAAATGAAAATATAACCATGTCCATGAAAGGAATAGATTGACGAGCCCCATCCCCGCCCGTCAAAGTGATGGACACATCTACAGTGACTTCAACCTCCATTTCACCAACAAAGGAAATGAGTGAAGTATTTTTTACCTCCCTTGAACCTTATGAGGTAAAGAATGGTTGCTTCCATATGTGGAATCCAGAGCCCGAGCAATTGGAAAGTGATTTTAAGACAATGGATCATGAAAATATAACCAAGCCCATGAAAGGAATAAATTGACGAGCCCCCTCCCCGCCCGTTAAAGTGATGGACACGTCCACAGTGACCACCATCTCCATTTCACCGACAAAGGAAATGAGTGAAGTATTTTTACCTACCTTGAACAGTATTATGTCAACAATGGTTGCTCCACATGTGGAATCCAGAGCCCATGCAATTCAAAAGTGTCTTTAAAGGCAATGGATCATGAAAATTTAACCAAGCCCATCAAAGGAATAGATTGACGAGCCCCATCCCCGCCCGTCAAAGTGATGGACACATCCACAGTGACTTCAATCTCCATTTCACTGATAAAGGAAATTAATAAGGAATTTTTACCTACCTTGAACCTTATAAGGTCAAGAATCAAAGCTTCCGTTTGTGGTCTCCAGAGACTAAGCAATGCGGAAGTGTTTTTACAGGCAATGGATCATGAAAATATTGTTGCAGCCGGGGTTGGGGCAAGAAGACCACGAAGGGAGAAACATATCTTGGGTTCCCACCAGACTCTCCGGAATCGCAGGCCGTTGCACACGGATAACTCCATGAGGCAGTGGGTGGCTAATCAACTGTGAATGCTGATAATTCAACCAAGTGACCGAGGGTCCTCCGTCTAAGGTTTAACCGGTGACCAAAAATAATCACGTGACCGAATTACCGGGGCACACGCCCTCAGAACGCCTTATCCGATCCGGGTCACCTTACGGGGTCAGATGCAGCCGAGCGAAACTTCCAAGGAACGTACCGGCTAGTAGAACGGATCGTTGGGAGATAAAGTTCAGGCTCAGCTTGGATACAGACCATGCTAGACCAATGAAAGAAAAGACAAAAACGAGCTGGGACCATTTCTACACAAGCAATTATTCACAGATAGGCGAGGAAAAATATGTGGCGCAGTGAATGGATTTATTATTTTGTACAAGCAGGGAGAGTAAGGAATTTGTGGGGTGCATCAACAAGGCAAGCGATTTACAAAAGTGGACACAAAGCAGACTTATCCCGAAATATCTTCTATACTCTTAAGTTAGGCAAGGACAGGCGCCATTACGCACGCACGCACGCACGCACGCACGCACGCACGCACGCACGCACGCGCACACACACACACACACACACACACACACACACACACACACACACACACACACACACACACACACACACACACACACACACACAACCCGATGAAGATGAGTTCATTCAAAAGACAGGAGAGGAGATGAGGGCTCACGGCCTCGCAATACCTTGAGCGGTTGGCCGGCCGCGCTACCCCGCACACTTTGGGGAATGCTCCGCTGAGCGATCCCACCTTGAGAGTCAGCATGTTGTCTCCTGCTTGGCTACTATGCCGGGCACAGCGCGTGCTTCACACTGCTGTAGAGAATAGGTGGGGCTAACAGGCCTTTAACCGCCTTTTCACTTCACGATCCGCCTTTTATAAGCCCCATGGTGTAGGGTGGGGGTGACGACCCAAAGCGATGCGTCCTCACCCGAATCGTGTGCTGCTATTGGACCCTCGCACTGCGCTGACTGACCCCTATGGCCGGAAGTGGTCTCAAACGTACATCCAGCGAGACATGGCCGAGGTGTGGAATTTTCTTGCATCGAACACCGCGACATCAATCGCTTGCACCGAACTCCCGGGCCACGTTACAGCAACCGGCTGAGGGTCACGTCGGTTCTGCATGCCCGTTTGGGCACCTCTGGTGCTCTGCTATCGGTGATGGTCAATGCGCTTGTTCCGTCAACAAGCAATGTGGCCCGAGCGATCTGGGCCATGCATTTGCGCATTTGCTTGGTGGCGAATGCATCGAGGTGGAGGTGCGAGGAGGTGCGGGATGACCTCTGCCGTTTGTGGGAGATATTGTTGGCCGAGATGGTGAGGTGAGACGCCATTGTAAATCAGCGTGCAGACCTGAATAAAGATGTGTGCCATGCGCGTCCCGTACAGTGCGGCGGTGATTATCATGGGGCTGTGCGCGTGTCTGTTTTGCATTTGTGCCTGCTCCGCATTGTTTTGTGGATTGAAGGAAAGGATTGGATATAAATTTGGGTTGAAAAGAAGATAGATGCCATTGTTAGATGCAGATTCAAATGAAAGGGCTCGTCGCACGCATCCTGTACAGTGCAGGAGGTGGAGGTTATCGCAAGGCTGCACGTGTCCAATACAATCAGATGGTGGAGAGTTTTTCACCGTGATGTTCACATCATAACGTGATGTACTCACTCGATCATTTTAGTGTAACAACATAACATGTCCATTGTCAACTTGCTGCTAGAGTTCCCATTGAAAAATATCCTGATCTATTCCTGCTGTGACAGCTTTCAACATTCTGTAACAATGGTGTCAAATGATCAAGGATTGGTGTCAAATGATCAAATGATCAAGGAATTATGGAGGTGACTGATCAGTTCTGGCAGTAATATGGGAAATGCATACAAACATCCCTAAATATGCCGAAGTTAGATGGTTTACCTTGGTACCCTGGCCTTAAAATATGTGGAGCTCACTTGTGATCGCTATCAACACAATAAAGGAAAGAAGAAATAAACGGGTCCGAGTATATTTGATGATAGAAATCTACAACCAGCGTGATAGGGGTACCTGTCCTGACAGACTGACAAGTGCTTTGCACGATGTAAATATGCTGACAGTCGTCACATGTTGACTCTAACTTGCCTTTGTACCATGACTGAGAATGTATCAAAATTTAACTGATTCCACCACTTATCTCATCGTGCTGATATATATATATATATATATATATATATATATATATATATATATATATATATATATATATATATATATATATATATATATATATATATATATATATCTTCTTCCTCTTTCGGCTTGCTCCCGCTAGGGGTCGCCACAGCGGACCAACTGTCTCCATTTTGCTCTATCCTCCACATCTTCCATTGACACTCCAACCACCCGCATGTCCGCCCTCACCGCATCCATGAACCTCTTCTTTGGCCTTCCTCTTCTCCTCCTGCCTGGCGGCTCCATCTTCAACATCCTTCTCCCGATATACTCCGTTTCCCTCCTGTGCACATGTCCAAACCATCGCAATCTCGCCTCTCTCACTTTGTCTCCAAACCGTCCTACCTGCACTGTCCCTCTAATACACTCATTTCTTATCCTATCCATCCTCGTCACTCCCAACGAGAATCGCAGCATCTTTAACTCTGCCACCTCCAGCTCTGCTTCCTGTCTTTTTGTTAGCGCCACCGCCTCCAAACCATACAACATAGCTGGTCTCACTACCGTCTTGTATACTTTCCCCTTCACTCTTGCAGCTACCCTTCTGTCACAAATCACTCCTGCAACTCTTCTCCACCCACTCCATCCTGCCTGCACTCTCTTTTTCACTTCTCTCCCACACTCTCCGTTACTTTGGACAGTTGATCCCAAGTATTTAAACCAATCCACCTTCCCCACCTCAACTCCTTGCAACCGCACCATACCACCACCCTCCCTCTCATTTACGCACATGTACTCCGTCTTTCTCCTACTGACTAACATTCCCCTTCTCTCCAGTGCGTACCTCCACCTCTCAAGGCTCGATTCAGCCTGCTCCCTACTCTCCCTACAGATCATGATGTCATCCGCGAACATCATGGTCCATGGAGACTCCAGTCTGATCTCGTCCGTCAACCTGTCCATCACCATTGCAAACAGGAAAGGGCTCAGAGTCGATCCTTGGTGCAATCCCACTTTAACCTTAAACCGGTCCGTCATTCCTACCGCACACCTCACCGCTGTCACACTGTCCTCATACATATCCTGCACGATCCTCACATACTTCTCCACCACTCCCGACTTCCTCATACAATGCCACAACTCCTCTCTTGGCACCCTATCATAAGCTTTCTCTAAATCCACAAACACACAATGTAACTCTTTCTGGCCTTCCCTATACTTCTCCATCAACATCCTCAAAGCAAACATCGCATCAGTGGTGCTCTTTCCTGGCATAAACCCATATTGCTGCTCACAGATCGTCACCTCTCCTCTCAACCTAGCTTCCACTACTCTTTCCCACACCTTCATGGTGTGGCTTAACAACTTTATCCCTCTGTAATTTCCACAGCTCTGCACATCACCCTTATTCTTGAAAATCGGAATCAGTACACTTAATCTCCACTCCTCCGGCATCCTCTCACTTTCCAAGACTTTATTAAACAATCTGGTGAACAACCCCACTGCCATCTCTCCTAAGCACTTCCATGCCTCCACTGGTATTCCATCTGGGCCAACCGCCTTTCCACTTTTCATCTTCTTCATAGCAGTCCTCACTTCATCCTTACTGATCCACTCCACTTCCAGATTCACTATCTCCACCTCTTCCAACCTTCTCTCTCTCTCTCATTTTCTTCATTCATCAGCTCCTCAAAGTACTCCATCCACCTTCTCAACACACTCTCCTCGCTCGTCAGCACATTCCCATTTGCGTCCTTTATCACCCGAACCTGCAGCACATCCTTCCCAGCTCGGTCCCTCTGTCTTGCCAATCGGTACAAATCCTTTTCCCCTTCTTTTGTATCCAACTTCTCATACAGCTCGTCATATGCCTTTTCCTTGGCCTTAGCCACCTCTCTTTTGCTTTTCGACGCCACTCCTTGTACTCCTGCCGACTTTCTTCATCTCTCTGACTATCCCACTTCTTTTTAGCCAACCCCTTCTTCCTTATACTTTCCTGTACTTCCTCATTCCACCACCAAGTCTCCTTATCTTCCTTCCTCTGTCCAGATGTCACACCAAGTACCTTCCTAGCTATCTCCCTCACAACTTCTGCTGTCGTTGCCCAATCATCCCACCCATCTTTACCACCATCCAACGCCTGTCTCACCTCCTCCCTAAATTTCACGCAACAGTCTTCCTCCTTCAGCTTCCACCATCTGGTCCTTGGTTCAGCCCTCACTCTCTTCCTCAACCTCACCTCTAAAGTCATCCTACAGACCACCAATCGATGCTGTCGAGCTACACTCTCCCCTGCCACAACCTTACAGTCACTAATCTCTTTCAGGTTGCATCTCCTACTTAAGATGTAATCCACCTGTGTGCACTTTCCTCCACTCTTGTATGTCACCCTGTGTTCCTCCTTCTTCTTGAAATACGTGTTTACCACTGCCATTTCCATTCTTTTTGCAAACTCTACCACCATTTGCCCTTCCACATTTCTCTTGTTGAGACCGTACCTCCCCATCACCTCCTCATCCTCTTTATTCCCTTCCCCAACATGTCCATTGAAATCTGCTCCAATCACCACTCTTTCATCCTTGGATACACTCTCCACCACTTCATCTAACTCACTCCAGAAATCTTCTTTATGTTCCATCTCACACCCCATATGTGGGGCATATGCACTGATGACATTCATCATCACCCCTTCAATTTCCAACTTCACACTCATCACTCGGTCAGACACCCTCCTCACCTCCAATACCCTCTTGACATGATCTTCCTTCAGGATTATCCCGACACCATTTCTCCTCCCATCCACACCATGGTAGAACAGTTTGAAACCACCTCCAATGCTCCTCGCCTTACTCCCCATCCACTTGGTCTCTTGTACACACAGTATGTCCACCTTTCTTCTCTCCATCATATCAGCCAACTCTCGCCCTTTGCCAGTCATCGTCCCAACATTCAGAGTTCCAACTCTCACCTCCACACTTCTACCCTTCCCCCTCTCCCACTGCCTCCGGACTCGCCTTCCCCGTCTCCTTCTCCTCCTTCGCCCAGCAGTAGCACAATTTCCACTGGTACCCTGCTGACCACCGGTACCGGTGGCGGTCGTTGGTAACCCGGGCCTCGACCGATCCGGTATGGAAATTCGTTTTTTTGTTGTCCGCATAATGATTTGGCATAGGTTTTTACGCCGGATGCCCTTCCTGACGCAACCCTGGTCGCCTCTTACGACACACAGGGATATGGTACACCTATTCTAACCGGGGCATACACCGGGCCCAGTACAACTGGTACTCATTTCGCCGACCTCGGAAGGATGGCAGGCTGAGTCAACCCCCTGGTGTTTTCGACTTGGTTTATATATATTTATATATATATATATATAGATACATTTATATATATATATATATATATATATATATATATATATATATATATATATATATACACATTATATATATATATATATATATATATATATATATATATATATATACATATACATACATATACATACATATATTAATTCAGTGTCCCAACGGGGCTTGAACTCAGGACCTCTTGGGTCCCAAGCCACTGCCCTTCCCACTGCGCCAACACCAGGCTTGAGCCTGGTGTATATATATGAGCCTGGTGTATATACACATATATATATATATGAGCCTGGTGTTGGCGCAGTGGTTAGGGCAGCGCCTTGGGATCCAAAAGGTCCTGAGTTCAATCCCCGTTGAGCCGCTGAATTAATACACCAGGGGGTTCACTCAGCCTGTCATCCTTCCGAGGTCGGCGAAATGAGTCCCAGTGTACTGGGCCGGTGTATACCCCGGTTAAAATAGGTGTACCATATCCCTGTGTCGTAAGAGGCGACCAGGGTTGCGTCAGGAAGGGCATCCGGCGTAAAACATGTGCCAAATCACTATGCGGATCAGACGGATGATCCGCTGTGGTGACCCCGAACGGGACCAGCCGAAAGAAGAAGAAGATATATATATATATATATATATATATATATATATATATATATATATATATATATACATATATATATATATATATATATATATATATGTATAGATACATACATAACAAACACATGACAAACAATTCGCCCAACATGTCATGAGTTGAAACCCCAATGTGGTAATTCATTTATGTGTGTTCTCAACGAGAGTGCAAACAGTTCACAGTTTCATCCATCGACTTGAAAGAGTCGGTTTACCTCATATTTACCTTCCAACTCCGTCAGCAGATGTTCACCGAGCTCACGAGCTGCATTCCTCTCTTTGTTGAACACCAAGTTGACGGCATTAGCGGTGATCTTGCTTTCCATTTCACATCTACCTTTACGTCTTTCCACAGGTTGGTGTACAGTACTCTCTAAATTTGTTAAAACATTTATCACCGAAAGGAATCACTTTACTATGAGTGGTAACAATATGCATACAACAAAAACCTGAACAATTTCCTTCTGAATCGTCAGCAGAAAGGCTGGAATCAAACAACATGTACACCACGATGATCACCAGCACAAGTTTAAGTTTTACGTGTTGAAAGCAGAGGTACCCGCACCTTGTGCAGAAGGAATTTAGAGTTCAGAAATAAGAAGATGATTTGAAACCCTGCCTTCCAACGGGTGGTGCTGCATAATACACATTTACATTGAGAGAATTAGGGTCTTCCCCCCCCCCCCACCCTGAACACCCTACCCTGTAGGCTCCAAAATGTTTTCTTCCATCTCCATTTGCCAAGAGGATTCCAACACTTAGTCATGTCACGGGGTTCCCACCGGTGGAGCCGATTGTTTTGATTGAAAAAAAGGCAGAAAATTCAACTTTATGTTCTGTGAGACCCTGGCATTCGTGGTCCCACTATTCGTATTTGTGGGTCATAAATTGTGACCTGCTTCGATATTCACATTTCACGTATTCACACTTTGTTTTTTTAACACTTCAAAACTGGTCTCCTATATCCACCACCGCTGTTATTAATTCATCCTTGAATTCTTCCACAGAAAACTGCTCTCATGCAAATATTCATCCCATCTCGTCCTCAATTATCTTACCCGTCATCCCGCTCATGGTTCTCTGAATCCTGTGGTGAGGCTGCTTCTCCAAAACAACTTGCATTCTCCTCCTGGAAGGGAAATCCAACCAAAGCAACCTCAGATCATTCAACAAAGCCAGTCATGCAACAAAGATCATTTCATCTGTTCAGCCATGTCAGAGATTTTTGAAGGTTATGTCAAAAAAGAAAATATATAGCTACCTTCCAGGTGATCGATGATGTCATCAATTTTTCCGCCATACAATTTAGCCGGAGAAGATCCTCAAAAATGTTTGTACTGATTGGATAAAGTATTTGACGTATTCAACTATGACATCATAACAAAGCAACCGATACCATCATCAAGGAAGTCACACTTATTTCCCCTGCGGAGTACTTCACATGTGCCAAGTTTCGATTTTGGAGATGCAGAAGTCCAAAGTTTTGCCAATTTTGAACATGGCTGCCACACCACATGACCTATGTTGTCATAATTATCGTTAAAGCATTCCACATAAGTAGTCACTCACAGTGAAAATTTGTGTCAACTGGATAAGCGGTTGCAGAAAAACAAAATTCACATGGACAGACGTCGTTACGGATGTACGTTCGCATATACAGACAAACAGACAATCCCAAAATATAATGGATCTCGTGACGTGACCAAAATATAATGGACATAAAAAGGCGCAAAAACGGATCTCCTTCATGACAGCCCAATTAGCTTACCTCCAATCATCAGCAAGATCATGTCATCCATCATCACAGTTGACACAAGATCATTCCTTTTCTCCAACAGCCTCATCTTAGATCATCAATTCAAATTCAGACCTGGTCACTCCACCTTGAACATGCTGCGTCCACTCTCCAAACAATGGTGGAAGCCCTCAATATCAGACATGAGATCAAGGCCTTCTCTCTGGAAATATCTCGAGCTTTTGACACAGTCTGGCATCCTGCCCTGTCCTGCAAACTGTCTACCTATTGGGTCTACTCTTGGATTATTGACTTCCTCCCCTCTCGTAGACAATGTATGGCTCTCAACGGAACCCTTTCCTCTCCTCTCCCTGTCAAGGCTGGAGGACCCCCAAGGAAGTTTTCTGGGCCCCATGTTATTCCTAATCTTCATCAATGATGTCACTGACTCTCTGGAAAATCCTCTTTATCTCTTTACTGATGGCTCCACACTTTGCCATGACATCTCTCATCCTTCTGACAGACAGGCATCAGACTCTCCCCTCTCCTCAGACCTTGAGCAAATCACAAACTGGTCGAACACAATTTTGATTATGTATCCATATTGTCCACACTTTGTGTTCTCCCTTTCCCCGACTCGTCCCCTGTTTGTCCGTCTCCGTCTCCTTTCTCCCTCCGTCCTGCTGTTGGTTTTCCCCCTTTCTCCTGCTCTTCCCTTCGTTATGTTATGTTCTGATTTGTTCTGTGTTATCGCTCTTCCATGAGCCTACACCACACAAAAATAAATAAACAAGTCAATGAATAATTTAAAAAACAACATCCTCACATTCACGGACCCGACATTCGCGGCATTTTTCAACAATGTATCCCCCGCGAATGTCGGGGTCCAACAGCATGTACAGTAGATGCGTGTACAGTATATTACAAAGCATGTGATTGGCCAAGCGTAACAACACATCATTCTCGGTGCACGAGAAACATGCGATTGTTGGACAAAGTGCGAAAACGGAAATCACATTTTGTTTGGTAGTTTTGTGTTAAAAAAAATTAATTTGCAGTTTTGGTGATTGCTGAGTTATCAAGACGATCAGAGTACCCCCCCCCCGTCCCCGATGGGGGATCTTGTTCCAAGCACACAACACATTCTTCTGACGCATACCTTTGTTTTGGGCGGTGTATAGACAACTGACAGCTCTGGATATGCAAAAAAAAAAAAAACCCCATGAAGTAATGTGGATGAAATAAAAACATATCAACTGCGTTTTCTTCAAAACCCCCACGGACTCAGATATATAATGGAGCAAGTGCATGTGACTATGTATGTATGTCCACTTTACACCCATTGGTTGGACAAATGACCTGATGTCTCTCACAATTGGAACATGAAATACTTAACCTGAAGCACCCAGAACACCCAAACCCCCCCCCCCAACGTTCCCAAGACCCAAAACAACCCCGAGAACCCAAAGGACACTGAGGACCTAAATGACCCCGAGGACCCGAAATACCCTGAAGACCCAAAATACCGAAAAGACCCAAAACACCCCCACAGATTCAAAATACCCCAAACACCCTGAAACCCCAAAAACCCAAAAGACCACAAAGACCCCAAGGACCCAAAATAACGAAATAACCCCAAGGACCCAAAATACCTAAAAGACCCAGAAAACACAAGAGACCCCAAGGACCAAAAAGACCATCAAGACTCAAAATTCCGTGAAAACTCTTAAAGACCCAAAATACCTAAAAGATGCAGAAAACCCAAAAGACCCCCAGACCTAAAATACCTAAAAGACCCTGAAATACGTTGAAGACCCAAAAGACCCAATATAACAAAAAGGCCCTGAAGATCCAAAGACTCTGAAGACCAAAAAAGACCCAAAAGACCCTGAAGACCCCAAAGACTAAAAATCTAAAAAACCCTGAAGACTCTTAAAGACCCCAAATACCTCACTGTGTGTGTGTGTGTGTGTGTGTGTGTGTGTGTGTGTGTGTGTGTGTGTGTGTGTGTGTGTGTGTGTGTGTGTGTGTGTGTGTGTGTGTGTGTGTGTGTGTGTGTGTGTGTGCGTGCGTGCGTGCGTGCGTGCGTGCGTGCGTGCGTGCGTGCGTGTGTGTGTGTGTGTGGGGGGGGGGGAGTGGCAACCTGAAGTCACATTTCCATGATGTGGAATTTCCATGGGTCTGAGATAGTCCTAGTGTGTCTTTTGGATCTTCAAGGTATTTTGAGTCCTCAGGTATTTTGGTCTTCGTGGTCTTTTGTGCCCTCAGGTCATTTGGATCCCCTGGGTCTTTTGGGTCCTCGTGGTGTTTTGTATCCTCAGTCATTTGGATTCCCTGGATCTTTTAGGTACTTGAGTCTTCAGGTTATTTTGGGTCTTCGGGGTCTTTGGGGTCTTTTGGTTCTTCAGGGTCTTTGGGGCATTTTGGGTCTTCGAGGTTTTGGGTCATTGGCATCTTTTCGGTTTTTCAGATATTTTGGATTTTTAGCATCTTCTAGGTCTTCCGGGTCTTTTGGGTTTTTTTAATCTTTGAGGTATTTTTCGTCTTTGCGTTGTTTTGGGTATCTTACGTCTTTGGGGTATTTTGGGTCTTCAAGGGTCTTCGAGGTATTTTGGGTGTTTTGGTTCTTTGTAGTGTTTTGGTCTTCACAGTCTTTCAGGGTCTTTAATGTATTTTGGGTCTGTGGGTTTTTATGGGTCTTCTGGGTCTTTTTGGTATTTTGCGTGTTTTGGGTGTTTCAGGGTCTTCAGGGTATTTTCGGTCTTCAGGACCCTTTTGGTTCTCAGGGATGTTTTGGGTCCTCGGGGTGGGGGGGGGGTTGGAGGTCTTTTGGTTCCTCTGGCTACTTTAGTTAAAGCATTTTAGGAGACAATTGTGGGTGAAGTCAGGTCAGCTGTCCAACCAATGGGTGAATTGCGGGTATACCACCAACATACATAAATAATCACACACACTTGCTCCGTTATATATAAAGAAAGATAGATATAGTAAACCTGTCGTCACTGGTCTGTTCTGTGGTTGGCACGTGATAGCACTGGACCAATCCTGTTCGGTGATGTACCTTGGGCAGCGAAGCAAATACTTGGCGGTCTTGGCATCAATTTTGAACCCTCTAATTTGTTCTCATTCTCTCCTCATTGTGAGCTCAAAGGTATCACAATGCAGTCATGTATACTAAGCACAGTGCAGCTGAGTTTTGTGAACCGTTGACCCCTCGTCTTGGACGAGATAACAAACACTTCACTCCATTACAAGGATGACATTGATATATATTTTTAAATAATTTCCAGCACAAATTAAGTCCAGCAGTGACGAGAGGGGGTCACAAAAGTAACAGATTTCATTGTTTGCTCCACAATCCACTGCATCCGGATTCAAACCCGGGTGAGATAGCTTAAAGACAAGTTTTCATACCTGCCGGCCATTCTGTCAGCATTTATCTCACCCACTGGGTACTTGAAGGATTATTTTGGAACTTGATGTTAAGGGACGTCATGTATACCTGAACCTCTCTCGATTACTGAGTTTCTTGTGGACTGCACAGGCTCACGTGTGCGGATCAAATGAGTGCCGATCCCTGTCTTCTGTGACGTGTTCCGTTACCAAGCAGCCGTTCCTTCGCAAAAGTTAACAATGGGGTGCTTGCTTGAGTGCTTAAGCCACTTGGTAAGCACTCCATAAGAAACTTGATAACTCAACGCACCCTGAATAAGATTGTATTTTTCTGAAGCCTTGAGATGTCCTGAACATGAAATGAAATGTTAACATTGAAAATATAGGGATGTACGAAATATTGAGAACCCTTTTCAGGAAAGTACCATAAAAATGAGTATCGTGGCTCTGTGTGGAACGTGAATTCCAAACCAGAGGAAACATCCTTTTTGGGAATCTCAAAATCATTAAAACCCACATATTGTTCATCATATTCAAGTTTATTACCTTATTGCTGGGTTGAAGGAGATATGCAAGCAAAGATTCTCTCAACCTCTGGGTTACCAGAGAATGTTACCAGAGGTTTACTATTTGTCAGTTAAAAGCAACATGTTGTGTTCATTTAAATACTTGTAAATGCAGGTAAATGAATGATTAAAATTGACGGTGACATATTGTGAGTTTTGTGTTGCACGGATTTGTAAAACTAGTGCGTGCCCTTCGGTGCGTGCCCGTAGATCCGTGCCCGTAGGTGCGTGCCAGTATGTGCAGCTTCGTTCCTTCGCTCTCGTAAACGACGACTGGATTGGGGCATTGTTTCAATTCGATCGGACCAACCGTATCATAAATGGCCATAACTTGGGAAACACCTGGGAAATATACTCAGGTCCCCAGCGTCAATTGTGACGTCATATCAAAGCAGTCAGGTCAGGTTAGATCTGTGACCTGCTCCAGGTACCATGTCAACCTGTACTAACCTGTTCCATGGTCGGGTTGTCGGCGACTAAACCGTCTTCCCCACCAGGTTTTCTGGTGAGGAGGGTGTTTGCATATGGACACCCAGCAGGATTAAAAACAAAACCTGTCAAAGGGCGGAGGAGCTCCTTGTGAGCCAACGGCCATCCATATCTAGTGCCCAACTGTGTCTGCAGACGTCCTCCTGCAGTTGGGTTACTTTTTTATTAGGAGGTTGGTGGCAGGATTTGCACTCCGGCCACCGTAAAAGCCTTCATTCCGCAAAACACAAAAACGCAAAAAAATCTGAAAACCCACTCCTTGGGAGTACCTCCTGTGCAGCTTCCTTTCGCAGGGCAGCTCACCGGATGACGGGATTGGGGCAAAGCCTTCGGGACCCCCAATCTTTGATGATAGGAGGGACACCACGGGGTAACATCCCTGGGTCAGATTGCGGGAGAGTGTGTCGGAGTGGTGCTGAGGTGTCGTCCACCAGACGGCGGTCACGTTGGGTTAACCTGAGGCAGTCCCTTCGGGTGGGTGCCTGGAATGTCCTATCCCTAAGAGAGGATGATCACCTGTCTCTGTTATCATCTGAGCTCAAACGTTTGGACATCGGGATTGCAGCTCTCTCTCTGAGGTTCGGAGACCGGATTGCGGCGAGATCATGGTGGGTGGTTACACCTACTATTGGTCTGGTCGCTCTGATGGTTACCATACCCAAGGAGTTGGTGTAGCTGTGTCCAACAAGTTGATCCCAATGATAATTGAGGTAATACCAGTCAACTAGCGTATTATGAGATTAAGGATTCGTCACTCCTTCGGTGTCATTTCCCTGGTCTCTGTTTATGCTCCGACTGAGGCGAGTGATCTCACCGTGAAGGATGCATTCTACGCTACGCTCGAGTCTGTGGTTGATCAGTGCCCCAGACGAGATACACTTCTCGTCTTGGGGCATTTCAATGCATCGACTGGAACTGATAGGGATGGTTATGAGGTGTGTGTTGGTCCCCATGGGTCAGGAACTATGAACCAGAATAGCACTAAGTTCCTTGACTTTGCAAGAAGTCATGGACTTCGGGTGGCTGGTTCATGGTTTCAGCGCCCACAAGCTCATCGCTGGACTTGGTATTCCAATGCTGGCGGTGTGGCAAAGGAGATTGACCATGTCCTCATTGACGGTCGTTGGAGGAAGATCCAGAACTGCAGGGTCTACCGGAGTGCTCAGTTCCTCAATACTGACCACAGGCTTGTTGTAGCAACTCTAAAGCTGCACCTTAAATCCTGGAGAATGGTACCATCCCAGCCTAGGCTGGATGTTGGCAAGCTCA
>NC_140962.1:97526905-97566489 GCF_056783735.1 Eptatretus burgeri | reverse complement strand
TGACTTCCATGGCCAAGTCAGTCTCTTGAGATGAATCCCATTGAACACCTCTGGGCCATATTGGATTGAGCTGTGCGGAAACATTCCAGGAAACCAACATCATGGGAAAAATTGCTAACCCGTTTGTGTGAAGCCTGGGCAGAAATCCCACAAGAGAAAATTTCGGAACTTGTTAGTTATATGCCTGAAAGAGTAAAAGCGTTGAAATCTGCGAATGGCAAGTCTACCAAATACTAGTGTGTGTATTAAAATGGATCAAATGTACTTCAAATGTTCAATAAATAAATTATTTACTTCTGTCATGTCTCTGCAGCATGATATTTCAAAAATGTGCTTTGCTCAATATGTTCTCGTGGATCAGGCATTGCATGGTGGAGGTATGCGCTCTTCCGAGTGCTCTTCCAGTTAAAATGTTTCGTTTTAAGGAATTTTTCATTTGTGAAGTGAAGTGTGTTCCATACTTTCAAGTAAATAAAGAACGACAAGTAAGTCAGTCAAGGCAGGTTCTACCGCCTCAAGTCAAGTCAATCAAATCAAGGCAGAAGTAAGGCACTCCACACCCTCTCCCACTCCTCAGCCCATACCTCCCTCCTGTGTCCCCTGTGTAACATCTTCTTTCCCCTCTCCCATTGTTACATGTAGTGTTGTTACAACCAGTAAGGGGAACCAAAGCTTTTAACCAAAGAAGCTGCATGAAGCATATTTATATACCAGCAAGTACAACCCGTAGCTTCGCTGACAGGAACATTATGACTCCATAACTCCAAAGCTATGAACGATAGCAGCTTGAATCTTTGCTTGAATACTACGCGAAATTGAAGGTGGTGCATGAATGAAAATTGGGTGTTTGGGTTAATTTAATCACCCCTTTTGAAGATAATTTTAGGGGTGCTCATCATGAAAAACCAAAATAAGCCTCACCAAGATGGTGGTGTGCCATCTTGTTCAGCCCTCTGTCGGCTCACAAGTCTTGAGGTGGCATGTTTTTTTTGTTGTTTTTTTTGGCCGGGTCAACAATGCCTTGACTTGGAACAGGCCGCAATGATTTCTTAATGAAAAATTTTTTTTTCGTTCACTTTCCTCACATATCATTGAATACCCGATACTCAAACCGAAGAATTGCTGGATGCATTGCAACGCTGATGAATGCCCGGAGATGCCAGTGTTCATGGCTTTATTTGATTTCCACACGTCATAAACTGCAGAATCTCTTCATTTCAGCCAAATTTCAAAGTTTAAACTTCTGTATTGTCTTCAGCAGTAGTTCCGACAGGTTCAAAAAAAGGTGTTCATTTGTCAAATTCGGACATTACCTGGGTGTTGCCAGATGCATGGGTTATATCTGAGTAATCAGTAATCGCTTGCCAAGTCGGCCGTTCTGTTGTAATACTTGCTTGAGTTATTAAGCTGCTTGGCGATCACTCACCAAGCTGCTTGGTTGTTCATTTCAAAGCCATCAGAAGTAAGACCCGTCGCTTCGCTGATGGGAATACCAATCTTTGCATATTTGCTAATATATATATATATATATATATATATATATATATATATATATATATATATATATAAACTTTCACGCATTAAAAATTTTGTGAATAAATTATTAAAATATCAGCTGTTTTTTTTTCATATCCTTTTCTCACCTGTGTTGCAACTACAGTGACCTGCTTTGTGATGCTTTAAAAGGTGGTGTATAATCAGTGTTTTCTGTATCTAATCGACATGAGAAATGGGACTGAATGAGACTCATCATATTTTAGCGAAGAAGAAGGTGAAGGACGAAGAGATTTTCCTCCCGGTTTTAAATATAACACAGCAGTTAAAAATCAGACGCTGCTGTTTGGGCATATTTTGTCACCCCGCAAATGCCCTGGTATGCTGCCTACCCTCCCCTCATGCTACATTCATTCCCCTTATGCTGCCTTCATTCTCATTATGCTGCCTTCCCTCACATGTACTTCCCTTGCCCTTATGCTCCCTTCCATTCCCTTGCACTGCTTTCTCCTCCTTTCACGCTGCCTTCTTCCCCTTCCCCCACGCTGCCTTCTTCCCCTCCCCCCGCGCTGCCTTCTTCCCCTCCCCCACGCTGCCTTCTTCCCCTCCCCCGCGCTGCCTTCTTCCCCTCCCCCGCGCTGCCTTCTTCCCCTCCCCCGCGCTGCCTTCTTCGCCTCCCCCGCGCTGCCTTCTTCGCCTCCCCCGCGCTGCCTTCTTCGCCTCCCCCGCGCTGCCTTCTTCGCCACCTCCCCCGCGCTGCCTTCTTCGCCCCCCCCGCGCTGCCTTCTTCCCCTCCCCCGCTCTGCCTTCTTCGCCTCCCCCGCGCTGCCTTCTTCGCCTCCCCCGCGCTGCCTTCTTCCCCTCCCCTCACGCTGCCTTCTTCCCCTCCCCTCACGCTGCCTTCTTCCCCTCCCCTCACGCTGCCTTCTTCCCCTCCCCTCACGCTGCCTTCTTCCCCTCCCCTCACGCTGCCTTCTTCCCCTCCCCTCACGCTGCCTTCTTCCCCTCCCCTCACGCTGCCTTCTTCCCCTCCCCTCACGCTGCCTTCTTCCCCTCCCCTCACGCTGCCTTCTTCCCCTCCCCTCACGCTGCCTTCTTCCCCTCCCCTCACGCTGCCTTCTTCCCCTCCCCTCACGCTGCCTTCTTCCCCTCCCCTCACGCTGCCATCTTCCCCTCCCCTCACGCTGCCTTCTTCCCCTCCCCTCACGCTGCCTTCTTCCCCTCCCCTCACGCTGCCTTCTTCCCCTCCCCTCACGCTGCCTTCTTCCCCTCCCCTCACGCTGCCTTCTTCCCCTCCCCTCACGCTGCCTTCTTCCCCTCCCCTCACGCTGCCTTCTTCCCCTCCCCTCACGCTGCCTTCTTCCCCTCCCCTCACGCTGCCTTCTTCCCCTCCCCTCACGCTGCCTTCTTCCCCTCCCCTCACGCTGCCTTCTTCCCCTCCCCTCACGCTGCCTTCTTCCCCTCCCCTCACGCTGCCTTCTTCCCCTCCCCTCACGCTGCCTTCTTCCCCTCCCCTCACGCTGCCTTCTTCCCCTCCCCTCACGCTGCCTTCTTCCCCTCCCCTCACGCTGCCTTCTTCCCCTCCCCTCACGCTGCCTTCTTCCCCTCCCCTCACGCTGCCTTCTTCCCCTCCCCTCACGCTGCCATCTTCCCCTCCCCTCACGCTGCCTTCTTCCCCTCCCCTCACGCTGCCTTCTTCCCCTCCCCTCACGCTGCCTTCTTCCCCTCCCCTCACGCTGCCTTCTTCCCCTCCCCTCACGCTGCCTTCTTCCCCTCCCCTCACGCTGCCTTCTTCCCCTCCCCTCACGCTGCCTTCTTCCCCTCCCCTCACGCTGCCTTCTTCCCCTCCCCTCACGCTGCCTTCTTCCCCTCCCCTCACGCTGCCTTCTTCCCCTCCCCTCACGCTGCCTTCTTCCCCTCCCCTCACGCTGCCTTCTTCCCCTCCCCTCACGCTGCCTTCTTCCCCTCCCCTCACGCTGCCTTCTTCCCCTCCCCTCACGCTGCCTTCTTCCCTCCCCTCACGCTGCCTTCTTCCCCTCCCCTCACGCTGCCTTCTTCCCCTCCCCTCACGCTGCCTTCTTCCCCTCCCCTCACGCTGCCTTCTTCCCCTCCCCTCACGCTGCCATCTTCCCCTCCCCTCACGCTGCCATCTTCCCCTCCCCTCACGCTGCCATCTTCCCCTCCCCTCACGCTGCCTTCTTCCCCTCCCCTCACGCTGCCTTCTTCCCCTCCCCTCACGCTGCCTTCTTCCCCTCCCCTCACGCTGCCTTCTTCCCCTCCCCTCACGCTGCCTTCTTCCCCTCCCCTCACGCTGCCTTCTTCCCCTCCCCTCACGCTGCCTTCTTCCCCTCCCCTCACGCTGCCTTCTTCCCCTCCCCTCACGCTGCCTTCTTCCCCTCCCCTCACGCTGCCTTCTTCCCCTCCCCTCACGCTGCCTTCTTCCCCTCCCCTCACGCTGCCTTCTTCCCCTCCCCTCACGCTGCCTTCTTCCCCTCCCCTCACGCTGCCTTCTTCCCCTCCCCTCACGCTGCCTTCTTCCCCTCCCCTCACGCTGCCTTCTTCCCCTCCCCTCACGCTGCCTTCTTCCCCTCCCCTCACGCTGCCTTCTTCCCCTCCCCTCACGCTGCCTTCTTCCCCTCCCCTCACGCTGCCTTCTTCCCCTCCCCTCACGCTGCCTTCTTCCCCTCCCCTCACGCTGCCTTCTTCCCCTCCCCTCACGCTGCCTTCTTCCCCTCCCCTCACACTGCCTTCCCCTCCCCTCTCGTTACATTCCCTTCGCCTCCCCTCACGCTACCATCTTTCCCTCTCCTCACGCTGCCTTCTTTCCCTCCCCTCACGCTGCCTTCTTCCCCTCTCCTCACGCTGCCTTCTTCCCCTCTCCTCACGCTGCCTTGTTCCCCTCCCCCATGCTGCCTTGTTCCCATCCCCTCACGCTGCCTTATTCCCCTCCCCTCACGCTACCTTCTTCCCCTACCCTCACGCTGCCATCTTCCCCTCCCCTCACGCTGCCTTCTTCCCCTCCCCTCACGCTGCCTTCTTCCCCTCCCCTCACGCTGCCTTCTTCCCCTCCCCTCACGCTGCCTTCTTCCCCTCCCCTCACGCTGCCTTCTTCCCCTCCCCTCACGCTGCCTTCTTCCCCTCCCCTCACGCTGCCTTCTTCCCCTCCCCTCACGCTGCCTTCTTCCCCTCCCCTCACGCTGCCTTCTTCCCCTCCCCTCACGCTGCCTTCTTCCCCTCCCCTCACGCTGCCTTCTTCCCCTCCCCTCACGCTGCCTTCTTCCCCTCCCCTCACGCTGCCTTCTTCCCCTCCCCTCACGCTGCCTTCTTCCCCTCCCCTCACACTGCCTTCCCCTCCCCTCTCGTTACATTCCCTTCCCCTCCCCTCACGCTACCATCTTTCCCTCTCCTCACGCTGCCTTCTTTCCCTCCCCTCACGCTGCCTTCTTCCCCTCTCCTCACGCTGCCTTCTTCCCCTCTCCTCACGCTGCCTTGTTCCCCTCCCCCATGCTGCCTTGTTCCCATCCCCTCACGCTGCCTTATTCCCCTCCCCTCACGCTACCTTCTTCCCCTACCCTCACGCTGCCTTCTTCCCCTCCCCTCACGCTGCCTTCTTCCCCTCCCCTCACGCTGCCTTCTTCGCCTCCCCCGCGCTGCCTTCTTCCCCTCCCCTCACGCTGCCTTCTTCCCCTCCCCTCACGCTGCCTTCTTCCCCTCCCCTCACGCTGCCTTCTTCCCCTCCCCTCACGCTGCCTTCTTCCCCTCCCCTCACGCTGCCTTCTTCCCCTCCCCTCACGCTGCCTTCTTCCCCTCCCCTCACGCTGCCTTCTTCCCCTCCCCTCACGCTGCCTTCTTCCCCTCCCCTCACGCTGCCTTCTTCCCCTCCCTCACGCTGCCTTCTTCCCCTCCCCTCACACTGCCTTCCCCTCCCCTCTCGTTACATTCCCTTCCCCTCCCCTCACGCTACCATCTTTCCCTCTCCTCACGCTGCCTTCTTTCCCTCCCCTCACGCTGCCTTCTTCCCCTCTCCTCACGCTGCCTTCTTCCCCTCTCCTCACGCTGCCTTGTTCCCCTCCCCCATGCTGCCTTGTTCCCATCCCCTCACGCTGCCTTATTCCCCTCCCCTCACGCTACCTTCTTCCCCTACCCTCACGCTGCCTTCTTCCCCTCCCCTCACGCTGCCTTCTTCCCCTCCCCTCACGCTGCCTTCTTCCCCTCCCCTCACGCTGCCTTCTTCCCCTCCCCTCACGCTGCCTTCTTCCCCTCCCCTCACGCTGCCTTCTTCCCCTCTCCTCACGCTGCCTTCTTCCCCTCTCCTCACGCTGCCTTCTTTCCCTCTCCTCACGCTGCCTTCTTTCCCTCTCCTCACACTGCCTTCTTTCCCTCTCCTCACGCTGCCTACTTTCCCTCTCCTCACGCTGCCTTCTTTCACTCTCCTCACGCTGCCTTCTTTCACTCTCCTCACGCTGCCTTCTTTCACTCTCCTCACGCTGCCTTCTTTCCCTCTCCTCACACTGCCTTCTTTCCCTCTCCTCACGCTGCCTTCTTCCCCTCTCCTCACGCTGCCTTCTTCCCCTCTCCTCACGCTGCCTTCTTTCCCTCTCCTCAGGCTGCGTTCTTTCCCTCTCCTCACGCTGCCTTCTTTCCCTCTCCTCACGCTGCCTTCTTTCCCTCTCCTCACGCTGCCTTCTTTCCCTCTCCTCACGCCTGCCTTCTTTCCCTCTCCTCACGCTGCCTTCTTTCCCTCTCCTCACGCTGCCTTCTTTCCCTCTCCTCACGCTGCCTTCTTTCCCTCTCCTCACGCTGCCTTCTTTCCCTCTCCTCACGCTGCCTTCTTTCCCTCTCCTCACGCTGCCTTCTTTCCCTCTCCTCACGCTGCCTTCTTCCCCTTTCCTCACGCTGCCTTCTTTCCCTCCCCTCACGCTGCCTTCTTCCCCTCCCCTCACGCTGCCTTCTTCCCCTCACCTCACGCTGCCTTCTTTCCCTCTCCTCACGCTGCCTTCTTCCCCTCTCCTCACGCTGCCTTGTTCCCCTCCCCCCATGCTGCCTTGTTCCCATCCCCTCACGCTACCTTCTTCCTCTCCCTTCACGCTGCCTTCTTTCCCTCCCTTCACGCTGCCTTCTTTCCCTCTCCTCACGTTTCCTTCCCTTCTCCTCTCGCTGCCTTGCCTTCAATCTCCTCTCGCTGCCTTGCCTTCCCCTCCCCTCCCTGTCATCACTTCCCCTCCCCTCATCCTCATCCCAAACCCCCTCCACCACCGCACAACTCTCTCGAGGTCGCGGAGAAGAAGGGATGTCAAAGAATGTGTGAATTGGACAAATGAAAGCCGTTTATTTTTTCAGCAGTCAGAACTGCTGCTCTGATCAATTCCACAATTTGTCTCAGGTTTAGGGATTCTCAAGCTTACCGTATGTGTGGAAGTGAAATAAACACATGACACTGGCACAGCGTTTTCAATTCAAGGAAAATGCCCTTCCTTCCCTTCCCCTTCCCTCACGCTTATCTCTTCCTAAAGCCCATATGCCCGCCATGGACATCTCAGTGGTGTCCAGGTGTTGTTGTGTTTGACCTGTTTCAACATCCTGTATTAACGTACCCAATTTTGTTTAATGCTTTACTCCTACCGGCATAAGGGGACAATTCCCCCCCACACCCCCCCCGCCTCACCCTCCGCTTTCCCTCAAGTTCCTTTCATCTGCAGTTTCACCATATTGCAAAGCTTTCGTCCGCAGCCTGATGGAGTACTGCTCTCCCCTCTGTGCTGGTTCTCCCGCTTCTCACCTTTCTCGGCCTCATGCTGTGGAAACCAAAGCATTTCGGATCATTGGTATCTCCCGCGATGAGGCTGAGTCTTTGGATCTCTCACTCTCTCGCCGCAGGAAGGTCGGTGGTTTTTCTGTCTTCTACCATCTCCTCTCCAGCCTCACTACCATCACATCTCCAGCCTCACCCCCCCTTGCTCTGTCCGAGATATGTCCTCCCCCCCCCCCCATAATTCTGCAGAACGCTCAAAGTCTGCCAGCAACCCCCTTCTGATAAAACTACCGAAATCAAGAATCACTTCTCACCTTCGCTCTTTCATTCTTCTTTTTTTTCCCGCCTTTGGAACAAACTCTCACTCTCTCTTCAATCCCACTCTTCCCTCAAGGTTTTCAAAACAGCTGTTCACCACCACCTCTTATCTTCCCCCATCCAAAACCACGATCTTTTCTAGCCCCGCTAATGCACCCTAAACCCACATCCTTCAAATTCCGTGCTTTCCTTCCTGAAAGTCTCTGTAGTGTAAGGACCTGAAAGTCCCTGTAATGTCCATCTTGTTTACCCTGTGTTCCCCACTCAATCCTTCTCCCTTCCACAGATGTCCTCATGTCTCTGTTCCCCACTGTTTTTTCCTTCCCTCTCCCACCTCTCTTGTCTCCTGCTCTCCTTGTATGTTCTGTGTGTTAGCTCTCATACGATCCTCGACAGTGCATACCAAAAAAAACCAAGTTCCCCTATCAAACACATGTCCAGAACACCCCATTCCCCTCCGTCCCTCTCCCTCGCCCTCCCCCCCACCCTCCCTTCCCCCGTCCTTCTCCCTCACCCTCCCCCCCCGCCCCCACCGTCCCTCCTTCCCCCTTCCCTGCCTCTCCCCTCCCTCTTGCCCAACATATATATATATATATATATATATATATATATATATATATATATATATATATATCAAATGCATCACACACATCAAATACATGGTTTCGAAAAAGAAGGGTACACACATCCAACTAAAATTCGTGTAAAAAGATCTGTGCCAATTTTATGCCAAACAGGTGCCAGTGGATCTTGTCTCAGTCTGGCATCGTGACAAAATCAGCAGTGTCGATCTTGGTGTGAATTTTGGTTGGATATTCCCTTCTCCCCTTCACTGGGGATAATCCCACCACCCTATACTTGTGTCATGTTGTGATCTGACAAGGTATTACAGTTTGCATGTGGTTTTTCTTATTGTACCTAACCAGTATTTTTTGGCCTCGAATCTCTTTTTCTTCCTCCCTGCTCCTCTTTGCTCCCATCCCACTACCACCACTCATTACCCCCATCAAACTCCCATCTCCATAATCTCCAAATAATCATTCTTACTGTCTGCCTCATAGTAAATAAAGAGCCGTGGTGTATTTGTGGAAATAAATGTGCCAAATATCTGTGGTGGATTTGAATCTGTGGTGGAAGTGACTCGAATTTATATCCCGAGATGCCAGAAACATTGTTTCCTGTGTAAGGTGGATTTTCAGTCCTCTTCTGGTTATGACTTGATTTTTGTCTTTAAGAAAACAAAGAGCAATGGCAATGTAGACCTTAAGCTCATTCTCTCCTTCGTGAGTGAAATGTGAGTTTCCACCAAGCCTGAACTTTTCACCCTTTTGATGTTTCTGGGAATGGTAGGCAATTACAAAATGTTGAAAAATGGAATAATGAGATGTTTTCCTATCTTTTGATGTGTCAGAAATACAGTGTGAAAATGTTGTTGATAACCTTTTTGAAAAAGAAATGGACAAACAAGCAAATAAGAAAGATGTCCTGCATAGTACGATATTTGCAAACTCCATAAAACAAATTTGACCTCAAAAATATTACGAGGTTGAATTCATTGACCAAATATGAAAGTCCTCTTCAAATTTCAAGTCAATAAGATGAAAGTTGAGGATTTTAGAAATCTGACAACCTTGTTGACCTTTGGCCTATGTTGACCTGCCAGTTGACCTTTTGACTTTTTGACCTCAAAAAACGATAGGCTTCTTGCTTATAATGAACTCTACCATGTGGTGCAGTTTCATCAAAATCGGTTTAAAATTGTCACCTAAAGGTGAAACAGACAGACAGACAAGCCGGTAGGCGACGAGGGATCCAGTAGGATCGAAGCGCTGGACATGATGCTTTTCATTCTGACCGATCCACCGACGAAGATTCATTGCCAAGACGTATTTGTTCACATACAATTGTTCCTCTGCCTGGCAAGATTTTCCAATTGCGTATTTTGCCAACTGGCACTCCTCATAAAAAAAATGATGGTAAATAGACACCCTATTTTTGAAGGACTACCATTTGAAAAATAATCGGTTTGCTGGTTTGTGCTGTGGAGCCTAGCGTTCCAGACACACACACACACACACACACACACACACACACACACACACACACACACACACACACACACACACACACACACACACACACACACACACACACACACACACACACACACACACACACACACACACACACACACACACACACACACACACACACACACACACACACACACACGCACACACACACATACACACATACACACATACACACATACACACATACACACATACACACATACACACATACACACATACACACATACACACATACACACGGAAAACCCGATAAACTTCTCTCAATGCTCTTGTTTGACCACACCTCCTGAGCCAACACAATATTTTTTGTAAGCCACGCCCACTTTCCTACGCCACTCCCACTTCCCTACGCCCCTCCCACTTTTCATCAACCACGTCCACTTTCCCTGTAAGTGGATACCGAAATACCGAAACCACTGCCAGATTCGACAAACCCCTCGGAGAAGATGGATTTTTATGTCAAAATCGCAATTTTCTAAGTTCGTGACCTTGTGGCCTTGACCTTGGGACCAAAATGAAAAATCGAGCTCTGTGGGGCTATGCAGGTGCCATTTGGGCTAACCAAATACCGAAACCCCTGCCAGATTCGACAAACCCCTCGGAGAAGAAAATTTTTTATGGCAAAATTCGCAATTTTCTAAGTTTGTGACCTTGTGGCCTTGGCCTTGGGACCAAAATGAAAAATCGAGCTCTGTGGGGCTATGCAGGTGCCATTGGGCTAACCAAATACCGAAACCCCTGTCAGATTCGACAAACCCCCTGGGAGAAGATGCAAATTAAAATCGGCTACCCCCTAAAAACACATGTTTTTTGGGCGTGACTCCGCCCATAATGGGCGCACCACGCCCATTTTCAGGAAAACACAACTAGATCAGGATCTAAACCGCCCACCAAAATTTTGTCAGGATCGGATCAAAACCCACGGAGCTATGCTCGGGACAGACAGACAGACAAGCTGGTAGGCGGACATGGGTAGTCGACCACCCAATAGAACCTGACACGATGGGCCCGTTCGATGGGGAATGACCTGAGGATTAAGCACAAGAAAATTCATGATTCCAGCTTCAGGAATTAATGCTGCAGATTGTTTTTTTCGTTAAAATACCCCCACATTTAGAGGTTTTTCAGCCGTTGCGAAGCAATGGAGGGGTCCATAGCAACGGTTCTTTCTCACACATAACTAGGATATGCCATGAACCTACCATACCAGTTTCATGTATATCTGACTCATCGTCTCTGAGATATAACGAACTTCATTTTTTTTATTGTTTTCGACCAGGGTTCATTCAAAGTCTATCTTCTCCGACAGTTTTCATAGGATCCGGCTGGAAACTTTTGACAATATGGCTGAATGTACTGCCCACAGTCGCTCGTGGCCCGATTTTTGATTTTCGAAAAAATAATTTTTTAAAGATTTTTCAGAAATTTCAGTCCCGTTGCTCGGCAACAGTGGTGTCCATAGCAACGGTTCTCATTTGTACACAACTATGTCATGGTATGAACCTACCAACCAAGTTTCATCGAAATCACCATTGTATTAACTGAAATTGCCATTTTAAATACCGATAATAAGGGTAGAACAAATCTCAAAAAAAAAAAAAAATTTCGACAACATCAACGACCCAACAGACATACAGACAGACAGACAGACAGACACACAACAATAACGAATATAGTGGTCACTTATTTTTTCATGAACCAATACTTGAAAAATCTTCAATTTTTCTCAAATAATAAATACAAAATATACCTTCAGTGATAGGTAGCTAACGGGTACCATGAATGACTAAAATTTCAGCAAAATCAGAACGAAATATAAAGAGGCATTCAAATTAAAACCATACAAAGTTGAAGCTAAATATAAATAAAGAGAAAAGAAGAAAAATTTCTGATCAGGAAGGAGTTTTTTTTATCAGAGGATGACTGAATACAAAGTGAGAGGAATAAAGAAACATCATCATTAGCCAAGGAAAAGGAATTCCAAGATGCCTTGGGGAAGGAAAAGGAGTTGGTCTGATAAGGAGTTCACAACAAGATGATGGCAGGAGGCAATTTCATAGAAAGTGTCAAGGGTCAGGATCAGAAAGCAATGGCATTGGGCAGAAAGGAGGAATGGATTTCATTGCTCCAAAAAAAAAAAGAGCAGAGAAGTGCATCGAGAAAGTAGACAGGCGTGTCTTTGTCGACAAACACTTTGTTTATCCTGTGTGAGCTGAGTCAATCAAATGGGCTCCAGCCAGGGCTGGCAAGGCATATGTTTACTGTGTATATACAAAGGAGTTTAAGCCCTGAGGGAATAAAGGATATCAAGAAGTTACTTGAAATAATAGAGCACACCCACACAATGTCATGGCTTTGGAAGCCCGATGGAAATATTTTCTGCTTCACACAAATTGGGGTTAATTGAGAGGACAGGGAATTTGGGGGTTTCTAATTCCCCTGTCAGTCTTGGATGCCAAATGACTTGAGAAATCCAACCAAAAAAACAGTGTGAAAACATTTGCTTTTTCTTTTTTTGAGAGTAATATTTCAAGATGGAGATCTCTTGTAAATTTTATTAAAAGTATGGTACAATTGTTAATATACGGAACAATTTTATGAAAAAGTATGGTAGATATTGTTCTAACATACTGTGCCATACAGTGTCCACATCTGACTGATAGGCAAACAGCTGCTGCGTCACTCTCTGCTGATCGGAAAATGATTAAATGCTGGTCTGATAAATGGGACACGTCTTTCAGTCCTGAAAAAAAAATCTCAGAGCTTCACCCTGATACTCCGGAAGGATCGTCAAATGAACCAACTGC
Organism: Eptatretus burgeri; assembly: GCF_056783735.1. Classification (NCBI taxonomy): domain Eukaryota; kingdom Metazoa; phylum Chordata; class Myxini; order Myxiniformes; family Myxinidae; genus Eptatretus; species Eptatretus burgeri. The sequence continues at coordinate 97,554,025 of NC_140962.1, read as the reverse complement.
AGGAAATGGACAACAACATTATGTCGTTTTTCACTTTGATGAGCCCAGTTTTTGTACTATAATAATAATAAAAACATGGGACCACACTCTGTGCAGAGCATTGGTGTTGCTTGAGCAGTCCCCTTCACTATTGGATACAATCCTGGACAGGTCGCCACTCCGACACAGTATACCAGCATGCTGGCACTCATTTTTCCGACCTCGGAAGGATGACAGGGTGAGTTAACCCCACCTGGTATTAATTCAACAGCTGAGCGGAATTTCGGGATTTGAACCCAGGACCCGAGGATCCAAAGCCCACTGCCCTCACCATGAAGCCATCATCAGGCATAGCCAAATGTAGATTATTTCTACTATGGTTTGCCTTAATGCCGACTGAAGGGCATCCATTAGATTAAATTATTTGTCTTCAAGTGAGCTGTCACTCTCAAACAAGCAATTTTTTTAAAAAAATAAACTTGGCAAGAATGGTCAGGTATGCAACGGGTCTGTAGTTACTTGGACTGTTTTTTTGTCTAGACTTGGTTTCTTCAGGAGAGGTTTGATGATGGCACAGTGAGGTGGAGATGGGAAAACTCTGTTGCTCAATGACATATTGACTATCTCAGTCAAAACTAAAAGATGACAATATGCAGTTTCCTTCAGGAACCATGTTGGAATTTGATCTGGACTACAATATTTGTTTGGCAATCCGTGGCAGTTGCTTTGACGTGCTATAAACACAGGTTGAGTTGGTTCAAATTTTACCAGTCAGCAGTGTTAGGTACGACATTTTAAGCTTCTGAAAACCAAGCTAATCTGAGGAAGACAACAATGCTCTTATGGAATGATCGATTACAAATGTGGCTCGTGAATGGCTCTCACAGAAAGGTGAGCTCACCTTGCCCACCTGTTCTGAGCAGCATAGTGTGACGGTTCACACTTTGTGGTTGACTGTTAATGGCCTTAGGTGAGCTTAGGATGAGCACACAAATGTGCACATCCCATGGCCCAGGTAAAGAAAAATCCTCAGATCATTATTATTATTTCGTATAAGCAGCCTGTGGCTACTGGTTGCATCATTGCTGGGAGTGCAGTTTTGCCAATGATGCAGTGCCCCCTGTTTCCAGTCATTTTGCCAACCTCAGAAGGATAGCAAGCTGAGTCAACCCACCTCCATCGATCCATTGGGACCATACTCTGTGCAGAGCGTTGGTGCTGCCTCAGCAGTCTCCTTAGCTATTGAGCACAATCCTGGATGGGTCGCCACTCGGACACAGGATACCAGCAAGCTGGCACTCATTTTGCCGACCTCGGAAGGATGACAGACAGAGTCAACCCCACCTGGTATTAATTCAATAGCAAAGTGGGATTTGAACTCAGGATCCGAGGATCCCAAGCTCACCACCCTAACCATGAAGCCAACACCAGGCGTATCCTCACATTTATGAAGCAGGTTGTGCAATGCCCATCGTTTTAAACTGTCACACAAGTCTGTGAACAACCAACAAGCATGGTGGCTACAATATTGAATATGTGATGACATTTTATCCAGATTTGCTTAAATGACCAATGTTCATTGGCATAAAAAAGCAAATTGCTCGTGCCCACAAGGGATTCTCAACCTGGCATTGATGGAGAGGGCAAAAACGCAAATGGCATCTTCTGTCATCGAGCTGGCAAGGTTTGAGCATCAATTTGCATTATCACCACATCTGATGCAACTTTAATGCTCGAATGGTGGCGAGGTCTTCCATTTGAAACTGTTTCTTCGATGTATGTATTTTTTTGATGCCTAAGGTCCGGAATAAAAATTTGAATTGGTCTCAAAGCAGGTGACCAATTGCAAATTAATAGGAGGAGACTTTAACACATCCCAAAAAGATTTCTACAAACTTCATTTCACAATTGTTTCACAGGTTAGGTCAAGTCAGGAATGGGAGCGTGTGTCGGAGCAGTGCAATGCTGCGTCCACTTTCCGCTGGTACTCCAGGGACCTCTGTCTGGCCGTCCCGGGCAGATGCCTGGCCCATCCCCATCTCCTTGAGATGATGGTCAACTTGCTGCAACCACGAGGCAGATGGTCAGCCCATTGGCCTCCTCCACTCACGAGGCTCCCCTGCTGAGAGAATCTAGTGAGCAGGATCAGCGTCAGGAAAACGAGCCACATGTCCATACAGCCGCAGCTGACATTCACGGATTATGCAGGTACCAACTCTAATTCGAGTCTCCCTCAGCAACCACTTGTTAGACACAGTCTGACCAGTGATAGCCAAGGATTCTCTGAAGAGAACTGGTACCAAAGGAATTAAGTGTCTGTCTCAGAACACTGGTTCGAGTCCAAGTATAACATCCATAGAGCAAGACTGGAAGCACCAAGGACCTGAAGACTCGGAGTTTCGTCCTGCACAGGTACCGACAGCGCCACACCCCATGATCCAGTGAATCCATGACTCCCCAGGCTTGACCAAGATATCTAGTGACCTCTGGCTCACAGCCAGCAGAGACATGAATATCACTGCCAAGGAAAGTGAATCCCTCCGTGACCTCAACATCCTCACCACAAAACAGGAACAGACAAGATAGCAGCATCCAAGATTTCTTTGAAAGCCTGGATCTTAGTTTTGACCCAGGAAACCTGCAATCCCTGTGGCTCTGACTCCTCATTCAGCACCTCGAGAGCCCGAAAAGGATCTCACGATTCTCCACAAAGATGACTGCATCATTTGTGAAATCAAGGTCAGAGATCTTGACATTGCTAAACGACGCACCGCAGCTTGATCTCTCCAACATCCTCCCCAGAATCCAGTCCATATAAGCGCTGAAAAGTGTGAGGCCCAGTACACACCCCTGAAGAACTCCAGTAACAATGGCAAATAGGTCAGAGATTGTATCATCACATCTCACAGCACTCTCAGTGCCAGAGTATAGTTCAGACATCAGATGGATCAGTTTTGGTGGCACCACATAAAGCCTGCCGAAACTCTTGTCTGCATTCAGTGAGAACCAGAAGAGCAAGGATACAGTCAATCATTAACCTTTTTGGTGTAAAGCCTGACTGTTCTGGGTGCTGGTGCTCAAGCAGATGGTGGTGACCCCAATCAAGAATTACCTGAGCAAAGACATTGCCAGGCATTGAGAGCAGCGTTACACCTCGGTAGTTGTTGCAGTCCTGGCGATCACCCTTCCCTTTTCAGAGAGGGACAACAAAGCCCCTCTTCCAGTCAGTTTGGATGATGCTTGTGTTCCAGGAAGAGTCCAGAACTGCATGCAACGACACGAGTACAGCATTTGCACCAACCTTGAGACGTTTAGCATGGATGCCACAGATCCCAGGAACTTTACCACATTTCAACCGGTTTACTGCAGCCTGTGTTTCCACAAGCGAAGATGGACCAGAGTTTGGAGGGTCAGCAATAGGGATAGTAACACCTCTGACATCCAACTCAACAGCTGGTGGATCAGCCTGGTACAGCTGCTCAAAGTAACCGGCCCAGCGGACCTTCACTTCAGACTTCTGTCAAGAGCCGTCCACCCTCCGCTCTTAAGTGCAGTACACCGAGGGATGGGCTTGGAGGAACACAATGCATGAATTCCCCTGTAAGCAGAACAAGAATCATCTGACCACAGGTGATGCTCCACCCCCTCACAGATTCCTCGCACATCGGCCTCCTTGTCCACCATCAGCGCATGTACAGTTTTACGTCTCAAATCCCTGAACAGCTCAGCTCTGCCATTAAACCTGGCCCTGTGACTCTGGTCAGTGGTATCCAGTTTCCCTTAAGAGACAAAATTCTTCTTCACCCTTTGTTGAGTTCAAAGACATCCACCGGCAACATCAAGGATGGTGGTCTTGAAGGCACTCCACAAACTCTTCAGGTTACTCCAAAGCACTCAGACCCTCCAAATAACTACTCAGCCTGTTCACAAACTCATTAGCTACTCTCTCATCCTTGAGATTGCCAACATCCAGCCTCGGCAGGGATGGTACCATTGTTCCGGATTTAAGCTGCAACTTCAGAGTTGCTACAACAACCTGTGGTCGGTATTGAGGAACTGAACACTCCGGTAGACCCTGCAGTTCTGGATCATCCTTCAGCGACCATCAACGAGGACATGGCCAAACTCCTTTGCCACATCACCAGCGTTGAAATACCAAGTCCAGCGATGAGCCTGTGGGCACTGAAACCATGAACCTGCCACCCTAATCCGTGACTTCTTGCAAAATCAAGGAACTTAGCGCTATTCTGGTTCACAGTTGCAGACCCATAGGGACCAACACCTGTCTCATAACCGTCGCTATCAGTTCCAGTCGATGCATTGAAATCTTCAAAGATTTGAAGAGTATCTTGTTTGGGGCACTAATCAACCACAGACTCGAGCATTGCACAGAATGCGTCCCTTATGATGAGATCACTCGCTTCATTTGGAGCATATACAGAGACCAGAGAAATGACACCCAAGGAGTGATGAATCCTTAGTCTCATAATATGCTTGTTGACCAGTGTTACTTCAATAACCATTGGAATCAGCTTATTAGAAACGGCTACAGCAACTCATTAGGCATGGTAACCATCAGAGTGACCAGACCAATAGTAGGTGTAACTACCCACCATGATCTCACCACAATCCGTTCTCCTAACCTCAGAGAGTGCTGCAATACCGATGTTTGAACACTTGAGCTCAGATGATAACAGAGACAGGTGATCATCCTCTCTTAGGGATAGGACATTCCAGGCACCCATCCGAAGGGACCGCCTCAGGTTTACCCAAGGAGACCGCTGTCTAGTGGACGACACCTCAGCACCACCCCGACACACGACCGCAACCTAACCCGGTAAGGTTACCCCGTGGTTTTCCTCCTATCATCAAAGAGTGGGGTTCCCTAAGGCTTTGCCCCAATCCCGTCATCCGGTGAGTTGCCCTGCGGAGGGCAGTTGCACAGGAGGTATTCCCACAGAGTGTTTTTTCAATTTTCTTTTTGGTTTTCTTGTGTTTTGTGGAGTGAAGGGTTTTACTGTAACCGGAGTGCAAATCCTGCCACCAACCTAAAAAAAGTAACCCAACAGCAGAAGGATGTCCGCAGACACAGTTGGGCACTAGAAACGAAGATGGATCACAGTGCATTGAGAATCCTCCAGCATATGAATCCTTCCTGGGATGGCCAGACTGAGGCCCCCTGCTCATCGCAGTCGTACAGGAAGCCACACCATGTGTGTTTCCCATTGAACATACACATCTGCACTTACAGTATTGTGGAGACACAAAAACTATGCTCTGAGTTTCAAACAAATTTTGTATGCGCACATTAGAAGTTGAAATAATATTTAAGAGCCATCAAAAAAGTGATGACTATGTCCCCCCCCCCCCTCGAGACTCAGGCCTCCTGTAGGGCTATCAAGAAATGAATAAATTCCACATCATCTTATTTACGATATTATAATATCTTAATGTATGTTGTGAGCATTCTCTGCAATCTCTATGAGTCCAAGAGAGGAAAGGATTAATCCAACTTTGTTCTAAAGTTGATCCTGAATTATTATGTAGTGTTTAATAATGATTTAATGATAATTATGCACATCAGCAGGGCCAATCAGAGGTGGGGGAAGGAGGACCATTTGGTCTATGCCTCAAGCTCGAAGGGCCTCAAATTTAAACACTTTAATTATTGTGGCATTTGTTAAGTTTTTATGTGCCTTCTTATCAGACCAAAATGTAAGCCTGTTGGTTTCGCAGTTATTGTGACTGGCCTGGGATCTTAGGTTCCTGAGTTTGAGCCCCTGTTAGCTGTTGAATTAACACCAGGTGGGGTTGACTCAGCCTGATCATCCTTCTGAGGTTGGTGAAATGAGTACCAGTATACTGATAATAGGGTCATTGCATCAGCAGCACAGCTGCACCCTCAGCCAATGATGCTTTCTGCAGCCTTGTGCTGCATATGAAGGATGAGGAGGACCAAAATGTGACACCCACTCTGCCTGGAGATGCAAATCTAAGCAGGTAGGAGATGTGATTTGGTAAAAGTAATGATGAGCTTGGGCTCTCTGGCATGTTCCCTAATACAGTATTGCAATTGCATTGTGTATTCTTGTCAGTTTGCCTGCATCAGTGGTTCCAGGAAAACACTCCTTCAACATGTTGAAGCAAGCAAAAACACTGTCACTGTTCAACTATGGCACAAGAGCTTTTGAACAGACTCGCCACGCTTAATATCAACTGTGATATTGCACGAAATCTAGATTTTTCATCAATAATTGGTGCATTTGCACAGAAAAAGACCAGAAGAGCATTTGTTAAACGAGAAGGACACTAGGTAGAGTGCATACCTTCACTAGGCTGAACAGTTTACGTTTTGTAGCCCACTTATAGGCCAAATCTGCATCCGTACCTCAACCAAAATGTAATCAGCTCGTTCATGTCACCTACGGAGCTCATCCACCAAGTTTCATCCACCAATATGTCTTTAACTGTTTGAAATATATTGCAATACAGGATTTCGTTTTTGGCCCCATTTATCAATGGTGAGGAATCACTTAGACTATTAAACAATTCACAAAACCTGGATCTTCACCAAAATAGAATCAATTGGTTCTTGTCACATACCCAACCTTCAGGAAAGTATAGTCCATTCAGGAAAGATACAGAAAGTATCAACATAAACTCCATTCGGTGTATAAGTCATTTGAGTCTGAGTTGAAGTCATTGCATGCAATATATGTACAAGTAGGTGCCACATGTATGTTGTATAAACTTTTTTTATCCAAGGTGATCACATTTTTGGAAGGACTATAGGAAACTGATCTTCGAGCACGTGTGAATTTTGTGATTGCAAATCCAAGCTTTGGACAAAAACTTTCCACCAAGGTGAAGCAATTTCTGGTTCATCCTTTTGATACCCAGGATAGAGTTATTTACGCTTGTTAACTGATTATATCATTGATTTTTAGAATTCACTGAGGCCTGTGCTAATTTAGCTTCCTAATTTAGTTAATTAAATTGCTTTGATGACCCTTAATTATACGCTCCTGCCTAAGCTGCTCATTGGGGTGGCCTCACCTCTCCCCCTATCTCCCCCTCCCGCTATGGTTATGGGTATAGTCTATAAACTACACATACCAACTTTCTCCAAAGTCTATCAACGACCTGACTTCACTGTATTGTCAATTTTTATTAGTTTGTCCTTGTCATATTGGTTTTCCAGAGAAACTTCTCTTCCTCAAACATAAAGCATACCGGTCCCTCAATGATATTTGTGAAGTTTCAGATTGATTGGTTCAGAAGTTCTGATGAGATTTGAATGTTTTTGATTTTTTTTTTTTTTTTGGAAATCCCCCACAAATCCAAGATGTTCACTTTGCATTTTCACCAATCAGATTAATTGAAGGATATGCATTGGATCATGACTTTTAACAAACACATGAATTTCAAGTTTACCATAGCGTCTTTGAGAAAAACGAGCCACAAAATTTGGCAGAATGATAATAATGAAAAAAAATAGGACCACTGGACCTGGAGCTTATCTGGGCCCTGGCCTGATGTTGTAACCCAAATTTGGTAGCATTCTGACTGGTAGGTCTGGAGAAGAAGATTTTTGAAGGAATTTACGTGATTTTCTCAAAAATTTACTAAGTCGGCCATTTTGACACACTTCCGGTCATGTGATCGGTATGACCTCCGCAATTTAACATCCCTCCCCTGGCCTAATGTTGTAACCCAAACTTGGTAGCATTCTGACTGGTTGATCAGGAGAAGAAGATTTTGGAAGGACTTTGCATGACCACCATTTTGATACACTTCTGGTCGCATGATCAACATGGCCTCCGCAATTTAACATCAGGACCGTGTCCTCATGTGGGAACCCAAATTTGGTAGCATTCTGAGAGGTGGGTCTGGAGGAGAAGATTTTTGAAAGAATTTACGTGATTTCCCAAAAAATTGACCAAGACGGCCATTTTGACACTTTTGGTCATGTAATCGGTATGACTTGGACAATTTAACATCCTTACCCTGGCCTCATGTTGTAACACAAATTTGGTAGCACTCTGACTGGTGAATCATGAGAAGATTTTTGAAGAAATTGATTATGTCGGCCATTTTGACCTATTTAAAGTCATGTGACCAGAACACGCTTTACAATTCCTGTTACCAGTTAGGAGAGGAACATTGCTGCCAAATTTCAGCCGGATTGGCCCAGCGGTTTGGCCGGAGAATTCAAAAATGGAAACAGACGGATGGTTCGATGGTGCACGATGACAACACCTTATCTGGAATATAAATTCTAGATAAGCTAATAATAATAATAATAATAATAATAATAATAATAAAACCAGCAATAACTATATGCTTCCACTCCTGGTTTGAAGCTTAAAAATGACATTATAATGAACATCGCTTACGAATTAGAACGGCACTCTCACCTTCAGCACATAATCTCACCGAGTGCGCTCATTCTGCAAATGCCATCATTAACTGAACACTCTACTATTATGGCCCTATGCTATTCTGACCCATTTACCCATGTCATCCATGCATTGCACCCTATTTTGTCACATGTATTGCCATTATCCATAGATTTATTGATTGATTATTAGGATATTTAACAACCACGTTTGTGCACATGAAGACTAAATTGTGTCAATGAAGGTGAATAGGAAAAAAAATTCAAACTATATTCCCCATGGCTCCTCGATCATGTGTATGAAGTTTTGCGTCGATCTGTTAATCGGGTCTGTAGAAAAATATTTTGTAAGTTTTTATCTTCAATCAAATATGGCCACCAGACCACATGACTGATGACGTCATAAATTTCATTCTTCACTCACATTGGGTCATAGATTAGATATATGAAGTTTCAAATTTCTCAGATAAGTATTTGGATTCAATTAATCATGGCAAGAATACCACTTCACTGATGATGTCATCATTGAGCAGTTTCAGAGATGTCAATTTTTTTTCCTTTAATCCAATTTGACTGCCATACCATGTGACCTATGATGTCAGAGTTATCAATAAAATATTCTCCATGGAGAGTCCCTCCTATGATTCATATCGATCAGACAAGCAGTTGCGGAAAAAACATAATTTAAAGTGAAAATATATAGGCATGGACACACACACACACACACACACACACACACACACACACACACACACACACACACACACACACACACACACACACACACACACACACACACACACACACACACACACACACACACACACACACACAGCGTTGCAATGGGGGCAAAAGACATAAAGATCACTCTGTCGTTGTACATTTTGAAATAAATGTTCCATCACAATTCTTTCTTGGGATAACACATTTCACTGAGCAATACTCAATATAACAGCAAGCAAGAACACTTTTGCTTTGAAACATTTAAATAAGGGCTTTGCCTGACTCAGACGTGCGGAGACATGAATATCACTGTTAAGGTAAGTGAACCTCTCCATGACCAACATCTTCGCCACAGACAAGATAGCAGCATCCAAGATGTGATTGAAAGCCTGGATCATAATTTTGACTAATCCCAGCAGTTCCGACTCCTCATTCAGTGCCTCAACATTGTTTTGAGAAAATTCGTTATTTTTCCAATGATGCAGACCAACCCTATTCCTTACTTCTAAAGACTAATGGCCAAATTTATGAAAGGCACTTGGTGAGTGTATTCCTAACACATGCCTAACCCTTAAACGCTGACAAAATATAGTTGTATTCACACAGCTAATCACATGTCTAAATAGCAATTTAAGAAGGGAGATAAACAGCTGATTAGTTGTATGCGTCTAAACAGCCGATTCGCCTGTGAAACACTGCAGATATCTCCAACATCAAATTGAAACGATGCACTTGCATAGAATCCTCGTGCCACGGAGAATTGCTCGAGGAGATTCAGACCATTGTTCCTTTTCGTAGGTTTATCCATCGTATATATTATTCCTTCGCGAGTCTAACTCCAGACAAATTTGATATTGTTATACTTTTCTAGTGGATTGCATCTATATTCGAAGATTCTCAATGTACGTCGGTGAACTGCACTATTCCTATCCTCTTCTGCCTCCTCTTGAGCAAATTCAAGCAAACGTCCCATGTAAACTACCAACTACAAGCCATGAAATGCTTGCTTCAAGGCCTTAAACGCACCCTTAAACATGCCCTCGCTGGCGTGTAAAAGTTTCTTTGTTCGTTAAACACTTGTGATTAGGTTTTGATCTGCATTTGATACTTACTCTTTGTCGATTGACAACTAAATGTGAATGGGTGGGTGATCATCGCACATTTAGCAATTCCACACATGTCTAACTCTTTAATGTCTTTCGTAAATTTGGCCCTAGTTTTGTGTTGTTTAAATAAAAACAATCCTCTCTCCCAAAAATTTAAACAATAACCAGATAACCATAAATTGTATTTTGTGGAATGGGGGTTGGGGGGGGTCCAGGGCAAGATGGAACCCCCACCCCCTTCCACATACAGAGAAGACCAATTGTAAAGAAGAAGCGTTGAGAGAGGACAGGACGAGTGCAAAGCAGAAGCTCGAGAATAACCGCGGTGAAAAGGACAGAGGGTCACGAGGGCTGATTCTGGGTGCACGTTCCGAGTGTGAGTAGAACCTTTGGGAGAAGAAGATCGTTCTCTGTTCTTTGACACCACTCATCATTGGCTCTCATCATCTTGGGTGCTCATCGCAGGCACTCCTCTTGTCTGGCTTGTCTCGTCTTTGTGCTCAATTCATCACTGGATTCCATAATGGGCTGCATTATTGGCCTGCATTCCACTGCACACATCACAAAAGGCAAATTATCTTGTTTGTTCAAGTGCGATCTGTGTGCCTCGTGTGGGTTACGTTAGATTTCTTTGTTATTCATCACTGTATATAAGTTTGCGTGTTCCCTTCTCCCTCTCTGTGTCTGTTGATTTGCATGATGTCTTCCGAACTGCTCATCCCATCCAACTTTTAATCCATATTCATTATATAAATTAAATCTCTAAAAAGGTAAGAAACGCGTTCAATCCATCTGCCTTCTGTGCATGTTGCCGTCAAACGGTAAAGAGTAGATAAATTAAATAAATAAAGAGTAGATAAAAAATCTTCCACTGACACTGGAAGAAAAATCTCCACGAATAAAAGTGCGTATCGTATCTCCAAATGCGGGTTTTGGAAGGTGGATCTGAGCCCTCCCGAGTCTCAAAGTATCCACCTGTGTGTGTGTGTGTGTGTGTGTGTGTGTGTGTGTGTGTGTGTGTGTGTGTGTGTGTGTGTCAGTGTGTCAGTGTGTCTCCTCCATAAAACGTAGCAGCTTGAAACTTTGCATGCATACTAAGAAAATTCAAAGGAAGTGCAAGAGTTAATTAACCAAAACATCCAATTTTCAAACACCACACCCCTTTTGAAGATAATTAATGGCCTTATTTAATTATGTTCTTCAACAGGAGATTCTCGGCCACTTCACTGTCTGGGGTCTTATGTGTTTCCTGGGTAACCTCACTGGAGTCTGAAGCCACCATGTTTTTTGGCCTGCTCAACTATGCTTTGACTTGGAACAGGCGCAACAATTTATTTATGATAAAGTTTGTTTTTTTCACTTTCCTCACTCATATTATCGAATGCCTGTTCATCATAGCTACGAATTGCTGGGTATATTCCAATGCTTATAAATAAATGCCTGGAGACACCAGCATCTCTGGCTTTATTTAACTTGCATATGTGAATAACCGAAAGAATCTCTTAAACGAAGCAGTTTGTCTCCGGACGTGTCCGGGCGGTGTTTGTCTCTGAACAGCTTGGCTTCGGACACGTCCGGGCGGTATTTATGTCCGGGCGGTGTTTGTCTCTGTACGTGTCCAGGTGGTGTTTATGTCTGGACTTGTTTTTCTCTGGATGCGTCTGTGCGTGTTTGTCTCCGGACAGCTTGGCTCCGGACGTGTCCGGGCGGTGCTTGTCTCTGGACTGTGTTTATCTCCAGACATATCTGAGAGGTGTTTGTTTCTGGGTGGTATTTATAATATGACCAGTAGAAAATGGATTTGAGACATTATTGTTTCCATCTTCACTGTTATTCGATGCAGAATAATTTTGATGAGATGGTATAAATCGTAACTAACGCTCCACCGCACGTCTGCCTTCCCTTCCTTTCACCTCTCACTGCCTTCTCCCCCCCCTTTTTCCTCACTCTCCCTCCCTTCTCTCTCTGTCCTCCTCTCTTTCCCCCTTCCTCCTCTCTCTCTTTCCCCCTTCCTCCTCTCTCTTTCCCCCTTCCTCCTCTCTTTCCCCCTTTATCTCCTCATCTCCCTCCACCCCCTCTTTTTGCCCCCCATCTCGGTGTTCCCATCAGCGAAGCGACGAGTGGTATTTGCTAGTCACAAATATGATCAAAAATATATAAAATTATGTTAATTTATTTTCTTCTTTTTTTTTGACAATTCTCAGACCTGAAGTCAAAAATTCCGTCGTGACATAAAATCATTTTTCTCCATCCTATAGTGTTAAGTATAAACGTCGCCTTTCAGACATGCTCGAATAATAAATGGCCTTGACAAATGCACAGTGAAAAGAATAATGAATAATGGAAAATGACAGCATGCTTTCTTTGAAGTAAAGTGCTGTTTACGCTTCAGATAAATTCAATGTTGCAAATTAATCAACAATACAAGAGGATCTTCACAATCAATTCTCTTTTATGGGGAGAAATTTCTGCTCCACACTTCGACAGCTCTTTTAAAATTCATTGTCAGCAAACCCTCACCTTACCACCCCCTCAACCTCCTACCCTTTCCTTCCATTATGCATGGTGCCTTCAATATTCATGCATTCACATCTCAGCTCTCAACTTGACCTTTTACAAAAAAAAAAAAAAATTGAAAAATCTAAAAGGATGTAGGGATGATTCACAAGAATTAAAACAAGGAAATGGATTACTGCATAACTACAAAATCCAACACCATCTGTATGTACAGTAGCAATGCCTATGTAAGTGATAGTACTTGGTGAGCCATCCCTACATTTAATTTTCCCTTTTCAAAGCTTGCAGTTAGCTTCTTCTTTGAACACAACACAGATCTTCACAATCCTCTACGATCAACACATCAAGCGGTTAGGGTAACGGTTGTGAATCTCATTCAAATATGTTCATTACAAGTTAGAGAACAAATATTTGTTTTGAAATGAAAAATAGATGAAGGGATTGCTTACCTTGTGCTTCCACTTTCACCTCCATGCTATCTATTCCACTTCCACCTCTATGCTATCTATGCTATCCTGTGCACTATTAGCTACAAATGGTGTTTGATTTTTGTCTTGATGCAATAATTCCTCCCTTAAATAAATTTTTTTAATTTGTTTGTATTCTTTTTGTGAACCACTTACTTTTTGTACAAATCAATCATAAGCTGACAATGAAGTCAAATGGGTATTAAAGGATATGATTGTTAAGGTGGAAACTCTTCCTGTCGTGGAATGATGTACTGACTGTACCTTAACAGTTGGCTCCTTTGGCAGTGCATGGAACAACAGGCAAAGTTTTTTTTTTTTTTTCTCGACACCAACAGATCTATCCTTACCATCAAACTTCTCAACAAAACTTTGAATAGGTCAAGTTAATCATTTGACTTGAACTTCTCAGGTGACGTCTCAAGGAAAATTTCTTGCTCTTTTGTTGCTCCAGTAAGGTCAGGTGACCATGTCCTAGTTTTAGCTTGTATCTTGCAGATAACATGTGAATTACCATTGGGTTATGCCTGGTGTTGGCTTTATGGTTAGGGTGGTGGGCTTTGGAAACTTAGGGTGCTGAGTTTGAATCCCGCTCAGCTCTTGAATTAATACTAGGTGGGGTTAACTCGGCCTGTCATCTTTCCGAGGTCGGAAAAATTACTGCCATCATGCTGGTATACTGTGTCGGAGTGACGACCCGTCCAGGATTGTGCCCAATAGTCAAGGCGACTGCTTAGGCAGCACCAACACTCTGCACAGAGTATGGTCCCAATCTCCTCCTCCTCCTCCATTGGGTTTGGAATTCGATGAAAAAAGTTTCTGACCTCAGAGCAGACATGTGTAGTTTCTTGCTTTCTTGCAGTATGTTTTAATGACTTTGCATTTTTTGTTGACAACATCTAGGCTTTTGTTTACAAAAGAATGAGAAGACGGTGAACAAAACGACACTGGACTGACAGCGGTGCAGCAGGTTGATGTAACAAGCAAGGGAATGAGGAGAGAGGAGAAAGTAGAAATCTTAAAGGAAGAAATTTGGATAGAGTAAGGTTAATGGGGTCTAAAATATCACAGGTAGGAAAGTCTCTCTGTGGGGTGACTTGCGATGGTTGTAGCACACAAAGTTGGAGGTTGTTTTTTCAATACAAGGTCTGAGGCTCATAATGGAGCTACTGACAGGCACACACACACACACACACACACACACACACACGCACACACTGAGCTTAGGGGAAGTGAAGTCACTTTCCAGGATACTCTGGGTACCAGTGACGTCATAACAATGGCACCGCTTTTCTCACCACACTCAGCAGGACATTTCCTCCTCCCCATGGATGCGAACCGATAGGGATTGTCCATGTTCTGTCCTTTTAAATGCTGACCGTCAAGCAAGGAAGCAGCACATACTATTTTTTAAGTCTTTCGTATGAATCGGTCGGGGTTTGAACTGTTAACCTCCCAGATTCATATCGGACGCTCTAACCATTACACCGCTGAGTCTTTTTGAATAGATAAGAGTAGGATTGAACATTCTCAGGAAGGAAGGTGGTTGCACAGATGGGGGAAAAAGGAGCAAAATAATGCAGTTGTGAAGTAAGGGTGCATTTTAGAAATTCAACTATGAGGGTGTTACATCTAATAATTTCCAAATCAGCATCCTGGAGTAGTTTGGAGAGGATTGGCAGGCTGAAACAGCAATACCAGAGGAGAGGCAGTTCGAAAAAAAAACAAAAGGCCACTAACCTGCCTGTACCGTAGGTTATTATCACAACTAATGGGCACTCCCACCCTCGAACCAGAGTAAGGCTAAAGTACCTGCTTGTTTGCTGGATCGGGGGGGGGGGGTGGGGGCAATTAAGGGCAGTATCGGAGTTGGAACCAGAGGCATAACCAAGTTTGGAACCTCTATGTAGGTCCAGGAACTGTTAATTGTCAATTTTGGAGTTTCGGTGACATCCACATTTGCTCCATTATTGTAAGGTTGGCTTGTGCCATGGGTGTTTCTTTTACCTTTCACATTCTAGTTTTGGTTTACCATCTAAAAAGGATGTGGATTCTGTGCTTATTCGTTTTCTAATAACCAAAGGGAAACTGTCAATTTATAAAACAAGAAAAGCCAAACTCCTTATAAGTCCAGATGCTATATGCAATGTTATATTCGTTTTTAAAGCTCTTATCATGGCCAGACAGCATATGAAGTTTTATTATTACAAAAGCACAGATAATTTATGAACTTTTAAGCAGAAATGGTATTTTTAAAATGTGCTGTGAAAAATAATTCTTAATAAATTGGAATTTTCTTTTTAATTATGCTTTGGTTGCATCCCCTATATTTTTGTACTTCCTTATTTTATTTGCAATTTATTCAAATGTCCTTTTTCTAATAAATGTTTACAAAAGTCTTTCCCTGTCTCTCCCAGACTCTCACTCCATTCTTCCACTTTTCTCATTTTTAAATATCTTATTTTCACACACTCAAAATATACAGATGGCCTTTTATTTCATCTACCAACTCAAAGTGGAAATCGATGTTCAACATGGAACAATAAATCGCAAATGTTAAAATTTTGCACAACCGCTTCCTGTGGACAATATGAAACAACATCTACTCAGAAGTTACAATGTTAAAATATTGATGGAGATGTGCCAGAAATGAATGGTAGATAACGCATGAAGATCACAGCACAGGGAAATGATGGTGAGGACAGTGGATAGGGGCAAATAAATTGAGTCAAGAAAGATGTGGAAAATGAAGGTCGAAACATTCGGTGGGACGGGGAGTAAAATGAAGATACATACGAGTTTAATTCCACTTGATGGTCCCACTCTATTAGCTTCAAATCATAAAGCAGTCAAGCAAGTCCATGAATTAGCCAAATGTAGAAACCCAGTTTGTGCTAGTTTTTTTTTTTTTAACAGGCATATTTTAAGTGTGTAACTTTCTGTGACCTCTAATGGACATTTGGTTGAGCTCACATCATATACAGCTATCGCAAATTAGGAAAGCATTAGTGAATGGATACAAGTAGCGTTTAAACACTGCAAATGGGAGCGTAGTGATATTATATTAGCATCGCTGTTTTTTGGTGAGAATATTTTAAATGTGTTTTTGTGTCAAGTGCTCTGAAGTGTGGTAAAACTCCCTTTTACAATATACTTTGGGAAAAATAACTTCACGAATCATAACGTTATTTCACCGAGTATTCTGTATCTGAACATGATCCATTCAGGTTAGATTATCACCATTCATGATCATTATGGATCAGGAAGGATATTGAGGCAACATAGTTAACCCATGGGAGAATCTATAACTTCTGTATGAAAAAATGGTTGTATTTTTCACTTTGACCCTCCCTCCTTACCCCCTCCCCTTCAAAGTTTCCTATATGGAATGTTGATGGAGATGTTGTCGCAATGAATAGTTGAATGTACATGAGGACTCGATATTTATGAGAAAATTAAAAAAAAAATAGCGGAATCTTTGATACCACCTCAACGTTTTTCAATATGTACCTTCATTCCACACCCATACCCACACCCACTCCTCACTCTTCCTAAAATTTTCCTTTTTCCCTCCCTCACTCCTCTCCTCTGAAATCCAACTTCTTATTCTTCTTCTTCAACAGCCACAGTGATTCCAACGTTCTTGTGGGCTTGGCCCAAGTCTTTCATGAACCAGCTGGCCTGGCCAGGCCTAACATTCAACTAAGGCAAGGGTAGGAATTTGGAATTTGTTCATGGTGATCTCTTCTTCATGTGCCTTCTCTTCGCTCGGTGGTGCCTTCTCCTCATGACAACATGGGATCTTTAAGGTCCACCAACTAATGCCAGTGAATTTTATGCCCAGTTTAACACCTATCCAAGAGACGCCACACACATTGACGAACTACCCTGTCTGTGAAATACTGGGATTACAGTTTATAGCTGGTTCAGGATTCAAACCCAAGCTAGACAGCTTAGTGGTGAGTGTGCATACCTCGAGCTAGGCCATCCTGCCAGTGCTGAAACTCCTACCTTATTTTATTTTATCCTCTTGTTTACACGAGCCACCAATAACTTGATCTGAACAGAAAATCCTGGGTTTTACCATCAAGCACCAACACAGAGAACTCTGCTACATACCACTTATTTAATGGAGATGCAATTAATCCCACCTTGTGGGAAAAGTTTGTTCAAAGTCTTTGATGAACCAGCTGACTTGGCCTGACAATCAACTGGAACCGATTTAGATGAATCGCTTACACTTTGCAAATGACACCATGACAACTTTGGCATACACTAAATGATGAAAGTACAGGAGATGGAATACACAGTTTAACGTCCATCTGAGAGATGGCACACATTGATATATCAAGCCGCATCCAAAACAAAAGGGAGACCCAACATACTCTTGCATTATTCTCTATTTACATAGCTGGGTCAAGATTCAAACCCAGGCAAGGCAACTCAGAGCAACTCAGAGGTGAGTGCACTACCTCTATGCTATCCTGCAGCCCTGATAAGAAGCACTTGCAGACACTAAAAAAGTTCACATTCATGTCAGCAGAATGAACGATGACAAAGACTTTCAGTACAATACAGTACATCTCTCATATTTAAACATTGTGGTTTCTCTTTTTCTATTAAAAGCCACTTCGAGGTGAGTGTGCATACCTTGAGTGTGCATACTCATGCTAAACATTACCTCGACGTGTTTCGACTTATGAGTAACTTACAAGGAACTTGTGTCGACGCGTGTCAACGATCGCATATCGTCCCTACAACTTATTCAAAGCGTTGCGGAACGTGTGAGTCATACGGCGAGTATGTCATAAAATTTTCAGCATGCTTGAAATTTCACGACGTACGAGACGTACCACGAAATATGACAGCATACTTCATCGTTTTTCAGCGTGCTCTTAACGTATACACAACTTACCCATAACGCATTCGACGTGTGCCATCTTGGTTCGGCAAATTTTTCATAGGTCGGCATATGCTGGCTAAATCGTCAAGGTGTGACTGCGTGGTTGACAGTTTCAATTTTCAGGCAGTTATGATTTAAATCGGTGTGCGGCAGGTTTTTAACAGGCTATGCCACGAGTTCGTCGGCGATACGTGCAGCGCGCTATGCCGAAGTTAAACAATCGTTGGGCAGAGGTTGTGAACGCCGACAACAGGCAAAGCATTCGTTGGTATAAGTTACAAAAAGACAACGAAACGTTCTGTGCCCGTTACTAATATGTTATGCATACGACCAACACGTTATGAATACGACCCAAACTTAAAAACAAAAACATCAAAATTTCAGCGTACGCCAACGTTTTACATACATTTTTATGCGTTGCCATTGCTGGCTAAATTCGTCAAGGTGTGACAGCGCCTTAAAGGATAATTAAATAACACCGTTAATTATCTTCAAAAGGTGTGTTTAATTTAGCCCAAACATCCGATTTTCACCCATACACTCCCTTGGAGTTCCCTGAGTATGCATGCAAAGTTTTAGGCTGCCAGCTTTCATGGTTTTGGAGTTATGCAGGTGGCACACACAGACTGACTGACTGACACACACTGACATTTATTCTTGTCGATTACACCCCTGCTTTGCATCTAAGTTATAAATTAGACAATGCCTTCCCCTTAGACAATTGGACAATGCCGGATGCAGATACCTTATCCAAAGCAGGTGTACTTATTAAAGGGTTTTAATGTTCTCAGACTACGTGACCAAGAATGTTATTAATAAGACCTCAAAACTAAATACTGCCTCCACAAACGTAACAATATTAATACTACTCAAACCAGCAGAGATTTTCCAAAGGAAAACAATAGAAACAAAATTGATGAAGCTCATGCAAGACTGAAAGCAGGTGAGTGCTTATGTTGGTCATTCCTACAGTGCAGACAATTTACAAACCACCATGCCCGTAATGAGCGTGAGCATGAAGCAAAGCAGCAAAATAATTCATGTTGTATTTTCACCGCAAGCCCAAAATTCCAGGCGCGTTCACACATCCTCTGCCAAACCTAGATGGACCGTGCTCCTGAATCGCTCGCGCGTAATTGGGTCATTATTCTGGCATGCTCGGAAGCATAAATTGTCGCTCTCTCGCTCTCCTTCACTCTCACTCTCACTTTCACACTATCTGAACACGTGGTACACTTCTGTGCTGCTTTTGCTGGCCACGTATGCCCAATATGATGGATCATCAATTATATTCTTCAGTGATTTATTTTTCGAAAATAGAACACTTTGTACTTCAGTTATATTATTATTGTTATTACTATCATTATCGCAGTGTTTCAGTTGCTTAAAGTTTTTCTTGGACGTGGGATAATACAGATCCTACAAATCCAAAGGTGCCTCAAGCATATTCGCTGTTTTCGGAATGCTGCTGTTGTCGACGTTGAAGATATATATATATATATATATATATATATATATATATATATATATATATATATATATATATATATATATATATATATATATATATATATCTTCTTCTTCTTTCGGCTGGTCCCGTTCGGGGTCGCCACAGCGGATCATCCATATGATCCGCATAGTGATTTGGCACATGTTTTACGCCGGATGCCCTTTTTGACGCAACCCTGGTCGCCTCTTACGGCACAGGGATATGGTACACCTATTTTCACCGGGGTATACAGCAGCCCAGTATACTGGTACTCATTTCGCCAACCCCGGAAGGATGGCAGGCTGAGTGAACCCCCTGGTGTATTAATTCAGTGGCCCAACGGGAATTGAACTCAGGACCTTTTGGATCCCAAGCCGCTGCCCTAACCACTGCGCCAACACCAGGCATATATATATATATATATATATATATATATATATATATATATATATATATATATATATATATATCGGATCATCCGTTATGATCTGCATACTGATTTGGCATAGATTTTACGCCAGGTGCCCTTCCTGACGCAACCCTGGTCGCCTCTTACAACATAGGGATAAGGATTGGGTTTCGCCATTATTCCGGGCTGCCCGACACCCTCTCATAGCGTGGCCAAGCGCAGAGCTCCCGTCCTCAAGCGATCCTCCAACCCAAGCTTCCGAGTAGCCGGATTACAGACGCACGCAACTACGCCCGATATATGTATATATGTATATATGTATATATATATATATATATATATATATATATATATGTATATGTATATATATATATATATATATATATATATATATATATGTATATATATATGTATATATATATATATATGTATATATGTATATATATATATATATATGTATATATATATATATATGTATATATGTATATATATATATGTATATATATATATATATGTATATATGTATATATATATATATATATATGTATATATATATGTATATATATATATATATGTATATATGTATATATATATATATATATATGTATATATATATATATATATATATATATATATATATATATATATATATATATATATATATATATGCACACACAAGGTGCCCCACAGAAAACCAGGAAATTTGAGATTTTGAGATTTATTTTGCCGTATTTTACCATATCAATGGTTTTACACTACATCTAAGTTTTGTTTTGTTTGAAAATATAGTGTATCTTTGTTTTACACTACATCTAAGTTTGCTTTTGTTTTGTTTGAAAATAAAGTGTACCAAATTTCCTGGTTTTCTGTGGGGCACCTTGTATGTAATATATATGTATGTAATATATATATATATGTAATATATATATAT
Source organism: Eptatretus burgeri (assembly GCF_056783735.1). Classification (NCBI taxonomy): domain Eukaryota; kingdom Metazoa; phylum Chordata; class Myxini; order Myxiniformes; family Myxinidae; genus Eptatretus; species Eptatretus burgeri. The sequence continues at coordinate 97,533,103 of NC_140962.1, read as the reverse complement.
ATATATATATATATATATATATATATATATATATATATATATATATATATATATACAGTGGGGAGAACAAGTATTTAATACACTGCCGATTTTGCAGGTTTTCCCACTTACAAAGCACATAGAGATCTGTAGTTTTCATCATAGGTACACTTCAACTGTGAAAGACGGAATCTTAAACAAAAATCCTGAAAATCACATTGTATGATTTTTAAATAATTAATTTGCATTTTATTGCATGAAATAAGTATTTGATACATCAGAAAAACAGAAGTTAATATTTGGTACAGAAACCTTTGTTTGCAATTACAGAGATCAGACGTTTCCTGTAGTTCTTAACCAGGTTTCCACAGACTGCAGCAGGGATTTTGGCCCACTCTTCCATACAGATCTTCTCCAGATCCTTCAGGTTTCGGGGCTGTCGCTGGGCAACACAGACTTTCAGCTCCCTCCAAAGATTTTCCATTGGGTTCAGGTCTGGAGACTGGCTCGGCCACTCCAGGACCTTGAGATGCTTCTTCCGGAGCCACTCCTTAGTTGCCCTGGCTGTGTGTTTTGGGTCGTTGTCATGCTGGAAGACCCAGCCACGCCCCATCTTCAATGCTCTTGTTGAGGAAGGAGGTTGCTGGCCAAGATCTCGCGATACATGGCCCCATCCATCCTTCCCTCAATACGGTGCAGTCGTCCTGTCCCCTTTACAGAAAAGCATCCCCAAAGAATGATGTTTCCACCACCATGCTTCACGGTTGGGATGGTGTTCTTGGGGTTGTACTCATCCTTCTTCTTCCTCCAAACACGGCGAGTGGAGTTTAAACCAAAAAGCTCTATTTTGGTCTCATCAGACCACATGACCTTCTCCCATTCCTCCTCTGGATCATCCAGATGGTCATTGGCAAACTTCAGACGGGCCTGGACATGCGCTGGCTTGAGCAGAGGGACCTTGCGTGCGCTGCAGGATTTTAATCCATGATGGCGTAGTGTGTTAATTATGGTTTTCTTTGATACTGTGGTCCCAGCTCTCTTCAGGTCATTGACCAGGTCCTGCCGTGTAGTTCTGGGCTGATCCCTCACCTCTCATGATCATTGAGGCTCCACGAGGTGAGATCTTGCATGGAGCTCCAGACTGAGGGAGTGTGACTGTTATCTTGAACTTCTTCCATTTTCTAATAATTGCGCCAACAGTTGTTGCCTTCTCACGAAGCTGCTTGCCTATTGTCCTGAAGCCCATCCCAGCCTTGTGCAAGTCTACAATTTTGTCCCTGATGTCCTTAGACAGCTCTCTGGTCTTGCCCATTTTGGTGAGGTTGGAGTCTGATTGATTGAGTGCGGACAGCTGTCTTTTATTCAGATAACGAGTTCAAACTGGTGCAGTGAATACAGGTAATAAGTGGAGAATGGGAGGGCTTCTTAAAGACAAAACTAACAGGTCTGTGAGAGCCGGAATTCTTACTGGTTGGTAGGTGATCAAATACTTATTTCGTGCAATAAAATGAAAATTAATTATTTAAAAATCATACAATGTGATTTTCAGAATTTTTGTTTTAGATTCCGTCTTTCACAGTTGACGTGTACCTATGATAAAAATTACAGACCTCTACGTGCTTTGTAAGTGGGAAAACCTGCAAAATCGGCAGTGTAATAAATACTTGTTCTCGCCACTGTATATATATACATATATATATATATATATATATATATATATATATATATATATATATATATATATATATATATATATATATATATATATATATATATATATATATATATATATATATATATATATATATATATATATTTATATATATTTATATATATATATATATATTTATATATATATATATATATTTATATATATATATATATATTTATATATATATATATATATTTATATATATATATATATATATATTTTTATATATATATATATATTTTTATATATATTTATATATATATATATATATATATATATATATAGATATATATATATATATATATATATATATATATATATATATATATATATGAATATACAGGGTGTCCCAAAAAATGTACTCACTCTTTAAATGATAATAAATGCGTTGTTTATTGACTTAGAAACAAGATTAATGGTTAAATGGATAAATCAGGTCAGGTCAGTCATGGGAGCAAGTGCCAGAACAGCGTGTCGCTGCGTCCACTTTCCGCCGGTACTCCAGGGGCCTCCGTCTAGCCATCCCCCAGGCAGATGCCAGGCCCATCACCATCTCCTTGAGATGATGGTCAACCTGCTGCAACCATGAGGAACGTGGTCGGCCCACTGGCCTCCTCCACTCATGAGACTCCCTCGCTGAGAGAATCTGGTGAGCAGGATCAGCGTCAGGAAAACGAGCCACATGTCCATACAGCCGCAACTGATGCTCACGGACTATGCAGGTAACAAATCTCATCCGAGTCTCTCTCAGCAACCGATCGTTGGACACAAAATCCGACCAGCGATAGCCAAGGATTCTCCGAAGAGCTCTGGTACCAAAGGAATTAAGTCTCCGTCTCAGATCCTTTGTCAGAGTCCAAGTCTCGCACCCATAGAGCAAGACTGGAAGTACCAAGGACCTGAATACTGGGACTTTCGTCCTCCCGCACAGGTACCGGCAGCGCCACACCCCATGATCCAGTGAATCCATGACTCCCCAGGCCCGACCCAGACGTCTACTGACCTCTGACTCGCAGCCAGCAGAGACATGAATATCACTGCCAAGGTAAGTGAATCTCTCCACGACCTCAACATCCTCACCACAAACAGACACAGACAGGACAGCAGCATCCAAGATGTCACCGAAAGCCTGGATCTTAGTTTTGACCCAAGAAACCCGTAATCCCAACGGCTCCGACTCCTCATTCAGCACCTCGAGGGCCCCCAAGAGGATGTCTAAAGTCTCCGCAAAGATGACTGCATCATCTGCAAAATCAAGGTCCGAGATCTTGATATTGCCAAACGATGCACCACAACTTGATCTCTCCGACATCCTCCCAAAAATCCAGTCCATACAAGTGCTGAAAAGTGTGGGGGCAAGTACACATCCCTGACGAACTCCAGTAACAACTGGAAATAAGTCAGAGATGGTACCACCACACTTCACAGCACTCTCAGTACCAGAGTAGAGTTCAGACATCAGATCGATCAGTTTTGGTGGCACCCCACGAAGACCAAGAATCCTCCAGAGGACATCCCGATTCACTGAATCGAACGCTTTACAGAGATCAACATAGGCTGCAAGCAGCCCCTGCCGAAACTCTCGTCTGCGTTCGGTGAGGACACGAAGTGCAAGGATACGGTCAATCGTTGACCTCTTTGATGTAAAGCCTGACTGCTCTGGACGCTGGTGCTCAAGCAGATGGTGGCGAACCCTATCAAGAATTATCCGAGCAAAGACCTTGCCCGGCACTGAGAGCAGCGTCACCCCTCGGTAGTTGTTGCAGTCTTGGCGATCACCCTTCCCTTTCCAGAGAGGGACAACAAGGCCCCTCTTCCAGTCAGTTGGGATGATGCCTTTGTTCCAGGCAGAGCACAAAACTGCATGCAACGACACGAGTGCAGCATTTCCACCAGCCTTGAAAAGTTCAACATGGATGCCACAGATCCCTGGAGCTTTGCCCCGTTTCAACTAGTTCACCGCAGCCCGTGTTTCCACAAGCGAAGGTGGACCACAGTTGATTCGAGGGTCAGCAACAGGGATTGTAACACCCTTGACGTCCAACTCGACAGTTGGGGGATCAGCCTGGTACAACCACTCAAAGTAACCGGCCCAGCGGGCCTTCACTTCAGACTCCTCTGTCAAGAGCCTACCACTCTCTGCTCGAACTGCAGTGCTCCGAGGGATGGGCTTGGATGAACGTAATGCGCGAATTCCCCTGTAAGCGGGACGAGAATCACCTGTCCACAGGTGATGCTCTACCCCCTCACAGATTCCTCGCACATAGGCCTCCTTGTCCACCCTCAGTGCACGTACAGTTTTACGCCTCAGCTCCCTGAACAGCTCAGCTCTGCCATTCAGCCTGGCCCTGCGACTCTGGTCAATGGTATCCAGTGTCCCTTGAGAGACAAAATTCTTCTTTGCCCTGCGGTGAGCTCCAAGGCATCCACCGGCAACATCAAGGACGGTGGTCTTGAAGGCGCTCCACAACTCTTCAGGACCCCCCAAAGCACCCAGACCCCCCAAGTGTCCACTCAGCCTGTTCGCAAACTCCTCAGCTACTCTCTCATCCCTGAGATTGGCAACATCCAGCCTCGGCTGGGATGGTACCATTCTCCAGGATTTAAGGTGCAGCTTTAGAGTTGCTACAACAAGCCTGTGGTCAGTATTGAGGAACTGAGCACTCCGGTAGACCCTGCAGTTCTGGATCATCCTCCAACGACCGTCAATGATGACATGGTCAATCTCCTTTGCCACACCGCCAGCGTTGGAATACCAAGTCCAGCGATGAGCTTGTGGGCGCTGAAACCATGAACCAGCCACCCTAAGTCCATGACTTCTTGCAAAGTCAAGGAACTTAGTGCTATTCTGGTTCATAGTTCCTGACCCATGGGGACCAACACACACCTCATAACCATCCCTATCAGTTCCAGTCGATGCATTGAAATCCCCCAAGACTAGAAGTGTATCTCGTCTGAGGCACTGATCAACCACAGACTCGAGTGTGGCGTAGAATGCATCCTTCACGGTGAGATCACTCGCCTCAGTCGGAGCATAAACAGAGACCAGGGAAATGACACCTAAGGAGTGACGAATCCTTAATCTCATAATACGCTCGTTGACCGGTGTTACCTCAATTATCATTGGGGTCAGCTTATTGGACACAGCTACAGCAACTCCTTGGGTATGGTAACCATCAGAGCGACCAGACCAATAGTAGGTGTAACCACCCACCATTATCTCGCCGCAATCCGGTCTCCGAACCTCAGAGAGAGCTGCAATCCCGATGTCCAAACGCTTGAGCTCAGATGATAACAGAGACAGGTGATCATCCTCTCTTAGGGATAGGACATTCCAGGCACCCACCCGAAGGGACCGCCTCAGGTTAACCCAAGGAGACCGCTGTCTGGTGGACGACACCTCAGCACCACTCCGACACACTCTCCCGCAATCTGACCCAGGGATGTTACAGTGTGGTTTCCCTCCTATCATCAAAGATTGGGGGTCCGGAAGGCTTTGCCCCAATCCCGTCATCCGGTGAGCTGCCCTGCGAAGGGAAGCTGCGCAGGAGGTACTGCCACGGAGTGGGTTTTCAGATTTTTTTTTGCATTTTTGCGTTTTGCGGAATGAAGGGTTTTACGCTGGCCGGAGTGCAAATCCTGCCACCAACCTCCTAATAAGAAGTAACCCAACTGCAGGAGGACGTCCACAGACACAGTTGGGCACTAGATATCGATGGCCGTTGGCTCACAAGGAGCTCCTCCACCCTTTGACAGGTTTTGTTTTTAATCCTGCTGGGTGTCCATATCCAAACACCCCCCTCACCAGAAAACCTGGTGGGGGAGACGGTTTAGTCGCCGACAACCCAACCATAGAACAGGTTAGTACAGGTTTACATTGTACCTGTAGCAGGTCACAGATCGAACCTGACCTGACATGAGCATGGATAAATGCATGTTTACAAATGTTCAAACTGACGACCATCACATTCCAAACACAGCCGATAACGCGGACCAATGGATTCAACAGCATTACGAATCATTTCATTTGGAACTGTAAGACATTGTCTTTCAATTTCCTCTTTCTGCTCATCCACTGTTGCTGGTTTTGAGCCGTAAACCTTATCTTTGAGATATCCCCATAAAAAGAAGTCCATTGGAGTGAGGTCTGGGGAACGTGCAGGGAATTCAACACTACCTCTTCGCCCAATCCATCTGTTTGGAAAAGTTGCTTCGAGATAGGCCCTTGCATCACGGTGGTAGTGGGGAGGTGCTCCATCTTGCTGAAAGTAAATCTCTTCGTCACCAAATATCTCTTCGACACGTGGACCGACGGATTCCTGCAGCAAGTTTAAGTAAACATCCCCAGTGACAGTTTGGTCAAAAAAGAATGGCCCGAGGATGACCAATGCTGAAATCCCACACCACACTGTAACCCCTGGTAAGTTTAAATGGTGTTCCATAGTAACATGCGGATTTTCAGGAGCCCAGTAGGTGCAATTGTGTCGGTTAATTGAGCCATTTAACTT
>NC_140962.1:97479405-97521905 GCF_056783735.1 Eptatretus burgeri | reverse complement strand
GCAGTGATTCGTGATTTTGGTAGTTTTACCAGAAGGGGGTTGTTGGCGGACCTTGAGCGCCCTGTGGAAATGTGGTGGGGACAAATCGCAGAGAGAGCAGGGGGGCAAGGCTGGAGAGGAGTCGGTAGAAGACAGAAAGACCACCGACCAACCTGCGGTGATTGAGTGAGAGGCCCAAAGACTCAGCTTCATTGCGGGAGATGCCGATGATCTTAAATGCCCTGGTTTCGACAGCGTGAAGCCGAGAAAGGTGGGAGGCAGGAGCACCAGCCCAGAGGGGAGAGCAGTACTCCATCAGGCTATGGACAAAAGCTTTGTAAGTGGTCAGGAGCTCAAGAGGGCCGAGGAAGGACTTAGCACGACGGAGGATTCCCAGTCGGCGACTGGCTTTTGAGGCGAGGTTGGAAATGTGACTTTCCCAGGAAAGGTCATGGCAGATAGTGAGACCTAGAAGCTTGAAAGAAAAGACTTCTTCCAGAGGATTGTTGAGAAAGTGGATGGGGGGGTTTTGTAAACGGTCCTTTTGAAGAGACATAGTGAGAGTGTGAGATTTGTCTGGATTGAAAGACATGTTCCACGTGTTGGACCAGTTTGTGATTTTATCCAGATCTGCAGTGAGCGAAGAAGCTGCTGCTTGCCGGTCTGAGGGATGACAGATGGTACGGCAGAGGGTGGAGTCGTCGGCAAAGAGAAATAGAGGATTTTCCAGAGAGTCCGAGAGATCATTGATGAAAACCAGAAAAAGAACAGGGCCCAGAACGCTACCTTGAGGAACTCCAGCCTGCACAGGAAGAGGGGATTAAAGAACTCCATTTAGGGCCACACGTTGACTGCGACAGGAGAGGAAGTCTGCGAGCCATGAGTGGAGATGGCCTTGAATACCATGGGAAGAGAGTTTGGTGAGTAGGGCAGGGTGCCAGACTGTGTCAAAAGCACGTGATATGTCCAGGGATACGGCTCGGATTTCCTGTCTGGCATTGAGGACCTCCATCCATTGATGGGAGAGCAGAAGCAGCATATCCAGGGTAGAGTGACCTGGTCTGAAACCAAATTGATGATTGGAAATCAAGCCATTGAAGAAGAGGAAGGATTTCATGTCTGAAGCGATGATAGATTCCATCACCTTGCTGATGATTGGGAGAAGGCTGATTGGTCTGTAGTTACAGGGATCTGTTTTTGCACCTTTTTTATGCAGGGCAGTGATGTTAGCAGATTTCCAAGCAGATGGCAGATGACCTTGGGCAAATGAGAGGGTGAATAGAACAGAGAGAGGGTGAGCAAGAGCAGAAGAGCAGGCTTTGAGGACACGTGGGCTGATGCCATCTGGACCGGTTGCAGAATCTGACTCGAGGTTTGAAAGCAAGCTCTCCACCTTGTCAGGAGAAAAGGATGCAGAGTCCAGGGACAGTTGGGTGCGACTGGGTAAAGTGGGTAGAGATAGTGATGGGTTTAGGACACAAGATTTAGCTGCAAACACCGAGTTTAGACATTCAGCTTTATCACGTGTGGAATCAGCAGTGCGGCCATTTGAGGTAAGGGAGGGGATGGAGGGGGAACATACACCAGAAACAGATTTGATTAAACGCCACCAGGATTTTGAGGAGGGAGAGAGGTTTGAGAGTTCAGACTTGAGATGAGAAAGATGTTGTTTTCTGGCTCTCCTGAGGGTAGATACACACTTGTTCCGAGCTTTGTGGAAAGAACTGAGATTGCCCTCAGTTGGGTTTGCTTTCCATGAGGCAAAGGCAAGTTGTTTCAGGACAACTGCCTCACCACAAGCTTCAGTAAACCAAGGGCGGGAGGAAGGGTAAGACAACTGAACACGAGAGGGGATAAATCTGTGCATGAGGGAGAGCAAGTTTCTTTGAAAGAATTCCCAGGATGAGTTGATGTTTGAGAAAGTAGTGATAGGAGACCAGTCTGTAAGTTTGATGGCTGCTCGGAGACCCTGCCAGTCGGCTTGAGTGAAATGCCAGACTCGACGGCGGTGAGGTGGTTCTCTGATAACAGCCAGAGAGATGTCCACTTTGACAAGGACGTGGTCAGAAGAACCAATTGGAGCGAAGGAAGAGCAGCAGATATTGTCAGGGAAATTTGTCAAAATCAGATCCAGAAGAGATGGAGTACCATTGGTTGAGATCCGGGTCGGGAAGTTGACCGATTGAGTCAGTCCCAATGAGTCGCAGAAAGCTTTTGCTGAGGTGCCATGGCAGGTGAGAGAGGTACCCACACCTAGCCAACTGGCGTGATGACAATTGAAGTCACCACATAAGAGGAAGAGAGAGTTTGGATGAGAAGATAGAAGATGGTCCATGTTTTCGGATAGTGAGGTGTAGATGGAGTCATCACTGTTCGGTGGACGGTACAGTACACATATAAACATGAGGTGGGAGTGGAGGGGAAGCCGAAGCCAGAGGTATTCTTGGGGGTGTGGGGGAGTGAGAGCAGTGCATGGAGAGTGAGGAATAGAGTCTTTGATGAAGAGAGCAACACCTCCACCAGGACGAGGCTCAGGTCTGTCATACCGTAAGAGGGAGTAACCGGGGAGAGATACTTGGGAGTCAGACACGTCTTGGGAGAGGAAAGTTTCTGTTAGGCAGATAATGTCTGGTTTGTCAGTGGCAACCTGTATGGAAAGATCTGAAAGGTTTGAGCGAAGGCCCCGGATATTTGAGGTCCACACTTTTAATGAAGAGGAAGGGGAGGAGGCTTTGGGTGCAGGAGGTGGAGGGGAGGGGGAGGGTAGGACGAGGGACGAGGGGGGCAGGTAAGGAGGGTTGCTGAAGGAGTGTGGGGTATTGCAGAATAGCGAGGGGAGGGGGCCGAATGAGGAGGAGAAAAGGCTCTGTGGTGCTGGGGGAGAGGGGGGACAAGAGACAAGGAAGAAGGCAGTTGAGGATTTGAGGAGGTGGAGTGAAGAGATGGAGGTGTAGGGCAGTGGAGGGAGGCAGGTTGGTGGATGAGAGGGGGGGGCAACTTTGAGAAGTAAGAGTGAGGGGGATGAAAGGTGGGAGAAAGGTGAGGGGGGAATTTTTGAGAGAGGTGAGAGGGAGGCTTGGAGGGAGAAGAGTGGGATGGTTGCTTTGAGAGTGAGGGGTGAGGGGGGTGAGTTGGCACTGAAGTTGGAAAAAAAGAATGCTTGATGGAAAGCGAGCATCCATGGCAAACTGTGGTTTTTAAAAGTTTTAGGTCAGAGATGCGATTTAACACAATTCTTGATGGATGCAATGAAGGCGAATTCAGAGCATGGAGAGAAGAAGCGCTGTAATAGTTGGATTTTTTAGGCAAGGAATGAAGGAGAGGTCGAAATGAGAGCAGTCTGTTAAAATAGCAGAAGAGTAGTGCATTGTGAAACAGTAAAGAGTACCACATGTGTGAGAGAGGAAGATGAAGCATTATAAGATATTGTTTTTTGTTATTTTAATGAATGTTTGAGAGAGTTTTCAACAGATTCGGTCATGGAAGTGTAAAAAAAAAAAAAAAAAAAAATCGAGGAAGAAGACGAGGAGGAAGTTAGGAGGAAGAAGAAGAAGCAGAATCGGGAGAAGGTGAGCGTGTTGTTGATGTTGTTGGGTATATATATATATATATATGTATATATATATATATATATATATATATATATATTTTTTTTTTGTTGTTGTTGTTGTTGTTGTTGTTAATATTAATGTATGAGAGAGTTCAACAGATTAGGTCATGGAAGTGTAAAAAAAAATCGAGGAAGAAGAGGAGGAAGTTAAGAGGAAGAAGAAGAAGAAGCAGAATCGGGAGAAGGTGAGCGTGTTGTTGTTGTTGTTGTGGGTGTGGTGAATGGAAGGTCGTGACGTGTGACCACGTGATGCCCGGCTCGAGCACAGAAGAGATAAAGCTGAGGTTCGGCTCGGCCGCGGGGTTTTGTCCCTGGGGCATTGCCATTGTATGTCGCCGGCTCACTTGGTGCTCATTGAATGGTGAGAACACTGATTGATATATAATACTGATTTATTTTGCGGTGATTAGTTGCGCGTGTGTACCTTACTGCTTGTACTCCATGCTGCGTTTGTATTTCCTGGTGTGCCCGTAGAAGCGGCTCCAATCAAATGGAATAAAGCCTAAACTCTGAAGGTTCTTCTCTCGCGTTCATTTCAGTAGGGTATTTATTTTTTTTTTTTTTTTTTTTTTTTTTGAGATAAGAAAGAGATTAGTTGGGAGAATGGGGGATGTTTGGAAAGTGGGGAGGATCAAAATTGAAGGTAATGGGGAGGATAGAAATTGAAGGTAATGGGGAGAAAAAAACAAAAAAAAAAAAAAACGATCGAACACCGAGTGGAACCGGTAGGCCTCAAGCCTAGGCCTAGGCCTCAAGCACCAGGTAAGAACGTCGACAAAAATACTCACAAAATAGCACGATTTTTGAAACAAAACCGAACGTGCAACACCCTTGACTCTTCTCAACTGTTAATCAGCCGAACTGGAGCTTCTCCAAGAATTGACTTTATAAGACTGCTTTTTCTCCCACTCACCGCACATCCTTTTATTGCATCAATGTGTGCATATGCTTTGCGCAATGTGTGCTTAGCAAATAGTTCCACACCACCCCAGACCAGTGGAACCAGATGTACAGGAAAGCATGGACATGCGACAGCTAAGGACCTATGGAGAGGTGTTGTTGGGGGGGGGGGATAATAATCATAGGCAAGAGGGAGGTTAGAGAGAAAACCAAGCCCATGGGATTTTTCTGTGATTGTAACAAAACTATTTTATGACACGTTGCACATGTTCACAAAGTACATCACAGGACACAGCATTTTACTTTTCTGAACTATCTCCGACTCTGAAAAATCCTCTTTATTTCTTTGATGATGGCTCCACCCTCTGCCATACCATCTGTCATCCTTCAGATCGGCAAGCCACAGCTTCTTCACTCACTGCAGATCTGGGTAAAATCAGAAACTGGTCCAACACGTGGAACATGTCCTTCAATCCGGACAAATCTCACACTCTCACTATGTCTCTCCGAAAGGACCGTTTGGAACCTCCCCCCCCCCAACCCCATCTACTTTCTCAACAATCCTCTGGAAGAAGTCCTTTCATCCAAGCTACTGGGTCTCACTATCTGCCATGATATTTCCTGGGAAAGCCACATTTCCAAGCTGGCCTCCAAAGCCAGTCGCTGTCTGGGAATCCTCCATTGTGCAAAGTCCTTCCTCGGCCCACCTGAGCTCCTGACCACATACAAAGCTTTCGTTCGCAGCCTGATGGAGTACTGCTCTCCCCTCTGGGCTGGTGCTCCTGCCTCTCACCTTTCTCAGCTTCACGCTGTAGAAACCAGGGCATTTCGGATCATTGGCATCTCCCACGGTGAGGCTGAGTCTTTGGGCCTCTCACCACAGCAGGTCGGTGGTCTTTCTGTGTCTTCTACCATCTCCTCTCTGGTCTCATGCCCCCCCCCCCCATATTTCCGCAGGGCACTCAAGGTCCGCCAGCAACCCCCTTCTGGTAAAACTACCAAAATCACGAATAACTGCTCACCTTCACTCTTTCATTCCTCGTTTTCTTCCCGCCTTTGGAATAAACTCCCACACTCTCTTCAATCCCATTCTTCCCTCCAGCTCTTCAAAACAGCTGTTCCCCACCACCTCTTATCTTCCCCCATCCAAAACCTCGATATTTTCTACCCCCGTTAATCCACCCCAAACCCACCTCTTTCAAATTCCCTGCTTTCCTTCCTGAAAGTTCCTGCAATGTCCATCTTCTATTCCCCGTGTTCCCCGCACCATCCCTCTCCCTTCCACAGATCTCCAAATGTCTGTTCTGCACTGTCATTGCAAAGGTGTTGAATACTTATTGACACAAGACATTTCATCTTTTCATGTTTAATTAATTCGTACAAATTTCTTAGAACATATTTTCACTTTGTTATGATGGAGTGTCAATGTGTTGATTGGTGACAAAAAATTTAAGTTTATCCATGTTAAATTCAGGCTGTTACTCAACAAAATGTGACAAAAGTCAAGCAGTGTGAATACTTTCTGATGGTACTATGTGAGTGTGGATATAGGTTCAGGTGTGGGTGTGTTTATGGGTATTGCTCTGAGTGTGTGGGTATTGTATAAATATTGATATGGGTGTGGGTGTTTGGGTCTGAGTGTAGGGAGGTGTGGGTGGTGTGTATGTTGATGTGGATATGGATATTGATGTGAGTATGGGTAGTTACATCAATCTATCCATCCATTGGGCCCTCACTCTGTGCAGAGCGTTGGTGCTGCCGAAGCATTCTCCTTGGCTATTGGACACAATCCTGGATGGGTAGCCAATCTGACACACGATACCAGCATGTTGGCACTCATTTTGCCGACCTCGGAAGGATGAGAGGCAGAGTCAACCCCAACTGGTATTAATTCAACAGCCGAGTGGGATTTCAACTCAGGATTATACGATCCCAAGCCCACCACCGTAACCATTAAGCGAACACCAGGCATGTATATATCAATATGAGTACGGATATCGGTATGGATGTGTGTATAGGTATTGGTGTGGGTATAGGTATGGATGTCAGTATAGGTATGGAGGTGAGGGGCTAGCAGGATTGCCTATAGGTGTTAGTGTGCATGAGGGTGTTCCACTTTTGCAAAAGTAGTTGCTGGAATGAAGCACTATGTGCCTATCGATTCCACGAGTGAAGTTAGGTGATCGACCAAAGTTTGAAAATTTTCCCGCCTTTTTTGACCACGGGCCGGCATTTTGAAATTTCAGGAAAAATCCATATTTTTGGAAATAATATTGATTTTTGAATATTAAAAAAAATACATTTCTCTGTGTTTATATGGCCGAATGCACTTCAGTAGGCACCAGCATGATAGTAAGTACCCGTAAATATTATTCACAAACTTGTCCCGACATTTTGAGAAGGGGTTGCCATTTTTGAAATTCAGTGAAAATCGTATATTTTGTGTATATCGAATGAAATATATATGTATTTTTTTTAATTCTTTGTGTACTTGCAGATAAACCTTGACTGACCAATGGTCAGGGCTCCTGTGGCTATGTGGGACAAGTTTGCGAGTTACAGGAAATTTTGCGAAAGTGCTAATTCTTTGCATGTCGTAAATGATCTCACTGAAAGAGGAATTAAGCTAGTGTCTGACTTTATTCATATGTGCAATGATGAGAAACAATGTCAAGCATTGCTACAGTGCGTGGAAGAGCACAGGAAGCTTTACCCAGACTATACAAAACAAACTATATGTTCTCTATAAGATATCTGTGTGGTTGCTTGTTTGCTAGATTGTTATGTTGTCATATATGAAAACCATGTCGCTTAAAACATATTTGGTTGTTCTCATAATTAATTGATCATGCTCTCTTATTTGTCATTAATAATGTCTTTATGAAAATGCGACTACTGATATTCTATAAATGCCTAACAATGTGCCGTGCAATAATTGTCAAAATATGGGATTTTCAGTGAAATTCTAAAATGGAAACCCCTTCTAAAAATGTTGGGACAAGTTGTGAATAATATTTATGGGTACTTACTATCATACTGGTGCCTACTGAAGTGCATTCGGCCATCTAAACACAGAGAAATACATTTTTAAAAATATTCAAAAATCAATATTATTTCCAAAAATATGAATTTTTCCTGAAATTTCAAAATGCCGGTCCGTGGTCAAAAAAGGCGGGAAAATTTTCAAACTTTGGTCGATCACCTAACTTCACTAGTGGAATCGATAGGCACATAGTGCTTCATTCCAGCAACTACTTTTGCAAAAGTGGAACACCCTAGTGTGCATACTCACCTTAAAGCTGTCTAACCTGGGTTTGAATCCCAACCCAGCTATAAACTGTCATCCCAGTGTGTTCACAGGCGATTCATGAATGTGTTTGCCGTCCCTCTGATGGACATTCAAATGGGCGTTCCGTCTGCCAGCATGAGTTAGTGGACGTTAAAGATCCCACAGTGTCCTTCGTGAAGAATAGGTGAGATGTCGCCGGCACTGTGGCCAAATTCCTGCCACAACTACTACTGGGAAGGAAATCGCAAACCATCCAGTAAAACTTGCGAAAAAACTGCGTTGGCTGCACCGACGCTCTGTAACAGAGTATGGTATATCAGAATCAGAATTGGTGTTGCTTTGGGTATGAGTGTCGGTGTGGGTGTTGGTGTGGATATCAATATGGGTAAAGGTATGGATATCAACATGGATGTGGGTATGGGTAGGTTGTTTTTTACATTGATGATTTCCATCGCTAAACAAGTATTATTCTGTCGAAGTTTCTTCATAACTGTGTAGTTAAGATGAAGAATGCTTAATCCATCAAACACGAACTTTTCCTTTGAGTGTGGTTGAAAGCTCTTGGCCTGATCAAATTTGATTGATGTACTTCGCATTGTCTGAAGGACTTTATAGATTTTTGCCTTCAGCCCCAAGGAAATTATTGCACAAAATATATAAACCTGATTTTGAATATCTGAACAATCCATCCACCAGAAGGTTTTTCATAACTTTAAACAGACATGGGTTTTCTGTGATGTGGACGTGCACTGTACCTCTGCTTAATTGCAGTCAGAAACTCAAACTAACCCATGAGCGCTTCTACTTTGTGCACGGCTGATTCACAACATGAGACACCAACGAGCAGCCACAAGAGGGAGCCAATAGGTAGGTTGTGTTTTTTTCACCACATTTTATGGAGGCTGTTTGGAGCAATCTTGCACTTTGGATAATGGACAAATAATCACAACCCTCACCTTTGAGAGTGGTATTTATTCTCAAATAGATTATTTCCCACTGACAGGATAGTTCAGCGAAAGTTATTCTTGATTCTGAGATTTCAGCTCCTGAATTTCACTGGCTGAAGAATCAGACCTGACTCAAAGACCCATGTGTTGGTGAACCGGCAAGGGCACTGCATTTCACAACATGCCATCCATGTGTGTTTCCAGTAGGTTGTCATGTGAATTGACCTGCACTTGCAAAGGTTTAACCCTTAAACCAAAAACTTTTTATTTTATTTTATTTTAAAGTAAGGCACATTAAGCCAAAAAAGTAACTCCATCTACTCTGTTAATTTAAGCAATGAACTAGAGCGACAATCGGTAGAACACATACCTCTGCCAGGTTGAACAGTTTACGTTTTGTATCCCACTGATAGGCCGAATCCGGATCCGGACCTTAACCAAGATTGAATCAGCTTGTTCTTATCACTTAACCAACTCATCCACCTAGTTTTGTCATAACTCATCCACAACTTTTGGAAATGTCATGTTATAAATCGTTTTTTGGGCCCCATCTCTCAATGGTGAAGAATCACTAAAAAAAAAATTTTTAATTCTCGTATCTCAATCTGGATATTCACAAAAATCGAATCGATCCATCCTTGTCACACACCCAACCTGTCCACCAAGTTTCGTCCTTCTTGAGATATCCTGTTCACGAACAGACAGCAGACAGGCGTGAAAATATAACCTCCATCCACCTTCGGTGGCAGAGGTAACAAAGAGCAGACCCAGTCTCAGGAGATGTTTCACCAACTTCCCAGTGAGCTTCCTCAGGCCAAATGACCCTGCGTTTTGGCACAAATTATCGCTTTTACTCACAAGGTGTCAAATTCATTTCCAGTCACGTGCCTGTGCACAAGGTCAATGGAGGAGTGTTTTTATTTTGCCAAGCCTTCAGCAAACAAGGACAAAAAGACATAAAATGTAATAGCCCCTGTGGTTTTAGTCATTTGGCTCTCTGGAGTTAAAGGGCGAGCCCATATTTACAAGATTTCTGTGTATGCACAACTGACTTGAGAAGCCATGTGGCATACAAGATCGGTAAATGCATGTTCGAGAAATGTTTGAGGACGTGTTCAACACCGGGGCTTTTTTTTTTCTTTTTTTTACAACTAAAATGGCTGCCAGTCGACCAGTCGGCCATCTTTGATCAGATCGAAAACGAAAGTGAGGGACACGTGTATGCCATCATGCACTACATTTCTGCGAAGTTTGAACAAAAATCAGACCATGTAAGTTTAGGAAATGGTTGGGGACACATTTAAATCACAAAATGGCCACAGTCAGCCATCTTGGATCTGATCTCGAAAAAAAATGATGTGCTTATGTAAGCCACCATTCAGTATCTGTGTGCCTAGTTTGAACATCGGTGAATGCATGTCCCAGAAATTGCATGACCAAATCCATACGCCTACTAAGTCTTAACCCTAACCCGAACACACGGAATATATAACAAAGGGAGCAGGAGACAAGAGGGTGAGAGACCTAACCCGAACAACAGTCCACACCTAGTCCACCAGTCCAGTGGTGTGGACTGTTGTAATATTTGGTTTGTCAATATTTTCCCATTCTTCTGTACAAAACTGTTCAAGCTCAGTCAAGTTGCATAGGAAGTATTGATGGACAACAATCTTCAAGTCATGCCACCGATTTTTGATTGGATTTAGGTCAGGGATCTGACTGGACCACTCAAGGATATTTATCTTTTTTTTTTTCTTAGCCATTCCAGTGCAGCTTTGGCTATGTGTTTCAGGTCATTGTCATGCTTAAACGTGAACTTCCGTCGCAATTTCAGCTTCCTTGCAAGAAGGCATCAGGTTTTCCTCTCAGATTTTTCTATATTGTGCTCTATCCATTTCCCCTTCTCTCCAGACAAGTGGCCCAGTCCGTTATACAGATGAGAAACATCCCCATGACATGATGCTGCAACCACCATGCTTCACAGTAGGGATGGTGTTCTTTGGGTGATGTGCTGTGTTTGGTTTGTGCCAAATGTAACATTTTGCATTTCGGCCAAAAAGTTCCATCTTGGTTTCATCAGACCACAAAACCTATTGCCACATGGCTTCATAATCTCCAAAGTGGTTTTTTGCGTACCTCAAACGGAACTTATGGTGGTGTCGAAGTTGGAGTTTCCTCTTTAAGCATTTATAATTGGTGTGAATGAATAACGACATTCTTCCTCACTCACAAAATAGGTGAGAATGTGGAGTTGAGAGTATTCCATTGTAAACATAATTATCCATGTATTGTGTTTCATTTGCTTCCTGTAAAACATACATCTGCCTTCAGTTGATATTGATTTGTCATTTTTGAGTAAAATGATGTAACAGCCTGGAAATGTTTCACAGGTTCCAGGAATATTTAAGTGTGTCTATTAGTACATGATAAAACATAACTTTAGACATTTCTTATTTAGTTCACAAATTGAATGAATACATTGCATGGCTTTTTGTGGAGATGCATTGTAAAAGCTGCCGAGGTGCTGTGAGTAGCGCTGGTCAGAATGCTATGTTTTTTCTTTATCAACGCTGAGAACTTACCGAAGTAATGATTCACGCCTTTGATCTGTCTAACTGTCTGTACCTCCAAATCCTTTAGGACCTTGAGGGGCTGTTGTGCTCTTTTCTCATTGGCTGTACTTGGGCCTTGCCCAATGGAACCAACATTGTTTTGACTGTTTCATATTTCCCCAGTAGTAGAAAGCAGTTATTTTGATTTCAAACTTTGGTAAAAGTAACTCTTTCCCAGAATAAAGGCGATTTTTCTTTTATCCTGCTTGTTCAATTATTTCCTCCACTCATCCCGACTTCAATCTGTAGGGCTTGCATTGGGCCAGTTTTTAAAAGTTTCATTGATGGAAATTTCTCCCATATGTGCATACGTACATAATGTATCTGTGTTAAAGATTCTCCTTTGGTTGCTGAACCCGAGTGGGTTTTGTTTTTTGTATACACTGTTGAAGTTCACATGAGAGTTAAAACATGGCTTCAGAATCCATACAGCCCAATATATAAACATAAATATAACCCTATACACATAAATTGAGTGCATTTCCACCAAAGTACCAAGACTTCCCGCTTTGATCGGACACCTGACCCTGACCCATAACGTTGATTATTATTCAATTGAATTCAGAATGGGATTAAAACAAATTCAACTCTAATCAAATGGAGGACCAAATTGGTACAGTCCTCCGCATTGGAATAATCAGAAGGAACTCAAACAAAAAAAAGTCATCAGGAGGAACCTGGATAGGATTCACATTTCAGATGCTGCTCCTCCACCCTCAAATCCATCCAGGTGCAACCAAGTGAGCCTGATTAAAAAAAAAAAAAAAACCCGGATCAAAAAATTAAATACATTTTCCTTGCTGTCCTTCCTGAAAGTCCCTGTAGTGTCCATCTTGTTTTATTTACCCCATGTACCCCGTCCCAACCCTCTCCCTTCCACAGATCTCATGTCTCTGTTCCACACTGTTGTTTCCTTCCCTCTCCCACCCTCTTCTCCCCTGCTCCCCTTGTTGTACGTTCTTTGTGCGAGCTCTCATAAGAGCCTCGACAGTATTTACAAAACAACAAAAAAAACGGTCGCACAAAAAATCTTCTCTTGACACATGAGTCAGAATGCCACCAAATTTGGGTTGCAACATTTGGACAGCAGAGGGATGTTGATTAAATTGTGGAAGTCATGCTGATCACGTGGCCAGAAGTGTGTCAACATGGCAGAGTTGGTAAATGTTTGCGAAAATCACGTAAATTCCTTCAAAAAACCTTCCTCTCCAGACTCACCAGTCAGAATGCTACCAAATTTGGGTTACGATATTGGGACACGGCCCAGATTAGCTCGAGGTCCAGTGGTCTTATTTTTTTCAGTCCATGCAAAACTATTTTATTGTAAGTTGTTCATTTCTGTATTTTGATTTGCAAAGTGTTGTTTTTAATGTTTGTTCATAAATATAATTTTCATGTTAACAGTCAAAATGACTGTAATGTGACAGTTCTCGGTATGATGGTCCAGAGGCACGTCTCGTGACGGACGTCCAGTTTGCCAGAATTCGTTGGTGGACGTTAAAGATTCCATGGTGTCCTTCGTGAAGAGTTGGCGAGCTATCGCCAGCACCCAGAACAAATTACAAATTCTTTCCCAATTTTATCGAACATCAGGCCTTGCCAGCTGGTTTGTGAAGACGCCACAAGAAAGATTGGATAATGGTGACCGCTCTTTTCCATCCGGATCTTCTCGATCAGATTCCCGAGTATGCATCTGATCGACATGACGTCGAAGTGTTTGGTTGAGTACGGTTTGAGTATGGGGTTGAAGGACAATCTTTTAACACTTCTGTGTGTTCACTACGGTTTATTTTTCACCTTTAAAAAAACTCGAAAAAGATTTTCATAAAAGAGTAATTATGTCTCTTTCATTGGAATTGTAGACGGTAACTTGCAAACTGAGCCTCAAGGACGTTTCATCGAAACGTTTCAAAAAAATAAAATATATAAGTTGCCGGGAGTTGAAATTCGCTGCATTTGATGTTCAACACGCACAGAGTAAAACGAGTATTCTTTTACATCCAGAGGATGTCTAATAAGTATAGAAGATACAGCAGACCTGACACTAGGCCGAGGCTTCAGACTCTGGAATGCTCATGTGTCTGTACCGTTGAAATTTAACATCCCAGAAGATAAATAAAAAAGGATCACATTTATACATGTATTGTTTTAAAATAACACTTTTTCTTGCCACGAAACATCATGTCTTCCTCAATTCCTGTCACCTTGAAAATTTCGAAAAAAATAATTCCACAAACACAGACAAAGTCAAATGAGGAAGTTCACCATACCATGCAATTTCCGACTCCGATTCACACGTTGAGTTATTTCCGCCGCCCAGTGTCTCAGTCCTGCCAGCACAACTCACATGTGTTCACCTCATCCTTCAGGTCTGTCGATGCTTCGATTCTCATCACGGTGACCTTTTGTACGAAGGCTCGTCCAGATGATTAAAGAGATCAAAGGAAATCTTTCCCGAAACACAATCTTCTTGAGTTTTAGTCAACCTGATTATGATCGGCTCCACACGTTAACAACCGCTCTGGACATGAACACCTCGTTCACTCAGAGTTAAATGGAGGACGGGACGATGGAAACACACAGCTCATCACATATCACCCTCTCTATACGTCGCTCTCACTGGTTTATATTGTAACACAGAATAATCCCGTGTCTTCCAGCAAATGCGATTCGAGTCGAAACTGTAAGTTTCGTCTGAGAACATTCCAGCACCTTCACGAAACTCACCAGACAGTTTGCAGAACAATCCCACCATCTGGAGTTGAAATTATTTCATTACATCAAACAGTTTATATTATCTATCTATAATTCCAGCAATATCTGTGTGTGTGTCCGTCTGTATGTCTGTATGTCTGCTGTGACCGCCGTTTCTCGACGACCGCCGGTCCGATCGGATTGAAACTTGCCAGGAATATTGCCGGGGTCCCCGCGGATGTGCCTTTTCAAGGTTTGATGTCAATCAGACGAGCGGTTCCCAAGTTACAGCCATTTATCTGTCGACCAATGACAGGACACGGTGCTATGACATCATGAATGACGTCACAGTTAATGTTTTTTTTTCTTGTTTTTTTTGTTTTTGCACGAATAACGTCACAATTATTATTCTTCTTCGTTTGGTATGACGTCACAATCGACGCTGGGGACCAGAGTATGTGCCTTTTCAAGGTTTGATATTAATCGTACAAGCGGTGCCCAGGTTACGGCCATTTATCTCTCAACCAATGAGAAGACACGGTGCTATGACATCACGAAAAACGTCACAATTATTATTCATCTTCGTTTGGTATGACGTCACAATCGACGCTGGGGACCTGAGTATGTGCCTTTTCAAGGTTTGATATCGTTCTTCATCCGTTTCAGCTGTTTCCCAAGTGTTTCCTAAGGTATGAAAGCTGTTTTTTCTCAAGGTTTGAATTAATTGTTCAAATTATTAATTAATCCCAAGGTTTGAATTTTCCCAAGGGAAACAGCTGTTTCCCAAGGGTTTGAAAGCTGTTTTCTCCCAACGTTTGAATTAATTGTGCTTGGTAGACATTTGCGAATACATTTACAGAGAGAGGAGGGGGGAGAGAGGAGGGGCGAGAGAGGAGGGGCGAGAGAGGAGAGCAAAAGAGGGGCGAGAGAGGGAGGCGAGAGAGGGGAGGGAGAGAGGGGGTTGAGAGAGAGGGGGCGTCACAATTCAAGAGAGGGGGCGAGAGAAGGGGACGGGAGAGGGGTGAGTGGGGGGTAGAGGAGGGTGAGACTAGGGGGGAGAGAGGGGGGAGATAGGGGGGCGAGAGAGAGAAGGCGTCACAATTCTTCTCATTCTTCTTTGTTTGATATGACGTCACAATTGACGCTGGGGACCTGAGTATGTTTCCCAGGTGTTTCCCAAGTTATCGCCATTTATGATACGGTTGGTCCGATCAAATTGAAACAATGCCCCAATCCAGTCGTCGTTTACGAGAACGAAGGAACGAAGCTGCACCTACGGGCATGCACCGAAGGGCACGCATCTACGGGCACGCACCTACGGGCACGCACCTACGGGCACACACTAATTTTACAAATCCGTGCAACACAAAACTCACAATATATCACCGTCAATTTTAATCATTCATTTACCTGCATTTACAAGTATTTAAATGAACACAACATGTTGCTTTTAACTGACAAATAGTAAACCTCTGGTAACATTCTCTGGTAACCCAGAGGTTGAGAGAATCTTTGCTTGCATATCTCCTTCAACCCAGCAATAAGGTAATAAACTTGAATATGATGAACAATATGTGAGTTTTAATGATTTTGAGATTCCCAAAAAGGATGTTTCCTCTGGTTTGGAATTCACGTTCCACACAAAGCCACGATACTCATTTTTATGGTACTTTCCTGAAAAGGGTTCTCAATATTTCGTACATCCCTATATTTTCAATGTTAACATTTCATTTCATGTTCAGGACATCTCAAGGCTTCAGAAAAATACAATCTTATTCAGGGTGCGTTGAGTTATCAAGTTTCTTATGGAGTGCTTACCAAGTGGCTTAAGCACTCAAGCAATCACCCCATTGTTAACGGTTGCTAAGGAACGGCTGCTTGGTAACGGAACACATCACAGAAGACAGGGATCGGCACTCATTTGATCCGCACACGTGAGCCTGTGCAGTCCACAAGAAACTCAGTAATAGAGAGAGGTTCAGGTATACATGACGTCCCTTAACATCAAGTTCCAAAATAATCCTTCAAGTACCCAGTGGGTGAGATAAATGCTGACGGAATGGCCGGCAGGTATGAAAACTTGTCTTTAAGCTATCTCACCCGGGTTTGAATCCGGATACAGTGGATTGTGGAGCAAACAATGAAATCTGTTACTTTTGTGACCCCCTCTCGTCACTGCTGGACTTAATTTGTGCTGGAAATTATTTAAAAATACATGTCAATGTCATCCTTGTAATGGAGTGAAGTGTTTGTTATCTCGTCCAAGACGAGGGGTCAACGGTTCACAATACTCAGCTATACTGTGCTTAGTATACATGACTGCATTGTGATACCTTTGAGCTCACAATGAGGAGAGAATGAGAACAAATTAGAGGGTTTGAAATTGATGCCAAGACCGCCAAGTATTTGCTTCGCTGCCCAAGGTACATCACCGAACAGGATTGGTCCAGTGCTATCACGTGCCAACCACAGAACAGACCAGTGATGACAGGTTTACGATATCCATCTTTCTTTTTATATAACGGAGCAAGTGTGTGTGATTATTTATGTATGTTGGTGGTATACCCGCAATTCACCCATTGGTTGGACAGCTGACCTGACTTCACCCACAATTGTCTCCTAAAATGCTTTAACTAAAGTAGCCAGAGGAACCAAAAGACCTCCAACCCCCACCCCCCCACCCCGAGGACCCAAAACATCCCTGAGAACCAAAAGGACCCTGAAGACCTAAAATACCCTGAAGACCCTGAAACACCCAAAACACTCAAAATACCAAAAAGACCCAAAAGACCCGTAAAAACCTGCAGACCCAAAATGCATAAAAGACCCTGAAAGACCATGAAGACCAAAAGACCACAAAGAACCAAAAGACCTAAAATGCCTTAAAGACCCAAAATACCTTGAAGACCCAAAATACCCGAAAGACCGAAGATACCCAAAATAACACAAAGACTAAAAATACTTCAAAGATTAAAAAGACCCAAAATACCCGGAAGACCTAAAAGAACCCACAGACCCAAAATACATAAAAGACCCTGAAAGACCAAAAAGACCACAAAGAACCAATAGACCCAAAATACCTTAAAGACCCAAAATACCTCGAAGATCCTTGAAAACCCAAAATACCCGAAAGACCCTGAAGAACCAAAAGACCACGAAGACCCTGAATACCCAAAATAACCTGAAGACTCAAGGACCTAAAAGATCCAGGGGATCCAAATGACTGAGGATACAAAACACCACGAGGACCGAAAAGACCCAGGGGATCCAAATGATCTGAGGGCACAAAAGACCACGAGGACCAAAATACCTGAGAACTAAAAATACCTAGAAGATCCAAAAGACACAATAGGACTATCTCCGACCCATGGAAATTCCACATCATGTAAAATGTGACTTCAGGTTGCCAACCCCCCCCCCCCAAACACACACACACACACGCACACGCACACGCACACGCACACGCACACGCACACGCACACACGCACACACACTGAGGTATTTGGGGTCTTTAAGAGTCTTCAGGGTCTTTTGGGTCTTTTTTGGTCTTCAGAGTATTCGGATCTTCAGGGCCTTTTAGTTATATTGGGTCTTTTGGGTCTTCAAGGTATTTCAGGGTCTTTGAGGTATTTTAGATCTGTGGGGTCTTTTGGGTCTTCTGCATCTTTTGGGTCTTTAAGAGTCTTCACGGTATTTTGAGTCTTGATGGTCTTTTTGGTCCTTGGGGCTCTTGTGTTTTCTGGGTCTTTTTGGTATTTTGGGTCCTTGGGGTTATTTAGTTACTTTGGGTCTTTGGGGTCTTTGTGGTCTTTTGGGTTTTCGGGGTTTCAAGGTGTTTGGGGTATTTTGAATCTGTGGGGGTGTTTTGGGTCTTTTCGGTATTTTGGGTCTTCAGGGTATTTCGGGTCCTCGGGGTTATTTAGGTCCTCAGTGTCCTTTGGGTTCTCCGGGTTGTTTTGGGTCTTTGGGAACGTTGGGGGGGCTTTTGGGTGTTCTGGGTGCTTCAGGTAAAGTGAAGTATTTCATGTTCCAATTGTGAGAGACATCAGGTCATTTGTCCAACCAATGGGTGTAAAGTGGACATACATACATAATCACATGCACTTGCTCCATTATATATCTGAGTCCGTGGGGGATTTTGAAGTAAAAGCAGTTGATATGTTTTTATTTCATCCACTTTACTTTATGGGGTGTTTTTTGCAGACAGAGCCCTCAGTTGTCTATACACCGCCCAAAACAAAAGTATGTGTCAGAATAACGTGTTGTGTGCTTGGAACAAGATCCCCCATCGGAGGGGGGGGGGGCACTCTGATCGTCTTGATAACTCAGCAATCACCAAAACTGCAAATTAATTTTTTTTTAACACAAAACTACCAAACAAAATGTGATTTCCGTTTTCGCACTTTGTCCAACAATCGCATGTTTCTCGTTCACCGAGAATGATGTGTTGTTACGCTTGGCCAATCACATGCTTTGTAATATACTGTACACGCATCTACTGTACATGCTGTTGGACCCCGACATTCGCGGGGGATACATTGTTGAAAAATGCCGCGAATGTCGGGTCCGTGAATGTGAGGATGTTGTTTTTTAAATTATTCATTGACTTGTTTATTTATTTTTGTGTGGTGTAGGCTCATGGAAGAGCGATAACACAGAACAAATCAGAACATAACATAACGAAGGGAAGAGCAGGAGAAAGGGGGAAAACCAACAACAGGACGGAGGGAGAAAGGAGACGGAGACGGACAAACAGGGGATGCAGGTAACGAGTCGGGGAAAGGGAGAACACAAAGTGTGGACAATATGGATACATAATCAAAATTGTGTTCGACCAGTTTGTGATTTGCTCAAGGTCTGAGGAGAGGGGAGAGTCTGATGCCTGTCTGTCAGAAGGATGAGAGATGTCATGGCAAAGTGTGGAGCCATCAGTAAAGAGATAAAGAGGATTTTCCAGAGAGTCAGTGACATCATTGATGAAGATTAGGTATAACATGGGGCCCAGAAAACTGCCTTGGGGGTCCTCCAGCCTTGACAGGGAGAGGAGAGGAAAGGGTTCCATTGAGAGCCATACATTGTCTACGAGAGGAGAGGAAGTCAATAATCCAAGAGTAGACCCAATAGGTAGACAGTTTGCAGGACAGGGCAGGATGCCAGACTGTGTCAAAAGCTCGAGATATTTCCAGAGAGAAGGCCTTGATCTCATGTCTGATATTGAGGGCTTCCACCATTGTTTGGAGAGTGGACGCAGCATGTTCAAGGTGGAGTGACCAGGTCTGAATTTGAATTGATGATCTAAGATGAGGCTGTTGGAGAAAAGGAATGATCTTGTGTCAACTGTGATGATGGATGACATGATCTTGCTGATGATTGGAGGTAAGCTAATTGGGCTGTCATAAAGGAGATCCGTTTTTGCACCTTTTTATGCCTCCGCTGACAAAGTCACGTTATGCATTATATTTTGTGATTGTCTGTCTGTCCGTATATACGTCCGCTTATCCAGTTGACACAAATTTTCACTGTGAGTGACTACTTATGTGGAATGCTTTAACGATAATTATGACAACATAGGTCATGTGGTGTGGCAGCCATGTTCAAAATTGGCAAAACTTTGGACTTCTGCATCTCTAAAATCGAAACTTGGCACATGTGAAGTACTCCGCAGGGGAAATATGTGTGATTTCCTTGATGATGGAATAGGTTGCTTTGTTATGATGTCACAGTTGAATACGTCAAATACTTTATCCAATCAGTACAAACATGTTTGAGGACATTCTCGGGCTAAATTGTATGGCGGAAATATTGATGACATCATCGATCACCTGGTGGGCAGCTATATATTTTCTTTTTTGACATCAACTTCAAAAATCTCTGACACGGCTGAACAGATGAAATGATCTTTGTTGCATGACTGGCTTTGTTGAATGATCTGAGGTTACTTTGGTTGGATTTCCCTTCCAGGAGGAGAATGCAAGTTGTTTTGGAGAAGCAGCCTCACCACAGGATTCAGAGAACCATGAGCGGGATGACGGGTAAGATAATTGAGGACGAGATGGGATGAATATTTGCATGAGAGCAGTTTTCTGTGTAAGAATTCAAGGTTGAATTAATAACAGCGGTGGTGGATATAGGAGACCAGTTTTGAAGTGTTAAAAAAACAAAGTGTGAATACGTGAAGTGTGAATATCGAAGCAGGTCACAATTTATGACCCACAAATACGAATAGTGGGACCACGAATGCCAGGGTCTCACAGAACATAAAGTTGAATTTTCTGCCTTTCTTTCAATCAAAACAATCGGCTCCACCGGTGGGAACCCCGTGACATGACTAAGTGTTGGAATCCTCTTGGCAAATGGAGATGGAAGAAAACATTTTGGAGCCTACAGGGTAGGGTGTTCAGGGTGGGGGGGGGGAAGACCCTAATTCTCTCAATGTAAATGTGTATTATGCAGCACCACCCGTTGGAAGGCAGGGTTTCAAATCATCTTCTTATTTCTGAACTCTAAATTCCTTCTGCACAAGGTGCGGGTACCTCTGCTGGCAACACGTAAAACTTAAATTGTGCTGGTGATCATCGTGGTGTACATGTTGTCTGACTCCAGCCTTTCTGCTGACGATTCAGAAGGAAATTGTTCAGGTTGTTGTTGTATGCATATTGTTACCACTCACAGTAAAGTGACTCCTTTCGGTGAGAAATGTATTACCAAATTTAGAGAGTACACCAACCTGTGGAAAGAAATAAAGGTAGATGTGAAATGGAAAGCAAATTCACTGCTAATGCCGTCAACTTGGTGTTCAACAAAGAGAGGAATGCAGCTCGTGAGCTCGGTGAACATCTGCTGATGGAGTTGGAAGGTAAATCTTCGGTAAACCGACTCTCTTTCAAGTAGATGAATGAAACTGTGAACTGTGCACTCTCGTTGAGAACACACATAAATTAATTGCCACATTTGGGGTTCAACTCATGACATGTTGGGGCAATTGTTTGTCATGTGTTTGTTATGTTTATAAATATCAGCACGATGAGATAAGTGATGGAATCAGTTGAATTTTGATACATTCTCAGTCATGGTACAAAGACAAGTTAGAATGAAGATGTGACGATTGTCGGCATATTTACGTCGTGCAAAGCACCTGACAGTCTGTCAGGACAGGTACCCCTGCAACACTGGTTTTAGATTTCTATCATCAAATATACTCTGACCCGTTGATTTCTTCTTTCCTCTATTGTGTTGATAGCGATCACAAGTGAGCTCCACATATTTTAAGGCCAGGGTACCAAGGTAAACCATCTAACTTTGGCATATTTGGGGATGTTTGTATGAATTGGCCATATTACTGCCAGAACTGATCGCTCACCTCCATAATTCCTTGACCATTTGGTCAGTTGACACCAATACTTGATCATTTGACACCATTGTAACAGAATATCAAAAGCTATCACAGCAGGAATAGATCGGGACAGTTTTCAATGAGAACTCAACCAGGCAAGTTGACAATGGACATGTTATGTTGTTACACTAAAATGATCTGGTGAGTACATCACCTCATGATGTGAAAATCACAGTGAAAAACTCTCCACCACCTGATTGGACGGGACGTGTGCAGCCTCGTGATAACCTCCACCAACTACACTGTACAGGACGCGTGTGACGAGTCCTTTCATTCGAATCTGCATCTAGTAATTACATCTATCTTCTTTTCAACCCAAATTTATATCCAATCCTTTCCTTCAATCCACAAAACAATGCGGAGCAGGCGCAAATGCACGATAACAGACACGTGCGCAGCCCTGTGATAATCACCACCACACTGTGCGGGACGCACATGGCGCACATCTTTATTCGGGTCTGCATGCTGATTTACAACGCCGTCTCACCGTTGACCTTCGCTCGCCGCCTCGGCCACCAATATCTCCCACAAACGGCAGAGGTCATCCCGTACCTCCTCGCACCTCCACCTCGATGCAGTTGTCACCAAGAAGAGGCGCAAATGCACGGCCCAGATCGCTCGGGCCACGTGCCATGTGGATGGAACAAGCACATTGACCAGCACCAACCGCAGAGTACCGGAGGTGCCCAAACGGGTATGCAGAACCAACGTGACCCTCGGCCGGTCGCTGGAATGAGGCCCAGGAGTTTGGTGCAAGCGATTCATGTTGCGGTGTTCAGTGCAAGACAATTACACAGCTCGACCATGTCTCGCCGGATGTACGAATGAGACCAGATCCAGCCAAAGGGGTCGGGCAGCGCGGTGCCAGGGTCCAATAGCAGCATACGCTTCAGCTGATGACGCATCGCTTTGGGTCGGCACCCCCACCCTACACCATGGGGCTTATAAAAGGCGGATTGCGAAGTGAAAAGGCGGATAAAGGCCTGTTAGCCCCACCTATTCTCTCGACCAGTGCAAAGCACGCGCTGAACCCAGCATAGTAACCAAGCAGGAGACAACATGCCAACTCTCAAGGTGGGATCGCTCAGCGGAGTGTCCCCCAAAGTGTGCGGGGCAGCGCGGCCGGCCGACCGTGCAAGGTATGCTGATCACGTGGCCAGAAGTGTGTCAAAATGGCAGAGTTGGTAAATGGCCGTGAGCCCTCATCTCCTCTCCTTTCTTCTGATGAACTCTTCTTCATCGGGGTGTGTGTGTGTGTGTGTGTGTGTGTGTGTGTGTGTGTGTGTGTGTGTGTGTGTGTGTGTGTGTGTGTGTGTGTGTGTGTGTGTGTGTGTGTGTGTGTGTGTGTGTGTGTGTGTGTGTGTGTGTGTGTGTGTGCGTGTGTGTGTGTGTCTGTGTTTGTGTGTCTGTGTGTGTGTGTGTGTGTGTGTGTGTGTGTGTGTGTGTGTGTGTGTGTGTGTGTGTGTGTGTGTGTGTGTGTGTGTGTGTGTGTGTGTGTGTGTGTGTGTGTGTGTGCGCGCGCGCGCGATGGCGCCTGTCCTCGCCTGAGTTAAGAGTGTAGAAGATATATCGGGATAAGTCTGCTCTGTGTCCGCTATTGTAAATTGCTTGTCTTGTTGTCGCACCCCACAAATTCCTTACTATCCCTGATTGCATAAAATAATAATTCCATTCATTGCGCCATATACTTTTCCTCGCCTGTCTGTTAATAAATGCTTGTGGAGAAATGTTCCCAGTTCGTTTTTCTCTTTTCTTTCATTGGTCCAGCATAGTCCGTATGAATGAAAGATGAAATGAAATATTCCCAGAAGAAAGGGTATTTTTCTTTTATCCTGCTTGTTCAATTATTTCCTCCATTCATCCCGACTTCCATCTGTTGTTCTTGCATTAGTTGAGTTTCTAAAAGTTTCATTGATGGAAATTTCTCCCATATGTGCGTACGTACGGAATGTATCTGTGTTAAAGATTCTCCTTTGTTTGCTGAACCTGAGTGAGATTTGTTGTTTTTTGTATACACTGTTGAAGTTCACATGAGAGTTAAAACATGGCTTTAGAATCCTTACAGCCCAATATATAAACATAAATATCACACTATACACGTAAATTGAGTGCATTTCCACCATAGTACCAAGACTTCCCGCTTTGATCGGACACATGACCCTGACCCATAACGTTGATTATTATTCAATTGAATTCAGAATGGGATTAAAACAAATTCAACTCTAATCAAATGAAGGAACAAATTGGTACAGTCCTCCGCATTGGAATAATCAGAAGGAACTCAAACAAAAAAAAGTCATCAGGAGGAACCTGGACAGGATTCACATTTCAGATGCTACTCCTCCACCCTCAAATCCATCCAGGTGCAACCAAGTGAGCCTTATTAAAAAAACAAAAAAATCCCGGATCAAAAGATTAAATACATTTTCCCTGCTGTCCTTCCTGAAAGTCCCTGTAGTGTCCATCTTGTTTTATTTACCCCATGTACCCCGTCCCAACCCTCTCCCTTCCACAGATCTCATGTCTCTGTTCCACACTGTTGTTTCCTTCCCTCTCCCACCCTCTTCTCCCCTGCTCCCCTTGTTGTACGTTCTTTGTGCGAGCTCTCATAAGAGCCTCGACAGTATTTACAAAACAAAAAAAACGGTCGCATAAAAAATCTTCTCTTGACACACGAGTCAGAATGCCACCAAATTTGGGTTGCAACATTAGGACAGGAGAGGGATGTTAATTAATTCGTGGAAGTCATGCTGATCACGTGGCCAGAAGTGTGTCAAAATGGCAGAGTTGGGAAATGTTTGCGAAAATCACGTAAATTCCTTCAAAAATCTTCCTCTCCAGATTCACCAGTCAGAATGCTACCAAATTTGGGTTACGATATTAGGACATGGCACAGATTAGCTCGAGGTCCAGTGGTCTTATTTTTTTCAGTTCCATGCAAAACTATTTTATTGTAAATTGTTCATTTCTGTATTTTGATTTGCAAAGTGTTTTTTTTAATGTTTGTTCATAAATATAATTTTCATGTTAACAGTCAAAATGACTGTAATGTGACAGTTCTCGGTATGATGGTCCAGAGGCACGTCTCGTGAAGGACGTCCAGTTTGCCAGAATTCGTTGATGGACGTTAAAGATTCCATGGTGTCCTTCGTGAAGAGTAGGCGAGCTATCGCCAGCACCCAGAACAAATTACAAATTATTCCCCAATTTTATCGAACATCAGGCCTTGCCAGCTGGTTTGTGAAGACTTGGTCCAAGCTTCTCCTGGTCGACGGCACAAGAAAGATTGGATAATGGTGACCGCTCTTTTCTACCCGGGTCTTCTCGATCAGATTCCCGAGTTTGCATCTGATTGACATGACGTCAAAGTGTTTGGTTGAATATGGTTTGAGTATGGGGTTGAAGGACAATCTTTTAACACTTCTGTGTGTTCACAACTGTTTATTTTTCACCTTTAAAAAACTCGAAAAAGATTTTTAATAAAAGAGTAATTATGTCTCTTCCATTGGAATTGTAGACGGTAACTTGCAAACTGAGCCTCCAGGACGTTTCATAGAAACATTTCAAAAAAATAAAAAATAGAAGTTGCCGGGAGTTGAAATTCGCTGCACTTTATGTGCAACACGCACAGAGTAAAACGAGTATTCTTTTACATCCAGAGGATGTCTAATAAGTATAGAAGATACAGCACACCTGACACTAGGCCGAGGCTTCAGACTTTGGGATGCTCATGTGTCTGTACGGTTGAAATTTATCATTGCAGAAGATA
Source organism: Eptatretus burgeri (assembly GCF_056783735.1). Lineage (NCBI taxonomy): Eukaryota > Metazoa > Chordata > Myxini > Myxiniformes > Myxinidae > Eptatretus > Eptatretus burgeri. The sequence continues at coordinate 97,496,712 of NC_140962.1, read as the reverse complement.
AATAAAATAGGATCACATTTATACATGTAGTGTTTTAAAATAACACTTTTTCTTGCCACGAAACATCATGTCTTCCTCAATTCCTGTCACCTTGAAAATTTCGAAAAAAATAATTCCACAAACACAGATAAAGTCAAATGAGGAAGTTCACCATAACATGCAATTTCCGACTCCGATTCACACGTTGAGTTATTTCCGCCGCAGAGTGCCTCAGTCCTGCCAGCACAACTCACGTGTGTTCACCTCATCCTTCGGGTCTGTCGATCCTTCGATTCCCATCACGGTGTCCTTTTGCATGAAGGCTCGTGCAGATTATTAAAGAGATCAAAGGAAATCTTTCCTGAAACACAATCTTCATGAGTTTTAATCAACCTGATTATGATCGGCTCCACACGTTTACAACCGCTCTGGACATGATCACCTCGTTCACTCAGAGTTAAATGGAGGACGGGACGATGGAAACACACAGCTCATCACATATCACCCTCTCTACACGTCGCTCTCGCGGGTTTATATTGTAACACAGAATAATCCCGTGTCTTCCAGCAAATGCGATTCGAGTCCATTCTATAAGTTTCGTCTGAGAACATTCCAGCACCTTCACTAATCTCACCAGACAGTTTGCAGAACAATCCCGCCATCTGGAGTTGAAATTATTTCATTACATCAAACACTTTATATTATCTATCCATAATTCCAGCAATCTCTGTGTGTGTCTGTCTGTCTGTCTGTCTGTATGTATGTCTGTCTGTGACCGCTGTTTCTCGACGACCGCCAGTCCGATCGGATTGAAACTTGCCAGGAATATTGCCGGGGCCCGCGGATGTGCCTTTTCGAGGTTTGATGTCAATCAAACGAGCGATTCCCTAGTTACGGCCATTTATCTGTCGACCAATGACAGGACACGGTGCTGTGACATCACAAATGACGTCACAGTTAATTTTTTTTTTACACGATTGACGTCACAATTATTCTTCTTCTTCGTTTGGTATGACGTCACAATCAACGCTGGGGACCTGAGTATGTGCCTTTTCAAGGTTTGATATCGTTCTTCATCCATTTTAGCTGTTTCCCAAGTGTTTCCCAAGGTATGAAAGCTGTTTTTTCTCAAGGTTTGAATTAATTGTTCAAATTATTAATTAATCCCAAGGTTTGAATTTTTCCAAGGGAAACAGCTGTTTCCCAAGGGTTTGAAAGCTGTTTTTTTTCCCAAGGTTTGAATTAATTGTTGTGCTTGGTAGACATTTGTGAATACATTTACAGAGAGAGGAGGGGGGAGAGAGGAGGGGAGTGAGGGGGGAGGGGGGGACAAGAGAGAGAGGGGAGGGAGGGAGGGAGTGAGAGAGAGGGGGCATCACAATTCAAGAGAGTGGGAGAGAGGAGGGGGCGAGAGAGGGGGACGGGAGAGGGGATGAGAGTGGGGGGGAGAGAGAGGGGGAGAGGAGGGGGGAGAGGAGGGGGGAGAGAGGGGGCAAGAGAGGGGGGCGAGAGAGAAGGCGTCACAATTCTTCTTCTTCTTCTTCATTTGATATGACGTCACAATTGACGCTGGGGACCTGAGTACATTTCCCAGGTGTTTCCCAAGTTATGGCCATTGATGATACGGTTGGTCCGATCGAATTGAAACAATTCCACAATCCAGTCGTCGTTTACGAGAGCGAAGGAACGAAGCTTCACCTACGGGCACGCACCGAAGGGCACACACCTGCATTTACAAGCATTTAAATGAACACAACATGTTGCTTTGAACTGACAAATAGTAAACCTCTAGTAACATTCTCTGGTAACCCAGAGGTTGAGAGAGTCTTTGCTTGCATATCTCCTTCAACCCAGGAATAAGGTAATAAACTTGAATATGATGAACAATATGTGAGTTTTAATGATTTTGAGATTCCCAAAAAGGATGTTTCCTCTGGTTTGGAATTCACGTTCCACACAGAGCCACGATACTCATTTTTATGGTACTTTCCTGAAAAGGGTTCTCAATATTTCGTACATCCCTATATTTTCAATGTTAACATTTCATTTCATGTTCGGGACATCTCAAGGCTTCAGAAAAATACAATCTTGTTCAGGGTGCGTTCAGTTATCAAGTTTCTTATGGAGTGCTTACCAAGTGGCTTAAGCACTCAAGCAAGCACGCCATTGTTAACGGTTGCTAAGGAACAGCTAGCTTGCTGCTCGGTCACGGAACACGTCACAGAAGACAGGGATCGGCACTCATTTGATCCGCACACGTGAGCCTGTGCAGTCCACAAGAAACTCGGGAATCGAGAGAGGTTCAGGTGTATATGACGTCCCTGAACATCAAGTTCCAAAATAATCCTTCAAGTACCCAGTGGGTGAGATAAATCCTGACAGAATGGCCGGCAGGTATGAAAACTTGTCTTTAAGCTATCTCACCTGGGTTTGAATCCGGATGCAGTGGATTGTGGATCAAACAATGAAATCTGTTATTTTTGTGACCCCCTCTCGTCACTGCTGGACTTAATTTGTGCTGGAAATTATTTATAAATATATCTATATCAATGTCATCCTTGTAATGGAGTGAAGTGTTTGTTATCTCGTCCAAGACGAGGGGTCAACAGTTCACAATACTCAGCTATACTGTGCTTAGTATACATGACTGCATTGTGATACCTTTGAGCTCACAATGAGGAGAGAATGAGTACAAATTAGAGGGTTTAAAATTGATGCCAAGACCATCAAGTATTTGCTTCGCTGCCCAAGGTACATCACCGAACAGGATTGGTCCAGTGCTATCACGTGCCAACCACAGAACAGACCAGTGACGACAGGTTTACTATATCTTTCTTTCTATATAACGGAGCAAGTGTGTGTGATTATTTATGTATGTTGGTGGTATACCCGCAATTCACCCATTGGTTGGACAGCTTACCTGACGTCACCCACAATTGTCTCCTAAAATGCTTAAACTAAAGTATCCAGAGGAACCAAAAGACCTCCAACCCCCCCCCCCCACCCCGAGGACCCAAAACATCCCTGAGAACCCAAAGGACCCTGAAGACCGAAAATACCCTGAAGACCCTGAAACACCCAAAACACGCAAAATACCAAAAAGACCTAGAAGACCCATAAAAACCCACAGACCCAAAATACAGAAAAGACCCTGAAAGACCGTGAAGACCAAAACACCACAAAGAACCAAAATACCTTAAAGACCCAAAATACCTTGAAGACCCTTGAAGACCCAAAATACCCCAAAGACCTAAGATACCCAAAATAACACAAATACGAAAAATACCTCAAAGATTAAAAAGACCCAAAAGACCCGGAAGACCGAAAAGACGCTAAAAACCCAAAATATCTGAAAAACCGAAAAGATGCCAAAGACCCAAAACCTCGAAGACCCAAAATTCCCAAAGACCCTGAAGAACCAAAAGACCCCAAAGACCCTGAAGACCCAAAATAACCTGAAGACTCAAGGACCTAAAAGATCCAGGGGATCCAAAATGACTGAGGATACAAAACACCACGAGGATCCAAAAGACCCAGGGGATCCAAATTACCTGAGGGCACAAAAGACCACGAAGACCAAAATACCTGATCAAAATACCAAGGAGATCCAAAAGACACAATAGGACTATCTTGGACCCATGGAAATTCCACATCATGTAAAATGTGACTTCAGGTTGCCAACACCCCCCCCCCCCCCACACACACACACACACACACACACACACACACACACACACACACACACACACACACACACACACACACACACACACACACACACACACACACACACACACACACACACACACACACACACACACACACACACACACACAGTGAGGTATTTGGGGTCCTTAAGATTCTTCAGGGTTTTTTAGATTTCAGGTCTTTGGGGTCTTCAGGGTGTTTTGGGTCTTTTTTGGTCTTCAGAGTCTTTGGATCTTCAGGGCCTTTTTGTTATATTGGGTCTTTTGGGTCTTCAACGTATTTCAGGGTATTTTAGGTATTTTAGGTCTGGGGGTCTTTTGGGTCTTCTGCATATTTTAGGTATTTTGGGTCTTTAAGAGTTTTCACGGTATTTTGACTCTTGATGGTCTTTTTGGTCCTTGGGGTCTCTTGTGTTTTCTGGGTCTTTGAGGTATTTTGGGTCCTTGGGGTTATTTAGTTATTTTGGGTCTTTGGGGTCTTTGTGGTCTTTTGGGTTTTCGGGGTTTCAGGGTGTTTGGGGTATTTTGAATCTGTGGGGGTGTTTTGAGTCTTTTCAGTATTTTGGGTCTTCAGGGTATTTCGGGTCGTCGGGGTCATTTAGGTACTCAGTGTACTTTGGGTTCTCGGGGTTGTTTTGTGTCTTTGGGAACGTTGGGGGGCTTTTGGGTGTTCTGGGTGCTTCAGGTTAAGTATTTCATGTTCCAATTGTGAGAGACATCAGGTCATTTGTCCAACCAATGGGTGTAAAGTGGACATACATACATAATCACATGCACTTGCTCCATTATATATCTGAGTCCGTGGGGGTTTTGAAGAAAACGCAGTTGATATGTTTTTATTTCATCCACATTCCTTCATGGGGGTTTTTTTTTTGCATATCCAGAGCTGTCAGTTGTCTATACACCGCCCAAAACAAAGGTATGTGTCAGAATAACGTGTTGCGTGCTTGGAACAAGATCCCCCATCGGGGGAGGGGGGGGTACTCTGATCGTATTGATAACTCAGCAATCACCAAAACTGCAAATTAATTTTTTTTAACACAAAACTACCAAACAAAATGTGATTTCCGTTTTCTCACTTTGTCCAACAATCGCATGTTTCTCGTTCACCGAGAATGATGTGTTGTTACGCTTGGCCAATCCCATGCTTTGTAATATACTGTACACGCATCTACTGTACATGCTGTTGGACCTCGACATTCGCGGGGGATACATTGTTGAAAAATGCCGCGAATGTCGGGTCCGTGAATGTGAGGATGTTGTTTGTTAAATTATTAATTGACTTGTTTATTTATTTTTGTGTGGTGTAGGCTCATGGAAGAGCGATAACACAGAACAAATCAGAACAAAACATAACGAAGGGAAGAGCAGGAGAAAGGGGGAAAACCAACAGCAGGACGGAGGGAGAAAGTAGACGGAGACGGACAAACAGGGGATGCAGGTAACGAGTCGGGGAAAGGGAGAACACAAAGTGTGGACAATATGGATACATAATCAAAATTGTGTTCGACCAGTTTGTGATTTGCTCAAGGTCTGAGGAGAGGGGAGAGTCTGATGCCTGTCTGTCAGAAGGATGAGAGATGTCATGGCAAAGTGTGGAGCCATCAGTAAAGAGAGAAAGAGGATTTTCCAGAGAGTCAGTGACATCATTGATGAAGATTAGGAATAACATGGGGCCCAGAAAACTTCCTTGGGGGTCCTCCAGCCTTGACAGGGAGAGGAGAGGAAAGGGTTCCGTTGAGAGCCATACATTGTCTACGAGAGGAGAGGAAGTGAATAATCCAAGAGTGGAGTTGGCCTTGGATTCCATAGTTAGACAGTTTGCAGGGCAGGGCAGGATGCCAGACTGTGTCAAAAGCTCGAGATATTTCCAGAGAGAAGGCCTTGATCTCATGTCTGATATTGAGGACCTCCACCATTGTTGGGAGAGTGGAACCAGCATGTCCAAGGTGGAGTGACCAGGTATGAATCTGAATTAATGATCTGAGATGAGGCTGTTGGAGAAAAGGAATGATCTTGTGTCAACTGTGATGATGGATGACATGATCTTGCTGATGATTGGAGGTAAGCTAATTGGGCTGTCATTAAGGAGATCCGTTTTTGCACCTTTTTACGCCTCCGCTGACAAAGTCACGAGATGCATTATGTTTTCCGATTGTCTGTCTGTCCGTATATACGAACGTACATCCATAACGACATCCGTCCATGTGAATTTTGTTTTCTCTGCAACCGCTTATCCAGTTGACACGGAATTTTCACTGTGAGTGAATACTTATGTGGAATGCTTTTATGATAATTATGACATCATAGGTCATGTGGTGTGGCAGCCATGTTCAAAATTGGCAAAACTTTGGACTTCTGCATCTCCAAAATCGAAACTTGGCACATGTGAAGTACTCCGCAGGGGAAATAAGTGTGATTTCCTTGATGACGGTATTCTTTTACATCCGGAGGATCTCTAATAAATAAAGAAGATATAGCACACCTGACACTAGGCCGAGGCTTCAGACTATGGGATGCTCATGAGTCTGCACCATTGAAATGTAACATCCCAGAAGATATATAAAATAGGATCACATTTATACATGTCGTGTTTTAAAATAACACTTTTTCTTGCGACGAAACATCATGTCTTCCTCAATTCCTGTCTCCTTGAAATTTTTCGAATAAAATAATTCCAACCTGTCATTTTTACCGGCTTTGATACCAGTATATACCAGCAGGATACCCGTCATTGACAGATTTGAGATAATTGGCTTTGCTTCTCACTGATTGAATCAGGCTTATTTTATGAGAGAACTTCTGGGTATATTACATTCGTTATTCGTCCATCATATGCATATATCAACAATTTCTTTCCAGTCCCAACTCTGGAACATCTGATATTAAGCTGGCCATGTGTAATACATGGTTGGGCTAGATAGAGTCCTGCTTGGTGCAGCGTTTGTCCTTGTGCCTTGTTTATCGACGTGGCGAATGATAGAGATACCGGGAATTTGAGCCGCTTGAATTTAAATGGACAGTCACTGGGAATGAGTGGTATATGATGAGGAATCAACACATTCTCTCCTGAGAACTCCCCGATGGACATCGTCGCTTCTATGAGATTTTTTAATCAGCTGCCGCATGACCAACCGAGTTCCATTGCACAATTTCGGGAAATCCAGATCGCGAAGAAGCATGATTGGTGTCTCGACTTTCAATTTCAGCTCATGAGGTGACATGTCCGAAGGATGTAGCGAGATCAGAAACTCGACAGGGTCGTGTACAATTTGATATATGTCCAGAACAGTGTTAATCCATTTAAAGGTGACTTCTTCACTGGGCACACGTTCCGAAAGTCGTTCATTCAGTGTATGAACGACGTCGTTTTGTGGGGCTAGTATTGTCTGTTGTGACAATGAATCGGTCTCCATAATTTGTGAGAAATAGGGGCAATACCTCAGGGCGCTCACCTGGTAGAACAATGATACCGAGGAGGAAGTCAACGTGGCACAGAATCAGCAAAATGTATCAATGAACCAATGTTATAGCAAATACCTATTTTGGGGAGCAAACCCCTGCCCTCAACCGCTCTGCTCAGCATCCACCCATAAGCCAATCTCAGCCATCTCCATCACAGATTTCCAACCATCACATTAAAAGTGACACATTTCTCAAATTGTCCATGTCCACTCGACCTGGATTTTCTTCCTTGTTTCGGAATTGCAGAAAATACAATCTGTACTTCAACAAGACATTGTCACCTTTATCTGAACTGCTTCCACTTGCTCTGGTGGAACATGGATGGTTCACATGAATCAGATTGTTTAGCAAGGTGGATGAGGATTCGTTGTGTCGGGATGATGGTGGATACGTGCGCACCTTCGGGGTTTCCTTCCCTTTGATGCGCGTATATTGCTCGTGGTGCTGAGAACCCGGCATGTCCTCGAACTAATACAACCAAGCATTGAGCTTTCCAAGTCTGGATGAACGTTCAGGTGAGCTCCCACTCAAACAGGATCTTTGTCAGTTGGTGTCTGTGACCTCACAGTGTCGTTACAATGACCACATCAACAGCGTAACGTTTTTGAAACTTGCTTTTCAAACAAAGAGATACAAAGTCAAATGACGAACTTCACCAGAACATGCAATGTCCAACTCCGATTCCTGCATTGTGTTATTTACGCCCCCCAGTGTCCCAGTCCTGCCGGCATAACTCACGTGTGTTCACCTCGGCCTTCGGGTCTGTCGATCCTTCGATTCCCATCACGGTTTCCTTTTGTGGGGCAAAGAAGAATTTTGCCTCTCAAGGAATACTGGATCCCATTGACCAGAGTCGAAGGGCCAGGCTTTTTGACAGAGCTGAGATGTTTAGGGAGTTGAGGCGTAAAACGGTACGTGCACTAAGGGTGGACAAGGAGGCCTATGTGCGAGGAATCTGAGACGGTAGAGCATCACCTGTGGTCAAGTGATTCTCGTCCTGTTTACAGGGGAATTCGTGCATTGTTTCCTCCAAGCCCATCCCTCGGTGTACAGCAGTTAGGGCGGAGGGTGGTAGGCTCTTGACAGAGGAGTCTGAAGTGAAGTCCCGCTGGACCGGTTACTTTGAGTGGCTGTACCAAGCTGATCCACCAGCTGTCGCATTGGATGTCAGGGGTGTTACTATCCCTATTGCTGACCCTCCAATGAACTGCAAACCACCTTTGTTTGTGGAAACACATGCTGTGGTGAACTGGATGAAATGGGGTAACGCTCTTGGGATATATGGCATCCCCATTGAATTTGTCAAGGCTGCTGGAAATGCTGTACTCATGTCATTGCATGCAGTTCTTTGCTCTGCCTGGAACATGGGCATCATCCCAACTGAATGCAAGTGGGGCCTTGTTGACCCTCTCTGGAAAGGGAAGGGTAATCGCCAGAACTGCAACAACTACCGAAGGGTGACGCTGCTCTCAGTGCCAGGCAATGAATTTGCTCGGATAATTCTTGACAGGGTTCACAGCCATCTGCTTCAGCAGTCCAAAGGCTTTGCACCAGAGGTCAACGATTGACCCGATCCTTGCTCTTCGGGTCCTCACCGAATGCAGACCAGTGTTTTGGCAGGGGCTGCTTGCAGCCGAAGTTGATCTCTGCAAAGTGTTTGATTCAGTGAATCGGTATGTCATCTGGAGGATTCTCAGTCTTCGTCGGGTGCCACCAAAACGGATCATTCCGATGTCTGAACTACACTCTGGTGCTGAGAGTACTGTGAGATGTGTTGATACCATCTCCCACTTATTTCCACTTGTTACTGGAGTTCATCAGGGGTGTGTGTTGACCCCACACTTTGCAGTGCTTGTGTGAACTGGATTCTGGGGAGGATGTCGAGGAGATCAAGCTGCGGTGCATCGTTTGGGAATGTCAAGATTTCTGACCTTGATTTCACCGAGGATGCAGTCATCTTTCCTGAGAGTCTGGATATCCTTTTAGGGCCCCTCGAGGTACTGAATGAGGAGTCAGAGCCACCTGGATGATGGGTTTCCTGTGTCAAAGTTAAGATATAGGCTTTCAATGACATATTGGATGCTGCTGTCCTGTCTGTGCCTGTTTGTGGTGAGGATGTTGAGGTCGTGGAGAGATTCACTTTCCTTGGCAGTGATATTCATGTCTCTGCTGGCTGTGAGTCAGAGGTCAATAGACATCTGGGTTGGGCCTGGAGAGTCATGGATTCACTGGATCATGGAGTGTGGTGCTGTCGGTACCTGTGCAGGAGGATGAAAGTCCGAGTCTTCAGGTCCTTGGTGCTTCCAGTCTTGCTCTTCAGATGTGAGACTTGGTCTCTGTCCAGGGATCTGAGATGGAGACTTAATTCCTTTGGTACCAGATCTCTTCGGGAATCATTGGTATCGCTGGTCGGACTTTAAGTCCAACGAGCGGTCGCTGAGAGAGACTCAAATAAGATTTGTTACCTGCATAGTCCGTGAGCGTCAGCTATGGCTGTGTGGACGTGGGGCTCCTTATCCAAGTGGCTTAAGCACTCAAGCAAGCACCCCATTGTTCACGGTTGCTAAGGAACAGCTTGCTTGCTGCTTGGTAACGGAACACGTCACAGAAGACAGGGATCGGCACGCGTTTCATCCGCACCCGTGAGCCCGAACAGTCCACAAGAAACAGTAACTCTCCAATACATGACATACCTTAACATCAAGTTACATCATCCTTCAAGTACTCCAGTGGGTGAGATAAATGCTGACAGAATGGCGACAGGTATGAAAACTTGTATTTGAGCTTTCTCACCTGTGTTTGAATCCGGATGAAGTGCATTGTGGAGCAAACAATGAAATCTGTTATTTTTGTGACCCCCTCTTGTTACTGTTGATCTAAATTTGTGCTGAAAATTATTTAAAAAAAAAAAAAAATATATATATATATATATATATATATATATATATCAATGTCATCCATACGAAAATGGAGCGAAGTGTTTGTTATCTTGTCCGAGACAATGCACCAACGGTTCACGAAACTCAGCTATACTTTCCTTTGTATACATGACTGGATCGCGATACCTATGAGCTCACAATGAGGAGAGAATGAGTAAAAACTAGAGGGTTTAAAATTGAGCCAAGGCCGCCAAGTGTTTGCTATGTAGCTCAAGGTACATCACCGAACAGGATTGGTCCAGTGCTATCACGTGCCAACCACAGAACAGACCAGTGACGACAGGTTTACCCTATCTTTCTTTCTGTATTTATAACGGAGCAAGTGTTTGTGATTATTTATGTATGTTGGTGGTATACCCGCAATGCACCCGTCAGTTGGACAGCTTACCTGACGTCACCCACACTTGTCTCCTGAAATGCTTAAACTAAAGTAGCCAGAGGTACCAAAAGACCAACCCCCCCCCCCCCGGAGGACCCAAAACGACCCTGAGAACCCAAAAATACCCTGAAGACCCATAAACACCCAAAAGACTCAAAATACCTAAAAGACCCAGAAGACCCATAAGAACCCACAGATCCAAACTACATAAAAGACCCTGAAATACCGAAAAGTTCCCAAAAACCTAAAATCCCCATAAGACCCCAAAATACCTAAAAGACCCCGAAGACTGAAAACACCCCAAAGACATTTAAAGACACCAAAGACCTCAGAGACCCAAAACACCCCGAAGACCATAAATACCTGAAAGACCAAAATGACCCCAGACCTCAAAGACCCCAAAGACTCAAAAGACCCTGAAGATCTTTAAATCCCCAAAAGACAGCGAAGATCCAAAAATACCCTGAAGATCCAAAAGACCCCGAGAAACCAAAAGACCCCGAGTTCTGAAAAGACCCTGAGTACCCCAAAGACTTAACATGCTCAGAGGACTCAGAGGACCCAAATAACCCAGAGAATCCAAATGACCAGAGAACACAAAAGACGAGGGCCCAAAAGAACAAGGGAACCTAAAATACCGAGAGAACTCAAAATACCGAGAAGACCCAACGGGACTATCTGGGACCCATGGAAATTCTGCATCATGCAAAATGCGACTTCAGTTGCCAACCCCCCCCCCCCCACCGCCCCCACTTCGTCAAACATAAAGTGAGGTCTTTTGGATATTTGGGGTGTTTGGTTTTGGGGCTTCAAGGTATTTTGGTGTCTTTTGGGTCTTTTCGGTATTTTGGGTCCTCAGGGTCATTTAGTTATTTTGGGTCTTCAGGGTCTTTTGGGTATTTGGGGTCTGTGTGGTGTTTTGGGTCTTTATGGTCTTTTGGGATCTCGGGGTTGTTTTTGGTCTTTTAGGTCCTCGGGGGTGAACGGGTTTGGGTTCTCTGGGTGATTTTGGTGAAGTATTTCAGGTTAAAATTGTGAGTGTTGTCATATCAGGTCAACTGTCCACCAATGGGTGAAAAGTGGATATACATACATAATCACACACACTTGCTCCAAGATATATATATATATATATATATATATATATATATATATATATATATATATATATATATATATATATATATATATATATATATATATATATATATATACACAGGGTGAGTCAGGAGTAGTGCCCGATTTCTGTCAGTTGATTGTTTGTTTGCAATTTGTATTGTTGTACAAGAAGGTAGAAATAAATGAATGATATATTTATGTAAGTATTTATTCAAGAAAAAATTATTACGGAACTGCACCAAGCTGTTTTACTTGCAATTTTCAAAGTTCCCTCCCTCGTGGTCGATGCACAATTGCAGCTGAGCACGCACAGAGCGGCACACACGCCTGCAGAGTTCGATATCAATTTCCTCAAACTTTGCAGTGATTTGAGCCTTTAATTCCTGAATGGTACGAGGCTTTTCACGATAAACAAGGTCTTTCATGAGCCCCCAAAGAAAGAAATCTGGAGGTGTAAGGTCTGGGGAGCGTGCTGGCCACTCGATCGGACCGCGGCGGCCGATCCACTTTCTGGGAAAGTTTTCATCAAGCCACTGATGAACATAACATCCATAATGAGGTGGAGTTCCATCATGCTGGAAATAACAGTCCTGATCTTGTACCCTGGGCCAAAAGAAGGTTTGCAGCATATCCAGGTAAATTTCTGCAGTGACAGATCCCTCAAAGAAAAAGGGTCCAATTATTCCAAATGGAGATATGGCTGCCCAAACTGTCACTCCAGGTAAATTTACCTCCTTCTCAACTATCACTGTTTGGTTATTCGCAGCCCAGTTGACACAATTGTGTCTGTAAGGCCTAAGTCACATTTGCTCTACGGCGAGGATAAGGCGGCCGTACGCCCTCTGAATTGACAGAAACGTGCGGTGGCCTCAGGGTGGCCCTACGCCGTTTGGCTATCTTTTACAGGTCGTCGGGGTCGCCGTGGAATTATAACGCGGAGTTTGAACTTTTTATCATTTCTACGTTCGCTGTAGCAATTCGACAAGCCAAAAAAAAACTGGTAAACAAAAAAAATAAAAAAATAAAAAAATTAACCCATTCGTTACCGTCCGTCTGGTCGCACATTCGCTTTTGGGCCCCGCTGCAGTCGCCTTGCGGGCACCTTGAGGCTACCTTGCGTCTGCCTTGAAAATTATATGGCCGCCGCAGGGCCCCCTGAAGGTCCCCGTGCGACATCAAATCAAAGACCGTACGGCAACACCACGTTTCGGTCTCCACAATTTCTTAATACGCCGTGCGGCTCCCCGAAAAATAAAAACATATGTAACTGCTACATTGTGTGACCGTGGAAATACTGTGGCCGCCGTATAATTGTTAGTGGCCGTAGATTTTGGAGACCCCACAGCCGGTGTGGCAAATGTGACTTCGGCCTTCATTGTGCCATTAAGCTTAAAACATGCCTCATCTTACAACCAGATGTTGTCTCGCATTGTGTCCTCTTCGTTGAGTTTAGCTAAGAACTCTTCGCAAAATTGAAGACGGTGGTCGTCATCTCCATCATGAAGGGCATGCAGTAAGCGTGGAATGTAAGGTTTCCATCATTTCTGGTGAAGGATACGGATAACACTTGATTGGCTCACTTCCAACTCTGCAGATAAATGGCGAGTTGACTTTTGCGGACTTTGTTCCAGTCTTCTAATGGCTTCTTCAGCCTTAGCTACATTCGTTGCCGTTTTCGGATGACCGGACTTCTTTGCAGTGGCTACCGACCCTGTTACTTCAAATTTCTCGACAATCAATCGTATGTTTCTTCCCTGAAGTGGGTTAATATCGAATTCCTGTGCCAAACGAATTGCCGCCATCATTGGTTGTTCATTAAATTTGTAGTAATGTTTCACGGTCGCAATGCGTTGATTCATTGAAAGGTAATTCATGGTTCAATTTGGTGCAAATTCAGTAACTTTCCAAACTCGCAGCAATAACCTGCAAAACAAAATCAAAAATCAAAAATAAATTACGAAAATTAATAATCTGCAAGACAATTATTAACAACATGACTTCCCAGAAAGAATCTGACAGCCGAAAAAACAGAAATCGGGCACTACTTTTGACTCACCATATATATATATATATATATATATATATATATATATATATATATATATATATATATATATATATATATATATATACATATATATACATATACATATATATATATATATACATATATATACATATATACATATATATACATATATATACATATATACATATATATATATATATACATATATACATATATATACATATATATGTATTTATATATGGTAAAACTGCTATCACTGGTCTGTTCTGTGGTTGGCACGTGATAGCAGTGGACCAATCATGTTCGGTGATGTACCTCAGGCTGCGGAGCTCATACTCAGCGGCCTTGGCTCCACGTTTTAACCCCTCTAATTTTTGTTCTTTCGCTCATGATAGCGAGCTAAAAAGTCTTGCGATCCGGAGTCATGTATATTAAGTACGATATAGCTGAGTTTCATGGACCGTTGACGTGTCATCAAGGATACAACACTCAGCTCCATTATAGTATAGATGTTAAATTTAAAGATGGAACGGTAAATTTACAATCACTTCCCCCTTTCTTCACTTATCTTCACTACCCAATGTGCATTACAACATTGGCCTGGCGGAACAACGTTGGATCAACGTCAGAAGGAAACATTGGCCCGACGTTGGGTTGATGTTGGAAGCGTTGGCCCGACATTGGAAGGGAGCATTGGTCCCACGTAATTTGGTCCCATTGGGCCAAGGTTGGGCTGATGTCGTATTACCCTAAATCAAGTAGTAAATTTATCCACACAGTATCGAGCAACAAAGAACAGTTGTCAATGTTTTTATTCCAAATCAAAAACAAACACATCTTCAAAAATTTAAAATAAGCAGACAAGTAAAACAAGCAGCAAAATCAGGAAGAAAACAACATATTAAGATGATACAACATGCCCTGAAACATTGTTACATTTCCATCTAATTAATTTCTTTAATGTCCTTGATCTTCTTTCAACGCCACACATTACCACTCCTAAACCACTGCAGGGCCATGGAATCTGTGGGGGAAGAAAATATGAACAAAAGTCGGACAAACATTCATGCATCCACTTTCAAGACCATGACCAAAGCACAAAACCGTACAAATTTAGCACCCGCTGACCAAATATACCACGTACTTGTAAAACACGGTGATGCAGTATTCAAAAATATCCCTGTATCCAACAAAGTTGTGTTTCTTGCGTTGTATTGCAAAGAAAGTTACTTCTTCTTTGGGAGCTTTATCCCTCATGCGTGGGTCTCCACACCGACAACCAGTTGGGGTATCCGTGGAGAGATAATCCCTGCCATACTTCAATCGCCGCAAGGAAATCTCCAACAAACCTGGGATCGGTCATCATACTCCTGTATGCAGACTGAAAGGGTAGAAGACAGTACATCATATTAGTTAAGACGCAAAATGAAGAGAGACTAAACACAAGTGATTTCATACTTTCTCACATGTTCCATCTGTACAAACTATATTGTCGTGACATGTTTGCCTAATACTTCCCAATCCTCAAATGAGGATGGCTGTATATCATGGGACAAATGATCAGCCTCGGGCTGATCTTGTCGCACGTGAGAAGGACGATGATGAGTCGTTGCTTCTTGGTTTGCTGCAGCGTCCATCATCGTTGGAGGTGGTAATTCCAAAGCAGCAAAACAAGTAAGGAATGGAGGGTAAACAGGATGCTGGCAAAGAGTTCCAAAGTGATGCAGTATGGGGAAAGAAACCAGAGAGGATACCTCATCGCCATGGTTTAAATCACACAAGCGATGCGAAACAAACACTCCCGTCATGTTGTTAATCTCACAATCAACTCACACTCTCGGCTTTCTCTCTCTCACGATAATAAATTTGTGTGCCGGATGTCAGATGGTTTGCTCTACAGATGTGGATTTGAATAATGGCAAGTGGATTAGAACCCAGCATAACAAACTTTATTTAAATTTACGAAAATTTCTTCAAAATAAATTTAAATACAATAAAACAAATAACATTCAAAGAACAAAATCCAAGAATCATTCAAATTTAAAAAGTGAACTCCGCATTCAAATCAAATCAATCTTCATCAACAGCATCACTGTCTGAAGGGACATCAGAAAGGGCTTCATCAACGATAATCGTGGCCTTGGCACCTGTAATGGTATGAGAAACTGAATTAATAAAATATGTATATTGAATTACGCTCTCTTCCTCTCTCTTCCCCCTTCCCCCCATCTCCCACTCCGTCTGCACGTGTCATGTGAAGTTTGGCCTCGTCACTCCGGGCACCAAAGGTGCTTAGTGATGTTTCATGCCAAAGGCGATCACGGATTGTTCCTTCGTAGGTGCGGGCGCTTTCACCGCTGATGGCTCTGTTGCTTATGCTGAATCGACGTTTGAAGCGCTGCAGCCAACCATTGGAGGAACCAAACTCGCCGATGGACATGACCTCACCGAAGAACTTAGCCTTTGTTTGTAGTATGTCCTCGGTCACAGGGAGATTTTTCGCACGAACACCCGAAAACCACAGATACTGTACAATGCCTTCTCCATATGCTCATGACGAGCGTGGCGCAGCATCTTAGCGGATGACAAAATATCATCAGTCGCACTTATCCATTTTGTGGCATCGGCGACGATATCGCCAACTGTCCGGCGCTTAAGTTCAAGTTTCCACAGAAGAGAAAAATGATTAGCAATCTCTTGCTGGCTCGCAGACGAGTTCTCCTTTGCGTATTCGCATATCATGCGTTTCTGATCGAGTGTTAAACACAATCTCGGCCTCTTTCTTCCAGACATTCTGAACGAAATCTGTGAACTGAGCAGTCTCAATGCACGGCGTGAAGCAGACGGGACCAGCACGTGCTCCCGCTGACCATTCACCAATGATGACTAAGGATATTTTTAGATGATTGCACAATATTCGTGATGTGGCGAAGTACAACCGATCGCCGGCGGTTAGCGCCAGTGGATAAATGAGTGTGTTTTCAATTGTCATAAGTACTTATGTACTGGGAAAATTTGGGTGGATGGGGGTGGCGGATCGTAATTGAAAAATGCATTTTGGAAATTGGGAAACCCTGATTTCCAGGCGGAAGGCGAGGGTGGGTGGCGGTTAATTGAGGTTACACTGCAGTTATATTTCAGAATTGCAAATAATTATCTACAGTTTTCCATCCATTTCAATGTATACAAAGTTTATGAAGTGAAACCAATGTAATCAGATATGGTTATTTTGTCAATAGGGACTGGAAAAGTATAGAGACAACTTAAAGTCATCTATTTATTATGCATGCACTTGGAGGAGGGGGAAAGATTACAGTGAAAAAAAAATGTGGGATGCGAGGAGCGGGGAAGGAAGGATGTGAGCAGTGTTTGAGGGTGGGGTGTGAAAAGCAGGGAGAGAGAGGGGTTGAGGTGCAGAAAAGGAGTGGTGTGAGGAGTGGAATGAAGAGGTAGGACGGAGGTGTGGGAGTTTACAGTACGTACATAATTCAAGGTAAGATGAAGGAATACACTACATGCGGACAAGTGTGTCTAAGTCGATGGTAAAACAAAACCACACACGTTCAGGAATGTGCCAGGGTAGGGTGAAGCAGGATGTCCAAGATGAGACAATCTCTGGTACAAACAGCTGATCTGTGAGATGCACAGGAGAAGTCAGAGGTCAAACCAAAAATCAAGGAGGGGGGGGGG
>NC_140962.1:97442160-97478905 GCF_056783735.1 Eptatretus burgeri | reverse complement strand
CTTGACAAAATCACAAACTGGTCGAACATAATTTTGATTATGTATCCATATTGTCCACACTTTGTGTTCTCCCTTTCCCCGACTCGTGACCTTCATCCCCCGTTTGTCCGTCTCCGTCTCCTTTCTCCCTCCGTCCTGCTGTTGGTTTTCCCCCTTTCTCCTGCTCTTCCCTTCGTTATGTTATGTTCTGATTTGTTCTGTGTTATCGCTCTTCCATGAGCCTACACCACACAAAAATAAATAAACAAGTCAATGAATAATTTAAAAAACAACATCCTCACATTCACGGACCCGACATTCGCGGCATTTTCCAACAATGTATCCCCCGCGAATGTCGGGGTCCAACAGCATGTACAGTAGATGCGTGTACAGTATATTACAAAGCATGTGATTGGCCAAGCGTAACAACACATCATTCTCGGTGCACGAGAAACATGCGATTGTTGGACAAAGTGCGAAAACGGAAATCACATTTTGTTTGGTAGTTTTGTGTTAAAAAAAAATTAATTTGCAGTTTTGGTGATTGCTGAGTTATCAATACGATCAGAGTACCCCACCCCCCCCGATGGGGGATCTTGTTCCAAGCACACAACACGTTATTCTGACACATACCTTTGTTTTGGGCGGTGTATAGACAACTGACAGCTCTGTATATGCAAAAAAAAAAACCCATAAAGTAAAGTGGATGTAATAAAAACATATCAACTGCTTTTACTTCAAAACCCCCACGGACTCAGATATATAATGGAGCAAGTGCATGTGATTATGTATGTATGTCCACTTTACACCCATTGGTTGGACAAATGACCTGATGTCTCTCACAATTGGAACATGAAATACTTAACTACTTTACCTGAAGCACCCAGACGACCCAAAAGCCCCCCAACGTTCCCAAAGATCCAAAACAACCGCGAAAACCCAAATAAAAGGACACTGAGGACCCAAATGACCCCGAGGACCCGAAATACCCTGAAGACCCAAAATACCGAAAAGACCCAAAACACCCCCACAGATTCAAAATACCCCAAACACCCTGAAACCCCGAAAACCCAAAAGACCACAAAGACCCAAAATAACTAAATAACCCCAAGGACCCAAAATACCTAAAAGACCCAGAAAACACAAGAGACCCCAAGGACCAAAAAGACCATCAAGACTCAAAATACCGTGAAAATTCTTAAAGATCCAAAATACCTCAAAGATGCAGAACACCCAAAAGACCCCCAGACCTAAAAGACCATAAAATACATTGAAGACCCAAAACACCCAATATAACTAAAAGGCCCTGAAGATCAAAAGACTCTGAAGACCAAAAAAGACCCAAAAGACCCTGAAGACCCCAAAGACCTAAAATCTAAAAAAAACCCTGAAGACTCTAAAAGACCCCAAATACCTCACTGTGTGTGTGTGTGTGTGTGTGTGTGTGTGTGTGTGTGTGTGTGTGTGTGTGTGTGTGTGTGTGTGTGTGTGTGTGTGTGTGTGTGTGTGTGTGTGTGTGTGTGTGTGTGTGTGTGTGTGTGGGGGGGGGGGTTGGCAACCTGAAGTCACATTTTACATGATGTAGAATTTCCATGGGTCCGAGATAGTCCTATTGTGTCTTTTGGATCTTCAAGGTATTTTGAGTCCTCAGGTATTTTGGTCTTCGTGGTCTTTTGTGCCCTCAGGTCATTTGGATCCCCTGGGTCTTTTGGGTCCTCGTGGTGTTTTGTATCCTCAGTCATTTGGATCCCCTGGATCTTTTAGATCCTTGAGTCTTCAGGTTATTTTGGGTCTTCAGGGTCTTTGGGGTCTTTTGGTTTTTCAGGGTCTTTGGGGAATTTTGGGTCTTCGAGGTTTTGGGTCTTTGGCATCTTTCGGTTTTTCAGATATTTTGGGTTTTTAGCGTCTTTAGGTCTTCCGGGTCTTTTTAATCTTTGAGGTATTTTTCGTCTTTGCGTTGTTTTGGGTATCTTAGGTCTTTGGGGTATTTTGGGTCTTCAAGGGTCTTCGAGGTATTTTGGGTCTTTAAGGTATTTTGGGTGTTTTGGTTCTTTGTGGTGTTTTGCTCTTCATGGTCTTTCAGGGTCTTTTATGTATTTTGTGCCTGTGGGTTCTTATGGGTCTTCTGGGTCTTTTTGGTATTTTGCGTGTTTTGGGTGTTCAGGGTATTTTAGGTCTTCAGGGTCCTTTTCGTTCTCAGGGATGTTTTGGGTCCTCGGGGTGGGGGGGGGGGGGTTGCAGGTCTTTTGGTTCCTCTGGCTACTTTAGTTTAAGCATTTTAGGAGACAATTGTGGGTGACGTCAGGTCAGCTGTCCAACCAATGGGTGAATTGCGGGTATACCACCAACATACATAAATAATCACACACACTTGCTCCGTTATATAGAAAGAAAGATAGATATAGTAAACCTGTCGTCACTGGTCTGTTCTGTGGTTGGCACGTGATAGCACTGGACCAATCCTGTTCGGTGATGTACCTTGGGCAGCGAAGCAAATACTTGGCGGTCTTGGCATCAATTTTGAACCCTCTAATTTGTACTCATTCTCTCCTCATTGTGAGCTCAAAGGTATCACAATGCAGTCATGTATACTAAGCACAGTATAGCTGAGTTTTGTGAACCGTTGACCCCTCGTCTTGGACGAGATAACAAACACTTCACTCCATTACAAGGATGACATGGATATAGATATATTTTAAATAATTTCCAGCACAAATTAAGTCCAGCAGTGACAAGAGGGGGTCACAAAAATAACAGATTTCATTGTTTGCTCCACAATGCACTTCATCCGGATTCAAACCCAGGTGAGATAGCTTAAAGACAAGTTTTCATACCTGTCGGCCATTCTGTCAGCATTTATCTCACCCACTGGAGTACTTGAAGGATTATTTTGGAATTTGATGTAAAAGGGATATCATGTATACCTGAACCTCTCTCTATTACTGAGTTTCTTGTGGACTGCACAGGCTCATGTGTGCGGATGAAATGAGTGCCGATCCCTGTCTTCTGTGACGTGTTCCGTCAACAAACAGCCGTTTCTCAGCAACCGTTAACAATGGGATGCTTGCTTGAGTGCTTAAGCCACTTGGTAAGCACTCCATAAGAAACTTGATAACTGAACACACCCTGAATAAGATTGTATTTTTCTGAAGCCTTGAGATGTCCTGAACATGAAATGAAATGTTAACATTGAAAATATAGGGATGTACGAAATATTGGGAACCATTTTCAGGAAAGTACCATAAAAATGAGTGTCGTGGCTCTGTGTGGAACGTGAATTCCAAACCAGAGGAAACATCCTTTTTGGGAATCTCAAAATCATTAAAACCCACATATTGTTCATCATATTAAAGTTTATTACCTTATTGCTGGGTTGAAGGAGATGTGCAAGCAAAGACTCTCTAAACCTCTGGGTTAACAGAGAATGTTACCAGAGGTTTACTATTTGTCAGTTAAAAGCAACATGTTGTGTTAATTTAAATACTTGTAAATGCAGGTAAATGAATGATAAAAATTGACGGTGACATATTGTGAGTTTTGTGTTGCACGGATTTGTAAAATTAGTACGTGTCCAGAGGTGCGTGCCCGTAGGTGCAGCTTCGTTCCTTCGCTCTCGTAAACGACGACTGGATTGGGGCATTGTTTCAATTCGATCGGACCAACAGTATCATGAATGGCCATCACTTGGGAAACACCTGGGAAATATACTCAGGTCCCCAGCGTCAATTGTAACGTCATTTCAAACGAAGAGGAAGAAGAAGAAGAAGAATTGTGACGCCTTCTCGCTCGCCCCCCCCTCTCTCCGCCCTAATCTCGCCCCTCCTCTCCCCCTCTCTCTCCCCCCCACTCTCATCCCCTCTCCCGCCCCTCCTCTCTCCCACTCTCTTGAATTGTGATGCCCCCTCTCTCTCACCCCCTCTCTGCCTCCACTCTCTCTTGCCCCACTCCCCTCCTCTCTCCCCCCTCCTTTCTTTGTAAATGTATTCACAAATGTCTTCCAAGCACAACAATTAATTCAAACCTTGGGAGAAAACAGCTTTCAAGCACTTGGGAAACAGCTGTTTCCCTTGGGAAAATTCAAACTTTGGGATGAATTAATAATTTGAACAATTAATTCAAACCTTGAGAAAAAACAGTTTTCATACCTTGGGAAACACTTGGGAAACAGCTGAAACGGATGAAAAACGATATCAAACCTTGAAAAGGCACATACTCAGGTCCCCAGCGTCGATTGTGACGTCATATCAAATGAAGAAGAATAATAATTGTGACGTTATTCGTGATGTCATAGCACCGTGTCTTGTCATTGGTTGAGAGATAAATGGCCAAAACCTGGGCACTGCTTGTACGATTAATATCAAACCTTGAAAAGGCACATACTCAGGTCCCCAGCTTCGATTGTGATGTCATAGCAAACAAAGAAGAAGAAGAATTGTGACGTCAATTGTGCAAAAACAAAAAAAACATTAACTGTGACGTCATTCGTGATGTCATTGCACCGTCTCCTGTCATTGGTCGACAGATAAATGGCCGTAACTTGGGAACCGCTCGTCTGATTGACATCAAACCTTGAAAAGGCACATCCGCGGGGCCCCGGCAATATTCCTGGCAAGTTTCAATCCGATCGGACCGGCGGTCGTCGAGAAACAGCGGTCGCAGACAGACACACATACAGACAGACAGACAGACAGACAGACAGACAGACAGCCAGACAGCCAGACAGACACACACAGAGATTGTTGGAATTATGGATAGATAATATAAACTGTTTGATGTAATGAAATAAGTTCAACTCCAGATGGCGGGATTGTTCTGCAAACTGTCTGGTGAGTTTCGTGAAGGTGCTGGAATGTTCTCAGACGAAACTTTCAGTATAGACTTGAATCGCATTTGCTGGAAGACACGGGATTATTCTGTGTTACAATATAAACCCGCGAGAGCGACGTGTGGAGAGGGTGATATGTGATGAGCTGTGTGTTTCCATCGTCCCGTCCTCCATTTAACTCTGAGTGAACGAGGTGATAATGTCCAGAGCGGTTGTAAACGTGTGGAGCCGATCATAATCAGGTTGATTAAAACTCATGAAGATTGTGTTTCAGGAAAGATTTCCTTTGATCTCTTTAATCATCTTGACGAGCCTTCGTACAAAAGGACACCGTGATGGGAATCGAAGCATCGACAGACCCAAAGGATGAGGTGAACACACGTGAGTTGTGCTGGCAGGACTGAGACACTGGGCGGCGGAAATAACTCAACGTGTGAATCGGAGTCGGAAATTGCATGTTATGGTGAACTTCCTCATTTCACTTTGTTTGTGTTTGTGGAATTATTTTTTTCGAAATTTTCAAGGTGACAGGAATTGAGGAAGACATGATGTTTCGTCGCGAGAAAAAGTGTTATTTTAAAACAATACATGTATAAATGTGATCCTTTTTTATTTATCTTCTGCAATGATAAATTTCAACCGTACAGACACATGAGCATCCCAAAGTCTGAAGCCTCGGCCTAGTGTCAGGTGTGCTGAATCTTCTATACTTATTAGACATCCTCCGGATGTAAAAGAATACTCGTTTTACTCTGTGCGTGTTGCACATAAAGTGCAGCGAATTTCAACTCCCAGCAACTGAAATATTTTATTTTTTTGAAACGTTTCGATGAAACGTCTTTGAGGCTCAGTTTGCAAGTTACCGTCTACAATTCCAATGGAAGAGACATAATTACTCTTTTATTAAAAATCTTTTTCGAGTTTTTTAAAGGTGAAAAATAAACCGTAGTGAACACACAGAAGTGTTAAAAGATTGTCCTTCAACCCCATACTCAAACCATACTCAACCAAACACTTTGACGTCATGTCAATCAGATGCAAACTCGGGAATCTGATCGAGAAGACCCGGGTAGAAAAGAGCGGTCACCATTTTCCAATCTTTCTTGTGCCGTCGACCAGGAGAAGCTTGGACCAAGTCTTCACAAACCAGCTGGCAAGGCCTGATGTTCGATAAAATTGGGGAATAATTTGTAATTTGTTCTGGGTGCTGGCGATAGCTCGCCTACTCTTCACGAAGGACACCATGGAATCTTTAACGTCCATCAACGAATTCTGGCAAACTGGACGTCCTTCACGAGACGTGCCTCTGGACCATCTTACCGAGAACTGTCACATTACAGTCATTTTGACTGTTAACATGAAAATTATATTGATGAAAAAACATTTAAAAAAACAACACTTTGAAAATCAAAATACAGAAATGAACAATTTACAATTAAATAGTTTTGCATGTAACTCAAAAAAATAGAACCACTGGACCTCGAGCTAATCTGGGCCGTGTCCTAATATCGTAACCCAAATTTGGTAGCATTCTGACTGGTGAGTCTGGAGAGGAAGGTTTTTGAAGGAATTTACGTGATTTTCGCAAACATTTACCAACTCTGCCATTTTGACACACTTCTGGCCACGTGATCAGCATGACTTCCACAATTTAATCAACATCCCTCTCCTGTCCTAATGTTGCAACCCAAATTTGGTGGCATTCTGACTCGTGTGTCAAGAGAAGATTTTTTATGCGACCGTTTTTTTTGTTTTGAAAATACTGTCGAGGCTCTTATGAGAGCTCGCACAAAGAACGTACAACAAGGGGAGCAGGGGAGAAGAGGGTGGGAGAGGGAAGGAAACAACAGTGTGGAACAGAGACATGAGATCTGTGGAAGGGAGAGGGTTGGGACGGGGTACATGGGGTAAACAAGATGGACACTACAGGGACTTTCAGGAAGGACAGCAGGGAAAATGTATTTAA
The DNA here is from genome assembly GCF_056783735.1 of Eptatretus burgeri. Classification (NCBI taxonomy): domain Eukaryota; kingdom Metazoa; phylum Chordata; class Myxini; order Myxiniformes; family Myxinidae; genus Eptatretus; species Eptatretus burgeri. The sequence continues at coordinate 97,472,135 of NC_140962.1, read as the reverse complement.
TCTTTTGATCCGGGATTTTTTTGTTTTTTTAATAAGGCTCACTTGGTTGCACCTGGATGGATTTTAGGGTAGAGGAGTAGCATCTGAAATGTGAATCCTGTCCAGGTTCCTCCTGATGACTTTTTTTTGTTTGAGTTCCTTCTGATTATTCCAATGCGGAGGACTGTACCAATTTGTTCCTTCATTTGATTAGAGTTGAATTTGTTTTAATCCCATTCTGAATTCAATTGAATAATAATCAACGTTATGGGTCAGGGTCATGTGTCCGATCAAAGCGGGAAGTCTTGGTACTATGGTGGAAATGCACTCAATTTACGTGTATAGTGTGATATTTATGTTTATATATTGGGCTGTAAGGATTCTAAAGCCATGTTTTAACTCTCATGTGAACTTCAACAGTGTATACAAAAAACAACAAATCCCACTCAGGTTCAGCAAACAAAGGAGAATCTTTAACACAGATACATTATGTACGTACGCACATATGGGAGAAATTTCCATCAATGAAACTTTAAAAAACTGGCCCAATGCAAGAACAACAGATGGAAGTTGGGATGAGTGGAGGAAATAATTGAACAAGCAGGATAAAAGAAAAATCGCCTTTCTTCTGGGAAAGAGTTACTTTTACCAAAGTTTGAAATCAAAATAACTGCTTTCTGCTACTGGGGAAAAAATGAAACAGTCAAAACAATGTTGGTTCCATTGGGCAAGGCCCAAGTACAGCCAATGAGAAAAGAGCACAACAGCCCCTCAAGGTCCTAAAGGATTTGGAGGTACAGACAGTTAGACAGATCAAAGGCGTGAATCATGACTTCGGTAAGTTCTCAGCGTTGATAAAGAAAAAACATAGCATTCTGACCAGCGCTGCTCACAGCACCTCGGCAGCTTTTACAATGCATCTCCACAAAAAGCCATGCAATGTATTCATTCAATTTGTGAACTAAATAAGAAATGTCTAAAGTTATGTTTTATCATGTACTAATAGACACACTTAAATATTCCTGGAACCTGTGAAACATTTCCAGGCTGTTACATCATTTTACTCAAAAATGACAAATCAATATCAACTGAAGGCAGATGTATGTTTTACAGGAAGCAAATGAAACACAATACATGGATAATTATGTTTACAATGGAATACTCTCAACTCCACATTTTCACCTATTTTGTGAGTGAGGAAGAATGTCGTTATTCATTCACACCAATTATAAATGCTTAAAGAGGAAACTCCAACTTCGACACCACCATAAGTTCCGTTTGAGGTACGCAAAAAACCACTTTGGAGATTCTGAAGCCATGTGGCAATAGGTTTTGTGGTCTGATGAAACCAAGATGGAACTTTTTGGCCGAAATGCAAAATGTTACATTTGGCACAAACCAAACACAGCACATCACCCAAAGAACACCATCCCTACTGTGAAGCATGGTGGTTGCAGCATCATGTCATGGGGATGTTTCTCATCTGTATAACGGACTGGGCCACTTGTCTGGAGAGAAGGGGAAATGGATAGAGCACAATATAGAAAAATCTGAGAGGAAAACCTGATGCCTTCTTGCAAGGAAGCTGAAATTGCGACGGAAGTTCACGTTTAAGCATGACAATGACCTGAAACACATAGCCAAAGCTGCACTGGAATGGCTAAGAAAAAAAAAAGATAAATATCCTTGAGTGGTCCAGTCCAGAGCCCTGACCTAAATCCAATCGAAAATCGGTGGCATGACTTGAAGATTGCTGTCCATCAATACTTCCTATGCAACTTGACTGAGCTTGAACAGTTTTGTACAGAAGAATGGGAAAATATTGACAAACCAAATATTACAACAGTCCACACCACTGGACTGGTGGACTAGGTGTGGACTGTTGTTCGGGTTAGGTCTCTCACCCTCTTGTCTCCTGCTCCCTTTGTTATATATTCCGTGTGTTCGGGTTAGGGTTAAGACTTAGTAGGCTTATGGATTTTGTCATGCAATTTCTGGGACATGCATTCACCGAAGTTCAAACTTGGCACACAGATACTGAATGGTGGCTTACATAAGCACATCATTTTTTTTTCGAGATCAGATCCAAGATGGCTGACTGTGGCCATTTTGTGATTTAAATGTGTCCCCAACCATTTCCTAAACTTACATGGTCTGATTTTTGTTCAAACTTCGCAGAAATGTAGTACATGATGGCATACACGTGTCCCTCACTTTCGTTTTCGATCTGATCAAAGATGGCCGACTGGTCGACTGGCAGCCATTTTAGTTGTAAAAAAAAGAAAAGAAAAAAAAGCCCCGGTGTTGAACACGTCCTCAAACATTTCTCGAACATGCATTTACCGAACTTGTATGCCACATGGCTTCTCAAGTCAGTTGTGCATACACAGAAATCTTGTAAATATGGGCTCGCCCTTTAACTCCAGAGAGCCAAATGACTAAAACCACAGGGGCTATTACATTTTATGTCTTTTTGTCCTTGTTTGCTGAAGGCTTGGCAAAATAAAAACACTCCTCCATTGACCTTGTGCACAGGCACGTGACTGGAAATGAATTTGACACCTTGTGAGTAAAAGCGATAATTTGTGCCAAAACGCAGGGTCATTTGGCCTGAGGAAGCTCACTGGGAAGTTGGTGAAACATCTCCTGAGACTGGGTCTGCTCTTTGTTACCTCTGCCACCGAAGGTGGATGGAGATAATATTTTCACGCCTGTCTGCTGTCTGTTCGTGAACAGGATATCTCAAGAAGGACGAAACTTGGTGGACAGGTTGGGTGTGTGACAAGGATGGATCGATTCGATTTTTGTGAATATCCAGATTGAGATACGAGAATTAAAATATTTTTTTTTAGTGATTCTTCACCATTGAGAGATGGGGCCCAAAAAACGATTTATAACATGACATTTCCAAAAGTTGTGGATGAGTTATGACAAAACTAGGTGGATGAGTTGGTTAAGTGATAAGAACAAGCTGATTCAATCTTGGTTAAGGTCCGGATCCGGATTCGGCCTATCAGTGGGATACAAAACGTAAACTGTTCAACCTGGCAGAGGTATGTGTTCTACCGATTGTCGCTCTAGTTCATTGCTTAAATTAACAGAGTAGATGGAGTTACTTTTTTGGCTTAATGTGCCTTTCTTTAAAATAAAATAAAATAAAAAGTTTTTGGTTTGAGGGTTAAACCTTTGCAAGTGCAGGTCAATTCACATGACAACCTACTGGAAACACACATGGATGGCATGTTGTGAAATGCAGTGCCCTTGCCGGTTCACCAACACATGGGTCTTTGAGTCAGGTCTGATTCTTCAGCCAGTGAAATTCAGGAGCTGAAATCTCAGAATCAAGAATAACTTTCGCTGAACTATCCTGTCAGTGGGAAATAATCTATTTGAGAATAAATACCACTCTCAAAGGTGAGGGTTGTGATTATTTGTCCATTATCCAAAGTGCAAGATTGCTCCAAACAGCCTCCATAAAATGTGGTGAAAAAAACACAACCTCCCTATTGGCTCCCTCTTGTGGCTGCTCGTTGGTGTCTCATGTTGTGAATCAGCCGTGCACAAAGTAGAAGTGCTCATGGGTTAGTTTGAGTTTCTGACTGCAATTAAGCAGAGGTACAGTGCACGTCCACATCACAGAAAACCCATGTCTGTTTAAAGTTATGAAAAACCTTCTGGTGGATGGATTGTTCAGATATTCAAAATCAGGTTTATATATTTTGTGCAATAATTTCCTTGGGGCTGAAGACAAAAATCTATAAAGTCCTTCAGACAATGCGAAGTACATCAATCAAATTTGATCAGGCCAAGAGCTTTCAACCACACTCAAAGGAAAAGTTCGTGTTTGATGGATTAAGCATTCTTCATCTTAACTACACAGTTATGAAGAAACTTCGACAGAATAATACTTGTTTAGCGATGGAAATCATCAATGTAAAAAACAACCTACCCATACCCACATCCATGTTGATATCCATACCTTTACCCATATTGATATCCACACCAACACCCACACCGACACTCATACCCAAAGCAACACCAATTCTGATTCTGATATACCATACTCTGTTACAGAGCGTCGGTGCTGCCAAAGCAGTTTCTTCGCAAGTTTTACTGGATGGTTTGCTATTGCCCTCCCAGTAGTAGTTGTGGCAGGAATTTGGCCACAGTGCCGGCGACATCTCACCTATTCTTCACGAAGGACACTGTGGGATCTTTAACGTCCACTAACTCATGCTGGCAGACGGAACGCCCATTTGAATGTCCATCAGAGGGACGGCAAACACATTCATGAATCGTGTTGCCTGTGAACACACTGGGATGACAGTTTATAGCTGGGTTGGGATTCAAACCCAGGTGAGACAGCTTTAAGGACAGCTAGCCCCTCACCTCCATACCTATGCCCACACCAATACCGATACACACACCCATTCCAATATCCGTACCCATATTGATATATACATGCCTGGTGTTCGCTTAATGGTTATGGTGGTGGGCTTGGGATCATAGAATCCTGAGTTCAAATCCCACTCGGCTGTTGAATTAATACCAGTTGGGGTTGACTCTGCCTGTCATCCTTCCGAGGTCGGAAAAATGAGTGCCAGCTTGTTGGTATCCTGTGTCAGATTGTCCAGGATTGTGTCCAATAGCCAAGGAGACTGCTTCGGCAGCACCAATGCTCTGCACGGAGTAAGGGCCTGATGGATGGATAGATTGACACAACTCCCCATACTCACATCAATATCCATATCCATATCAACTTCCACACCACCCACACCTCCCGAAACCCAGACCCATACAAACACCCACACCCATATCAATATTTATACAATACCCACACACTCAGAGCAATACCCATAAACACACCCACACCTGAACCTATATCCACACTCACATAGTACCATCAGAAAGTATTCACACTGCTTGACTTTTGTCACATTTTGTTGAGTAACAGCCTGAATTTAACATCGATTAAACTTAAATTTTTTTGTCACCAATCAACACATTGACACTCCATCATGACAAAGTGAAAATATGTTCTTAGAAATTTTTTCAAATTAATTAAACATGAAAAGATGAAATGTCTTGTGTCAATAAGTATTGATAACACCTTTGCTATGACAGTGTGGAACAGAGAAATTAGGAGATCTGTGGAAGGGAGAGGGATGGTGTGGGGAACACGGGGTATACAAAATGGACATTACAGGGACTTTCAGGAAAGAAAGCAGGAAATTTGAAGGAGATGGGCTTGGGATGGATTAACGGGGGTAGAAAATATCGTGGTTTTGGATGGCGGAAGATAAGAGGTGGTGGGGAACAGCTGTTTTGAAGAGCTGGAGGGAAGAATGGGATTGAAGAGAGTGTGGGAGTTTATTCCAAAGGCGGGGAAAACGAGGAATGAAAGAGTGAAGGTGAGCAGTGATTCGTGATTTTCGTAGTTTTACCAGAAGGGGGTTGCTGGCGGATCTTGGGTGCCCTGTGGAAATATTGGGGGGGGGGGGTGGAGGACCGGAGAGGACACAGTAGAAGACAGAAAGACCACCGACCTGCATACGGTGAGAGAGTGAGAGGCCCAAAGACTCCCGCCTCACTGCAGGAGACGCCAATTATCCTAAATGCATTGGTTTGCACAGCATGAATCCGAGAAAGGTGAGAGGCAGGAGCACCAGCCCAGAGGGGAGAGCAGTACTCCATCAGGCTGCAGATGAAAGCTTTGTATGTGGTCAGGAGCTCAGGTGGGCCGAGGAAGGACTTTGCACGACAGGATTCCCAGTCAGCGACTGGATTTGGAGGCCAGCTTGGAAATGTGGCTTTCTCAGAAAAGATCATGGCAGATCGTGAGACCCGCAAGCTTGAATGAAAGGACTTCTTCAAGCGGATTGTTGAGAAAGTATATTGGGGGGGGGGGCAGGGGATCAAAACGGTTCTTTCAGAGAGACATAGTGAGAGTGTGAGATTTGTCCAGATTGAAAGACATGTTCCTCGTGTTGGCCCAGTTTGTGATTTTACCCAGATCTGCAGAGAGCAAAAAAGCTGCTGCTTGCCAGTCTGAGGGATGACAGCTGGTAAGGCAAAAGGTGGAGTCACAAGCAGAGAGATAAAGAGGATTTTCAAGAGAGTCAGGGAGATCATTGATGAAAACCAGAAAAAGAGCGGGGCCCAGAACGCTCCCTTGAGGAACTCCAGCCTGGACAGGAAGAGGGGATGAGGGAACTCCATTTAAGGCAACAAATTGGCTGCGACAGGAGAGGAAATCTGCGAGCCATGAGTGGAAATGGCCTTGGATACTATAGGAGGAGAGTTTAGTGAGCAGGGCAGGGTGCCAGACTGTCAAAAGCATGTGATATGTCCAGGCATGTGGCTCGGATTTCCTCTCTGGCATTGAGGACCTCCATCCATTGTTGAGAGAGCAGAAGCAGCATATTCAGGGTAGAGTGACCTGGTCTGAAACCAAATTGATGATCGGAAATCAAGCCATTGGAGAAGAGGAAGGGTTTAATGTCTGAAGCGATGGATTCCATAACCTTGCTGATGATTGGGAGAAGGCTGATTGGTCTGTAGTTGCAGGGGTCTGTTTTTGCACCTTTTTTATGCAGGGCAGTGATGTTTGCTGATTTCCAAGCAGATGGCAGATGACTTTGAGCAAATGGGAGGGTGAATAGAACAGAGAGAGAGGATGAGCAAGAGCGGAGGAGCAGGTTTTTCGGACACATGGGCTGATGCCGTCTGGACCGGTTGCAAAATCTGAGTCGAGATCTCACAGCAAGCTCTCCACGTTGTCAGAAGAAAAGGACACAGAGTTCAGGGACAGTTGGGTGCGACTGGGAAAGGTGGGTACAGAAGCAAACACAGATGTTAGGCATTCAGCCTTTTCACGTGCGGTATCAGCAGTGCGGCCATTTGAGGTAAGGGAGGGGATGGAGGGGGAACATACACCAGAAACAGATTTGATTAGATGCCACCAGGATTTGAAGGAGGGGGAGAGGTTTGAGAGTTCAGACTTGAGATGAGAAAGATATTGTTTTCTGGCTCTCCTGAGGGTAGACACACACTTATTCTGAGCTTTATGGAAGGAACTGAGATTACCCTCAGTTGGGTTTGCTCTCCATGAGGCAAAGGCAAGTTGTTTCAGGACAACTGCCTCACCACAAGCTTCAGTGAACCAAGGGCGGGAGGAAAGGAAGGACAACTGAAGATGAGAAGGGACAAATCTGTGCATGAGGGAGAGCAAGTTTCTTTGAAAGAATTCCCAGGATGAGTTGATGTTGGAGAAAGTCGCGATGGGAGACCAGTCTAGAAGTTTGGTGGCTGCTTGGAGACCCTGCTAGTTGGCCGGAGCGAAATGCCAGACTCGACGGGGCTGATGTGGTTCTCTGATAACAGCCAGAGAGATGTCCACTTTGACAAGCACGTGGTCAGAAGAATCGATTGGAGTGGAGGAAGAACAGCAGATATTTTCAGGGAAATTTGTCAAAATCAGATCCAGAAGAGATGAAGTACCATTGGTTGAGATCTGGGTCGGGAAGTTGACCGATTGAGTCAGTCCCAATGAGTCACAGAAGACTTTTGCTGAAGTGTCATGGCAGGTGAGAGAGGTACCCACATCCAGCCAACTGACATGGTGACAACTGAAGTCACCACATATGAGGAAGAGAAAGTTCGGATGAGAGGATAGAAGTTGGTCCATGTTTCAGATAGTGAGGTGTAAATGGAGTCATCACTGTTTGGTGGACGGTACAGTACACATATAAACATGAGGTGGGAGTGAAGGGGAAGCCGTAGCCAGAGGTATTGTGAGAGTAGTGAGAGGTATTGTGGTATTGTGAGGTATTGTGAGAAGGGAAGCCGTAGCCAGAGGTATTGCATGGAGAGTGAGGAATAGGGTCTTTGATGAAGAGCGTAACTCCTCCACCAGGACGAGGCTCAGGTCTGTCATACCGGAGGAGGGAGTAACCAGGGAGAGATACGATGGAGTCAGAGACGTCTTGAGGGAGGAAAGTTTCTGTTTGCCAGATTATGTCTGGTTTGTCAGTGGCAACCTGTATCGAAAGATCTGTAAGGTTTGAGCGAAGGCCCCGGATATTTGAGGTCCACACTATTAATGAAGAGGGAGGTGAGGAGGCTTTGGGTGCAGGAGATGGGAGGGGAGGGGCAGGATAGGACAAGGGAAGAGGGGGAAGGTAAGGAGAATTGTTGAAAGATTATGGTGGATTGCAGAAGAGCTCGGGGAGGGGCCAGATAAGAAGGAGAAAAGGCTCTGTGGTGCTGGATTGAGGTACAGTGGGGAGTAATAAGAGAGTGAAGAAGGCAGTTGAGGATTTGAGGATGTAGAGTGATGAGATGGAGATGGAGGTGAGAGGACAGGGGAAGGAGGCAGTTTTGTAGATGTGAGGAGGGAGGCAAATTTGAGAAGGTTGAGTGAGAGGGGTTAATGGTGGAAGAAGTGTGAGTGGGGAGAGTTGAGGGAGAAAGGTGAAGGGGGGTAGTTTTTGAGAAAGGTGACAGGGAAGCTTGGAGGGAGAAGAGTGCACTGAAGTTGGAAAAAAAGAATAGTTGATGGAAAGCGAACATGCGTAGGAAACTGTTGTTTATTTATTTATTATTTTTAGTTCGGAAATGTGATTGAAGACATTTCTTGAGGGATGCAATAAAAGCGAATTGAGAGAATGGAGAGAAGAAACGTTGTAACAGTTGGAATTTTTAGACAAGGTACTGTATGAATGAAAGGTCGAATTGGGAGCAGTCTGTGGAAATAGAAGAGTAGTGAATTATGATACAGTAACGAGTACCACACGTGTGAAAAAGGAAGATGAAGCATTATAAGAAATCGTTTTTATTAATATTATTATTTTTTGAGAGTTTTCATCAGATTAGGTGAAGGAAAGGTTGAAGAAAAAAAATCATGAGGTGAATGGTAAATTTGGATCAGTAAACGGAGAGGGTGGAAACCGATCATGTGGTTATGGGAGAAGCACGTGGTTATGGGAGGTGTATAGGCAAAAGTGAGTTTATTCATGTATTTATTTATCTTTAATAAGGATTGCTTAAGATTCAGAAAAGGGAAGGTTGAAGTAAAATTGTGGAGGTGTGCGGTAAATTTGGATCGGTAAACGCGGAATGAAGCTGATGGATCGATGAAAAGTATTAGGAAGTGGGTAGAGAGATACGTGATTACAGGAGGTGTATAGTTATGAAGGATACAAGGAAAATTATTATTTTTTGATGGATTTTTGAAAATTAGGTAAGATTCGGGAATGGAAGGTTGTCGGAAGAAATTGTGAAGGTAATGGTGAGAGTGGGTCAGCTCAAATGGAAGAAAGATGGTGTGCCGGCAGAAGGAGGAATAAGAAGAAGGACCGGACTCGTGGGTATGCAGGGAGAAAGGTAGTTTTTAGAAAAGAAAAAAATTAAAGAAAAGAAACGTGTTTAATTGGGGGGAATAGATGAGGGGCGTTGCGGAAGTGTGGAAAATAGGAATTGAAGGTAATAGGGAGAGAATACAAATAAAAATGATCGCACACCTGGGGGGAAGGATTTCAGAGAAATTTATTATTTCTTTATGAACCAAGGGCGTCTCAATGAACCAAGGGCGTATTCAATGGCCTCAAGGAACCCGGTAAGACAAGGTCGACGAAAACTCACAAAATAGCACGATTTTTGAAAGAAAACCGAATTCGGAACACACACTAAGCATGTAGGTGAGGAAATAAACAGTTAAAATGGGACAAATAACGACCGGAAACTTAACTTTGGGAAAGTCGGCAGAGAACCCTAAGAGACCCTGCCGTCGCTCCAAACCCAGAACTGGAATCCAAAATATGATCAATATGAAAATTTTTGAGGGTCACTTAGGGATAAAATGGTACACAGAAAATTTTTTGAATCTGTCATTGGTCATGTAAGCCTGGTGTTGGCTTAGTGGTTAGGGTGGCGGCTTGGGATCCCAGGGTCCTGAGTTCAAGCCCCGTTGGCTGCTGAATTAACACCAGGGGGTTGACTCAGCCTGTCATCCTTCCAAGGTCGGCGAAATGAGTACCAGTGTACTGGTCCCGGTGTATGCCCCGGTTAGAATAGGTGTACCATATCCCTGTGTGTCGTAAGAGGCGACCAGGGTTGGCGTCAGGAAGGGAATCCGGCCATAAAACATTGCCTCAAGAAAAAGCCAAACCCCTGCACAGCAGGGAAAAATGGCTGTAAAAACGGTCATTTTTTTTTTGTCATTGGTCATGTGATTCAGCAGCCATATTGTTAAAAAAAAAAAATAAACCTTAAAAAATCTTCTTCTCTGAAGTGGCTTAACAGATCGAGGCAAAACGTTACACATATGATCACCGAACCATGAGGAACAAAGGCTTCACACATATGATGCCATTGGTCACATGGTTTGGCAGCAATATTGGATGTACCCTAAAACCTATAAAAAAAAATCTTCTTCTCCAGAATCACTGGACAGATCGAGGGGAAACCACAAAAATGCTCCCTAAAAAAAGTAGGTACAAATTTAAGGAATAATTGATAGGTCACATGGTTTGGCAGCCACATTGGAATGAAGAAAAATATTAAATAATGCTTTCTCTGGAACCACTTAATTAATTGACGTGAAACGTCACAATTATGATCTAGTAGTGCTGGGGAATACTTGTTTTAAATTTCAACTTGTTGGACGCATGTTATGGCAGTCAGCATTATTTAATTTTTTTGATCTGGGTTATTTTTGATTGTTTTTGAGTCAGGTTCACTTGGCTGTAACCTGTATGGGTTTGAGGGTCGTGGAGTACCAGCTGAAACCTGAGTCCCATCCAGGTTCCTCCTGATGACTTCATCTTTGCATTTTGCTTGTTCGGGTTCCTTCTGATTACTGCAATGCAGGACTGTACCGACTTGGTCTTCAATTTGATTTGAATTTAATTTATTTTTATCGCATTCTAAGTTAAATTGAATAATAATAATAATAATAATAATAATAATAATAATAATAATAATAATAATTAAAAAAAAGACATGTCATGGGTCAGGGTCAGGTGCCAATCAAAGTGGGGCATCTTGGTACCCGCCCATCACTGCCGTCTTGGTACTCTTGGTACTCATCTTGGTACTCATCACTGCCATCTTGGTACTCATCACTGCCATCTTGGTACTCTTGGTACTCATCTTGGTACTCATCACTGCCATCTTGGTACTCATCTTGATACTCATCACTGCCATCTTGGTACTCTTGGTACTCATCACTGCCATCTTGGTACTCTTGGTACTCATCTTGGTATTCATCACTGCCATCTTGGTACTCATCTTGGAACTCATCACTGCCGTCTTGGTACTCATCTTGATACTCATCAATGCCATCTTGGTACTCTTGGTACTCATCACTGCCATCTTGGTACTCTTAGTACTCATCTTGGTATTCATCACTGCCATCTTGGTACTCATCTTGGTACTCATCACTGCCGTCTTGGTACTCATGGTACTCATCTTGATATTCATCACTGCCATCTTGGTACTCTTGGTACTCATCACTGCCATCTTGGTACTCTTGGTACTCATCTTGGTATTCATCACTGCCATCTTGGTATTCATCACTGCCATCTTGGTACTCATCTTGGTACTCATCACTGCCATCTTGGTACTCTTGGTGCTCATCTTGGTACTCATCACTGCCATCTTGGTACCATCTTGATACTCATCACTGCCGTCTGCCAGCAGTTATAAAGTGGAACAGTTCTCGTTATGTCTCTTATTAATAACGTAACTGTATCAGTAGTTTATACTAATGCATGATACATACATGGGTGCACCGGGGTGTGGTTTAGGGGAGTCACATGACCCGTTCGTGTTCCGATGCTGTGCTGCGCTGTGCTGCGCTGTGCTGCGCTGCGCTGCGCTGTGCTGCGCTGTGCTGCGCTCGTGTCCTTATTAAACCTCTTCTTCCCACTTCAGAGTCTTCGTACCTCTTCTTTGAGTACATGACAGTCACACAGCAGTGCACAAAACAAGTCCTGGCGAGGGTCTGCAATCTCAGATTGTTCTTTTTCTTGTTTATGCGATTGAAGCTTTCACATGCTCGATCGTCTCAAAAAACCAGGACAGTTTTTAAATTAAGTCCGACCCTGGGAACCACACCCAAATTTTAATGGTAACAGACGATGCTCTGATTATTAATTAATTGTTGAGGTGTATTATACATAGTATCGCGGATTACAGATACTGCTGCTATTATTGAGGTGTCTACTTAGTATTTATTAAGCTCGGTTAGTACTTTCGCCTTTTTTTTTCAATTTATTGATTTCCAAATCCGATTGTGAAGTGATCCCAATGTAGACTATTAATTGCATTATATACTTTGTAGCCTAATAATATTACTGTTTAAAAATATTTTAGAACGTAATACATTTGTTGGAAGTGCGCACTGGAATATTCACAATCGGGTACAAAAAAGGATTTATTGGGTGGTGTATTGGTGAAAACTGGTGTTTAGTGTGTAATCGCGTTACTGTAATTATTATCGAAATAAACGTGTGGTGCATTTTGCATTATAAGGATCGCAGTTGTCTCGCATCAACTACAAATTGAATTGTTTAAGTTTTTATTCCAAATATTTTTTTGCACTCCTTCCTTCATTTTGTCAAGGTGTTGCATTCACCCTTCGGACATGAGCGCGAGTCATTGGAATAAAGTGATGCGTCTTTGCGCGGAATGGCCAGTCGATCAAACGAAGGGTGGCCGAGAGTTGGCGACGGCACTTCGGCTGTACGTGAGTCAAGAGATGGAAAAGCAGGTGAGGACGACACCAGGGACAAGGTTAAGGGGGGTCGACCTGAATTATATCAACATTTTCACACAACTGGACAACGAAGAGAACTTGTCAAGATTTTTACCTCACCTCCACATTTTGAACCATCACTGAAGTGTTCGTGCTTTAATACATCATGTTATTCTCGTACAATCATACTATAGTGGGGCAACTTAGCATAACAATTGTGCATTTTGTGAGGAAAGCACCAAATTTGGCACACTAGTAGCCTATCATATTATGAACAGATTTGGATATTGGGCCATCTCAAAATTTTTGATGGCAGTTGAAAATGGCTGCCACAGCCATCAGCGGCTGAATTTGAGATGGCCCAATATCCAAATCTGTTCATAATATGATAGGCTACCAGTGTGCCAAATTTGGTGCTTTCCTCACAAAATGCACAATTTTTATGCTATATTTAGCTAAGTTGCCCCACTACTATAGTACATATTACAGAGGATTCTCGTACTATACTGCTATATTATATTGTGACGTCCACGGGACTTGAACAGTCCCGCCAACGTAGAATGAGCCGAAACGATGGAGGCGATTTATTTGTTTATAACCCAAAGACGGCGGTTTTAATCGCTCTACCGCAAACGGAACGAGGAAGGTGGCACGAGTCACTTTTCACTGAGTTGATGATGTTTATTTGTTTTTATTATTACCAGAAATAACAAGACTCGGCAAGAAGAGGGATCCGGGGCGATTCGACGGGATGGTGTGGGATCGGGCGTGGGGAAAAACACAGACAATTCCAATGAATACACAGTTCTCAATCCCTCTAAGGCGCCAAGCAGACACACACACACACACACACACACACACACACACACACACACACACACACACACACACACACACACACACACACACACCGTAGCTATCTCTGGTGGTCAGGCTGGACCGTGGTGTGGACGCAACTGTCCCTGGATCGGCGCCGGACAAGCCGGCCTTGCTCTCGCCAGGGGGGGCAGGAGAAACCGCGGTACTGTCGACCTCCTGGTCCTGGCCCAAGTCCGCCCACAGCCGCCAGGGAACCAGCTCCCGCACCAAGCCGCGAGCAGGAGAGGGAGGCAGGTCCACCCGCCGCCCGACCCCACTCTCCGAGTCAGCAGAACCCCAGAGCCAACTGAGGTGAGGCACAAGGCTCAGCAAGGCTCCCAGGCACGATCAAGAGCACGATCAAGAGCTTAGCGGTTGCCACAGAAACTCGGTGAATCTCAAACTGCAACTGGAGCGCCGCCTTCAAACCAGAATCAGTGAATGACGAGTGGGCCTCAAGGTACCTGAACATGAGATCGATTGTGGCTTTGGCCTCAATGGATGAAGGTGGGCGTGGAACTTCAACCTCATCGTCGGCATCATCATCGCCATCTGTGGTGTCTGTGCACGCAAGTTCAACAATTTCCTCATCGTTGAGGTCTTCCCCAGTGACTATGGATGAATCCACACTTTTGAACTCCTCAGGGATCATCAGCCTCTCTGCGGGTATGTTGCACGCCTCTGCCATTCGCTCGAAGATGTTGCCATAATCTCTGTCCGTCGACGTTGCGGGGATGACAGGGATGTCAGCTGAAGCAATAGTACCTGTACTCGCTGTGCGAAGTATTTTCACGTGCTTCCAGCAGTTAAAGATTGTCGATTCTTCAATGTCATCCCAAGCCATCTTCAAGAAACGAATTGCCTCATTCAGTTGTAAATCTGGTGTGCGTCCAGCATCGTAGACATCAATTAAATGCCTAATTTGCCGTCGACGGTTGTGCGCTTTGAAAGCCTTGATGAGCCTTTGAAAAGCAGTGTTTTGATAATATATATATATATATATATATATATATATATATATATATATATATATATATATATATATATATATATATATATATATATATATATAGAAACATACATATATCCATCCATCCATTTGGGACCATACTCTGTGCAGAGTGTTGGTGCTGTTTAAGCAGTCTCCTTGGCTATTGGGTACAATCCTGGACGGGTCGCCACTCCGACACAGGATACCAGCATGCTGGCACTCATTTTGCCGACCTCGGAAGAATGACAGGCAGAGTCAACCCCACCTGGTATTAATTCAACAGGCGAGGGGGATTTGAACTCAGGATCGTCGGATCCCATACCCACCACCCTAACCATACAGACACCATCCTTTTATTTGTACTGATAATTATGTTTGTTTCAACAAGTTGAGTACACATTATTATTACTTTGTTCACTTTATCTGTCTCCACAAATGTCAGTTTATGATCATAGATCAACTTCATTTCAATGGAATGTTATATTGTGAACACGAATCTGAAAACGAGCCCACAGATTCGCAGTACTTTGGCTCTGAATTTGTCTTGATTGTGCAGAGAGAGACAGACAGACAGACAGACAAAGAATTTGTGTGGCACTCAAACAATATTGAAAACTGTTCCAGACACGTAACTTACTGTTTCTAAGGGGCATGCTGGACACAAACAACAGGCATGAAGAACGAATGTAAGGTGGTGTAAAAGACACTGGAAACACATTTCCATCAATGGTGGGAAAAACACAAAACATTTCCACAACCTTTTAAATG
Source organism: Eptatretus burgeri (assembly GCF_056783735.1). Taxonomy (NCBI): domain Eukaryota; kingdom Metazoa; phylum Chordata; class Myxini; order Myxiniformes; family Myxinidae; genus Eptatretus; species Eptatretus burgeri. The sequence goes on along the minus strand of NC_140962.1, from coordinate 97,456,782 downwards.
TTTATTTTATTTTGAAGAAATCTGAATACTGTAGAACACAGATCACATTTTTGGCACTTACAAAAAAACAAAAACCTTTCGTTTAGCATGACTTGGTCAAAATATGCCATTTTACATCATCTCACCCAATCAAATTTGCTTCCCCTCCCATGTCCTTTTTTTTTCTCAAGACTGCACAGGGTTAGATGTTCTATGAACTCTAGTTAGTTATTCAGACTCGAAACACCTCCATTTAAGAACAGCCTGTGGGATGGGGTGGTGCTGGGGGAGGTGGGGAAAATATATTTTGTGCCATGGATAATAATCCTCCATGTCTCCAGCAGAGGTCAGTGAACTACTTGTACAGGTGAAAATTGTAAGTTGTCTTCTCCCCCCCCCCCCATGAGAGAAGTGAGGGGGGGGTGAGGTGGAGGAGGTAGTTTGCGCCCATGACCTGACACTGGGTACGACCAACACGTATACAATTTATTTTATTTTGCTCCAGCAGGAACACAAACAACACGGATAAAAGCTGTTTGTTTATTACGTCAAAAAAGGTGCTGTGAGTGGCTGGTCATAGATACACTTGCTCCAATATATATATATATATATATATATATATATATATATATATATATATATATATATATATATATATATATATATATATATTATGCGGACAATAAAACGAATTTCCATACCGGATCAGTCGAGGCCCGGGTTACCAACGACCGCCACCGGTACCATTGGTCAGCAGGGTACCAGTGGAAAATGTGCTACTGCTGGGCGAAGGAGGAGAAGGAGACAGGGAAGGCGAGTCCGGAGGCAGTGGGAGAGGGGGAAGGGTAGAAGTGTGGAGGTGAGAGTTGGAACTCTGAATGTTGGGACGATGACTGGCAAAGGGCGAGAGTTGGCTGATATTATGGAGAGAAGAAAGGTGGACATACTGTGTGTACAAGAGACCAAGTGGATGGGGAGTAAGGCTAGGAGCATTGGAGGTGGTTTCAAACTGTTCTACCATGGTGTGGATGGGAGGAGAAATGGTGTCGGGGTAATCCTGCAAGAAGATAATGTCAAGAGGGTATTGGAGGTGAGGAGATTGTCTGACCGAGTGATGAGTGTGAAGTTGGAAATTGAAGGGGTGATGATGAATGTCATCAGTGCATATGCCCCACATATGTGGTGTGAGATGGAGTATAAAGAAGATTTCTGGAGTGAGTTAGATGAAGTGGTGGAGAGTGTATCCATGGATGAAAGAGTTGTGATTGGAGCAGATTTCATTGGGCATGTTGGGGAAGGGAATAAAGAGGATGAGGAGGTGATGGGTAGGTACGGTCTCAACAAGAGAAATGTGGAAGGGCAAATGGTGGTAGAGTTTGCAAAAAGAATGGAAATGGCAGTCGTAAATACGTATTTCAAGAAGGAGGAGGAACACAGGGTGACATACAAGAGTGGAGGAAAGTGCACACAGGTGGATTACATCTTAAGCAGGAGATGCAACCTGAAAGAGATTAGCGACTGAAAGGTGGTGGCAGGGGAGAGTGTAGCTGGACAGCATCGATTGGTGGTCTGTAGGATGACTTTAGAGGTGAGGTTGAGGAAGAGAGTGAGGACTGAACCAAGGACCAGATGGTGGAAGCTGAAGGAGGAAGACTGTTGCGTGAAATTTAGGGAGGAGGTGAGACAGGCGTTGGATGGTGGTAAAGATGGGTTGGATGATTGGGCAACTACAGCAGAAGTGGTGAGGGAGATAGCTAGGAAGGTACTTGGTGTGACATCTGGACAGAGGGAGGAAGATAAGGAGACTTGGTAGTGGAACGAGGAAGTACAGGAAAGTATAAGGAAGAAGGGGTTGGCGAAAAGGAAGTGGGATAGTCAGAGAGATGAAGAAAGTAGGCAGGAGTACAAGGAGTGGCGGCGAAAGGCAAAAAGAGAGGTGACAAAGGCCAAGGAAAAGGCATATGACGAGCTGTATGAGAAGTTGGATACAAAAGAAGGGGAAAAGGATTTATACCGATTGGCAAGACAGAGGGACCGAGCTGGGAAGGATGTGTTGCAGGTTCGGGTGATAAAAGACGCAAATGGGAATGTGCTGACGAGTGAGGAGAGTGTGTTGAGAAGGTGGATGGCATACTTTGAGGAGCTGATGAATGAAGAAAATGAGAGAGAGACAGACAGACAGACAGACAGACAGACAGACAGAGACATATATATATGTATATATATATATATATATATATATATGTATATATATATATATATAGATGGAAAAGGTGGAGATAGTGAATCTGGAAGTGGGGTGGATCAGTAAGGATGAAGTGAGGACTGCTATGAAGAAGATGAAAAGTGGAAAGACAGTTGGCCCAGATGGTATACCAGTGGAGGCATGGAAGTGCTTGGGAGAGATGGCAGTGGGGTTGTTCACCAGATTGTTTAATAAAGTCTTGGAAAGTGAGAGGATTCCGGAGGAGTGGAGATTAAGTGTACTGGTTCCGATTTTCAAGAATAAGGGTGATGTGCAGAGCTGTGGAAATTACAGAGGGATAAAGTCGTTAAGCCACACCATGAAGGTGTGGGAAAGAGTAGTGGAAGCTAGGTTGAGAGGAGAGGTGACGATCTGTGAGCAGCAATATGGGTTTATGCCAGGAAAGAGCACCACTGATGTGATGTTTGCTTTGAGAATGTTGATGGCGAAGTATCTGGAAGGTCAGAAGGAGTTACATTGTGTGTTTGTGGATGTAGAGAAAGCTTATGATAGGGTACCAAGAGAGGAGTTGTGGCATTGTATGAGGAAGTCGGGAGTGGTGGAGAAGTATGTGAGGATCGTGCAGGATATGTATGAGGACAGTATGACAGCGGTGAGGTGTGCGGGAGGAATGACGGACCGGTTTAAGGTAAAAGTGGGATTGTACCAAGGATCGACTCTGAGCCCTTTCCTGTTTGCAATGGTGATGGACAGGTTGACGGACGAGATCAGACTGGAGTCTCCATGGACTATGATGTTCGCGGATGACATCATGATCTGTAGGGAGAGTAGGGAGCAGGCTGAGGCGAGCCTCGAGAGGTGGAGGTACGCACTGGAGAGAAGGGGAATGATAGTCAGTCGGCGTAAGACGGAGTACATGTGCGTAAATTAGAGGGAGGGTGGTGGTATTGTGCGTTGCAAGAAGTTGAGGTGCGGAAGGTGGATGGGTTTCAATACTTGGGATCAACTGTCCAAAGTAACGGAGAGTGTGGGAGAGAAGTGAAAAAGAGAGTGCAGGCAGGATGGAGTGGTTGGACAAGAGTTGCAGGAGTGATTTGTGACAGAAGGGTAGCTGCAAGAGTGAAGGGGAAAGTATACAAGACGGTAGTGAGACCAGCTATGTTGTATGGTTTGGAGGCGGTGGCGCTAACAAAAGACAGGAAGCGGAGCTGGAGGTGGCAGAGTTAAAGATGCCGCAATTCTCGTTGGGAGTGACGAGGATGGATAGGATAAGAAATGAGTATATTAGAGGGACAGCGCAGGTAGGACGGTTTGGAGACAAAGTGAGAGAGGCGAGATTTAGATGGTTTGGACATGTGCACAGGAGGGAAGCGGAGTATATCGGGAGAAGATGTTGAAGATGGAGCAGCCAGGCAGGAGGAGAAGAGGAAGGCCAAAGAAGAGGTTCATGGATGCGGTGAGGGCGGACATGCGGGTGGTTGGAGTGTCAATGGAAGATGTGGAGGATAGAGCGAAATGGAGACGGTTGATCCGCTGTGGCGACCCCTTACGGGACCTCGCCGAAAGAAGAAGAAGAAGAAGAAGAAGATATGTATATGTATATGTATATATATATATATATATATATATATATATATATATATATATATATATATATATATATATATATATATATATATATATATACACATCTATATGCATAAACAAGGTGATTCATCAATGTGAGTGCCATACCTCGGATAGACGTTAATCTGGGGGCCTCTTCTAATGGCATGAGTTGGTGGATATTAAAGATCCCACAGTGTCTTTCACGAAAAGTATGGGAGCTATCAAACAAATTCCTCACCTGACTTCCTGAGTCGGGATGATGACCCGAACAGGATTGTCGCCCAGTAACTGCTTCAGCCACACCAACGCTCTGTGCATGATAATTATTATTATTATTATCTAAAAAAAATAATATTTGAGGGGTTTTCAATGTGTCTCCCACCCTTTTTGCTTGTTTGCATCACGATCAGATGTCAGGAAGCACATTATTGGTGCAATTCTAACCCTTGCACTCACTGATCACGTGGTGTTTGTAATTAACTGATTTTAGAAGCATATAAATGTTTTTATTATGCTTCCGCTGATGAAGTCGCCGGTACCATTATGTTTTCGAGTTGTACGTCCGTCCATGCTAATTTTCGTACGTCCGTCCATGCTAATTTTCAGTTTTCTCTGCAACCGCATTTCTGATTGACACAAAATTTTCAACATAGGCACGACTCATCAGGTAGAATATTTTAATGATAATTATGACGTCGTATGTCATGTGATGTGGCAGCCTTGTTGGAAAAAAGGGAAAATTTTGCACCTCTGTATCTCCGAGACAGCTCCATGGAAAAAATTGAAATTTGGAACATGTCAAGCTCCCCGTGGGGAACAAGTGTTTTTTGATGGTCATAATTGCATACATTGAACGCTTTATCCGATCGATATGAAAATAATTGAGGGTCATCTTGGGCTAAATTGTATGGGGGAGGGGGGGGGAATTGATGTCGTCATCGCTCACATGGTTTGACAGCCATATTGCTTTTAACCTCAACACATGCAAAAATCTTCTTCGAAACTTTACAGGTATGATCGCCTATCCATGAGGAACAAAAAGGTCCACTTGATGTCATTCGTCACATGGTTTGGCAGCCATATTTGATTTACCCTTAAATCTTTAAAAAAATATTCCTCTCCAGAATGGCTGGACAGTTTGAGGTGAAACTTCACCCACTTGTTCCCCAAGTGTTGCGACTCCCAGGGTGTTCACAAATAATTAATAGGTCACATGGTCTGGCAGCCATATCGGATTGAACGAAAATCTTTTAAAAAAAAAGTATTTCTCTTCAACCGCTTCATCATTTGATGTGAAACATCACAGTTATGATCGAGTCGTGATAGGAAATACATATTTTAAATTTCAACTTGATCGGATGCATGATCTCGCAGCCAGAATTATTTAATATTTTGATCTTGGTTCAGGGATTTAAATCAAACTTGATAAAAGCATTATAATAACGTAATAATGTGGGCGGAGGCATATCTGGTGACCTGACGATGTCGAAGAGTGCCCTTCTTGTTTCATTTACATCCTGTAACCTGCCTTGTTTGACAGGAAATGTTTGGGAGAGATATGAATTGCTATGCCGCACATGGTTAATCACAAATCGGTTTGAGGATGTTTGTAATTGATCTGCGTTTCGTAGAACGACGTCGTTTGTCAAACGAGGCCATTACCAGCACCCTGTTTATGAGATCTCAGAGCCAAGTGAACACACGTACTTGGCCCAACAATGTTGCCATCATCAAAATCTGGATTGGTGTCTTGTTGACAATAAAAAACAAAAATTCAATCGAGCATCATGTTTCATTGAGGAACTAAAATACCATGTTTGAGAAAAGCACCAACTTAATAAGGAAGTTTGTTCATTTTTAATCCATTAGTGAGACTTTTGAGTTTCACGTAGATTTTGGTGATTCTTCCTTAAGTCCTCGCACTTCCTTGCTCCCTCGACTCCCACTCCGACCTCCACCCGTGATACGTCGTTTTCTGATACAACACAGTGACATGACAAACAGTCAGCCACACTTCTTTTTACCATCCATGTGTGAACTTGTAGATTGTGACATGGTCCTGACGTTTGCCTTGGGTGCATGTTAACCTGTTTCCTGACAGGATGCTGACACTGAGAAATGTGATGCCCTCCATGAGAGCCTCTTACGCATCCGAACAAACCATTATCGCAATAAGGTGGGATGATTCTTGGCTCGGGATAAAGTTACGGGTTTTGGGTTTCGTGCCATTGACCTCGCACACCAATGTGAAGCCATTGCATTTTGAAATCATGAATGCTTTTATCTTCCGTTTATATTTTCATTTCACTTTTGCCCCTACTGCTTATACCATCTGTGATAGGACAGAATGGCAGCCAAACAAGTTTGTTCGCTAATGGGTTATCAATTTATTTTCGGAATCGTAGCTCGCCATTCCTCACAAGTTTTAGTGGGTGGGTGGTTGTTGTTGCTGGAATGTATTTGTCACTATGACTCGTGTGATGGGAACGTACACACGGGGAAAACCCGACTGCATTTACAGTACCCACGGCGGCAGAACACGAGCTTCAGCAATCTCTCCGCGGAAGAATGCAGAGCCATCCTCTCTTCAGGTGCGTGGCAGCGAGGATGCGGTGAGTATCTTGTGTTGTCTTTGCAAAGTTGTGGCCTTGTATCCTCTCGAGTAACCACGTGCCACAGATGGATAAGCCTTTCAAATATCTTGCCATGTGGCACGAGGACGAGTTTTAACAAAGGCATAATTGTGGGGTGCCCGGTGTTTCCAAGCAATACATTTTACTTCTGTTTATCAAAGCTCCAGTGAATGTTTGTGCTAAATATTTTGATTATGTGGTTGTCCATCGGATCGTTTGCTCTGCTTCCTCCAACAGAGTGCTTGGAAGAGTTGGAGGGGGTAAAGAGAGGCATTTTTGCAACGCTGAAGCACTGGATGACGGGAGGAAGCAATCGCAAGCCTGAGGGTCATGGAGACTAGGCCCTCGACGAGACCTGAGCATCTCGTTTGTGCCTGCATTGTTCCAAGGCGAAGTTATATTTTTAGTTTCACCATCACTTTAAAATCAAAAAAATTTCTTCTCCACGGTTTACTTTTCAAGCTTCATGTGCGTGTGGTGCTGCTTTAAACCAAAAAAATTAATTCCGGCACACGTATGAAAATCCGCGTGATTTTGAAAAGTCTGTAAAATAACATAACTCCATGTCCACAAGGATGGTCATTATAATTCTTTCGAGTAATATTGAGGTCACGCGAAGAGTAGTATTCAGAAGCCCCAGAGGACATTTTCTTGGCAATTCTTGTCCTGAACAATGTGAATGGACATTTGTAAAGTATATGGTGGTTCCATACCCTAATGGTGGAGTGAGTGAGTGTTTGAAAGTTTGGGGTGGGGGGGGGGAGTCATAGTTGGTGTGGAGAAAGGATGAGTGGAGGGAAGCTGTTACTTGAGAACGTTCAAGCCATGTATGCATTCACTGTCCGACTCAAACTTGCCTATTTATAAGTTCACCCAGGCCATGGCACTTCCCCTTATCCTTACCAATGCAACTTCAGTACTTCCTTATCTCTTTCTCTTCTGTTTGTCCCTCTTCATCTATATGTTGCTTCCTCATTTACAGCACTGCAAGCATTTTCCCTAACTGTTTTGTCCCTTTAGTGACCGAGTCAAGCTGCTACTAAAGCAGCTTTAAGACCATTTGTTGATTTGAGCAGTTATGGTTTCACAGAACCAGTGCACAATGTTCCTATATTAGCTTGTACAAGTCTATAATATACAAACAACATTTATCTAACCAATAAGCTTTACTAGACATTTAGCAGGACGTCACAGGTACAAACACTGTACATGTCTTACAAAATGACATTCGTGCCTTGCTCTGCTTCTGGTTTAAAGGCACCTTGGCATACCATCTTGGTAATTTCTAGCAATCACGAGATAACAGACATCTGTTTCTGGCATCAATAAAACAGACACGACAATTGTACAATCCATTAACACAAAAAGTTTGCGATCCCGTTTTCCACCTCATTTTCTTGTACCGGTTTGTTCATAGCAACAGTCCCTGGACATCATTCTGTCCCTTGCTGCAGGTAGCATACGGACCTTCTACCCATTACAGAAAATATCATTTTGGCACGTTGCCCTGGCACCGACCGGCGGTGCACCTGGTCACAATAGTCCTGAGCATTGGGCATCCTTATGCCAGGAAGCAGCAGCACTAGTTCAACTATTTAGCTAAAACCCGACCCCTCTAGTCTCTCATTGTTCCAGGAATTACACCGACCGTATCCGTAACAGGGAACATAGGAAATAGGCCAGAGGTGCTGGGCACGGAAGTGTGGCTCTGCACCATTGAAGCCGTGTGGCCATACCAAAACGATTCGATAGCAGCTGCTTGAAGCAAAGAAGGTGTTGTCAGATGTGAAGATTGGGCTACTGGTGCATAGGCCCCAGACATGAAACACAAGGGCATGCAAAAGGGCTGTCGCAGGATAGGAGAGATGGCAGGAGATGCTATGTTCTCGGAGAAGCGTGGTTGCTTGACCATGCCAAGGGGAATTATTGGTGGCGCGGGGTTTGACCGTTTACCCCCGGGAGTGGCCCGCACTTCTGCACGCTCCATCTCACCACCGTAGCCGCTATCTGTGTCTGTGTCACTCCCGCTGAGATCCCCTGGCACGACACGTTGTATTACGGGCACACAGTTCTCACGGCGCAGGGTGTCTGGCTGTTGCTTGTGAACCAAGCTCGTGAGTGGTGCAAAGGTGGTGTTATTCTCATCCTTCCGCAGCCCTCCTATTTCTTCAAACCCCACAGCACCATCATCGCATGGTGCAGCACCTCCAGTCGGTGATGTCCGAAGTGCCGCTCCCATTGCCCCATCTGACTCGCACTGCGAACCGTGATCTGTATTTCTCTGCACCACTGTGGCAGAGCGAGCCGAGGCCCCCGCTGCTCTTGGCTCTCCACAGAGGTGCTGTAGATGAGTGAGCAGGAGATCTCGCTGCGCTTGGCTTCCGTGCCGATCCAGGAATGTCTGAACTTCCAGCACGCATGACTGGAAGCCTGACGTGAATGAGGATGCGTCGGCAGTAGACACATTTGCCCCCTCCCCTGCATGTGCGGACAGATATTGCAATTAAGAAAAGCACATATAGTTAAAATTTCATTCGACAGCAACGAGCATCAATGATTCTGAAAACCTCTCAATTTGGATCAGACTGATTAATGATAGTTATTTTTTTACTTGTGCTTCCTTATTTGGTAAGCTCACCAGTGTGCAGTGCATGTAGTCGCTGCTGTTGTTGGCGACAGATTGCTGTGAGTGCCTGGAGGTGTTTTACAGCCAGTTCCAGCACGACGGCCTTCTCAAGATGTCCGAGTGCCTGCAAGGTGACACCAAGTTAGTTTGACCAGCAACGTTCATTTTTTGTATCTACACACTGCAAGGCGGGGGTACAATTCTTTGGGCAACTCCATTCTGAGCTGATTTTTGGGTGGAGAAGGCCGTCTTCAAATTACATATGCAAAAATGGAGGAACTCCCTCCAGGCAACCCTTTTATCAATTCCTTGCAACTTGCTTTTCTTTTCTTTTTTTATCTTTCCCTTTCCTCTCCTTGTGTGTATGTAATAAGTCGATAACTCCGATCAATAACTGAGGAGGGTGCGACTGCCAAATGAACTATAGAACGGGACGTTGAAACTGGTTGGGAGAGTGAGGGAATGGAACAGATTTGGGCTCCGAATGGATAGGTTGAGTTCAGCAAAACCACAAACGTGGGGGGAATCCAGAAGCAAACACCACCCACGCAGGACACAGGGATGTAAAAATAGCGGTGGCTCTGCAAGCTGTAAACACATTACGCATGAGGAGTGAACCCCGCGAGGCTCGTTACGTGGGCAGGTTGACCCGCTGCGGGCCCCAACTCCCAAACAATCCCGCTGATTCGACAAGTTCAAAATGTTCCTGGTACAATTCCAATTGGGATTAAAGGATACAGACATCTCTCTAAGCACATCCATCTGGTTATGATATAATAATCACCCTCTGTACTGTATTTCATTTTGACTATCCGGCTTTATAACTCATCATTAATTTCCGATCCAAATCTGTCAAGTTTGCTGTTGAGCTGGGGAAGGGGAGGGGGAGGGGCATTGCCCAATGGAGCATGCTGTTGACAGCACTGAGCCGACCGTCTCCACAGCATTGTGGAGTAAAATGGCATGGTGCATCAATCCCGATTTTGACATTGAACTGAGGCTCGTGAACAGCTTATCCATGAATCCCATGCAGGAGACCAATGGACATTCATGGACTTTTTACAAAAGCTACAAAGGCTTTTGAAGACAATGGGGGGTTGGGGAATAGACGTATGGGATGTGGGATTTGAACCTGGGTTCTGAGCATCATGAGGACGGACCCATCACCAAACGGAAGGACCTATATTTTACAAGGGGAGGTCCATTAAGACCCTTTCCGGTCTGCTGCAATGGCCTTGTGAATGCGAGAAAAGAGCTCAGACCAATTGTGTTGCAATTTCATGTCGATAATACAGGTAGATTAGAGGACAATCCCAAACTCCTCTATCGAATGTCATTGGAGGTCATAGAGTGCGTTCGTTTAATGGAGACGGAGCACGAAACGCTGTGATTTAAGGTGAATGAGTAATGTGCGTCCAAATACATTACAATTAGCGAGACACCACACGAGGAAGTGCGTCACGAAGGTTTGAGTCCAAGTGCGATCCTCAATCCACGGCCCGCTGTATGCGTGCGTGCAGGAGAGGGGTCCGGATGCACGGGGTGGGAAATCGGAGCTGCTGCACTTTACTCGGCCGTGACCACGTGCGTCATTGGCGACGCACGTGTTGATCTGCGCCAAATTCGGCACGTGGTGGTGGTGGCACAGTGGGGGAGGGCGAAAGACAGCTGGATTTGAACCAGGGGAGAACCTTTACGTTGAACACCAACCGGGCTCACGCAACACCCTATTCCTTCGCCCCACCCCCCCAAAAGATCCGGTTTGTTTTCACGCAGAGCTCGCTTCCATCTCCCATCCAAGTCTCACCGCTAGCTTGAGGTGCTCCGGCAGGAGCTCCTTGAGCTGCGCAATGCACTCGTTGATGCGGTCACGTCTTTTTTTCTCGATTAGTCTGTGAGGGAGCTTGTAACTTTCCTGTGGTGATGGAGGTAATAACACGAATATTTTAAACATCCACACCACAAAGCAAAGGCAACGAGCATCACGTACGAATGACACAATCATTTCACGATATATTACAAGGTCGAAACTGTTGGACCGGACCACCGTTGCACATTTTAACATCTTTCCTGGTCTTCAACGGAAGGTGAGGTCGCATATTAAAAAGTCTGAACGTGCAAAAGTTACCTCAACAAAAGGAATGAACAAATCATGCACATACACTTAGTCATTCATATCTACATAGGTAATTTAGTTATTCATATCTGCACAGGCAATTTAGTCTTTCATATCTGCATAGGCAACTTAGTCATTCATATCTACATTGGCAATTTAGTCATTCATAACCACAGAGGCAATTTAGTCATTCATATCTCCGTAGATAATTGTCATTCATATCTGCACAGGTTAATTAGTCATTCATATCTACATAGGCAACTCTCATTCATATCCACAGAGGTAATTTAGTCATTCATATCTACATCAGCAACTTAGTTACTCACATCTACATCGGCAATTTAGTCATTCATATCTACACTGGCAACTTAGTGTCATTCATATCTACATCGGCAACTTATTCATATCTACATTGGCAATTTAGTCATTCATATCGACATAGATAATTTAGTCATTCATATCTGCAAAGGCAATTTGGTCATTCATATCTACATAGGCAATTTAGTCATTCATATCGATGTAGATAATTGTCATTTATATTTACATAGTCAACTTCGTCATTCATATCCACAGAGGCAATTTTGTCATTCATATCTACATATGTAATTTAGTCATTCATATCTAAATCGGCAACTTCGTCATTCATATCCACAGAGGCAATTTAGTCATTCATATCTACGTAGATAATTGTCATTCATATCTGCACAGGTAATTTAGTCATTCATATCTACATCGGCAACTTATTTATTCATATCTACATAGGCAATTTAGTCATTCATATCTACATCGGCAACTTAGTCATTCACATCTCCGTAGATAATTGTCATTCATATCTATGTAGATTATTGTCATTCATATCTGCACAGATAATTTAGTCATTCATATCTACATCGGCAATTTAGTCATTCATATCCACAGAGGCAATTTAGTCATTCATATCTCCGTAGATAATTGTCATTCATATCTGCACAGGTTAATTAGTCATTCATATCTACATAGGCAACTCTCATTCATATCCACAGAGGCAATTTAGTCATTCATATCTACATCAGCAACTTAGTTATTCACATCTACATCGGCAATTTAGTCATTCATATCTACACTGGCAACTTAGTGTCATTCATATCTACATCGGCAACTTATTCATATCTACATTGGCAATTTAGTCATTCATATCGACATGGATAATTTAGTCATTCATATCTGCAAAGGCAATTTGGTCATTCATATCTACATAGGCAATTTAGTCATTCATATCGATGTAGATAATTGTCATTTATATCTACATAGTCAACTTCGTCATTCATATCCACAGAGGCAATTTTGTCATTCATATCTACATAGGTAATTTAGTCTTTCATATCTAAATCGGCAACTTCGTCATTCATATCCACAGAGGCAATTTAGTCATTCATATCTACGTAGATAATTGTCATTCATATCTGCACAGGTAATTTAGTCATTCATATCTACATCGGCAACTTATTTATTCATATCTACATAGGCAATTTAGTCATTCATATCTACATCGGCAACTTAGTCATTCGCATCTACATCGGCAATTTAGTCATTCACATCTACATCGGCAATTTAGTCATTCATATCTACATCGGCAACTTCATCATTCATATCCACAGAGGAAATTTAGTCATTCATATCTATGTAGATTATTGTCATTCATATCTGCACAGATAATTTAGTCATTCATATCTACATCGGCAATTTAGTCATTCATATCCACAGAGGCAATTTAGTCAATCATATCTATGTAGATAATTTAGTCATTCATATCCACAGAGGCAATTTAGTCAATCATATCTATGTAGATAATTTAGTCATTCATATCTGCATAGGCAACTTAACATATCTACACTGGCAATATAGTCATTCATAGCGACACAGGCAACTTAGTTGTTCATATCTACACTGGCAATTCAGTCTTTCATATTTACACGGGTAACTTAGTCATTCATATTTACATGAGCAACTTAGCCATTCATATCTACACAGGTAAGTCATTCATATCTGCATCGGCAATTTAGTCATTCATATCTACGTTGGTAATTTAGTCATTCATATCGACACAGGCAATTTAGTCATTCATATCTACATGGGCAACTTATTCATATCTACGTAGATAATTTAGTCATTAATATCTGTATTGGCAATTTAGTCATTCATATCTGCATCAGCAATTTATTCATTCACATCTACATCGGCAATAAGTCATTCATGTCTGCAAAGGTAATTTAGTCATTCATTTGTACAATTTATTCATTCAGAAGTACGTAGGCAATTTGGTTATTCATATGTACATAAACATTTTTGTCATTCATACGCCGTACACGAGTGGTCTTCAAGCATATGTGTCACCATCGTTGAAAGCAACATAACAGAGAAAAGAGTGAAATAAGACCCGACATGATGGGAGTCACGACCCTCGTACCTTTTCCTCTTTCTTGATCATCCGCTTTGATTTGAGGTTTGGGGAGAGCCACGGGTATTCCGTCCTACGTGGGACAGCGAGATGGTCAGGGAATCCGAGGCAGATTTACACCACATCACCCGACACCACGCAGTTTACATCATTTACACCACTCATGAGTAGAGTAACTCGTTATATGATTAATGCATACTCTCTGTGCACGAGCACATCCAATAAGGACAGGTCGGGGTTAGGGAAAGTTTCCCCCACGAATAGAAAGCACCCCCAATCCCTCGGCAAATGCCTCTCTTGCACAAGTACACCTTCCTCACCCCGTGCTCGCCTCTCCCTGCTCCATCGAAGTGCTCAACCCGCTCGTTAACCCGTCCATGGCTCTCGGTCACGAATCGCGGCTGTACTGTCCCCGCGTCCGCTCCTCCGACGCACGATCCCAGACGATGTCCCTCCCCTCCTACCTCCCTCTGCTGAGCCACGCTGCCAGCAACGTGACCTGGCGGGTGCGAGCCGGGACGGCCCCGCCCTCCCCTCACATTCTTCGTGTGACGTCAAAGGCTTTACATGCACCACCATATCGTGACCCTCCCCCCCTCTGAGCTTGGTGTTGGTCGGCCATTTATTTATTCCTATTTCCGTTTCTGCACATCAATCACTCTCATCGTTTTTGTTCTTCTCGGCCCTCCTCCGTCTGTTTTCGTCCTTTTACCTTTTCGTTCGGGAGAATTTCTTTCAGGTCCGATTGTCAATCACAAACACGGTGCCCCTCTCTGATGCGATGTCCGTATTTTTATTTCATTAACGATGTACAGTGTTTGTGTGCTCCTGTATGACCTCAGCATCACGTGCGAGCTGCTTACGCGGAGGACACCGGGAAGACCTTGGAGGTGGAGGGAGAGAGGGAGGGCCCAGCTTGGGGTGGGGGGGGGGGATTAGAGAAGGAGGAGGAAGAGGACGATGTGCGTCCGAAAATCTCACGGACATGCGCACCGGGCACGTGTCTGTCCTGGTACA
>NC_140962.1:97387160-97437160 GCF_056783735.1 Eptatretus burgeri | reverse complement strand
CCTTGACCTTCGATAGAGACCCAGCTTTCTGACACTGGGTTGAACATTGTGTTCCAAAATGCCTTGGTAACCACCTGATTTCATGATGCCATGCACACATTCAACGCACCCTGTGCCAGTGGCAGCACAGAAACCCCAAAACATCACTGAACCTCCTCCATGTTTGACTGGAGGGAAGGTGTTCTTTTCTTTGAAGGCCTCATTTCGTTTTCTGTAAACAAAGAGATGATATGCTTTACCAAAAGCTCTTATTTGGTCTCATCTGTCCACAAGACATTCTCCCAGAAGGATTTGGGTTTGTTCAGGTGTGTTTTGGCAAACTCCAGTCAGGCTTTTCTCTTATTTTTTTTTCTCTCTCTCTCTCTCTCTCTGTCTGTCTGTCTGTCTGTCTGTCTGTCTGTCTGTCTGTCTGTCTGTCTGTCTCTCTCTCTCTCTCTCTCTCTCAGCAGTGGGGTCTTCTTGGGTCTCCTACCATCAAACCCCCTTTCATTGAGTTGGTGACGGATTGTGCGAGTTGAAACTGTCGTACCTTGTGTCTGAAGGTCAGCTTGAATCTGTTTGAGAGTTGATGGAGGTGCTTTCTCCATCATTCAATTAATCCTTTGCTGCAATCTTCGATCAAGCTTTCTCTTGAAGCCACGTCCAGGGAGGTTGGCTACAGTGCCTTGGGCCTTAAACTTCCTGATAACATTGCGTACGGTGGACACAGGACACATTGCGTACGGTGGACACATCAAGGTCTCTGGAGATGGATTTGCCGCTTTGAGATTGTCGATGCTTGGCTACAATCTTGTATCTGACCCCTTCAGACAATTCTCTGGTTTTCTTTCTTTTCTCCATGCTTATTGCAGAACACACAGTGACAGAAAGCAGCAGAATGACTCCCTTTCTCCATTCAAACTGGTTGAATGAGTGATTTTTATATTGCTGGCACCTGCAACTCACCACAGGTGAGTTCAATTCCAAAGTAAAGGAGAATCACCTGCTTGAAATCGAATTATTTCTAAAAGGTGCCAATAATATTGTTGCGGGCCGGGGTCCGGTGGTGAGAACGACTGCGAGGTGGAGAAAGTTATGTTGTCTCCCACCAGACTCCCGGAATTGTAGGCCGTCGCTCACGGATAATTCCGTGAGGCGGCGGGTCGCTGAACCGACTGTGGACGCCAATACCTCCACTGCGTAGCAGAGGGTCTTTTTGTCTAGAACCAATTTACCTAATTAACTACACAGTGTCGTCCGTCGGGGAACCACGCCCTCAGCACGTCTTGCTCAAACCGGGTCACTCTACCGACCGGTAGAGTTCCAACTACCAACTCCGGTTCAGGTGCAGTCGAGTGGAACTGCCAAAGCTGTGCCAGCGAGGATGAGCAGATTAACGGGAAGAAAGACCCGGCTAAAACTCAGATCCGAACCATGCTGGACCAATGAAGGAAAAGACGAAAACGAACTGGGAACATTTCTACAATAATTTATTTACAGTATAATAAACGAGGAAATTGATGTGGCACAGAAACAGGTGTTTTGGGGTGTTATGCAGGGGAAAGAAAGATGATGTAGTGCGACAATTTACAGAAACTTACAAAAGCAGACACAGAGCAGACTTACGCGGGAATTATACAGGGAAGACTTACAATGATTGAAAACACTTATACAGTTTCTACTTATTACCTTCGCATTCTGCGAAAGGTTATGTTTTGGTCGCTGTGTATTTATTTATTTGTGAATATGTGTGTTTGTTTGTTATTCGCATAACTCAGAAAGTATTAAACCGAATTGCATGAAATTTGGTGGAATGATTCGTGAGTATCCAAGGACGATTTGATTAGATTTTGGGAGCGATTGGGTTAAAGGTCAAGGTCATGAAAAGGTCAAAAACATTCTTTTGAGCATAACTTCCTTCATAATACAGCTATCGACATGCAACCACCGCCATATTGTTCCATGACGAGATACCTTTCAGATATGTAGTGTCAGATTTGACGTAACGTCATCGGAAGTGCGTCTAAATGACGTCACAAGATGACGTAAATTTTCAATTTTCGATCTCATCAGTTTTGATCATACAGTTTTGTAGGACTTACCTTAAGGACGTTACACACCAAATTTGACTTCGATCGGACTGACCGTTATGACGTCATTGACGTTTGAACATGACGTTTTTCAATTGTGGCGAAAATGTCCTGACATTTTACATTCAAATATCTATATAATTTAAAAAGCAAAGTCTCCCAAATCCAGGCATTAGGATCAGTACCAAAATATCTGTTTATTGATGTACAGGTTTTGCCAATTAACTCTGTAGTTAAGGTCAAGGTCACACTCAAGGTCAAAATATACTTGTAGGCATAGCTTTAGATCTAATAGAGCTATTGACATGAAACCAACGTTAAAACGTTCAGTGAACTACGAGCTTTCAGAATGGTAGTCCCCGATTGGACGTGACGTCCCCGGAAGTGCGTCAAAATGACGTCAAAAGATGATGTCATTTTTCAACTTTTTAATTTTTCAGTGCTTATCATTCCATTTTGTTGGACTGCCTTCAAGGAGGTTACACACCAAATTTGACGTCAATCGGACTGACGGTTGTGACGTCATGGACGTTTTAAAATGACGTTTTTCAAATGTGCCCGGAAAAAAGTTGCGGCGGCGAAGGTATGCGCTCTACCGAGTGCCCGTTCTAGTTAGACTGGCACCACACTCAGACACGCACTCGGACAAAATAAACCCAGTTGAAGGCAAAGGACTTTTGCAGCCAGGGAGGGAGGGGGGCTGAGGTCGCAGTTCTCTCGAGTACCTGAGTCTCGGGGAAAGGAATGCTCCATGGTGCGGCACCTGCCAACAGTAGTGCAGTCAGGTCCACAGCCGCCCGTGTGGAGTTCGGGTCCGTGGAGGAGCTCGAGTGGGCCGGGACCAGTAGTCGGGGCGAGACTTGAGCGGAGCCAAGCAGTGGGAACCCCTTCGTTTTCCAACCAACTCTGGCCTCCAAGCACAGAACGAACAACTCCCAAAGAACTCAAGACTGAGGATGGTGTCGTGGTTTTTAGACCTCCCTCAGCGGGGAGGAGCTTTGGTGAAGCCCACGCCACTGTCCGCCCTGATTGGACAGGGCCTCCATGGGTCTGCCCTTCCTGGGCGGGGGCTCGGCCAGGCACCAGCGAGGCCTGCCCACTCCACGCTTGTGGACTCGTCAAGAGAGTGTTGGAGCGTTTGGAGAAGCCGAATGGGAACTGCGACAGCAAACGTGGAGATTCTGTCTCGGAAAATCGAGCCTCCAGAGACAACAGGTGGACCGTGGTACGTTGTTACCAGCGAACCGAAGGCTGCAAGCGCTCGGGTACCGTGGATCGCAATGGAGGATGGGATAGAAAGATTTATTAATCTAACTAAAAAAACATCGCAATGCACCCCTTTAATTTTCCCACGAAACACAAGGAAGGGATCTGTCTACACATATACTTTATGGAATAACTGACTTGGGACACCTGTATGTTGTATGCATATGGTTCCGAGAAACGTAACAATATTGTCTGGGCCATTTTAGGACTTTTGTGTGGAATAAGCAAAGATTTAGTAACTTTTTCATCATTTTTTGTTTTGTTCCACTGCAAACCAAAGAAATACACATGTGGCTACCAAAAGATTTTAATTTCAACAATTTTCTGGAAGAAATGGTGCATTATTTGAAAAAAATTACCCCCAGTTGGGGGTGATGGTCATCGCTGAAGCTCTGTAGATGTGGATCTCTGATCGGCTTAGAATGGCTTCGATGTCGTCTTGTCTTTTGGTTCAACGTACAGCCGAAAGCCCGGGAGTAAAAAGGATAGAAAACCTCAGAAATCAAACTACATTTTTGAGTTATCTGGAGATAGATTTTGAAAATGGTTGATTTGGAACATTTATGATCAATGCGTCTTCAAAAGGATAGAAACCAGACCTCAGAAATCAAACCACATTTCTGAGTCATAAATGGCGGATGATATTTTGACAATGGATGATTTCACAAGTTTACAGCATCGGTGACCTTGACATTGACCTTCAATCAGGACTAAAGTCATACCGTCGTGCTTCACTCATCAACCCCTACCTACATACCATACCAAGTTTCATCAAGATCGGACGAAAAATTTTTGACCGTATCACATCGACGATTTTTCCAACTTTGAAGACACGTGACTCGATAACCAGGACGAATTTCAAAAAACCGGCCCGACCAAATTTAGATATTGTTCCATATTATCAGAATCTGAAGACATTTCGAAAATCGGATCACAAACAGTGGAGATAGATTTTGAAAATGGACGATTTCGCAACTTTGGAGTAGCCTTGACCTTGACCTTCAATCGTGTCAAAAGTCATACCGTCGTGCATCACTCATCGACCCCTACCTACATACCAAGTTTCGTCAAGATCGGGCGAATTTTTTTTTGACCGTATCACATCGACGATTTTTCCAAATTTGAAGACACGTGACTCGATAACCAGGACGGATTTCAAAAAACCGGCCGGACCTAATTTAGATATTGTTCCATATTATCAGAATCAGAAGGAATTTCGAAGATCGGATCATAAACGGCAGAGGAGATAGATTTTGAAAATGGACGATTTCGCAACTTTGGAGTGACGTTGACCTTGACCTTCAATCGGGTCAAAGGTCATACCGTCGTGCATCCCTCATCGACATCTACCCACATACCAAATATCAAGAAAATCGGAAGAAAAAAATGGGGACGTATGGACATCGAGATTGGTTTTAGTAACGAGATGACCTAAAAAGTGCAAGGGTGCCAATATATTTGGCTATGACTGAAGGAGAAAGGCTGAAAGGGATTGAGAATCGACTTTGTGTTGTCTCGTCAATGCAAAATCAAAAATACGGCCGGGGAGGGGATAGTGGAAACGATATTGAAAGGAGAGGGGTTAGGGGGGATAGAGGAGAGGGGAGATTGGAAAGGAGATAGTAGTGGGGTAAAGGGAGGAGGAAATAGAAGGGTGAGCGGAGGTTGGCTGCTCACGGAGAGCCTGGACCCATTCTCAAGTTTAAAAGTTGATTAATTCAATCATCAGAGGAACACCGGTGTTCATGAAGACAAGACTCACGACTCAGAGGGGCACGGGTGTTCATGAAGACTCATGACTCAGAGGGACATGGGTGTTTTTTGTAATTGTTTTTTTTGTATGCATTGACCAGGCTCGAATGAGAGCGAACACACAGCGCACGGCAAGGGGGGCATGTGACGAGGGGAGGGAGAGGGAAGCACAAAACAGTGGGGGAACAGAGACATTAGGAGATCTGTGGAAGGGAGAGGGATGGGGCAGGGAACACAGGGTACACAAGATGGACATTACAGGGACTTTCAGGAAGGAAAGCAGAGAATTTGAAGGAG
Source organism: Eptatretus burgeri (assembly GCF_056783735.1). NCBI lineage: Eukaryota > Metazoa > Chordata > Myxini > Myxiniformes > Myxinidae > Eptatretus > Eptatretus burgeri. The sequence continues at coordinate 97,431,776 of NC_140962.1, read as the reverse complement.
GTGGGTTTAGGTTGTTTTCACGGGGGTAGAAAAGATCGAGGTTTTGGATGGGGGAAGATAAGAGGTGGTGGTGAACTGCTGTTTTGAAGGCCAGGAGGCAAGAATAGGATTGAAGAGAGTGTGAGAGTTAATTTCAAAGGCGTGGAAAAAGAGGAATGAAATGGTGAAGGTGAGCAGTGATTCATTATTTTGGTAGTATTACCAGAACGGGGTTGTTGGTGGACCTTGAGCACCTTGCAGAAATATGGAGGGGACAAATCACAGACATAGCAGGGGGGGGGGGGCGAGACTGGAGAGGAGACAGTCGAAGACAGAAAGACCACCGACCTTCCTGCAGTGAGAGTGAGAGATCCAAAGACTCAGCCTCATCACGGGAGATACCAATTGTGGTGTAGTGGCCTGCGGGGGCAGGGCATAGTGCGGGGAGCGTGGTGGAGGTGTGGAGGAGTGGTTTTGGAGTGGTCACGTGCCTGCACGGGAAATAGGAGTGCGCGCCGCCTGAGGCGTTGTTGTAGCCGTTGTGGTCTGTGGAGCCTGTAGGTCGTGTGGCTGTAGAGTGCATCGAGTACGTAATAAAGTGGAGTTACGGGCATCGTACGCTCACACTCTCGCTCGTGGCAATAAAGCAGGGTTGTGCTATCCCCTCGCTCATGTCTGCCTTGGCGCACCTCCACCACGACACTACATTTGGCGACGAGTCTGTTCAGATCGGCGTGTGCAGAGTGGTTGGGTTACTCGGATTGACGTGCAGTTTTGGCCGGGGCGATTGGATTGCGGCAGCGAGTAACTCAGCGCATCTCGCGCGGTTCGAGGTCTACACCGGGCGAGGGTCCTGGAGGAGCGCATCGCGAGTTTCGCACGCCGCACGCACAGGCTTCAGGGCCAGGCGTCTCGCCGTCACGGACGGCTCGAGCATGGCAGAAGGTCAGGGCACGGTGCACGGACGCGTGCCTATCTTCATCGGAGACGACTTCGAATTGTTTTCTGAACAGTTGGGCTGCTATTTCAACGCGAATGATGTGGACGATGAAAGCAAGCGCAAATCGATCTTGCTCGCCTCGCTATCAACGGAGCATTATCGGCTGCTGAGTGATTTGGTAGCGCCAGATAAGCCCGGCGATGACGGGCTGTCGTTTCAGGATATTGTGGAGAAGATGAAGGCACACATGTCGCCGGAGAAGTCATTGCAGCTCGCTCGATACCAGTTTGATCACCTCGCAAAGGGTGCGGAGGAGCGCGTTGCAGATTTCGTGGCACGGGTGAAGCATTCGGCCGTGGCTTGCAAGTTTACGGCGGAGGAGCGTCCAGCGCGACTCAGAGATCGTTTTATTTCGGGGCTGCAAGATGCAAAGATGGTGGCGGCCATTCTGCGGATGCGAAGTGTCGACGTTACATTCGACTCAGCGGTCGGGACTGCTTCAGCTGTCGAGCAGACGCTCACGGATGTCCGCGCCATCGCCGGCCAGGACGTGATGGGTAGTTCCGGCTGGGGCATGTCGGCTGACCCCGGGGTCCACGCGATGACCCAGGTGCCCCAGCGGTGATGACCCAGGTGCCCCGTCTGGCGGTGCGAGCCGTGGGCGCGCGCCGCAGCGCGGCCGCACAGGGAGTGAAATGGACTTCCAGGGGTGCTGGGGGTGTGGTGGTCCGCACCTGTGACGGGTGTGCCCGTATAAGAACATCGTGTGTTTGCATTGTCACAAGGTGGGACATTTGAAGCGTATGTCGGATGGCGGGGGCCGCCATTAAGGTCTTGGATGGTGAGGTGCGGGACGACCCCAGCGACATGGGGAGCGGCCTGCAGCCAGGGCATAGCGATCCCGGCGGCCCGGAGCAGGAGATGCAACCAATGTTGAGTCTGTTTTCGATTGGTCCGGAGGTGACAAGACCAATCACAGTGGAGGTCGAGGTGAATGGCGAGCCGATCGTATTTCAAGTTGACACCGGGGCCGCAGTGTCGGTCATGGGCGAGCGGGCGGCTCGTGGTCTTCGCGGTGTTCACCTGGTCAAGACGACCTTGTCGCTGTGCACGTACACCGGTGAAGCGATTGCACCGCTTGCGGTGGCAGACGTCTTGGTGGTCTACCAGGGTCGAAGCGCCCTACTCTCAGTGTTTGTGGTACGAGGGGAGGGGCCCGCCCTTTTGGGCCGGGAGTGGTTGGCGCACCTCGGGCTGGATCTCCAGTTCGTACCTCCAGGTGCTCCGGTGCCTCCTTCGAGACCCGAGGGCGAGGTTTTGGCGGCAGGAGCCGCAACGATGCAACGGGAGCGGCCGTTCATTGCTTCCTGCGACGATGATGTACGGTTCTGGAGCAACGGGAGCCATGCCAGCCGCGATGAGCTCTCGCGCTTTGGCTGCGCTCATGATACAGTGTGTGCCCGTGTCGTTCAGGCGATTTCAGCGGGGAATTGGAGTGAGCCAGTCACGTTCAAGAAGTTCGCGGATCGCGACCGTCGACAACAAGCAGGTCATCGCAACGTCGCGACGACGACCGAGAGACGGACACGTGATGTGGTTCATGGGTTTCTGTTCGTTGCGTATTTGATTATCATTGCTCGAGTGATGCAGTTTAGCGTTGTTGAAATAAATGCCGACAGTTCGTGTGTGAGAATATGTTTGGCTGGGATCAATCGATGGGATGTTCGATATGACCGATGTGATATGAAGGCCTTGGGGGCGATCGTGGCAAATAAAGAGGTCTTTCTGGTCTCCAGCTGTGAGGGCAGTCCACGGGTCGTTACCCTGTCATGTGTGGGGATTATATTGGGAGAACGTGCTGTACGGAAAGGGGAGTTTGCATCTGCGCAGACGATGTTCTTTTTGCTTTATGGCATGACTGGATGTGATGTGTGGTTTTGTATGGGATTGCTGGGACTGCAGCCGACTAATTGCCGGTTCGACTCGCGTGTGGGTCTCAGAGATCGACTCAGAGCCGGGGCTGGTTCGCTGTTCAGCGTTACCCCCACCCCTGTTTTCGGCAAGGTCAGACGTGCCTGGCACCCTGGGGCGCAACTCTCTGTTCTCGCCAAAGCCGTTCGGATGTGCGTTGGGATCTCGGCTGATTGTGATGCGTGGGTTTGTTATGGGACTGATGGTGCGCCCAGCCGACGGCGCTGTTCAGCGTCACCGCCCAAGGTCGGACGGGCTTGGCGCCGGGCGGCACAAACCTCTGTTCTCGCCAAGGTCGGCTGCGCTGGCGCCACGGGGCTTCCAGACAACGGGGCTTCCAGGCTCGGGATGTTTATCTGATTCGGGTCTGTCTGGGGGAGATGTGGCGCCTTGTCGGCCGGGGGCGTTTGATGGTGCCGGGGGGGGGGGGTTGCTCGGGAGGTCATCGCGACCTCGCCGGAGGGCGTGTAAGCATGAGCCGCCTGGGGGCGCTTCTGCTGCGTAGCGATGCTGTGCTTCCCGCCTTGCTTCTTGATATCTGTAATGCGGTCAGGGTTTTTGTGGGTTCGTCGTGCAACTCAGTCTTCGGAACCTGTCCATGGCAGTTCAACTCGCTCGCATCGACACGTTATATGGTGTGATGTGCCTGTGTTTTTTTTGGTTATTATCGTTTTTGTGCCTCTCTGCTTTTATATCATGGTATTCTGTGCCAATTATGCTTATTATTATGATGGTCATTTTATAATCATAGTTTTAGGAGGGAGGAGTGTGGTGTAGTGGCCTGCAGGGGCAGGGCATAGTGCGGGGAGCGTGGTGGAGGTGTGGAGGAGTGGTTTTGGAGTGGTCATGTGCCTGCACGGGATATAGGAGTGCGCGCCGCCTGAGGCGTTGTTGTAGCCATTGTGGTCTGTGGAGCCTGTAGGTCGTGTGGCTGTAGAGTGCATCGAGTACGTAATAAAGTGGAGTTACGGGCATCGTACGCTCACACTCTCGCTCGTGGCAATAAAGCAGGGTTGTGCTATCCCCTCGCTCGTGTCTGCCTTGGCGCACCTCTACCACGACACTACACCAATGATCTGAAATTCCTTGATTTCCACTGCGTGAAGCTGAAAAAGGTGGGAGGCAGGAGCCCCAGCCCATAGAGGAGAGCAGTAAGAACAGCACATCAGGCTGTGAACGAAAGCTTTGTATGTGGTCAGGAGCTCAGGTGGGCTGAGGAAGGACTTTGCATGACAGAGGATTCCCACTCGGCGACTGGCTTTGGAGGCCAGGTTGGAAATGTGGCTTTCCCAGGAAAGATCGTGGCAGATGGTGAGACCCAAAAGCTTCAATGAAAGGACTTCTTCCAGAGGATTGTTGAGAAAGTTGATGGGGGGGGGAGTTCTAAATGGTCCTTTCAAAGAGACAGAGTGAGAGATCCAAAGATTTGTGAGATTTGTCCGGATTGAAAGACATGTTCCATGTGTTGGACCAGTTTGTGATTTTACCCAGATCTGCAGAGAGCGAAGAAGCTGCTGCTTGCCAGTCTGAGGGATGACAGATGTTATGGCAGAGCGTGGAGTCGTCGGCAAAGAGAAATACAGGATTTTCCAGAGTCGGAGAGATCATTGATGAAAACCAGAAAAAGAACAGGGCCCATAACGCTACCTTGAGGAAGTCCAGCCTGGACAGGAAGAGGGGATAAAAGAACTCCATTTAGGGCCACACGTTGGCTGTGACAGGAGAGGAAGTCTATGAGCCATGAGTGGAGATGGCCTTGGAGACCATAGGAAGAGAGTTTGGTGAGCAGGGCAGGGTGCCAGACCGTGTCAAAAGCACACGATATGTCCAGCGATATGGCTCTGATTTCACGTCTGGCATTGAGTACCTCCATCCATTGTTGGGAGAGAAGAAGTAGCATATCCAGGGTAGAGTGACCTGGTCTGAAACCAAATTGATGATCGGAAATCAAGCCATTGGAGAAGAAGGATTTGATGTCTGAAGCGATGATGGATTCCATAACCTTGCTGATGATTGGGAGAAGGCTGATTGGTCGGTAGTTGCAGGGATCTGTTTTTGCACCTTTTTATGCAGGGCAGTAATGTTTGCTGATTTCCAAGCAGATGGCAGATGACCTTGAGGAAATGAGGATGAATCGACAACAGAGAGAGGGTGAGCAAGAGCAGAGGAGCAGGTTTTTAGGACACGTGGGCTGATGCCGTCTGGAGCGGTTGCAGAATCTCAGTCGAGGTTTGACGTCAAGCTGTCCACTTTGTCAGAAGAAAAGGACACATAGTCCAGGGACAGTAGGGTGCAACTGGGTAAGGTGGGTACAGAAAGTGAAGGGTTTCGGACACAAGATTTACATGCAAACACCGAGTTTAGGCATTCAACCTTTTCACATGCGGTCTCTGCAGTGCGGCCTTTTGAGGTAAGGGAGGGGATGGAGGGTGAACATACACCAGAAACAGATTTGATTGGACGTCACCAGGATTTGGAGGAGGGAGAGAGGTTTGACAGTTCAGACTTGAGATTAGAAAGATGTTGTTTTCTGGCTCTCCTGAGGGTAGACACACTTGTTCCGAGCTTTGTGGAAGGAACTGAGATTACCTTCAGTTGGGTTTGCTTTCGATGAGGCAAAGGCAAGTTGTTTCAGGATAACTGTCTCGCCACAAGCCTCAGTGAACCATGGGCGGGAGGAAGGGTAGGGCAACTGAAGACGAGGAGCGATAAATCTGTGCATGAGAGAGCAAGTTTCTTTGAAAGAATTCCCAGGACGAGATGATGTTGGAGAAAGTGGCAAGGGAAGACAAGTCTCGAAGTTTGATGGCTGCTTGGAGACTCTGCCAGTCAGCCTGAGATGAAATTTCACACTCGACGGCACGGAGGTGGTTCTCTGATAACAGCCAGAGAGATGTTTACTTGGACAAGCATGTGGTTCGATGAACCGATTGGAGCGGAGGAAGAACAGCAGATATTTTCAGGGAAATTGGTCAAAATCAGATTCAGAAGAGATGGAGTACCGTTGGTTGAGATCCGGGTCGGGAAGTTGACCGATTGAGTCAGTCCCAATGAGTCGCAGAAGTCTTTTGCTGAAGTGCCATGGCAGGTGAGAGAGGTACCCACACTCAGCTAACTGGCATGATGACAATTGTAGTCACCACATACGAGGAATAGAGAGTTCAGATGAGAGGATAGAAGTTGATCCATGTTTTCGGATAGTGAGGTGTAAATGGAGTCATCACTGTTAGGTGGACGGTACAGTACACATATAAACATGAGGTGGGAGTGGAGGGGAAGCCGTAGCCAGAGGTATTCCTGGGGGTGTGGAGGAGTGAGGGCATTGCATGGAGAGTGAGGAATTGAGTTTTTGATGAAGAGAGCAACTCCTACACCAGGACAAGGCTCAGGTCTGTCATTCCGGAGGAGTGAGTAACCAGGGAGAGATACTCACGAGTCAGAGACGTCTTGAGGGAGGAAAGAGTCTGTTTGGCAGATTATGTTTGGTTTGTCAGTAGCGACCTGTATGAAAGATCTGTCAGGTTTGAGCGAAGGCCCCAGATATTTGTGTGTGTGTCGAGGCGCACACTGTGACTAAGCCGTAAGCGCACACACCACCCTTCCTACTCTCTGTTTCCATTTTGTTTTCCGTGATCAGCATGACCAGAAGTGTTTCCATCTCCATCTACAGAAGCATTCGTACATCATTTTTACGCAATGCACTTGAGATTTTGTTGAGTGGTTTGGTACTTAAACCTGTGTTTTATCGTCGTACCATCGGACCCCGCTATTTGTGGGAGATACGTTCCTGGAAAATACCGTGAATGTTGAACTCGCGAATGTCAGGGCATTGGTTCAATGGGAAAATGGGGGATAGGTTCCCAGTGGTTCATGATTCATAAGGGAAAATCAAAAAACCCAAGAAAAATCGACAATACGCCCGTGAAAACGCGGAAAAAAGAAAATCCGCAAAACCGCAAAAAATACTACAAGCACACACGCGGGGGAAAACGTGAATACGCGAAGCACAGGACCATGAATGTCGAAGCAGGTCACATTTTATCAACCGTGAATACGTGGGGTCCCACAGTATATCCATAAACTGGGGTGTCTTTCGTTGGTAAGCACCTGGCTATCCCTTTCTAAGCCAGTCGTTCTGTATCAACCGCCTTGCAAACTACCAACCTTACACCAAGGCGCTCGGCAAGAGGAACAAGCGATTAAAGAGACGTCTTTCATTCAGTCAGCAAAAATGGCCGCTGTAGTTCGATTCAAACCAATACGACAACCAATGAAATGTTCAGAGGCATATCCCTGTTATGTCAACTCATAATCTTCTCCACATAAAAGGTCATTCACGTCTGTCTGTATGGGAAAAGTTACACAACGGTCTCTTAATTACCCCATGCACGTGTGGAGCGAAAAGCGGGGTTAAGCAATTTGCTCACTTCTGTCTCTCTGTCTACAAAAGTCAGTTTATGATCGAGAAATAACTTGCTTTCAATTTCATGTTATATTTTGAACATGAATCAGAAAACGAACCTACAGTTTAGCAATACTTTGGCTCTCAATTCGACCCAATCGTACATGCGCACAGAGGAGTGAGATCATTTATTTACTGTGTCTGCTTGCCTGTCAAACAAAATGGAAAATGATGCAAAAACCCTCTTCCTGTCACTCCCCAAGATGCACAGTGGTAAGTCCATAGATAAGCTTGGCAGGGGGCTCCTCCTGACTCTATTTATTTATCTTTCTTTCCCTCTTCCTCATACTCTGTAGCCACTGCTAACACAATCAATTCGTTTGGGGAAGTTGTTACAAGAGGATCGAGTAAAACTGAAAACGACGGCCCCGACGCCATTTTCTCAAGTGAGAAAAGGCCGCTTGCGAACAAAACACACTCGGCCTCATATTTGCGTTTTTATTTTCGTGAACTCTTCTGAAACTGAACCTCTCAAATACAATATGTGGTGCCTTATTGTACAAAAATTGACAATAGGGGGTCTGAACAAAACCCTTAGTTTTCCATTGAAACAATAGTTCGCGAATGCCAAATTCACTAATGGAGGTTGTTTAGTGATGTCAGCAATTTATGTGCCACCGCCATATTGGAGTACGAAAAGAAAGAAAGGAACGTCCATTCACGATCGGTTGAGTTACTGTGCTTTGTGTGCTTTCCTGGCCAAACAATCAGGGTTGAAGCTTGTCCCAAAGCTTGGATTTGTTGATACTGTTACGAATTCGCGCCCGCCGACGTGCGATCGGCCGTGTACCTCTGATCGCAACCGCGTCGCCCACTGGACGGACAATTCAGTCGTGACTTTCCGGAGCTAACGCCGGAACCCTGTCATGGGTGGGTCTTCAACCCCACCACGGCCGTGCCAATTGTCTACCCGCGCAAGATAGGGTCACTCGCCGAATTCGATATACCTAAGTATCTGCGCGGGGAGCCGACCGGGCAGCCGTACCTCGACGCAGGTCGGCTTGGGACACGAACCGCTTAAGCGGTCCGTTCCGTTCTGCAGTGATAACCGAGCGGGTATTATCGCCGACCTCGCCGGATCCGATTCGATTTAACGGGTGTTTGAAACCCCACTATTTATTCCACAATGCAAGATGGCATTTTCAATAGGGGAAAGAGGACGCTATGAACGGGATACATTCAAACAAAGCACATTTATTTTACACACAACACAAGCAAGGAATCATGCACGTATGTACAAGCAAGGCAAATGGAAAGCAATACAACCGAATATGTGCAGGGACCATGTGCAGTTACTTACACAGTCGTTACTTAACAGGACACGGCGCCGCAGCATGCATACAAAAACAAAAGGAAAGACCTCCCCATAGGCAGGGAGGTAGACGGGGTCCGTGGACCTTTATAACGCGGGACCTGGAGGACTGAACGGGTCCCGCGAGACCGTGGAAGGTTACCTGCCCTCCTCGGTAGTCGGCGAGTCGTGACGTCCCGTCCCCGCGGCAGTTAGCGTGGCCGCGCCTGATTCCGGGCCTCCCACGTGGCCGGCAAGCTCTCTCCGGCGCTCCTTGCCCGGACGTGCAGGTTCGCACCACACAGCCGGCAGAGCTCCGCCTCCAGCCTGCGTCTCCGGTGCGTCGCCCGGACTTTTTACCGTCCCACGCCTCCAACGAACAGGTCGCTCCACAGGACCAAGAGCGCATGAACCACGGGACCAAGAGCCAGGAGAGCGATGAACCATCCGACAGCGAAACCACCAAACACTTAACGACCACCACACGAAAGACAAGTCCTCGCATCTTGTGCGGCCTTGTATAACTCGGGGTTCCACCCTTCGCCCCTCCCCGTTTTTGGCCCCACACTCCTTCGGGCCTTTTCGAGAAGTTTCTCGAAAAGGGGCGTTTCTCAACTCCGACCGCCTCACTCCTCGTATCCACCAATCGCGAGCGAGCCACCTCGCCCTTCTCGTCACACCAGCCTCAGAGAAAAAAGGCGGTAAAAAACCCACACTCACCATTGGAGGTTTCTTTTCCTCGTTCTTTTACGCCCGTGTTCTCGGACCCCTTTTGAACGCGGAAAGGGTCATAGCGTGGTCTGTGGAGGATGGCGTTTGCAAGCTGGCGTAGTGGCGAAGATGGTTAAATGGTGCTGGTGTTGTGGCGATCGTAGTGTGGTTGGCATTGTGGCATAGTTGTGGGTGGTTGTGTTGTTGGCGTCATGGTTTGTTGTAATGGTGGGCGAGATATGTCGGTTCAAAATAACCGATAGAGAAAGAAAAACACTATCTCAAAGGGTCACAGCCCGATGAACACGAAGTATTCCCTCCAAACAACGGTGGGGAAACCTATCTGAACACTCACTTACCGGGATAACTGATCTAAGGAACCTTGATGGTGTTCTGCGAATTTCCACAGCCATAACACTACCCCCTCCCCTTTTTACAGACTCGTCCCGAGTCGTCGAATTTTCGTGTGCCATCATGTGTAAGTTCCCCCCTCGTACTATTTACCTTCGGATCCCTGAGTGCGACATTCAGGGTATTCATGTCCAAAAAAGAAATAACCTACGGGCTGAGTAACTAACTAAACAAACCCACTCATGCAGACGACTTGAATAAATTGCCGGCGCTACGACAAACATGCAGGGGGCAAGCAACTCATTTACATCTTAACCTTAACTTATAAATTTTACACTACACCATGGCCCAGGATTGATGGACTCTGCAGGAAAAAAAGCAGGGAGCCAGGCTGCTCACATGCAGTCTCTGGCTCATGAATCAATGCAGGTGACAGGGAACGTGGCCGGCTGCTCACACACAGTCCTAGGCCTCCCCCGTGAAATGAGCGCAGTGAACACAAGCGGTGCACGGGCCGCCAATGCGGTCCCGTGATGCGGCTGCCGACGGGGCAGTCCCTGCAGAATGCGCGATGATCTGACGCAGCAAACAACGTTGCACAGGTCGCCAATGCGGTCCCGTGATGCGGCTGCCTACAGGGCAGTCCCTGCAGTTCGCGCAACGATCCTGGCGCACATGGCAAGGCACAGGCCTTGCAGTAAAACAGCCAGCAGATGGAGTTGGCCGGCCTCTTGTCAGTTCAAGGAGGTTGGTGGAGGGAGTGCGGTGGTGCTGGCCACTCGGAAGGTGGGCTCGGACCTACCCTACTGTCTCCCTCCCAACCTATCGCCTTTGCCTGTCTCTGTCCATACCCACTCCCTTAATTTGCAAAAACCAATTTAGCCCCAACTTATTTTTTTGTTTTATTTTATTTTTACTTCCCTCTATTAATTCGTCTCCCAAATCCCCTTTATTGTCTTTGTCCGGCTAACCTATCACGTCACCTCGCCTACTCCCAACCGCTACGTTCCCTTGGTGGAGGGGAGGGAATAAGGGAGAGCTCGCGTCCTGTGTCGAGGCCCAATTCAAGCCTCAGAATGGCCTCCTCAGATTTCAGCGATCTACTTACCCAAAGTGGGTCTAGCGGCCCCTCAACAAGAGCGAAGGGATGGATGGTGCGGAGGGGTACACTTCCTAATCTACCCTAACATTAATTCCTCAAACTACCCCGGGGCTTTCAACAAGCGCCTCTCGCTTAAACTATCAGTTTAGTTCTATCAACCCAGATTCCCATCGCCTGTGCTGGTGTCCTCACAATTTCGGGCCTCGCCCTCCAATTTTCTCCCGTGCCCTCACATGGTTTCGTGGCTGGGACGCGTGGCTCCCTTGGCAGAACTACCCTCTGCCGATTCTCCAACGATGGCACCCCCGGGCACTACACTGCCTCCGAGCCTACCAGCTCCCTAAAATCTGGGGAGTGCCCTCCTCGGCTACTCCCCCTCGATGCCCACGTGACGTGTTGGCGCCCCGGGTCCCTTTCCGAGGGTCACCCGTGCCCTGTACACTGCCCCCGTGGCATATAGCGCCCCGGGCCCCGCATCATGCGGGTCACCAGTGCCCATTACGCTATCCCGGCCCCCCATGGGCCCCCTTGGCCTACCACGGCCGACTAGCCCGGTGCCCGGGGTACCCACTCAGCGATACTCACCGTTCGCAGCCACACTCCCAGCACGTCAACACGGCTCCTGCACCCCTCCAAACGGCTATCGAGCCTACATTCCCACCAACAGCAAAACGACCTCCATTTTTCAATTTCGCTAACCCACGAACTCACTTTACTCTGACCCCGGGGTCCCTTGGGCGGGAATCACTCCTCCCCCCAATCACTCATCGCACCATGCATTCCACAATCACTCCATACACTCAGACCCGCTGGCCTCACTCACTCCACATGTTTCCACTTCACTCTTTTTCAACTCACACATCGCTGATCACTGCCATTCTTCTGACTAAATCCCCGAACTACCTCATGCTCCCTCGTCATCCCTTACAATCCCGCACGTTCCATTTAACCTACGCAGCTAAGCTACGTCCCCTCTACACATTCACAGTCTATCACTGTCTCCAAATCATTTTCCATCTCCCATCCTAAATCTAAACTGCATCCCACTAACTAATCCATTCCACGGGCCCCATGAGGACTTATCCCTGCCCCATGGAGCCGGTCAAGCTATCACTCACCCTTCCCCCGAACTAGTTGTATCCTGTGCCCTGCCCAAGGGGGTCTTCCACCCCTTGCCCGGGAATCCTGTTCACCCGAAGCGAGGCTTGTTTTTATTTTTTTTTCAAATAAATAAATGCACACACCAGCGCGGCAACTCGCAACCCGCGCTCTCTCCCCGTGACGTCATGGCAGCTGTTCACGCACCTCGTCCCTTCTCGGACGGTACCATCCGGCATGGATGCCCCTCCTGACGGATTCCAACCCTACTTGCAGCCATGACGTCACCCTGCGCATCAAAAACAAGCCTCGCGTTCCGTGGGGTTCCCCACACGAACACATGTGCTCTGCCCATCGGAGCTTCACACACACGCCCGCGTGGAGAACCCATACGGTCCAAATCCGTATCCAGCCTTCCTTCTGTCCGTCCGCGGGATCGGCAAATTCACCGCGTGCGTTTCCGGACCGGGCTTCACTCCCGCAGGCGCGCACGTGGCGGCCTCGTGCGTACCACAGCACGGACCCCAATGCAGCTACAGCCGCTACTCGGCCTTTGTCCACCGTCAGGCTCCATTTCCGTCATCGCACTCTCGCGCACAAACTCCCACGTGCCACGAGGCTCACACACCTTGAGATGACATTCAAACCAGAACATGCGGTTGCGTGTTCCCGCATGCCGACCGCATTCTCCGTCACATAAAGTGACCTCATACACACAGTCTCTCTCGCACACAGCCGTTCACTCACGCATGCCATCTCTCACACACGTGGTTCCTTTCACAAACGGTGCCTCATCCACACACGGTGCCTCATCCACAAACGGCGTGCTGGGAGGCACGCACTTCGGCTCACTCGCAACCTCGCACACCATTTTACTCACACACGCTGTTCTTCTAACGCACAGTCTTTCACCCACGCTATACACGCTTTGCAGCACACATTTCGCCTCACTCCTGAACACACACAGGAACATTCACAATGAGGAATCGCGTCACCACAAAGGTTCCCTGGGCCTTCAAACCCCCCAAGCTCCGTGTGCACCGTCCACAGCACTCGCCCCCTCGACCTCGCAAAGCTCGACCGGACCCACCTGGTCGAGATCAGCTTCAAGGGAGCATGGCGTCTCCCTCCGTCCCTGAAGGAGGCTATCCAGCTGCTTGCACCGGGTCACGACACATTCCCCGAGCTCCCCCTCATCGTCCTCCACTAACTCTGTGTGTGTGCTCGTTTTTCACTGCGTCTTTATCGTGTAGTCTCTCCTCTACTTTTTCTATCTCCCGAGTCTCTATACATTTTATTTCTGTTGTCTCTTCATGTCTATTAGTTTCTTCCTGGATCTTCGTCTCTGTTTCCTCCTTCGTTCTATTTCGATTCATTCTCGACTCGGTCTATCTCCCGTATCTCTGGCAATACTTCTATTTCCTTCGTCGTCCGTTATTTCCCTCTTCCCAGTTTTATTTGTGTCTCCTTTATTAGGGTTGGCCCTAATTGTTCTTTCATCCGACGAGTGGTGTCAATCAAGTCCTGCACCACTAAAATTACTCCCTGTGGTGATGTCACACATCCCACATTATTGTGCCGTTCTACTTCCTCGCTCCTTTTGAGTCGTTCTTCCTCTCTGAGCTTTTTGAGTTGTTCGTTCTCGTTCGGGAGTTTTTTCATCTCTGTGGACTCAAATTTTGCTCTCTCCTTGCGTTGGTTAACTTCAAACTCGTTTTCTTTGTGTTTTCTTTCCCACCGCCTCTCATGTTCTTCATTCTCCAATCTCATAGTTTCCTTCATTTTGTTGATCTCCCTTTCCTGTTTCATTCATTCTTCTGTCACTCTCTCCTCGTACTCCAACCTTGATTTTTTCCTTTTGTTGTTAAGTTTCAAATTCATACTCTTTTTGCTTTTTATTCCACCGTCTCTCTTGTTCCTCATTCTGCAATCTTGTTATGTCCTTCAATTGGCTGATTTCTTTCTCCTGTCTCATTCCTTGGTCTTTGTGTTTTCTATTCCACTGTCTTTCTTGTTCCTCATTCTGCAATCTCGTTGTTTCCTTCAATTGGCTGATTTCATTCTTCTGTCTCATTCCTTGTTCCTTCACTACTCTTTCTTGCATCTCATTCTTTAATCTGGCTTTGGCTTCCAGCTGTTCGATCTGCCCAGCGTGGTTCCTTAACATTTCATTCTCTGTCTTCGTTCTTTCTTCTCGCAACATCCTCAGCTCGTTTTGTAATTCTCTCTCTTTGCTTTGGTGTTTCAGTAACTCAGAAGCTTTCTTTTCTAATTCGTCCTCATCTCCACACCTCTTTCACATTCTTTCTTCCTCAATTCGTCTATTTCCTCACCGAATTCCTTGCTAATTTTGACCCAATACTTTCCTCTTTTTACCTCCTGTTCCAGGCTTTCTCTTTTGCGATTGCCTATTATTACCTCTTCCTTCAGTAGTTCCAATTCCACATCGTGTTTCCGTTTTTCCTTTTCCAGCTTCGTTTTCCATTCTTCTTCTAAGTTCTTTCTATCCTGGGAGTTACTAATTTGCTCCTCCTTTCTTTTCTTCAGTTCGCTCTCCGCACTTTTTTTGCATGCTTGCTCTCCTTTCATTCGTTCTCTCACCGTTTTCTTTTAGTTTTCCCAGATATTTTTCTGTTTTGTGCCCGAAGCCTGCCAATGTCCGCGAGCCTCGCCTGCCATGATCACGTGGTTTCAATCGTTGGTTGGGAGCCCCGTCTCATATCGTGCCATTTGCTGTGCTAATTATAGCAGCCCGCTTCGTGTTGCGCTGAGATGCGATCGCGCCGCTATTGTGCGACTTCGAGTTCGTTTGTTGGCAAAGTTTGTGCTCAGTGTATGAGGGTGAGCTACCCCACTGATTATAATTGGTGGTGGGGTAATAAAAAGAACCGTCCCGGGCCATGGATTCTACATTAAAACACATTTCTCATCCACCCTGCACCCGTTCGCCTTGAAAAGCCATCTTGTTTCGTGGAATTAATTTTTAAATCGCTCGAATTTGGGGAACACGGAGGGTCGCTTCACTCACCCCTGATCCGGTTCCGTGAATTTAGTTGGAGGCGGGGTGGATTCAAATCCTACTTCTGACACCAGTGTTACGAAATCGCGCCCGCCGGCGTGCGATCGACCGCGTACCTCCAATCGCAACCGCGTCGCCCACCGGATGGACAATTCAGTCGTGACTTTCCGGAGCTAACGCCGGAACCCTGTCACGGGTGGGTCTTCAACCCCACCACGGCCGTGCCAATTGTCTACCCGCGCAAGATAGGGTCACTCACCGAATTCGATATACCTAAGTACCTGCGCGAGGAGCCGACCGGGCAGCCGTACCTCGACGCAGG
This sequence comes from Eptatretus burgeri, assembly GCF_056783735.1. NCBI lineage: Eukaryota > Metazoa > Chordata > Myxini > Myxiniformes > Myxinidae > Eptatretus > Eptatretus burgeri. Next base: position 97,416,530 of record NC_140962.1, on the reverse strand, counting down.
TCGGCTTGGGACACGAACCGCTTAAGCGGTCCGTTCCGTTCTGCAGTGATAACCGAGCGGGTATTATCGCCGACCTCGCCGGATCCGATTCTATTTAACGGGTGTTTGAAACACCACTATTTATTCCACGATGCAAGATGGCATTTTCAATAGGGGAAAGAGGACGCTACGAACGGGATACATTCAAACAAAGCACATTTATTTTACACACAACACAAGCAAGGAATCATGCATGTATGCACAAGCAAGGCAAATAGAAAGCAATACAACCGAATATGTGCAAGGATCATGTACAGTTACTTATACAGTCGTTACTTAACAGGACACGGCGCCACAGCATGCATACAAAAAGAAAAGGAAAGACCTCCCCATAGGCAGGGAGGTAGACGGAGTCCGTGGACCTTTATAACGCGGGACCTGGAGGACCGAACGGGTCCCGCGAGACCGTGGCAGGTTACCTGCCCCCCCTCGGTGGTCGGCAAGTCGTGACGTCCCGTCCCCACGGCAGTTAGCATGGCCGCGCCTGATTCCGGGCCTCCCGCATGGCCGGCAAGCTCTCTCTGGTGCTCCTCGCCCGGACGCACAGGTTCGCACCACACAGCTGGCAGAGCTGCGCCTCCAGCCCGCGTCTCTGGTGCGTCGCCTGGACTTTCTACCGTCCCACGCCTCCAACGAACAGGTCGCTCCACAGGACCAAGAACGCATGAACCACGGGACCAAGAGCCAGGAGAGCGATGAACCACCCGACAGCGAAACCAAAAAGACTTGACGACAATCACACGAAAGACAAGACCTCGCATCTCGTGCGGCCTTATATAACTCGGGGCTCCACCCTTCGCCCCTCCCCGTTTTTGGCTCCACCCTCCTCCGAGCCTTTTCGAGAAGTTTCTCGAAAAGGGGCGTTTCTCAACTCCGACCACCTCACTCCTCGTATCCACCAATGGCGAGCGAGCCGCCTCGCCCTTCTCGTCACACCAGCCTCAGAGAAAAAGGCGGTAAAAAACGCACACTCACCATTGGAGATTTCTTCTCCTCGTTCTTTTACGCCCGCGTTCTCGGACCCCTTTTGAACGCGGAAAGGGTCGTAGCATGGCCTGTGGAGGATGGCATTTGCAAGCTGGCATAGTGGCGAAGATGGTTAAATGGTGGTGGTGGTGTTGTGGCGATCATAGCGTGGTTGGCGTTGTGGCGTAGTTGTGGGTGGTTGTGTTGTTGGCGTCGTGGTTTGTTGTAATGGTGGGCGAGATATGTCGGTTCAAAATAACGACAGAGAAAGAAAAACACTATCTCAAAGGGTCACAGCCCGATGAACACGAAGTATTCCCTCTAAACAACGGTGGGGAAACCTATCTGAACACTCACTTACCGGGATAACTGATCTAAGGAACCTTTATGGTGTTCTGCGAATTTCCACAGCCGTAACAATACGTTGGACACTTTGTCAAGGGAGCGATAGCATAACAAAATACAGGTTTATGTGCAACACAGACCACAATGAATAGCCGAATACAACATCGTCCAGAAGCGAGACAAACCTTCCAACCATTTTATATCCATATATATTCAGTTACCTTGCATGTACTAAAAGTGTTCACACCCTGGAAGACCATCAACCCCCTTCTGGTAAAACTCCAAAAATCCAGGATCACTGTTCACCTCCACTTGTGTGTTCCTCTTTTTTTTTTCAACCTGTGGAACCAACATCCACATTCTCTTCAATCTCATTCTTCCATCCAGGTCTTCAAGACAACTGTTCACCACCATCTCAGATAATCCCACATCCAAAACCATGATCTTTTTAGCCTCCGTTAACACCCCTCTCCCCCATTCCCCACTCCCAAGCCCTCCACCTCCCAAATTTCCTCTTTCTGAGTATTTTCTTCTGTATCCATCTTCTCTGCCTTATGCATGTCTCCTATCCCTCATTCCTCCCCACACCGATTATTTAGCTAAGTCTCCCTCTATTTTGTCCTTTAACTCTTCTGTTGATGTTTCCCCCTCTTTCTGCTGTTCCTTTTGTTCTGTTGTATTCTGATCTGTTCAGTGTTGTAGCTCTTCCACGATTCTTGACTCTGTGTTCAACAAAAAAGAAAAACAAAAGGTATGAAGGATACGTTTGGATACCTACAACCAGTTGACATCTGGTAGGATCAGTGATGTGGCTGTTCTTGTGAAGAATGGCTTATCACGTCGTATAAACAAAGGTAGGCCAATAATACACGAATGACAAACTCATGGTGGCAAAGCAGATAAGCATGATGCTTATTATGCCGGTGGCTGAGGAGGGCATTGGGATTATCATGTATGTGCTACTTGTGAATGTCTGCAGCTGTAGAGGAACCCAGATATGGTTTTAAACAGCAAAGCACTTACCATGTGCAACTTTTCTTGGTTGCTTTATGCAGCTTTCTTCAACTGGAAGAGCATGGGGGTTAATTTATTGAAATCCTAGCCACCTGGGGTAACTTATTAGGTGAGGGCTGATTGGTCATTCCCTCAAATTACGGGTGAAAGACGTGATGGGGTCTTGTTATATATTTTTCTTATAAATATTTTCAAGTGTTTGTGTTTGTATGTTAGTCTTCCACAGCTGAACCATAGCACCGAGGGTCCCCAATTTTGGATGTAGGTACTTCAGAATCTGGCAAAATTTTAAGCTACCCCCCAACAAGGAAATTCCCTGTATGTATGTGTGTACATGTCTGAAAATCATAGGAAAGAAAAAACAACACCTGGGCCAATCTCCACCAAATTTTGCAAACGTGTTAGAGGTACCCAGCTTCACACCCTCCCCCCTTTCCCCCGGCAAGGCAATTCTCCATGTTTGTGTGTGTACATCCAAAAATCAGAGAAAAAAAACCCCACTGTGCCCATCTCCATCAAATTTTGCATACATGCTGGGGGTACCCGTGGTCAGGTCATGGGCACAACTCCCCCCCCCCCACACCACCCACGCATGGCAATTCTTTGTATGTATGTGTGTTTGTACATCTAAAAATCAAGAAGCTGTCCTCAAACAAGGAAATGAGGCCATTTGGCCCATCAGTGCCATGGTGCAATATATACATCAAAAAACAATATATACTGTATTGGTACTGCACTGTACATCAAAAATTAAAAAAAAAACACAGCTGGACCAATTTTTGCAAATGTTCTGGGGGTACCTCGGGTCAGGTCATGGGCACAACCCCCCTCCCACATACGAATGGAAGGGGGTGGGGTGGGTGGGTGACGACATGATTTTTGCCTGAAGTACAGCGGGGGTCAGCAAACCACTTTCACAGTGCAAGTGGTTTACTGACCCCCGCTGGAGACAGGGAGGATTGCTAGCCAAGCACAAAATATAATTGTCCCACCTCCCCCAACCCCAGGCTGTTTGGAGTTTCTTAAAATATATGTATAGTTTTGTCGAAAATAGCGGTTAGAAACTAAAATTATCTTATCTGTATATTATTACTAAAATTCTCATCTTGTATGTATGTTCCCGAAATACAGCCAAAACAGTACACGATAGCGCAAAAAAATTAGGGCGACCTTACTCACCTTTCGCCTGCGTTGTGCAGTATCTAGTTTCGTTCAAATCGGGCAACGAAAAAAAATTATTAAAAAATCAATTCCCGGTTCAGTCAAGTACTCTTCGGGAGAATTTGATCAATGCAAACAACCTCAGCGGTATAGTTTGCTTGAGCTATGTTATTTTTTTCTTGAAATGATTTCTTTCATCAACTGCTGTCACAACGGGAACCCGATGGGTTCACGGGTCGTCTCGTTTGTTCTAAAAAGGGTATTCTTAATTGTGAGATTAAGTGTTACGCACTTATGCCTTTGTTTATAAAAGGTAAAATGTGCATATTTAATTTAAAACGCTTTTTTGGGAGACTCAAATGCCAGATTAAAACTCGATGTGACGGTATATTTGGTGATGTCACGGCAGACATTTTTGCAGGGCACCAGTACTTCAAATCTGGCACAACACCACTGATTTTACTTCGATTAGCAGAAACCAAGTGCAAAATTAACTAGATATCTGCGATCACAAAGCAATCGCCAAGGGCAAGCCTCTTCTGGCCAGGAGAAGCCTACCCTTGGTGATCGCCCATGACTTACCATTGGCCCGCGATCCAATGATGGCTATATTCTTTTCAGTCCACCATATGACCTTGACTGTCAACGTTTAGGGATAAAGTGTAAATTAATACAATGTCGACCCATAAAAGTCAAACTCATGAAAATCGAAGGAAAATTATTTGAGTTATGATCAAAAATGTGTTTTGTTAATTAGCTCCCAATCTGAAAAAAGTATGTCAAGGACTCTAATCAAATATGGGGTGCACAACTTCAGTGCAGGTATGCTATTATGATGCAAGAACATATTGGAAGGCCAAGCAGTATGAGATTCCACATTGACAAATTTGAGTGATGACAAAAAACGCATTCTTTTTTTCAGACCGCCGTTTGACCTTGACCTTTAACTCAAAGGGCATGATGTAAATTAAGCGTAAATGTGCCTTGCTCTGGGGTTCTAGGCTATCCAGAGAGGGTTCTCGAGGTTCTCGGCTATCCGTTCTGATCGAACAAACCGTAGTCAAGTTATGGTGAAAAATGTTAACACGTCTATAATCAGGCCATGACCTTAAAATTAGGTCAAGGTCAAAGAAATGTCAACCTTGCATAATTTTATTCCCATTATTGATGCAAAATTTCATTCCGAAAGTCCTCGGGCATTGGTAGAAAAAAGGGAAAAACTCCTAAATGGTGATTCAGTACTCTTCGGGGTCTAAAACCTTGACCTTTACCTCGGAGGAGTATGACTAAAATTAAGCGTAAAGGTGCCTTGCTCTAGGTTTCCTAAAGAGAGTAATTTAGTTTCAATCGGACAAACCTGAGTCGAGTTGTGGTGAAAAGTGTTTAAAATGTCTATAATTGGGTCATGATCTTAGAAATTAGGTCAAGGTCAAAAAAACATACATGACATGGCCAAAAGTATGTGGACACCCCTTCGCATTGGTGGATTCGGCTACTTCAGCTACACCCATTGCTGACGGGTGTATAAAATCAAGCACACAGCCATGCAATCTCCATAGAAAAACATTGGCAAGAGAATAGGCCATACTGAAGAGTGCAATGACTTTCAATGTGGCACCGTCATAAGATGCTACCTTTCCAACAAGTCAGTTCATCAAATTTCTGCCCTGCTAGAGCTTCCCCGGTCAACTGTAATTGCTGTTATTGTGAAGTGGAAACATCTATGATCAACAACAGCTCAGCCGCGAAGTGGTAGACCACACAAGCTCACAGAACGGGACCGCTGAGTGCTGAAGAGCGTAGCGTGGAAAAATCGTCTGTCGGCGGTTGCAACACTCACTACCGAGTTCCAAACTGACTCTGGAAGCAACATCAGCACAAGCAGTATTCATCGAGAGCTTCATGAAATGGGTTTCCATGGCCGAGCAGCCGCACACAAGCTTAAGATCACCATGCACAATGCCAAGCGTCAGCTGGAGTGGTGTAAAGCTCACCGCCATTGGACTCTGGAGCAGTGGAAACGTGTTCTCTGGAGTGATGAATCATGCTTCACCATCTGGCAGTCCGACAGACAAATCTGGGTTTGGCGGATGCCAGGAGAACGCCACCTGCTTGAATGCATAGTGTCAACTGTAAAGTTTGGTGGAGGAGGAATAATGGTCTGAGGCTGTTTTTCACGGTTCGGGCTAGATCCCTTAGTTCCAGTGAAGGGAAATCTTAACGCTACAGCATGTAGTGACATTCTACACAATTCTGTGCTTACAACTTTGTGGCAACAGTTTGGGGAAGGCCCTTTCCTGTTTCAGCATGACAATGCCCCCATGCACAAAGCGAGATCCATACAGAAATGGTTTGTCGAGATCGGAGTGGAAGAACTTGACTGGCCTGCACAGAGCCTTGACCTCAACCCCATCGAACACCTTTGGAATTAATTGGAACACCGACTGCGAGCTAGACCTCATCGCTCAACATCGATGCTCTACCTCACTAATGCTCTTGTGGCTGAATGGAAGCAAATCCCCGCAGCAATGTTCCAACATCTCGTGGAAAGCCTTCCCCGAAGAGTGGCGGCTGTTATAGCAGCAAAGGTGGCGGGGGGGGGGGGGTAGACCAACTCCACATTGATGCCCATGATTTTGGAATGCGATGTTGGATGAGCAGGTGTCCACATACTATTGGTCATGTAGTGATATGTTCACCACACTTACTTTTTATTCCCATTATTGATGTAAAATTTAATTCTGAAAGTCCTCGGACATTGGCAGAAAAATATAAATGGTGGTTGAGTACACTTTGGAGTGCAAAGCTTTTTCGTCCTGGACCTTTAACTCAGATGGGTATGATGTAAATTAAGCATAAATGCACTTTGCTAGAGTCTATCTAGAGTACAATTTCGTTCCAATTGGCCAAACCTTGTTTGATTGGACAAACAAACCTTGTTTAAGCCTCCGTCTATCCCGTAAAGGGAGGCTTAAATAATCATGCGCATGGTCACACAATCCCTCAGTTTAAATTGCACTCGGAAAGTTTCCCTTTTAAAGTTTTATATGTAAACACCCTGTGAACTTGACATGAACATGGCATGGAACATCCATTTTTATCATCCATGCTCCACAATGCGACGCGTTTCTCTGGCACATGCTCCCATACCTGACCTGACCTCCACTATGTATAGAACAATCATATTCTAAATTGACTTGACCCGACCAGCCTATTTCAGTCCACTGCATGATGAAGGCTTCCCTCACCCAGTCCATTTGCTACAGTAATGGAACTCACCTGACAGTGATGCTGCAGTTTGCATGTTCGGTGTCGTCACCTTCCCATGTTGGGAAGGTCAGAGAGTAAGAAAGACAGAGGGCTCCCGTGCCAACCTGCAATGGCGACCATGGAGAGTATATGTCCCCAAACCCTCCCCAAATAAATTGCACTCTAAATTCAAAATTATTACTTTTTAATTGTTTTTGTGTTATCATCAGATCTGGCAATGGAGTAGTTGCCGTTATGTAATTACAATGTACTGTACATATACATATACATTAGATTGATTTAAAGCTTGTGACACACAAATTTAAATTCATCAAAATATACTTTCAACTATAAATTGGTCCTCATGAAAAGCACAATACTTGAAAATTAACAGCACTGTTACAGTCTGTTAAGAAACTATAGATTCATGAAGGCAGGTCATTGTGTGTTCCACATTCCAACCACCTGATCTCCATGGTCAGTTGTCCCAGTGCGTCATAACGCCGTGCTCACGATGAGAGCAATTCCCACCCGGTTCTGCAGTTGCTCAAATTCTTGCACATAAAACTGAGTACCTGTTCATGGAAACAACATCTGGCCACACGAAATCGAAGTACAGTACCTCCTTAACATTCAACTTACTGAGTCTCTTCTCCACTTAAATACCAAGCAGCTTGATTCACAAAGGGTTAAAAAGCATGAGCAGCAATGTCAATACTAGCATGAGATGCTGTAGCTTCACTCACAATCTCAGCTGATGAAGAAGCACGAGGGAATCGGCAACGTGATTTCTTAACAGTTACAAAACACCTCCTTTGTGCGTGCCAACATGTGTGGGTGAAAGTAGAGTCATCAGACAATCATGTGCGTGTTAGCGCTGCAAGAAGCCCTGGTAACCCACGTTACTCCCATTTTATTTCCATGTCCATTCTGCTCCCAACCCCAGCAGGGTTGGCCACCCAACCAATGTATCAACTGACATACCGCTTTGACTTCGCAGTTTACGACACAATCATTGTCCAACAACAACAGTTGCCCTGCCGAAAATTCTGATCTTCCTCCTTCATAATTCCTTTTACGTGGGAGAATTTTCAACTGAAACAATCGCAATGCATTTGGATCACACTTGGTGGTGACAAACCCCTCTGCAAACACTGACGAGATAAAGCAGCAGGCCTTGAAAAAGCAAAGCCACTAAAAATCCTGCAGAATTGCATCCATGTTCAGTAGCCTCCATTATCAGCTCAAGTTTTGCAAGAAAATGCCAGCGAACCTGACAGCTCCCTGTCATGTGAGTAGATGCACACTTAGCGGAAGTAGCTATACGCTGGGATCAGGCAGTAGGTTGTTGGGTTGTCAGGTTCCCTTGCGAGTGGTTTAGGAGTCCCATGCGCTGTTTCTGCTTCCGTTGCTCCATCATCTGTGTTCGAGAACATGGCAACGTTAGTCCGATAAACGGTTAGTGGTTTAGGAGTACAGACTCATCATTTGTGGGTCGAGAGCAGATTTGCAGCTACCTTCACTTCATACATACCAATATCTTTCCTCAAAGAGGAACATAAATAATAAACATAACTAACAAAAGTACAATTAACAAAAGTAACTGCATAAATGTTTATTTAAAATGATTACAAGGTGATCATAATAAGAGTCAGTCCAAAGTGATGGTTGCAGTAGGTGTACATTGTGACAGTGTGGAGACAACCAATCCAGCAAGGACAAGAAAGAGCTTTTTCATTTTTTACAAAGTCAAGGCTCGTGGAAGAGCAACAACACAGAACGGATCAGGATGCAACCAAACAAAAGGAACAACAGAAAGAGGAGGGAAACGCCAACAGCAGGGCCGAAGGACAAAATAGATGGAGACAGACAAACAAGGGATGTGGGTAAGAATGAGGGGTTGGGGAGGATGCAGGGGTGGACAATTTGAACACAGAAGCAAACTCTCAGGAAGAGAGAGTTTGCTTCTGTATACACCTTGGATCCTGATGAGTTCACTTATTAATGAATTATTTTCTTGAAATTCATCCTAATCAAGGTTGAGAGCCACTAAATGTGAAGGGTTACAGAGAAAAAGAAGAAGAGGAAAAACTGGCAAAAACTTTCACCTAGGCCTGAAACAAAGAAACCTCGGTACAGGACCACTGTGCAGGAGAGGGTAACTCGGCCAGGCGGAAAAATTAATTTTCCTACCCCCATTGGGTGTTTTTTAGGAGTTAGGATAAGGTTTAAGATACGAGGAAAAACAAATCAAGATGGACAAGTCAGTGGCATAGTGAGGGTTTGTGAAGCTCGGGGCCAAAGGTCAATACGAGTGCCCAAAGTGGTGTTGCAGAAAGGGAGGAGGGAGCAAGCCTGGGAATCTGGGAGAGTGCTGTAAGCCAATGTGTACTTCCTGCATTCCGAGTGGTTTTGGTGGCCTCTGGTGAGGCTTGAACAGAAAAAAAGAAAATCGTTAATTTCTGGCAGCCCAAAACAACAGTAGATTGCCTGGTGGCCCAGTCTGCTACTGGATCCCCAAATGAGCATCTGAAGTCCTGGAGGACCTCAGGCAGGGGGAGGCTATGGGAGGGCAGCGAGTCCCTCACATCCAGCAGGGGAGTCTGGGGGAGTGCTGAGTGTGCTCAATCACCCTGCCCCTCCCCATTTCCCCAAGAGTCACAGAAAGCAATATACAGTACAGTATATAAAATGTTGGAAACTTTTATCCATTTATAATTCGAGCAATCTGTGTGTGTGTGTGTGTGTGTGTGTGTGTGTGTGTGTGTGTGTGTGTGTGTGTGTGTGTGTGTGTGTGTGTGTGTGTGTGTGTGTGTGTCTGTCTGCGACCGCCGTTTCTCGACGACCGCCGATCTCATTGAAACTTGCCAGGAATATTGCCGGGGACCCGCGGATGTGCCTTTTCGAGGTTTGAGATAGATCGGACGAGCGGTTCCCAAGTTATGGCCATTTTACTGCTTTTTCAGTGTTGAAAAGGTGTATATATGGCAGCTGAAGGTGTCGTTCCACCTTCTCACCTCATGCCAATTTTTTCCCAAATTATAAAATAACCGGACGATCACCGGTCCGATTGGATTGAAACTTACCAGGCATATTGCCGGGGACCAACGGATGTGCCTTTTCGAGGTTTGATATCGATCGGACGAGTGGTTCCCGAGTTACGGCCACTTATCTGTCGACCAATGACAGGACACGTTGCAATGACATCACAATTAATGTTTATTTATTCATTGCACGATTGACGGTCCGATCTGATTGAAACTTGCCAGGAATATTGCTGGGAACCTGTGGATGTGCCTTTTCAAGGTTTGATATTAATTGGATCAGCAGTTCCCAAGTTACGGCCATTTATCTGCCGACCAATGACAAGACACGGTGCTATGACGTCACGAATGACGTCACAATTAATGCTTATTTATGTTTTTTTTTTTTTTTTGCACGATTGACGGTCCGATCTGATTGAAACTTGCCAGGAATATTGCTGGGGACCCGCGGATGCGCCTTTTCGAGGTTTGATATTAATCAGACGAGCGGTTTCCAAGTTATGGCCATTTATCTGTCGACCAATATCTGCGAGAGAGGGGGGACGGGAGAGGGGGATGAGAGTGGGGGCGAGAGAGAGGGACGAGAGAGGAGGGGGAGAGAGGAAGGGCGAGACTCGGGGAGAGAGGGGGGCAAGAGAGGGGGAGAGAGAGGGGGTGGGAGTGGAGACGAGAGAGGGGGTGTGAGAGAGGGGGTGGGAGTGGGGGCGAGAGAGAGGGGCGAGGGAGAAGGGCGAGAGAGGAGGGGCGAGACTAGGGGTGAGAGAGGGGGGAGAGAGGAGGAAGAGGAGGGGTGAGAGAGGGGGGAATAAGGGGGAGAGAGAGGGGGGAATAGAGGGGGCGAGAGAGGGGAGGGAGAGAGGGGCGTCACAATTCAAGAGAGGGGGAGAGAGGAGGGGGAAAAAGAGGAGGGGGGAGAGAGGAGGAGCGATACTAGGGGGGAGCGAGGAGGGGGGGGCGAGAGAGAGGGGGCGTCACAATTCTTCTTCATTTGATATGACGTCACAATTGACGCTGGAGACCTGAATACGTTTCCCAGGTGTTTCCCAAGTTATGGCCATTTATGATACGGTTGGTCCGATCTAATTGAAATAATGCCCCAATCCAGTCATCATTTATGCACCTATGGGCCCGCCCCTACGGGCCTGTATTAGTTAGTTTAATTCTTGATTCAGTTTCTCAGCTTATAGTCACCTTAGCTCATGACCGAATAAGTACGTAGACCTACAAATCGCCCTCCTTGTCTGTACATAACCACTCAAAGCTTCACAAGGCAATTCGATTAGAAGAGATATTTACGCAGTGCTATAGTTACCAACTTGCCGATTTCTTCCACCAAATGACTGGATGGAAAGGATTCATAAACAATTAACAGCATTCAAAATATAAAAAGTAGTTCTGACAGTTACGCCATATAGCGCTCACAAGTACGTTGTACTCTTATTCTAATTTTTATACAACCAAATTTTGCATGAAAACTTTTTGGAGGGGTATTATTTGGTGGCCTTGCATTCACACTCAGGACAACGGCTCCATCTTGAGTCCCTATATACTCGGAGTTGTGACTACTTGCAATTTGATGCCATTTTGTATCCATCGAGCACGGCACACCGAACCTGTGTCCCTTGTGCATGAAGCATAATGTGCCCATTTTCTAATCAAACTGTCTTTTTCTGTGCCCAAAGGGATATTATATTATTTAATGCTTCATTTTCGTTCTCCCAACATATCAGAATAAGCATACAACCAGATAGGATTGATTTAACCTTGAAACACACTGCAGAATCCGTGGCAAAATGAAGTGTAAAGTGCAAGTCAAGGTTCACACTGATGAGTGAACTTTGAGGTGAACAAAGCGTATGAGTAGAATAAATACACAGGTAGTGATACAATGGAGAAATCTGCAAAGAAGTGGAAGAAGAAAAGTGATAGACAGAAATGGCGGCACACCATCCATACCGGTTGTGCACACCATCACAACAGAAGAGATTAGAAAAATTTCACAATTGTGAGTGAAAAAAAGAAAAAGCTTGAGAAGATTGATTGTGTGCTCTGCCTGAAGGCAGGTTCTTGGCTGCTTGGCAAGGGTGATACTGGGTGGTTTTCCATTGCCTTCCCCACATTTATTCAGGCAGGCATTTATAATTTGTTCAAGTTGTTGGCAAGGCTTGCCTACTCTTGGCAAAGGACACCATGGAATATTTAACATTCACCAACTAATGATAGCAGATGGGACACCCAGCTTAATGTCCGTTCGAGGGATGGCACAAACATGAATGAATCACCCTGCCTGTGAAACACCAGGATGACCGTTTGTGGCTGGGTCGGGATTCGAACCCAGGCTAAACAGCTGAGAGACGAGTGTGCATACCTCCAGGCCATCCTGCCTCCCCTACTCCCTTAAGAAGATTTCGATAGGGAATGTTTTTCTTTGCAATCAAACTGAACAGGAATGAAGAAATTTATAAAGAACAAAGGAGGAATAAAAGAATGGCTGCTTCAAAATGAGGATGAGCCGTGAGTGAAGGAGTTATTTTTTTCCAACTCTTTATTTCTTTTAACATAAGTATTATGCCACTGAAAACGTGCATGTGTATGTAATCCTTCATTCATTTACGTTCCCATTAAATCTCTCATCTTCCATGGTTTCCCTTTTCCCACAGTTCGTTAACATGCTCTTCGACTCTCTTCTTGTTTTCTCTCCTTTTCTCCCACTCTTCTGAGTCCTGTACTTTTTTCAATACAATATACTATTTTGCTGCAAGGTGAGGCTGAAGCTAAATTGATTCTGAATTTTTTTGGAACTAACCATGTCATGGATGGACCATGACATGTTAACCAATGTTAACTACAACACTTAAATTAATTCAAATAAATAAATAAATAAATAAACTTATGTTACAGATGTCACTCAAGTGAAGTGTTTACTTGAAAACAAGTTTTCCAGGATGTTCTTGATCAGTCAAATTATCTATGTAGATGTTTCCAGGATGATTTATGTCTTTTTACAAGTTATACCCAACTGCCAACTACAATTATGAGTCGATGATAAATGGGGTTTCTGGGACGCCCATTCAAATGAATGGGGAAAATGGGAAAAAAACTTTCTGACCCAAGCCCCAAAAGCTCAAAATAGGAGACTGATTTTTCTCCCCACCTATCCCCTTCCCTCCCATACAAGCAAATGTAAAATTGAGACTGAAAGATTGAGACTTACTGATTAAAGCACTTCTTCCCTTTCATATTTTCATTCCACTCAAAGAGCGAACCAACAAATATTTGTCCATGTTCCACTTTGGGGAATAACTTAATTTTCTTATAACATTCATTTCCATCGAGTATATTCACAAATAATAACTTGGTTCTTGGTTTAAGTGTCTTTGTTGAACAGAAATGAAATGATAAACTTCTCTTAATGCTCTTATTTTTCATGGTCTTTCCAAATTCATCATTATGTGTTATTTTATGGAAGTTTTTCTCAAAATCATTCAAAGCAAGCTGTTTCATTTTCATGTTAAAATTAGTCAGACTGCTTTAGAACCGAGTTCCCTCACCAGAAGCAAAAATGCGACTCATTTCCTATGTGAGACACCCTGAAAACCCCATTGTTGTGTAATCTCCCATGATGTCATCAACAGGAGGCTATTTATTACCAAAGCGAACTTCGTTCTTATTCAGAGAATTTTGAGTCTTATTCATAGAATGGAGTATTTAGAAGAGAACTCTGACCTTGCAGATCAATCGTTTTCACAAGATGAGAGGTGAGATACTTGAACCCATTCATTATTTGTTGTTTTATACAGAATGAAATCACTATACGACTAATATTTATTATATGTCTTTTTCTAATAGGTTGTCCCCAATAAGAACATCGTTGATAACTGATTTGGAAAATGAAACCTTTGCATATCACGACAAATGGCAAAAAAATGAATGACTTCCTCAAAGACATTCAATCGTTCAGTAGAGAATTGAATGACATTTTTGTTGGCTGGAAAGAAGTTCTCTCACGTCCTCTGACCTTGAATGAGTCGAGTCAAAGGTGAGAAATTATCCCTGTGTCTCTCTCTGTGTATATGTGTGTTTATGTGTGTGTATGTGTGTGTGTATATTTTTGTTTGTGTGTGTGTGTGTGTGTGTGTGTGTGTGTGTGTGTGTGTGTGTGTGTGTGTGTGTGTGTGTGTGTGTGTGTGTGTGTGTGTGTGTGTGTGTGTGTATTTGTCTCTCTTGAGTGTTGACTCATTATTATTATCATTATTATTATTATTATTATTATTATTTCAGTTTAAAAACCTGTCTGGATGAACCAAACACACAACTTAATCTTCCGGAGGAATCTGACACGACACTATCTTCTGGAGGTAAATGTTATATTTATTATTAACCTCCGCCATCTTCGAAGATGGATGGAGGTTACTGTTTTCACCCCTTTCTGTTTGTTTGTTTGTTTGTGAACAGTATTACGGAAAAAACTCCTCGACGGATTTCGACGAAACTTGGTGGGGGGGGGGGGTTAGGTATGGTCCAAGGATCATGCCATTAAATTTTGGACTTGGTCCCCCCCCCAAAAAAAATTGTTAGAGAAATTTTTTTTTTTGCATTTCTACATGTTTTAAGTGATTTACAACCCCCCCCCCCAAAAAAAAAATGTTGGAGAAAAGAACTATAACTCTGTCAGCACTGTGACATATTTAATCCATCCATCCACTGGGACCATACTCTGTGCAGAGCGTTGGTGCTGCCGAAGCAGTCTCCTTGGCTATTGGGTACAATCCTGGACGGGTCGCCACTCCGACACAGGATACCAGCATGCTGGCACTCATTTTGCCGACCTCGGAAGGATGACAGGCAGACTCAACCCCACCTGGTATTAATTCAACAGCCGAGTGGGATTTGAACTCAGGATACTCGGATCCTAAGCCCACCACCCGAACCATTAAGCCAACACCAGGCATACATATTTAATGAATAAGATATAAGGTTCACTTGAGTGACCGAGCAGTATTGGCGGCGGAGGTTTTGCACTCTCCCGAGTGCTCCCCCTCTAGTTTTATTAATATCATAATATAATCATCTTTACATACCCTAATTGTTCTTCCCTCTTTGTTTTGAACAGAATATGTTGACCGAGTTTCAAAATCACAAACCATCAGACTGCTGCGAAAGAATATTTTGTTTAATGTTTGTAATCTTGTTTTATTAACCTCCACAATCTTCGAAGATGGATGGAGGTTACTGTTTTCACCCCTTTCTGTTTGTTTGTTTGTTTGTTTATTTGTGAACAGTATTACGGAAAAACTCCTCAACGGATTTCGACGAAACTTGGTGGGGGGGGTTAGGTATGGTCCAAGGATCATGCCATTAAATTTTGGACTTGGTCCCCCCCCCCCCCCAAAAAAAAATTGTTTGAGAAAAAAAAATTTTTTTTGCATTTCTACAAGTTTTCAGTGATTTCCAACCCCCCCCCAAAAAAATTCCCCCCCCAAAAATAGAGAATTTTTTTGCATTTCTACATGTTTTAAGTGATTTCCAACCCCCCAAAATATTGTTACCCCCCCAAAAAAATCAGAATTTTTTTGCATTTCTACATGTTTTAAGTGATTTCCAACCCCCCAAAAATTACCCCCACCCCAAAAAAATGCTGCAGAGAAATTTTTTTTGCATTTCTTCATATTTTAAGTGATTTCCAACCCCCCCCAAAAAAATTGTTTGAGAAAAAAAAATATTGTTTTTGCATTTCTACATGTTTTAAGTGATTTCCAACCCCCCAAATTTTTTTTTACTCCTCCCCTAAAAAATAGAGAATTTTTTTTGCATTTCTACATGTTTTAAGTGATTTCCAACCCCCCAAAATATTGTTACCCCCCCCAAAAAATAATCAGAGAATTTTTTTTTTTTGCACTTCTACATGTTTTAAGTGATTTCCAACCCCCCAAAATTGCTAGAGAGAAAATTTTTTTTGCATTTTTACATATTTTAAGTGATTTCGAACCCCCCCCCAAAAAAAAAAAAATTGTTTGCGAATTTTTTTTTATATTTTTACATGTTTTAAGTGATTTCCAACCCCCCAAAAGTTACCCCCACAAATTTTTTTTTTGCATTGCTACATGTTTTAAGTGATTTCCACCCCCACAAAAAAATTGAGTGAAAAAAAATTTTTGCAACTTTTTTTCAACAAAATTTCGATTTTTTTTTTTTGCATTTTTACATGTTTTAAGTGATTTCCAACCCCCCCCCCCCCCAAAAAAAAATGGAGAAAAGAACTATAACTCTGTCAGCACTGTTGACATCATATTTAATGAATAAGAGATAAGGTTCACTTGAGTGACCCAGCAGTATTGGCGGCGGAGGTTTTGCACTCTCCCGAGTGCTCCTCCTCTAGTTGTATATGCTTTCCTTATAATTATCTGATTTTGAATTACAAAAAAAGAATAAAGGAGATGTAAGAATAAAGGAGATGTAATTTTTTAGGTTTTCTCTTGCTTTTATTGAATATCTGTTGGAAAGCTAACATAAGAGTATTACCTGTTTTGTTTTTCAAAGGAATAACCCACGCATATCTCCTCCACGAATCAATAATGGTTAAAGCACACTTGTACCCATTATCATAATTGAGTTCAATTAAATCAGCGGACCAGATATAATCAACTTCCTTGGAATAAACCTTCCTTCTATGAAACTTTGTGATTATTGGTTTATGTAATTAATCAGCTAATTGCTCTTCAGTCTTAATGACATCATTAGAGCTGATAAGTTTTTTGAATTTCCAAGCCCAAGTTTCAATTTAGCACTGATCATCTTCTTCACGATGAACCTATCAACTTTTTCTCTCAAGGTTGGATTTTGTATCAGAGACAAATTATACAACATTTCTCTATCAGCTTCATGTTTTTCTTCCAACGTCGTGTTATTCTCGTAATCAATATCATGCTTCATGCACACTTCATCAACCCTATTGATAGGTTTGCTCCACGGTTTAGGATTGTCAGCCTCATCGAATCTTTTATTCAAGTTTGTTCCTGGACCACAGAAAGAATACCCTGGTAGATGTAATTCCCCTGGTATTCCAGCTGTTGTAAATTTACTTCCTGATAAAAACTTTTGTATATCTCCCCCTTGTTTGTGTTTGGTGATGAATTTACTCTTTTTTGAGCCACACACCGAACATGTACCTTTTTGTATAACCCTATTATTTTTACTTTCAACATACGAGATATTTTTACTCTCGGTTTTCTTTTCACATTTAAGACAATAACTCATTTATTTATGTGAAAAATTCCTACAGAGTGCGAAAACCTATTTAGTTTCCAACATGCACATTTGAATCTTAATTTTTAAAAGAAAAAGAATCCTTCGAAATGTCTTCACTCTCTCCTCCATTTATTTTAGAGAAAAAAATGTAAAACTTTAATCAAAGTCAACTACACCAACATCATCAATAATATAATATTTCCTTTTCTCTTCTTTATCTCCACTTTCTCGTTTAAATCTTCTCCCTGAAACCGATGTTAATAGTCTTGATGCATATATTTCTAATAGACTTGCCAATTCTTTGTTTTCCTCCTCAGAACGTTGAGATTTATTTATTTTCTGTAATACCTTTGATCTTTTTATAATCTCACTGGTTTCCATATTTTTATATTTATTTATTCTCTCTCTCTTTCCTCCCTCTCCTCCTTCTCTCTCTCTTCTCCCTCTCCTCCTTCTCTTTTGTCTAAGTTTCTTCAACTCCTTCCTCATCCCTCACTATCCTTGAACCACTTTCACCCCATAGAATATCATACATATATTCATCTGGATTCTGCGATACTCTTGAATCCACAATTATTTTTCTCATAATAGGAAACCAATAAGATTTTTTGATGATTTCTTAAAGAGTTTTATATTTCATCACCTTTAGAAGTTCATTTTAGCTCGCCTGTTCGAAGAACAGAGAGCAATAGCGATACCCCCGGCGTGAGCGTCAACGTGAGCGTGAAAATGTTAAAGTTTTTGGTGCAAGTTATTTAGAAGCTTGCCATTCATTAATATGTGTACTAGGATGCTGATATTTGGCATTGAGGTTCCTTTCGGGTATATTATTGATGTAGTGAAGTTGAAATAAAAAAATAATTTCAAATGTTTTAAATTTTTGACCTGTTTTGAACTTAACTTTTTTAGAGCACATCAACATTAAAGTTTTTGGTGCAAGTTATTTAGAAGCTTGCCATTCATTTAATATATGTACAAGAATGCTGATAGTTGGCATGGAGGTTCCTTTGGGGTATACTATTGGTGTAGTGAAGTGGAAATTAACAAGTGATTTTAAATTATTTAACTCGCCTGTTCGAAGAACAGAGGGCTATAGCGATACCCCCGGCGTGAGCGTCAGCGTGAAAATGTTAAAGTTTTTGGTGCAAGTTATTTCCTTTCCAATGTTTTTATCTACCACACTATTTTTTACTGATTACAATATACAAATACATATATTGCTTTAAAATTATTTGGATCAGACTTCACTGCAATGCTTTATAAAAAATATTATGAGACTAGTCTTTTAAAAACTATAAATGTATAAACAGGCGAGTATTGGATGGCTTTGACACCAACTATCTGGTTATATTTTTTATTATCATTAATTAGAAGATAATCACAGAATATACATTGTTTGTTGGCTTTTAACTCTGTGTTTAATCCCCGTCTTTCACACGCAGGAAAATTCTCAAATTTGTCATGTGGAGAATCAGTAAATTCAAGAGGCTCAAAATCTAGTAAACTATTCATATTTATAAAGTAAAACTTTACTTCAAATAAAATTCATCTTCGGTACTTTCATTGGTGCTTTCACAATCATCTATAAACGACTTTCATAACTACGTTTGAACACAAACTCTTGGTATCATAACTGTCTTCTGTTCCAACAAAGATACTATCATCACTCTCATAATCTTCAAAATCTTCAGTTGAATAATGATTCATATTTAATTAGTCAAAAAAAACATCACCATCTTTATCTATATACTTTTTTTCATTGACAGATTCAACGATGACATTTTTTATATTAAAGGTAATTTTAAAATGGTCCTCAACTACTATTGAACGAAATGTCATTTCACCTGATATATTAACATCCTTTATTTCATCAGGATTTACATCTTTAGGGTTGTTGAAAAAAATACAAATTTATCCATGCATATTACAGATGGTCTTATCTTTTCTTTCTGAAGCTTCATCCATAAGGTTTTTCTTTTTTGATACTTTTTCTTGTTTCATTACTTTTTCTCATTTTGAATATATTGCCAGAAGGAGAGGAGAAACTTTTGTTAGAGCTACTTTAATTGATGTTCTTCCAGATATACTAAAAGCCCTTCCACTGAAGGAAATTGAAGAACTCGTATTATTCACCATAATTGTTTTTATCCAATAGTTGTTATATTTATCTTTATTCAATTTTATATCCGACATATTTCTCAGTATCTTTTACAAATGAAAAGATTGATTGAAACTTGTCTTTTGTGTCTTGATACATTGTATTTATTAAGTAAAAAAAGTTGGAGGATAAAATGGTTTTAAGCACAGATTTACCGATTAATTAAACGGAATTTTCATCAAGAAAATTTTATTTTAAGCAAAGTTTTGTTATATAAATATGGTGAATACAACGTACTCCGATGTTTGTAATCATGAATATAAATGTTATAAAAAAACACCTTCAAACCAACAAACACACATTCAATCTTTTCAGGCAAATATCTCCATTTGACCAAGAAACAAAACATTGTGATAGATGTGATAATGATATTCTTTAAAAAAAATTTTTATAATAAACACCTTCAATCACGCAAGCACAAGAACAATGAAGAAAGGGAATGTGCCACTAAATTCTCCATTGAAAACACTGATGGGGCATTTAAAGGACATATAAAAATAAGATTGTTTCGCTTTCAAGACCCTGGACCATCTTCAATCATTGAAGCTGTTGATATGGTTAAACAAAGTATTGAAACTATAATTAAAAACACATTAAGTGAAATGAAAACGTTAAAGTTTTATATTGGAGTAAAATTGAATATGGTAAGAGAAGGTGATGAAACCACTCCCGATATAAGGACAAACCCTCACTTTATCTCATCATTTCAAGATTTTGTAAGATGTGATGTTTACGATGAACTCCAGAGACAAGAACAAGAAGTTAATAACACTGAAGTAGGTAGTGGATTTGCTATTACAAAAATAATCTTTTTAGATATACACATCTTAAAATCAGATCCTCTTCAAGCTTCTTCTTATATTGATTTACCAAAAGAGATAAAACTTAAGAAAGTGGTTGTTATATTCAAAACAAAGATAAATGTTTTCTATGGTCTGTTCTTGCTCACTTACATCCTCCACAATGGAAACCTGAAAGGGTTGAACATTATAAGAAATACAAGAATACATTAAATGTTAACGATTTAAAGTTTCCAATGTCATTGAGAGATATTCCTAAATTTGAGAAAATGAATAATCTATCTGTTAATGTTTATGGATTAATGGATACAAACAAATTTCAAATATTTAAAATTTCAAACAACTATAAAAATGATGAAACACACATTGACCTTCTTTACTTGACTTCAAAGGAAAAATCACATTATGCTTTCATCAAAAATTTATCAAGATTAACCCAATCACAACTATACAAGCCGGTAGGCAGACATGGATAGTCGGCCGTTGCTAGGCAAAGGAGGGGTCCATAGCAACGGTTCTTTCTCACACATAACTAGGACATACCATGAACCTACCATACCAGTTTCATGTATATCTGACTCATAGTCTCTGAGATATAACGAACTTCGTTTTTTTATTGTTTTCGACCAGGGTTCATTCAAAGTCTATCTTCTCCGACAGTTTTCATAGGATCCGGCTGGAAATTTTTGACAATATGGCTGAATGTACTGCCCACAGTCGCTCGTGGCCCGATTTTTGATTTTCAAAAAAATAATTTTTTTTATGATTTTTCTAAAATTTCAAAGTCCCGTTGCTTGGCAACGGTGGTGTCCATAGCAACGGTTCTCATTTGCACACAACTAGGTCATGGTAGGAACCTACCAATCAAGTTTCATCGAAATCGCTATTGTATTAACTGAAATCGCCATTTTAAATACTAATAATAAGGGTAGAACAAATCTCAAAAAAAAAAAAAAAATTTTTTTTTTTTTTTTCGACTTTATCGACGACCCAACAAGAGAAAATGTAAAACGTATCCTTGAAAGATATGTCTCAAACCCTTTCACACAAGAGTGATTAAATCAACATTTGAAATATTGTAATCATAAATCAACTGTAATCAATTTACCAAAAGCAGGTTCAAACATATCATTCAAAGATTTAAACACATTTATAAAGCATCCGTTTGTAATATATGCTGATTTTTAAAGTATCCTTGAAAATATAGATACTGTTTCTCTAAATTCAATTAAATCATACACAAATAAATATCAAAGACATACTCCTTGTGGTCTCTGTTGTGATATCAAATCATCTGTTGGTGATGAATACAACAAGTTAGAACTTTATAGTGGAGAAGATGCCTCAGAGGAGTTTGCAAGACGATTGGAAAAAGACTGTATAAGATGAAGAGAAATAATGGTTAAAACCTATAAACCAATGTCATTAACAAAGGGAGAGAAAAAGGAATTTAGAAAGAACAGTATCTGTCATATTTGTGAGGAGAAAATTGAGGGATAGGTCAAAGTTTGGGATCATTGTCATCTTACTGGAAAATATAGAGGTCCAGCTCATTCCTGTTGTAATCTTAATTACAAGCCCCCAAACTTTATTCCTGTCTTTCTTCACAATAACGCTCACGATGACACACATCTATTTATAAATGAACATTTAAAGACATCTGGAGATATTTCTGCCATTCCTAACACAGATCAAAAATACATCATATTCACAAAAACAATTCATACATCCCCTATAACCCATATCAGATTTCATGACACATACAAGTTTATGGCAAGTCCATAATCTAACTTTGCATCAAATATTAAAAACTTACCGAATCTGAAATCACATTTCTCAAATCAAGAAGTGATTGATCTCTTATCACAAAAGGGAATATATCCGTATGACTACATGGATTCATTTGAGAAGTTTAAAGAAACACAACTTCCTTCAAGGGAAAGTTTCTATAGCAAGTTGAATAAAGCTAAAAAGCTTATACACAAGCTAAAAAGGTTTGGGAGAAGTTTAATATAAAGAATCTTGGAGAATATCATGACTTGTATCTTAAAAGTGATGTATTGTTATTGGCTGATGTGTTTGAAACTTTTAGAACAGTCTGTGATAATAAAAATTCTTATGGATTAGACCCCGCTCACTATTTACACAGCCCGGGTTTGGCTTGATGTGCTATGTTAACCAGAGAGTTGGTGTCAAAGCTACCCAATGCTCGCCTGTTTATACATTTATCGCTTTTAAAAGACTAGTCTAATAATATTTTTTTATAAAGCATTGCAGTGAAGTCTGATCCAAATAATTTTAAAGCAATATATGTATTTGTATGTTGTAATCAGTAAAAAATAGTGTGGTAGATAAAAACATGAGAAAGGAAATAACTTGCACCAAAAACTTAAACATTTTCACGCTCACGCTGACACTCACGCCGGGGGTACCGCTATAGGTCTCTGTTTTTCGAACAGGCGAGCTAAATTTTTTTTATTAATTTCAACTTCACTACACCAATAGTATACCCCAAAGGAACCCCCATGCCAAATATCGGCATCCTAGTATACATATTAAATGAATGGCAAGCTTCTAAATAACTTGCACCAAAAACTTTAACGTTGATGTGCTACAAAAAAGTTAAGTTCAAAACAGGTCAAAAATTTAAAACATTTGAAATTATTTTTTAATTTCAACTTCACTACATCAATAATATACACCAAAGGAACCTCCATGCCAAATATCAGCATCCTAGTACACATTAAATGAATGGCAAGCTTCCAAATAACTTGCACCAAAAACTTTAACATTTTCACGCTCACGCTCACGCTTACGCCGGGGGTATCGCTATAGCTCTCTGTTCTTCGAACAGCCGAGCTAAAAATGACAAAACAAAATTTGGAATTGATCAGTGATATAGATATGCTTTTAATGATAGAGAAGGCTAAAAGAGGAGGAATATCTCAAGTATGTTCCAATAGATATGCTAAAGCAAATAACAAATATCTTCCTGATTATAATAAGAATGAGGACAACTCTGACCTGATGTATTATGATGCTAACAATTTGCATGGATGGGCTATGTCTCAATCTTTACCTTATGGAAAACTTAAATGGGTTAAAGAAAAACATTATGAAAAAGTTTTACAACACATTGTTGTCTCCTCTCAAAAAGAATTGGATGAAGCTGAAGTTGGATATTATTTGAGGTTGATTTAAAATATCCAGAAGATGCCCCTGATAAAGAAAGTCCAAGAAAAGAATGGTTAAGTGATTACCAAAAATCATTTAATATAAAAGGTAAATCTACAGAAAAACTACTTACTGCATGAAATGATAAACAAAGTTATGTTTTGCATCAAAGGAACTTGAGACAATATTTATCTGCTGGGTTGAGAGTGAGGAAAATTCATAGGATTTTGAAATTTAAACAAAGTCACAAAGTTAAAGTTAAAGTATAAAATTTAAACAGAGTTAAAGAAGTACATTGATTTTAATACAAAAAGGAGAACAGAAGCAAAAAAGATTTTGAGGACTTTTATAAATCAATGAATAATGCTGTATTTGAAAAGACTATGGAAAATGTGAGGAATCGACAAAACATAAGACTTGCTACATCTTGGAAACAGGCTTCAAAGTTAATTAATAGACCAAGTTTTGAGTGAGCGGAGGTGTTTTCAGAGAACTCTTGTGCTATTCATTTGAAAAAAGAGAGTATTGAAATGGATAAACCTATTTATATAGGAACATCAATTCTTGACTTGTCAGTCATTAATGTATGACTATTACTATAATAATTTAAAATCAAAGTATAAGGATAATGTGTCATTGTTATATATGGATACAGATAGTTTTAGATTAGAAATTAAGACAAATGATGTATCTTCTTCTTCTTTCAGCTGCTCCCGTTTGGGGTCGCCAC
Source organism: Eptatretus burgeri (assembly GCF_056783735.1). Taxonomy (NCBI): domain Eukaryota; kingdom Metazoa; phylum Chordata; class Myxini; order Myxiniformes; family Myxinidae; genus Eptatretus; species Eptatretus burgeri. The sequence goes on along the minus strand of NC_140962.1, from coordinate 97,392,602 downwards.
AGCGGATCATCCGTTATGATCCGCATACTGATTTGGCATAGGTTTTACGCCGGATGCCCTTCCTGACGCAACCCTGGTCGCCTCTTACGACACAGGGATAAGGATTGGGTTTCGCCATGATTCCGGTCTGCCCTACACCCTCTCATAGCGTGGCCCAGCACAGAGCTCCCGTCCTCAAGCAATCCTCCAACCCAAGCCTCCGAGGAGCCGGATTACAGGTGCACGCTACTACGCCCGGTTAAGACAAATGATGTATATGATTGATAATATTGATATATATGATTCAAGTAATTATAAGTCAGGTGATGTGTTGTTTTCATCAAAGAATAAAAAGGTTATTGGGAAGTTTAAAGATGAATTGGGTGGGAAGGTCATGAGAATTTATAGGATTGAGATCAAAGTCTTATGCTTTCATGTATATTAATAATAATAACATTGAAAGATGTGATAAGAAGCTAAAGGGAATAAAGAAAAATATAATCAAGGAAACAATAAACTTTAAACATTATTACAACTGTTTAACCTTAAAGAAGGAAGAGTACAGAAAAATGAATACAATAAGAAGTTATAAACATCAATTAAATATAGAAGATATAAATAAGAAAGCATAAGGAGCTTTTGATGATAAAATATATATTGTTACGAATCTGGCAGCCATGAGCACACAACAGCCAGAGTCCTTAAAGATCAGTTATATCGGTAGGTACATGTTTTTAGTTGGGGTCCCGTCCCTAGTCTTCTGGGAACGAAATGTACGTGCGCTGTGGAGTTATTTTGATAGTCAGGGTTTTCTTTTACATTTTTACATCACTTACAACTACAACAACACCTTCACTCCATCCTGCCGTCATAACGCTCGTGGTGGGCAGAGTTCAAGAAAGACTTGGCGTCTCTCTCACCCAATCAGAGAGATGCGAGCGAGTTTGTCGTCGGTCGGCTAATGAGAGCCAACGCAGGACAATGTTACTCTTCCTGTTTGAGGGGCGGTCCGCCGTGAAGCCCGCCACCCCCCCCCCGGTCCAATCAGCAGACTTGGCACCCCTTTTGGCCAACCATGGGGGCGACAAGCGCATTTGCACACCAAAACCGTCCAGTGAGGGAGAGCGGGTCAGAGGAGGCGGCTCCTCCCCTCTGGAGAAGGAGTGGATAATTGTTCTGCACGATCTGACTGAAAAAGAGAGTTGGTTTTGGTCTGCCGGATCGCCCGGCCTTGCCTGCTGGCGCTCGCTTCCTCGTCCGTGCTCGCGCTGGTTGGCGTCCACCCTTCATCCTCAGTCCTGGGTACTTGGAGTGGCATCGTGGTTGCGGATTCGAGTCCTGCCGGTCCAGGACATCGAAGACCACACTAGGTGGACAGGTCCAAGATAGCTCTGGTTTCCAGCTCATCTTCCCTCGAGCTGGGAACCTTAAATAAAGACCCTACGGGGTCCATTTCTTTGGGTGTGTGTCTGTGTGCGAGCCTGTCTTGTCAAGTAGAATGGTTGTGCTTTTGCTTGTATATTATTTACATTTCATATTTGGTTGTAATCTACTCTTTGTCTCCCTTCCCAGTTTTTGCCAATTATGATTGTAAAATAAATACCCCTCTTGTTAAATGTATCAGTTTGTTTCTGTGCTTCTATCATTGGTTTGCCGCGCTGCGAACAGGTATTAGGAAGGCCGTTGCCGTAATTGTGCATTTGGACCGACAGACCTCGGTAACCATCCGCTCAGGTTACGCACGGTTCGAGCACAGTACCGGCTCGTTCCGCTCGAGGCCTGCCGAGGGTGTGGTTCCCCGGTAGTTGGACTGCATAGGTATTTAGGTGTATTGAAATTGGCAATTCACCCTATCCCACGCAGTCAACCTATTGGCGATCTTCGGTCCGATAAGGGACCCGTTGGCTCCGGAGTTATCCGGGGTGACGACCTATAAATTCCGGGTGTTCGGTGGAGCCGACTCTACTGCCCCACCTAGCCGTCGTGCTCGCCACCAAGACCCGGCACCACAACAATATTTTAGAGAATGGAATCGATAGTCTCCCTTATGGTTATAAGTATAAGTGTTAAGATATTGGGTTGGGAATTTTAACAGGCTACTGCTGTCTTTTTACTGATTTATAAATGATAGAATCAAGCAATAACCAAACCAAAGAGTGGAGATGTAATCAGCCTTGGTATTTAAATGGGAAACATAAAGAATGTGAGAAATATCAAATAAGTCTTATTGAAGAAATAACCGGGGTAAAAGTAGATAAAACAAATAAGTGGATAAATTTAATTACAAACTAGAACTGCCACTTTATAACTGCTGGCAGTGATGACCGGGTACCCAGAAGTGTCCGCCTTTGACACAACTGATACAACATGGGACTTAAATCATAGTCGCAAAGTTTTGCACTGATAGGATAAGCGGTGCCAGAGAAAACATTATTTAATGGTGATACAAACACAGGCCTGCTTCGAGACGCACGGAACAGACGAGTTACGAAGCGGGCAGCACAAAACGTTCAATTTCGTTATTACTGGCGAACAGATTCAAATAATTAAATAATTCTGGCTGCCAAACCGTGTGACCGATCAGGTTGAAATTTTAAACTTTTCTTTCACATGTCGGCTAAATTACAAATGTGAAGTTTCGTATATATAGAAGCAGCGGTTACAGAGTAAACATTAATTAATATTTATCTTTCAATCCAAGATGGCGGCCAAACCATGTGACTTGTGACGTCATAATTTTCACCACATGTGGAAACACGATGGGAGATGATAACTGCAAATTTTTGCTTCGCTAGATTAAGCAGTTCCAGAGAAAACATTATTAGATCATTCTGGGCAGTCCTTGGGATTGTAAAAAAAATTTTATTTGGGTAGTGTGTAGTAGACCGCTGCCTTTTTGAGTGGCTGTCCACATCAGAATCGAGTCACAAATAGTGATGTCAATGAATCGCAATATTGTGAGATATTTGTGAATGTTTCACAGCTGTGGAGGAACTCTCTTAGAAGGTTTGAAATCAGCAAGGGGCCAAGCCTGTGTGCAGCCTTTCATTGGTTCCAAAGTTTTACGTAGCTTTCTTTGGCGAGAGAAGAGCATAGAGGAGGAGTCCATACACATAGCAGGGGCACTAACTGAGAAAGTAGCAGGGGAAACTTGGAGCACCCAAGCGTTGTTCTCCAAAAATACATTGAAATCCCACCTCTTGTCCCAGACTGATCTCAAAATAGATTTCCCTCCAGATCTCACACACCTTGTCATCCTCTATTGATTCCACTGTTTCAATGCACCCTGTTGGAAAGGCTTCTTCTGGAACTCTTCGAAGTGGACGATGCCCTTACGATGCACTTTGATCACGCCTCCACATCAGGAAATCACGATTGTCCCACCTTTGACTTGATACGACCCCCTTGCTTTGCTTTGGTCTTGGTGAGGGTAAAGAAAAAAACTGACGAAAAATCACAAGGGCCAAGCCTTGGTCTATACGAGGGAATTGTTCCAAAGTTAGATATCCGTTCCTCATCCGCCAGTAATGACTGCTCCCGAGGATGCTCAGGTCTGGATCGTCCTGAGGAGGGGGCGCTTCCGATAATGGTGGAGCACCGACAAGCGTTGTTCTCCCACTTTCCCTCCTCTTGGTCCTCAGACAACTTGCAGCTTGGGGACCATCAGAATTGCGCACAAGATCTCCTTGCGGCATGCTGCATATTGATTCACTGTTATGACCCTGCTCCAAAGACTCGAAATGGAGCCTTGTTGCATGCCTTGATAGTTAAAAATCGATGTCAGCAATCACGTTGACCTTTGACTTAAGCACCATACTGCTTCACACGCTCGACTTGGTGATGCCAGGACTTTGTCCCACTGACGATTCTGCCAGTTTGAAGGTCTTCGGGATTGTGATCCGAATATCGATTCACTTCGTGCCGGTCTAACCTGTCCATCTCCACCAGGTCTGCAAACTAGGAAGCGCTTCGATAATGTGACAGACAGTGACTCTTCTGCGGTTTCTGCGTTAATCCCACTTTTACCTTAACAGCTTGGGGTCCGTCATTCCTACCGCACACCTTGCGAATTTAGATATATTTCAGTTATGATGCTCCGAACCAATGTCATGATACATTGATATATTTATGGTTCTCGGCTATATGTATATATGCAAGCACCATATGCTTCACCGCATTTCAATATCTATAAATATTTCCACCCGTTCTGCCAGTTGAAGGTCTTAAATCGAGTCTGATCTAGGTCGGTCAACCTGTCCATCACCATTTACCAAGCAAGGAGCTCCAAAAGCCTGGTCCTTGGCTGCAATCCCAGCGGCTTGGGACTAAAAGGTCCTAAGTTCAAGCGGTCCGTTATTCCTACCGCACACCTCACTATATATTTATATTTATTTTATACAATATATATATATATATATTTATTTTTATACAATATATATATATATATATATATATATATATATATATATATTATTTATATCTATAGACATATTTATTTATATACATATATATATTTATTTATATGTATTTATTTATATATATTTATAAAAGCCTGAGTGTTGGCGCAGTGGTTCAGAGCAGCTTAGGACCCAAAAAGGTCCTAAGATTTAAGCCCGTTAGGCCGCTGAATATATATATAGACATATATATATATATATATATATATATATATATATATATAGGGGTCGGCACTATATAGACATCAATATATATATATACTCCATATATATATATATATCCTATATAGACATATATCCATATGACACTCCATATATATATATATATATATATATGATATATCCCTCCTATACGACATATATATCCATATAGACATATATCTTCTTCTTTCGGCTCTGCTTCCCATGAGGGTCGGCTCTGGATCAACCCCGTCTCCATTTCGCTCTGGCAAATCAGTGACACTCAACCGCCCACACGGCCGCCTTCTCACCGCATCCCATGAACCTCTTCTTTGGCCTTCCTCTTCCTCCTGTGCACATGTCCATCCTCAGCATCCCCTTCTCCCGATATACTCGCACTTCCCTCCTGTGCACATGTCTAACCATCTCAATCTCGCCTCTCGTCACTGTCTCCAAACCGTCGACCTGCGCTGTCCCTCTATAATATACTCATTCCTTATCCTGTCCATCCTCGTCACTCTCCAACGAGAATACAGCATCTTTAACTCTGCCACCTCCAGCTCCGCTTCCTGTCTTTTTTGTTAGCGCCACCGCCTCCAAACCATACAACATAGCTGGTCTCACTGCAGTCTTATATACTTTCCCCTTTACTCTTGCAGCCACCCTTCTGTCACAAATCACTCCTACAACTCTTCTCCACCCACTCCATCCTGCTTGCACTCTCTTTTCACTTCTCTCCCACACTCTCCGATACTTTGGACAGTTGATCCCAAGTATTTAAACCCATCTCCACCTTCCCCCACCTCAACTCCCTTGCAACTGCACC
>NC_140962.1:97377160-97382160 GCF_056783735.1 Eptatretus burgeri | reverse complement strand
TGTGTGTGTGTGTGTGTGTGTGTGTGTGTGCGTGTGTGTGTGCGGTAATGCGTAGCCAATAATGCGTATGTGTGTGTGTGGCAATGTCCGCGTGTGCGTGTGTGTGTGTGTGTGTGTGTGGCGTGTGTGTGTGCTGCGTATGTGTGTGTGTGTGTGTGTGTGTGTGTCGTGCGTGTGCAGCGTGTGTGTGCATGCGCGTGTGTGTGTGTGTGGTAAATGTGTGTGTGCGTATGTGTGTGTGTGTGCCTGCCGCGATAATGATGTGTGTGTGACGGCAGCAGTGTGTGTGGCAACGATGGTGCAGTAATATTAATGCGCACGTAATAATAATGTGCGTGTGTATGGTGCGATGGTATCATCATTGTGTGTGTGTGCGTGTGTGTAAGTAGCGTGTGCGTAATGGTAACAATGTGTGTGTGTGTGCGCGCGTGTGTGTGTGTGTGTGTGCGTGTGTGTGTGTGCGTGTGTGTGTGTGTGTGTGTGTGACGATAATGATAACGTCGTGTGTGTGCGTGTGTGTGCGGTAATGTGTGTGCGTGTGTGACATGATGTGTGTGCGTATGTGTGTGTGCACGTAGTAATATTGTGCGTGTGATGTGCGTGTGTGTGTGTCATCGTGGCGTGTGTGTGTGTGTGTGTGTGTCATGTGTGTAATAATAACGTGCGTGATGTGTATGTGAATGTGCGTGTGTGTGCGTGTGTCGCCGTGTGTGTGTCGCGTAATAATGTGTGCGTGATGATAGCGTGAACGACGTGTAATGTGCGTGTGGTGACCGTGTGTGTGTGTGTGTGCGTGTGTGTGTGGTGTGTGTGCGTGTGTGTGCGTGTGTGTGTGCGTGTGTCGTGTGCGTGTGTGTGTGTGTAGTGTGCGTGTGTGTGTGTGTGTGTCGTGTGCGGTAATATGTGTGCGTGTGTGTGCGTGTGTGTGTGTCGTAATAATGCGTAACATGTGATCAATAATGTGTGTGCGCGTGTGTGTGTGTGTGCGTGTGTGTGCGTATGTGTGTGTGTGTGTAATGTATGCAGTAATATGTAATGCATGTCACATGGATAATAATAATGCGTATGTATGTAATGTGTAATAATAATGTGCGTAATGCGTGTGTCGCGCGTGTCGTAATGTGTGTGTGTGTGTGTGCGTGTGTGTGCGTGTGTGTGTGTGTGTGTGGCGTGTAATAATGTGTGCGTGTGTGTGTGCGTGTAATGTGTGCGTGTGTGTGTGTGTCGTGTGTGTGTGTGTCGTGCGTGTGTGTGTGTGCGTGTGTGTGTGTGTACGTGTGTACGTACGTGTGCGTACGTGTGTGTGTGTGCGTAAGTAATGTGTGCGTAATATTATGTATTGTGCGTGTGTAATGTGTAATGTGTGTGCGTGTTAATAATGCATGTGCGTGTCGTGTGCATTGTGTGTGTGTGTCTGTGTGTGTCAATGCGTATGTGGCCTGTGTGCGTATGCGTATGTGTCGTGTCATACGCGTAATGTGTGTAATGCGTATGCGTGTGTGCGTGATAATGTGCGTGTGTCAATGTGTGTGTGTGTGTGTGCGTGTGTGTGTGTGTGTGTGTGTGTGTGTGTGTGTGTGTGTGTGTGCGTGCGTATGCGTGTGTGTCCTTTGTGCGTAAAATGCGTGTGTGCGTAATGCGTGTGTGTGCGTAATGCATGTGTGTGTGCGTGTGTGTGTGTGTACGCGTGTAATACGTGTGTGTGTGTGTGTGTCTGCAGTAATATGTGATGTGTGTGTGCGTGTGTGTAATATTAATACCTGTGTGTGTCATATGTATTATTACGTCATGTAATGTGTGCAAATGACTGTCAATGTGCATTAATGTATGCGTGTGTGTGTGTGCGCGTGTGTGTAATGTGTAGTAACGCGTAGTCAATGTGTGTGTGTGCGCGCGGCTCGGTATTGTATGGTAATGTGTGTGTGTGTGTATATAGTCAGTAATGAATGTGCGTGTGTGTGCGCGTGTGCGTGTGTGTGCGCGTAATGCGTGATGAAACGTAAATGTGTGTGTGCGTGTGTGTGCGCGTGTGTGTGTGCGCGTGATGTTGTGTGTGTGTGTGTTGTGTTAACGTGCGTGTGTGTGCGTGTGCGTGTGTGTGTGCGTGTGTGTGCTGTGTGTGCGTTGTGTGTGTGCGTGTGTGTGTGCGTGAAGTAACGCGTGCCATGCGCTGTGCTGTGTGTGTGTGTGATTGAGCGGTGTCAATGATGATGCGTGTGTGTACACGTGTGTGTCGCCATGCGTATGTAAATGTGCGTGTGTGCGCGTATGTGTGGTAATGCGCGTGTGTGTGTGCGCGTATCAATAATAATGTGTGTCGGCGTATGTGTCGTGTATCGTACTGTGTGTCGTGTGTGTGCGTATATGTAATGTGCGTATGTGTGCACGTAATACGTGTGTGTGTGCGTATGCCGTGTCGCGTGTCAATTGACGTGTGATGCGCATTATGTGTGCGTGTGTGTGTGTATGCGTGTCGCGCGTGCGGTAATGTCACGTGTGCGTGATGTGTGTGTGTAAATGCGTGTGTGTGTGCGTATGTCATTGATACGTGTGTGTCAATGTGCGTGTGTGTGCGTATGCGTGATAGTGTGTGTGTGTGTGTGTGTGTGTGCGCGTAATAATGTGTGTGTGTGCGTAATGTGTATGTGTGTGTGTGTGCGTGCGTGTGTGTGCGGTAATCAATGTGTGTGTGTGTGTGTGTGTGTGTGTCAAATGTGTGCCGTGTGTGCGGTAATGTGTGTGTGCGTGTGTGTGTGTGCGTGTGTGTGTGTGCGTGTGTGCGTGTGTGTGCGTAATGTGCGTATGCGTAATGTGTGTGCGCAGTAATGTGTGTGTGTGTGTGCGTATGTGCGTATGTGGCGTACGCGTGTGTGTATGTGTCGTTCGTATAATATGTCTGCGTAGTAATACGCATGTGTGCGTAATGTAATGCGTAATGTAATGCGTAATGTGTGTGTGCGTATTGTGTGTGTGTGTGTGTGTGTGTGTGTGGTAATAATGTGTGTGTGTGTGTGTGATGCGCGTGTGTGCGTGGCTAATGTGCTGCGTATGTGTGCGCGTATGTCTGTGCGTAATGTGTGTGTGTGTGTGTGTGTCGCGGTAATGTGTAATGCGTAATGTGTGTGTGTAATGCGTAATAATGTGTGTGTGTGTGTGTGTGGCGCGTAATGATGATATGTGTGTGTGTGTGTGATGCGTATCAATGATGTGTGTGTGTGTGTGTGTATGATGTGTCGTTTGTGTGTGTACGTGTATGTGTGATAATGTGTGTGTGTAATGATGTGTGATGATGATGTGATGATGATATTAATGTCAATGTGTGTGTGTATGTTTATGTATGTGTATGCGTACGTATATTAATGTGTATGGCGTATATGTGTGCGTGTTGTGTAATATGTAATGTATGCTATGTGTGCGTAATGTGTAATGTGATGACGTATGTATGTGCGTATGTGTGATATGTGATGTGCTCGTGTGTGTGTGTGTAATGTCAATGGTATGTGTGTGTGATAATATGTGTGTGTAATGTGTGTGCGTAACCGTATGTGTGTATCATCATGTGTGTGTGTGTGTGTGTGATGATATGTGTGTGTGCGTGTGATGTGTGTGTCGTGTGTGTGTGTGTGTGATGATGATGTAATGATGATAACGTGTGTGTGTGTGTGTGTGCGCGTGCGTGTGTGTGTGTGTGTAGTGTGATGATGACGTAATGCTATGATCGGTGATGATGTGTGCAGTAGTGATGTGTGTGTGTCGTGTGTGTGTGTGTGTGTGTGTGTGTGATGGTATTAACGTGTGTGTGTGATAATGTGCGCGCACGCGCGCGCACGCGCGCGCGCGCGCGCGTGCGTGTGATGATGATGTGTGCGTGTAATGCGTGCGTAATGTGTGTGTGTGCGTAATGCGTGCGTGTGTCGTGTTGTGTGCGTGGTAATGCTGGTGTGTGTTTGCGTATTAATGTCACGTGTGTGTGTCAATGATAATGTCGCGCGTGCTGATAATGCGTGTGTGTGTGCGCGTGCGATGATGATAATGATGCGTGTGTGTGTGTGTGTGTGCGCGTGATGTAATGATAAATGTCATGTGTGTGTGTGTGTGTGTGCGTGTGTGCGTGTGTGCGTGTGTAATGACGTGTGTGCGTGTGTCGTGTGTGCGTATGTGTGCGTGTGTGTGTGTGTGTGCTGTGCGTAATGCGTGTGCGTGTGTGGCGCGTGCGTGTGCGCGTGCGTATGTGTGTGTGTGTGCGCACGTGCGTGTGTGCGCGTGTGTGTTGCGTGTACGTGTGTGTAGTAATGTGTACGTGTGCGTAGCGTACGTGTGTGCTGCGTACGTATGTGCGTGTGTGTGCGCGTACGTGTGTGTGTGTGTGAGTATGTGCGTGTGTGCGCGTGTGTGTGCGTGTGCGCGTGTGTGTGTGTGTTCGTATGTGTGCACGTGTGTGTGCGCATGCATCGCGCTGTGTGTGTGTGGCGCGTGTGTGTGTGTGTGTGTGCGCGTGTGTGGCTATTAAACCACGTGTGTGTGTCTTCTTTCTTTATAAATAATATGTGTGTGTGTACAATGTGTGTATGCGTATTAATGCGTGTGCCGTAATGCGTATGTGTCGTAATAATGCGTATTAGTAATATGTGCGCGTATGTGTGTAATATGTGAGTAATATGATGTTCGTATGTGTGCCGTACGTATGTAATATTAGTAATAATGTCAATACGTATGTAATACGTAATGTCTGCTGCAATAATGTGTGCGTACGTATGTAATATATGCGTATATGTAATATATAATAATGTGTAATAATATGTAATGCGCATGCGCGTAATACTATGCTCTGCAATAAATAATACGTATATGCACGTAATATGTAATACTTGCGTAATATGCGCATTACGTAATGTATTATTATGATAGTATGTGTGTGTGCATGCGTGTGTCAATATGTAATGCGTAATATGCGTAATAATGCGTAATAATATATAGTAGTAATGCAATGTAATGTAAAT
>NC_140962.1:97362160-97364660 GCF_056783735.1 Eptatretus burgeri | reverse complement strand
AATGCAGTCTCTGGTTCATGGCCAATCTGAGTGAGCCCCCCAGCAGGTGCTGACTACATAATGCAGTCCCCGTGTGCGGCCTGCCTGCAGGGCAGTCCACCCCAGAACACTGGATGGGCACCGACGCAAACAAGCCACAAAAAAAATGAGCGGATTGATAGATGGATGGAAAACACGGTGCACGGGCTGCTCAATGCAGTCTCCGTTAGTAAAAGCTCACCTGCAGGGCAGTCCCTGCAGAATACTGGACTGGGCTGGTGCCAAGCAAACCTGGCAGTTTGCAGACTTGCTGTTCCAATGCAGTCTCCGTGTGCGGTTGCCTGCAGGGCTGTCCCTCACAGAATACTGAATAGGCACCAACGCAAGCAAACTGTGGTCGGCGGGCAGGGCAGTCCCCGCAACTTGCGCGATGATCCTGGCGCACATGGTGATGGGACTGGAACACAGGGCCGTGCCCGCGCAAGGGCTGTGACGCATGGGGTCAAGGCAGAGGCAGAGCGGACAAGGCATGGCCGCGAGAAGCCGGCACAGGCCGCTCTAGCAAAAACAGGCCGGCAGGTGAAGCTGGCCGGCCTCTTGTCCCTTGATTCACCCGGAGGTTTGTGGAGGGAGTGCGGTGGGGCCGGCCGGTCTGAAGGCAGGCTCGGACCTGCCCTGCTGTCTCCCTCCCAACTTATCGCCTTTGCCTGTCTCTGTCCCACCCACTCCATGGGCACTTCAAAACCTAATTTAGCCCCATCTTATTTTTGTATTATTTTTTTTCCTTTATAAATCGTCTCCCTAACCCCTTTTGTTGTCTCTGTCCGGCTAAAACAACCTGCCTGTCAGCCTCGCCTGCTCCCAACCCCTATGTTCCCTTCCTGGAGAGGAATAGGAAGGGAGAGCAAGCATCTTGCCCTGAGGTACAACGAAGCCTCCAGAATGGCCTCCTCAGAGTTCAGCGATCAAACCCAACGTGGGTCCAGCGGCCTACAACGAGAGCGAAGGGATGGATGGTGCGGAGGGGTACACTTCCCTGTCTACCCTGGCATTTGTGCTTTAACCTGCCCCGGGGCTTTCCAAAAGCGCCTGTCGCTTAATCCATTGATTCTACCAGCCAAGATTCCCATGGCCTGTGGCAGCGTCATCTCAAATTTGGGCCTTGCCCTCCAATTTTCCCTCGTGCCCTCACACGGTCTCATGGCTGGGCCGCGTGGCTCACTTGGCAGGAACTACCCTCTGCCGATTCTCCAGCTACGGCACCCCCGCGGGCCCTGCGACTGTCTCCCGAGCCTACCAGCTCCCTAAAACCTGGGGAGTGCCCTCCATGGCCTGCTCCCCCTCGATGCTCACGTGGCAGGCTGGCGCCACGGGCTTGCCTTTCCCCGGGTGTCCGTGCCCATGACACTGCCCACATGGCCATTGGCGCTACGGGCCCCGCATCATGCGGGCCCACCCGTGCCCACTACGCTATCCCGGCCCCTCTTAGGCCCTTGGCCTCCCCACGGTCGATTAGCCCGGTGCCCACTAAGCGGCCACTCACCATTCGCGGCCCACGCTCCCGGCCCGTCAACAGGACTACTGCACCCCTCCCAGCGGGTTTCGAGCCTGCGTTCGCACCAACAGCAAAACGACCTCCCATTTTGTCCAATTTGACGAACCCACTATCTGACATTACTCTGACCACAGGGGTCCCTTAGGTAGGAATCACTCCTCCCCCAATCAGTCATCGCACCATGCATACCACATTCACTCCCATACACACAGGCCCGCTGGCCCTCACTCTCCTCAACATGTTTCCTGACAATTCATTTCCCCGCTCACAACATCGCTGAACACCTTGCCATTCTTCTAACTAAATCCCTCGCTACCTCGTGCTCCTTCGTCATCCCTTACAATACAGCAAATCCTTTTACAGTGGGGACGTAGCTAAGCTACGTCCCCACTGCACAATCAATGTCTGTCCGTGTCTCCAAAATCCCAAAATCCCGTACTATAAATCTAAACTGACGGTCCCACTAACTAATCCATTCCACGGGGCCCCATGAGGACTTGCCCCTGCCCCATGAAGCCGGTCTAACTAACCTAACCCTTCCCCCTAACTGGTGTCCTTCCTGTGCCCTAAGCAAGGGGTCTCCTTCCCCTGCCCAGGAATCCTGTTTGCCCGAAGTGGCGAGGCTTGCTTTTCTCTCTTTTTTTTCCTATGCGCACCAGCGCGGCTTAATTCGCAACCTGCGCTCTTTCCCCGTGACCTCATGGCAGCTGTTCATGTTTCTCGTCCCTTCCTCTTGGAGCGGTAACATCCGGCAGGGATTTCCCTTCTGCCGGATTCCAACTATGCGATGCCGCCTGACGTCACCCTGCGCATCACAAGCAAGCCTCGTGTTTTGAGGGGTTCCCCACGCGAGCACATGTGCTCTGCTGCCGTCTGTAACCCCGCGCCGCGGAAATCCCCGATGGCGTCACTCACACCCCCGAAACCGTGCGATTTCTCGCGCAAGTCTGGGCACGCGTAGCGCAT
>NC_140962.1:97358160-97361660 GCF_056783735.1 Eptatretus burgeri | reverse complement strand
CCACCCCTCTCCTTCTCTCTCTCCCCCACCCCTCTCCCTCCTCCACTCCTCTCCCTCTCCCCCACCCCTCTCCTCCTCTCTCTCTCCAGCACCCCGCTCCCTTTCTCTCCAGCACCCCGCTCCCTTTCTCTCCAGCACCCCGCTCCCTTTCTCTCCAGCACCCCGCTCCCTTTCTCTCCAGCACCCCGCTCCCTTTCTCTCCAGCACCCCGCTCCCTTTTCTCTCCAGCACCCCGCTCCCTTTCTCTCCAGCACCCCGCTCCCTTTCTCTCCAGCACCCCGCTCCCTTTCTCTCCAGCACCCCGATCCCTTTCTCTCCAGCACCCCGCTCCTTTCTCTCCAGCACCCCGCTCCCTTTCTCTCCAGCACCCCGATCCCTTTCTCTCCAGCACCCCGATCCCTTTCTCTCCAGCACCCCGCTCCCTTTCTCTCCAGCACCCCGCTCCCTTTCTCTCCAGCACCCCGCTCCCTTTCTCTCCCGCACCCCGCTCCCTTTCTCTCCAGCACCCCGCTCCCTTTCTCTCCAGCACCCCGCTCCCTTTCTCTCCAGCACCCCGCTCCCTTTCTCTCCAGCACCCCGCTCCCTTTCTCTCCAGCACCCCGCTCCCTTTCTCTCCAGCACCCCGCTCCCTTTCTCTCCAGCACCCCGCTCCCTTTCTCTCCAGCACCCCGCTCCCTTTCTCTCCAGCACCCCGCTCCCTTTCTCTCCAGCACCCCGCTCCCTTTCTCTCCAGCACCCCGCTCCCTTTCTCTCCAGCACCCCGCTCCCTTTCTCTCCAGCACCCCTCTCCCTCTCTCTCCAGCACCCTGCTCCCTTTCTCTCCAGCACGCTGCTTGCTCTCTCTCTCCCACCCCTCTCCCTCTCTCTCTGCCACACCCCACTCCCTTTCTCTTCCCCACCCCTCTCCCTCTCTTCCACCCCTCTCTCTCTCTCCCACCCCTCTCTCTCCCACCCCCTCTCCCTCTCTCTCCCACCCCTCTCCCTCTCTCTCCCACCCCTCTCCCTCTCTCTCCCACCCCTCTCCCTCTCTCTCCCACCCCTCTCCCTCTCTCTCCCACCCCTCTCCTCCCCACCACTCTCCCTTTCTCTCCCCCCCCCCTCTCCCTCTCTCTCTGCCACACCCCTCTCCCTTTCTCTTCCCCACCCCTCTCCCTCTCTTCCACCCCTCTCCCTCTCTTCCACCCCTCTCCCTCTCTCTCCCACCCCTCTCACTCTCCCAACCCTCCCCTCCCCTCATTCCCCACACCACCCCCTCTGTTGTAGGGACTGTTAAAGACTGATGGTTTAATTTTGAATTTAAAACTGCTTCCCCGGAGTGTAGCATGTATGAATCAGATTCGGAATGAGCCCATCGGAGGGGCGCAAAGGTCGCTCCATGTGTGAGCATGCATGCATGCAGGCAGGCCTTTGCCAGGTAGATTGCTTGGGTTTTAACTGCTCCTGCCCAGTTTTATATGGAACCCAGCGGTTAAAAATAAAATGTTGCTGTTTGGGCGCATTTTATCACCCTTCCCCTTCCCTTTCCCACCCCTCATGCCACCTTCCCTTCCCCTCATGCTGCCTTCCCTTCCCTTCTCCTCACACTGCCTTCCCTTATGCTGCCTTCCCGTCCCCCTCCCCTCATGCTTACCTTCTCGCAACCCCCTCTACTCCTCAACTCCCATGGACATCTCCAAGTGTCTCTGCATGCTGTGTATTAACATGCTGTTTTAACGTACTCCATTTCGTTCAATCCTGTACTACCCCCTACCCCCCCACCTTTCTGCACAAGACCCACTTCCAAACGCAACTTAAGAACCCCTCTACCCCCTTTCCCCTCAAGTCCCCCTTCCAAACACAAGTCCAGAACCCCTCCCCTCCACTCATGTTTACCTCATCCCCCCCCCCACACTTCCCCCTCCTCTTGACCCCATTCTCCTCGCTCCCTTGAACACAAAAATACAAGACACCATTGCCATATCAGAGATTTCCGTCAACAAGGAAATTAACCAAAGTTTGTGCCTGCTTTCCAATTGGCATCCGTGGGTGGTTAGAGATCTCTTACAAGTGACGACGGTGAATGATATCAAATATAAAGGGTAAATTTTTTGTACAACTTTCCTTTAATACATGATGTATTGATATAAAGCTCTGCCTTGTAGAAGTAAAAAATATTTTCAAGCGTTATCTTTTCATCAGTATTTCACAAAATGCATCTCCTTGCTTCATCATAGAGTCCCAAATGTTTCTCTGATCTGGTAACTTGTTTAATCTGTATACTGGGTGAAGAAAGGGAACAAACAAGGGCTGTGCAATCATCTGGAATCTGGAAATACAAAAGCTTACTTCCAAAACCGACCTTTGGCACAATATATTTATTATGAATGCAAATACTTCGACCATCCCCCTCCACATCCCCAAACCAACCCTTGGAACCATCTATTTATTATGAAAGCAAGTATTTTGACCACCTACCCATTCCCTGTATGCCCAATTAAAGCACATTTCCTCCTCTCCCTACTCCTCCCACACTCCCTGATATTCCTTCTCTAGTCTATCTTTTACTTTTCTCAATTTCCTCCCACCCTCCAACCATCATTCTCACCACCTCACCTTCATCATTTGTGCCACATAGCTCTCTGGGCCAGTGTATTCTGTAGGGTCTTTTACTCGCACCAGTACAATGAAAAAGAGATAATGCCACATGTTGTGCTCCTGGGTCAAGTGCTCTTCAAAAGAAACAGTCTTGTTGTCAAATTTGTCTCTCTCAAGTCCTGCACAGACGATATTATGAGATTTTAACATTGCCATGTAAACGATCACCAATGCAATAGAGAGGCAATACTTAATTATGAGGAATCATGTAAAGACTCAACAGGCATTCATATGATTGGAAAGAAACACACATGTGAACACACTGCAACTGGCATGGAAACAAGAAAGGGGTGGGGGTGTTCCAGATATGTACAACGGTGTAGTGGACATTTAATATGTACATCTATGTAATGTTTATGTATGTGCAAAGCCTTGCAAGAGTCATCCTGATTCAAATGAAAGAAATAGTTTTAAAAGCCTTAAATTATTCCCAGAAGTTAATGTCCTCCCACTTTCACTTCCTTCTTCTTATGCTTACAAGTCCCCTTATTTGCCTCTCCCCCTACATACCGGCCTTGGGTCCTCCTCATGGATAAAGACCCGCCTCCTCGTTTTCATTGGGGCCTAAAGGACCAGGTTTTAATGGATGGATAACGCTGTGCAAAGCCAGAGCATTGTGCGTTGCAAAGAGTGCCATGAGTGTGTTGCAGAATGCTGTGAGAGTGTGTTTCAGAGCGCTGTGAGAGTGCATTGCAGAGAGCGCTGTGAGACTGCATTGCAGAGACTGCTGCGAGTGCATTGTAGAGAGTGCTGTGATTGCAAAGAGCGCTGTGAGATATCGTGCTGTATATCGTTTTTGGCCCTAATCTCTCAATGATTAAGAATCACTTAAAAATTACACAATGCCGATCCCAATCCAGATGTTC
>NC_140962.1:97333160-97353160 GCF_056783735.1 Eptatretus burgeri | reverse complement strand
CGCCACACCCCATGATCCAGTGAATCTATGACTCCCCAGGCCAGACCCAGACGTCTATTGACCTCTGACTCACAGCCAGCAGAGACATGAATATCACTGCCAAGGTAAGTGAATCTCTCCACGACCTCAACATCCTCACCACAAAGAGACAGGACAGCAGCATCCAAGATGTCACCGAAAGCCTGGATCTTAGTTTTGATCCAAGAAACCCATAATCCCAGCAGCTCAGACTCCTCATTCAGCACCTCGAGGGCCCCCAAAAGGATATCTAAAGTTTCCGCAAAGATGACTGCATCATCTGGAAAATCAAGGTCCGAGATCTTGACATTCCCAAACGATGCACCGCAGCTGGATCTCTCCGACATCCTCCCTAAATGCCAGTCCATACAAGTGCTGAAAAGTGTGGGGGCCAGTACACACCCCTGACGAACTCCAGTAGCAACTGGAAATAAGTCAGAGATGGTACCACCACACTTCACAGCACTCTCAGTACCAGAGTAGAGTTCAGACATCAGATCGATCAGTTTTGGTGGCACCCCACGAAGACCAAGAATCCTCCAGAGGACATTCCGATTCACTGAAACGAACGCTTTACAGATATCAACATAGGCTGCAAGCAGCCCCTGCCGAAACTCTTGTCTGCGTTCGGTGAGGACACGAAGAGCAAGGATACGGTCAATTGTTGACCTCTTTGGTGTAAAGCCTGACTGCTCTGGACGCTGGTGCTCAAGCAGATGGTGGCGAACCCTATCAAGAATTATCCGAGCAAAGACCTTGCCCGGCACTGAGAGCAGCGTCACCCCTCGGTAGTTGTTGCAGTCTTGGCGATCACCCTTCCCTTTTCAGAGAGGAGCAACAAGGCCCCTCTTCCAATCAGTTGGGATGATGCCTGTGTTCCAGGCAGAGCACAAAACTGCATGCAACGACACGAGTGCAGCATTTCCACCAGCCTTGAGAAGTTCAGCATGGTTGCCACAGTTCCGTGGAGCTTTGCCCTGTTTCAACGGGTTCACCGCAGCCCGTGTTTCCACAAGCGAAGGTGGACCACAGTTGATTCGAGGGTCAGCAACAGGGATTGCAACACCCTTGACGTCCAACTCGACAGCTGGGGGATCAGCATGGTACAACCGCTCAAAGTAACCGGACCAGCGGGCCTTCACTTCAGACTCCTCTGTCAAGAGCCTACCACTCTCTGCTCTAACTGCAGTGCTCCGAGGGATGGGCTTGGATGAACGCAATGCGCGAATACCCCTGTAAGCGGGACGAGAATCACCTGTCCACAGGTGATGCTCTACCCCCTCACAGATTCCTCGCCCATAGGCCTCCTTGTCCACCCTCAGTGCATGTACAGTTTTACGCCTCAGCTTCCTGAACAGCTCAGCTCTGCCATTCAGCCTGGCCCTGTGACTCTGGTCAATGGTATCCAGTGTCCCTTGAGAGACAAAATTCTTCTTTGCCCTGCGGTGAGTTCCAAGACATCCACCAGCAACATTAAGGACGGTGGGCTTGAAGGCACTCCACAACTCTTCAGGACCCCTCAAAGCACCCAGACCCCCCAAGTGTCCACTCAGCCTGTTCGCAAACTCCTAAGCTACTCTCTCATCCCTGAGATTGCCAACATCCAGCCGAGGCTGGGATGGTACCGTTCTCCAGGATTTAAGGTGCAGCTTTAGAGTTGCTACAACAAGCCTGTGGTCAGTATTGAGGAACTGAGCACTCCGGTAGACCCTGCAGTTCTGGATCATCCTCCAACGACCATCAATGAGGACATGGTCAATCTCCTTTGCCACACCGCCAGCGTTGGAATACCAAGTCCAGCGATGAGCTTGTGGGCGCTGAAACCATGAACCAGCCACCCGAAGTCCATGACTTCTTGCAAAGTCAAGGAACTTAGTGCTATTCTGGTTCATAGTTCCTGACCCATGGGGACCAACACATATCTCATAACCATCCTTATCAGTTCCAGTCGATGCATTGAAATCCGCCAAGACGAGAAGTGTATCTCGCCTGGGGCACTGATCAACCACAGACTCGAGTGTAGCGTAGAATGCATCCTTCACGGTGAGATCACTCGCCTCAGTCAGAGCATAAACAGAGACCAGGGAAATGACACCGAAGGAGTGACGAATCCCTAATCTCATAATACGCTCATTGACCGGTGTTACCTCAATTATCATTGGGGTCAGCTTAATGGACATAGCTACAGCAACTCCTTGGGTATGGTAACCATCAGAGCGACCAGACCAATAGTAGGTGTAACCACCCACCATTATCTCGCCGCAATCCGGTCTCCGAACCTCAGAGAGAGCTGCAATCCCGATGTCCAAACGCTTGAGCTCAGATGATAACAGAGACAGGTGATCATCCTCTCTTCGGGATAGGACATTCCAGGCACCCACCCGAAGGGACCGCCTCAGGTTAACCCAAGGAGACCGCCGTCTGGTGGACGACACCTCAGCACCACTCCGACACACTCTCCCGCAATCTGACCCAGGGATGTTACCCCGTGGTTTCCCTCCTGTCATCAAAGATTGGGGGTCCTGAAGGCTTTGCCCCAATCCCGTCATCCAGTGAGCTGCCCTGCGAAGGGAAGCTGCACAGGAGGTACTCCCACGGAGTGGGTTTTCAGATTTTTTTGCGTTTTTGTGTTTTGCTGAATTAAGGGTTTTACGGTGGCCGGAGTGCAAATCCTGCCACCAACCTCCTAATAAAAAAAGTAACCCAACTGCAGAAGGACATCCACAGAAACAGTTGGGCACTAGATATGGATGGCCGTTGGCTCACAAGGAGCTCCTCCGCCCTTTGACAGGTTTTGTTTTTAATCCTGCTGGGTGTCCATATCCAAACACCCTCCTCACCAGAAAACCTAGTGGGAGAGACGGTTTCGTCGCCGACAACCCGACCATGGAACAGGTTAGTACAGGTTTACATGGTACCTGTAGCAGGTCACAGATATAACCTGACCTGACACCCAACCTGCAAAATCGGCAGTGTATCACATACTTGTTCTCCCCACTGTACACACACACACACACACACACACACACACACACACACACACACACACACACACACACACACACACACACACACACACACACACACACACACACACACACACACACACACACACACACACACACTGGAAGATTACATCTTTCCTGTCATTAAAACAAGACATCCGAGTGGTTACCAAAATAAATAAGTTGAAGAGAGACATCAGATGCTTCTAACTTGAGTGAATGGTCTGTAAAATGGTGTTAAAAAGGGCACATGACTTTTGATCCTATCAATCTAAAATTGAATCGATTCATCTTTACATTACAGTACATACGTGTTGTCAAATGTTGTTGAAATCTCTTGAGTAGTTCATAAAATATTGCAGTGACACAGATTTTCATTTAAAGGGCATTTGACCAGAGGCATTGGACTCCTTGAACCCAAAATTTAATCAGTTAATCTTCGTATTACAGTCCATAGTAATGCTCGGTTTGGTCAAAACCCCTTTAGTAGTTCACAAGTTATCGCGGTAACAAAATAATCACGTATGGACGGATGGATGACACGAAAACATAATGACTCCGGGGACTTCAGAAGCGGAGGTGTAAAAGATTCGAGAAAACTTATCGAGTGCAAGCACAAACTGTGCAAACCTCCTTGGATGGTCGTCTCAGCACATCTCCCACACCTCCACCATTCCTCAGGCCCTGGTTTAGTACTGTCACAATGCACATGATGAGTGTATCACAGGTACGCTCAGCTTCCTGGCTTGGGTCTGCATCCGCTCCTCTCACTTTGTCTGCAAACACAAAATGAGACCGGCAAAACTACCTTGACATAGCCTTATTAACTTTTTATATACATCTTTTACTTGAAAGTAATAAATATTTTAAACAGCAATTGTTAGACAACTGAAAGATATTAATGCAAACAAATGGACTGGGCTCTAATAATTTGAGTCATGAGCTGGGGACCAGATTTAAAATTGAGTTGCACTTTTTCAACCAAATCTCAAGTCTTGAGGACCGAATATTCAACTCGCTTGGAAATCGACCTTTATACTTGTCTACGAATCTATAAATAAAGCAAGAAAGTTAAGAATGGTATTTACTATTTCTTAATAGAGCATCAAGAAAACCCAACCAATGCTCATCACAAACTTGTAATGCACCTGTATTTCAATATGACAATTAGCATGCTACTTCATACTCGGGGATGGTGCATCTTGAATTATTCTGCTGCTTGGAGTTGGAAGATGAACTGCATGGGAGTGGGGAGGGTGGCTGCAAGATGGTGAAAGAACCCAAAAACTATGGCTCACCCATATGAACCGTTAGTGGAACACTCACTGTGCTGAGAATCACGGGATGTAGGCAGTCTATCAACTTCCATGATGAAGTCGTCCTTGAGGAAGAGGAAACCGATGATGGAGAAAAGGTACACGAGGATGAGAGCAAGCACGGCAGTGAGCACAATGGAGCGACCATTACGAGTGACACTCTTTATCACGTTCACCAAAGTCTCTTCACGATACACCAGATCAAACAGCTGTGGGTCAATGACACTATATCATTAGACATATTGTTACGAGTTTGGCACTTAGTATGTCTCACCAGTCCCACAGTCTCACCACTTAAATAACGATTACAGTATATTGAAGAAAAAAACAAGAAGAAAACTCCAATTGTTAACATAAATCATAAACCGCAAAAACAAAAAATTAATCACACGCCTTTATTTTGGGGTTTCAATAACATGGCTTGAATATTGATGGTATTGAACAAACATGCCAAGAAGCTGTAGAAAAATGGATGCAGAAGGAGACCGAGGCCACAAACAAGCAGGTAGAGGAGGTGGTAGAGGAACTCAACGTCCAGCACAATTGCACCATAGCCACGTGTAAAGGTACCACGGTTGCCCACAAAACTAACCAGGAACACCAGCTTATTGAGGACCTGCACAAGGAGCACATCATAAAATCAGCAGTCACAGCAACGGCCAAGTCAGGATAAAGCCACAAACACACCTATTATTTTGGCCTTCCAAATCTGGACCTTCATTCTACTCCATACTCACAATTAATGTTAACTACCTGTCCTGAACATTAGTTCTCTCACCTGTATCCATTTCTCATGGTCAAGCTCTATTGTATACTCATTTGATGGCACAAAGCATTACCATATACAGTTATACACTCTTTGCCATTAAAAAAAGAAATCAACAGGTAATTGTTGTTGATACAATTTATTTATGTGACATCATGGGACTCAGATGAGGTGCAAACTTCTGACAGAGATAAATGCTAAAAAATTAAATGTCCATTTCAATGTGACCTAATCACATTGTACTACATTGTGAGGGATCCATCGTGGAAATAAAAGTCTCAATACCGGGTATGTCCACCTCCGACAGCAATCATTGAATTGAACCGTCATCACATTGATCATATGAGCACTCAAATTTGAGCCTGGGGAATGCCATTCCACATCTGAATCAACTCTTGTACCACCTCATCGAGGGTGCGGCTGTCTTGGAAAGGTTCGAGCACGACAATCAATGATATCCCAGAGATCTTCAATTAGATTTAAATCTGACGAGATGGCAGGCTAGGATGTCAAGACATTAATGTTGGCATTGACAAGAATGTTCTTTGTTTGAATGACCCTGTGAGCAGGGGCCTTATTGTACGTAAATATGATGTCTGGACCATGTTGTTGATGGGTGGGTAACACATTTTGTTGTAAGATCTCATTAAAGTATCAATCTGCCTTCAGATTGCCATATATATGGGTAAAATTGGTGCAAAAGGTTTCAGAAATACCAACCTGCACCAAGACACTTCCATATCTAAATTTTATGGCTTACTGGACACATACTGGGGCATATCACTCATTGCATCTTCTGTAGATACATGCACAGCTATCATGCCTTTCATGGAGAAACCTGGAGTCATCACCAAGCGACTTGGTTGTTGGTCGTCAGACTGACTCGGTGCTGCTAATCGCTGGCTGTGGTGGTTCCCGACTGCAAAACAGGGTAGGCTGTGAAAACTGCAAGGCTTAATGCACTTGTGTGCATTCTCCCCAAATTTCCAATGATGCCAACACGTGTCTCCTGCATGTAGCTGTGCAACATGACGATTGCATTGTTCTGCGTCACTCTCTTGCATGTTGCTCCTGGGTCCCTCTACCATCACACAGTCCTTAAGATGATAGGAAGAGCTTGCAACTGGTCCATTTGGGTTTTAAGTAATTGCATGTTGGATGTAGCTGGTGCGGACACGTCACCAGCTAACTGGGATGCGACCGCACCGATGGAGAAAGTGGGTTTGGTAGCGACTTCGATGATCTTGTCAGTTATAATCGGTGAGATGCTCGGTATTCACTGAATCATTGGTTGAAACAAGGATGTGCTGAACATTGATTGGCAATCATTGGAGAAAAAGCTGCTTGAGTATGTTATTCTCTAGGTTATTCTCACCCAACAATTGTTGCATTCTACATAGCAATTGAAAAGGCTTACAATCCCCCAGATTCTCCAAATAAAGAAGTTGATACAAGCCTCTTTTCAATGAGCGTCGAATCAGCTCTGCCTTGAGGGGGTCATAAGGCATTTCAGTGGGTGGCTCAATGATAATGTTCTGCACTTCTTGCACTATCTCTGGCTGAAGAGAAGCCATGATGTGTGCAAATTTTGTCTCCTGGACTGTAATGGCTCGGGTTACAAATTGTGCATCAACTCGAGCGAACCAGATGGTGAGGTCATTTGTTCAAAAAGGAGGAACCTTCAAGCTATCAACTGGGATGAGAGGACTTTCATTGAACATGATGGAAAATGTAATGAATCACTCGCATTGAATCATGTCAGATTATAATCATGTCGGGGTCACCATTCGTGGTGATGATTCCTTTCAGTGGGCTGAGTGATAATGATGGTGTTTAAACCAGGTAATTAGGATGTTTAAACCCGAACAAAATAAATCTCATTCACATTTAAAACACAATGATGTGTTGTAAATGAAGTCAGGTTGATGATTAATCCCTCCATTGTTTCTCCAGCTGTCGGTGACGAAGGAAGGATTTATTGGCGTTGCGCCGCCGCAGCCTCAAAAATGGCGCGGAATGCAAAAAGCAGAGAAGACTAGTTTGTTGTCGTGGTTGTTCAACCAAACAAACAAAACCAACTTCACTCAATGGTCTCGGAGGTAAAGAACAAAAGTCACTCTTAAATATTGACGTGTTAAGTGACTGGTGAATAAAATGAGAAAATCTTATAAGGAAAAGCACACTTCGACCTCCTACCAATGTTGTCAGACGAGCTCTCTGTATGTGAGCCTTGCCATATCTGCTACCACTATTAGCCCTCTGGAAGGACTCCACTGATTGGCTAATAATGTTGACACATTTGCTCTATTACCATTACTTGCAAAATGTAAATAAAATGAATGAGTCACTAAAGGGCACTCCAGCCTTGACAAGGACAGGAGATTAAAGGATTCTGTTAAAAATCACAAGTTGGTTTGGAGAGTAGAGGAAGTCAGTAAGCCATGCATGGAGTTGGCCTTGGATGCCATAGGCAGAGAGTTTGGAGAGCAAGACAGGATGCCAGACTGTATCAAATGCATGAGATATGGCCCTGATCTCATGTCTGACATTGAGGGATTCCAACCATTGTTGGGTGAGTGAAAGCAGCATGTCAATGGTGGAGAGACCTGGTCTGAAACCAAATTGGTGATCTGAGATGAGGTTGTTGGAGAAAAGGAAGAATTTCATATCAGCTGCGATGATGGATTACATGACCTTGCTGATGATTGGAAGTAAGCTGATAGGTTTACAGTTGAGGGGATCAGTTTTTGCACTTTGTTTATGTAATGCAGTGATGTTAATGGATTTCCAAGCAGATGGAAGATGGCTTTTGGCAAATGATAACATGAAAAAGTCAGAGAGAGGATGGCAAAGAGCAGCAGAGCAGGTTTTTAGGACATGTGAGCTAATGCCGTCGGTCCAGTTGCAGAGTTGCAGAGAATTCTACAAGTTCGGTTATTTATGGTGGAGAGTGTATAAAAGTAGGGTTGGGCACACATCGACTTTTTCTCTGTTGTCCTGTTAAAAGGAGTGTTTTTTTATGGCCATTTTTCACGCTGATCACGAATCCGTTGAAATTTTTGACTGAGGATGATGTCTTACTTACTTAATAAGACATCATCCTAGGTCAAAAATTTCAACGGATTCGTGATCAGCGTGAAAAATGGCCATAAAAAACACTCCTTTTAACGGGACAACAGAGAAAAAGTCGATGTGTGCCCAACCCTAATATTACATGCCCCAGTAAGCCATAATTATCAAATTTTACCTGAAAAGTGGGTAAATTTGGTGGACATTTTGATTTTTTGCATTTTACCAACCCAAGACATCATCCTCGGTCAAAAATTTCAACGGATTCGTGATCAGCGTGAAAAATGGTCATAAAAAACACTCCTTTCAAAAAAAGTATGGTTGTATGCCCAACTCTAAGAAAAGATAAAACAAAAACAAAATAAAAATGTGAGGAGAACGTTATCATGTCAAGTAGATGACTTGTGCCCCAGAGTAAAAATAAACTGATGTTGTCATGCTTTCACCCTTGCAGACCATCCACATCCTGAGAAAAATCTGTTCTTGACAGATATTTTTCAGAAGCAGAAGCAAGGAATTTGAATAACAAAAGAAAAAGCAGGTATGTTCATTAACCCACTCTTTTTTATTCAAATGATGTTAAATAATAATAATACAGGTCATAATAATGATCCATGGCATTTATATAGTGCCAATATATCTGCCAATTAAGCCATTCAAAGGAGCTCCATGATGCAGTGCACCAAGCCTGTGCAATGGTTGCCAACCTATGGTTGGTTGTCTGTGCTCGATCATTTTTAAATGCCAAGTATCAAGCAAGGAAGCAGCACCTATCATTTTTTTAAGTCTTTGGTATGACCCAGCCAGGGTTTTAACCACTGACCTTACAGACTCAGAGTGCCTGCTTTAACTATTACATCATCGAATCTTAGGGGCATTGGTGTAAAAGCAGAAGTAAATACAGGTTTGGGTGAAGAAGACCAAAAATAATAAGTGTATTCCCAGTTTAGGTAATGACAATAAACAGTGAATAAATGAGAAGTGCATGAAAATGGTCTCACATTGGCTGTTCCAAGAAGGATGAGCGATAAGTCGAGGCCAACCGAAAAGACAAGGCGGAGAAAGGTCGCACAGAAAAATATGCGTAAGCCATGGCCACGAGGCAAGGCTAGTGTCAGGACCATGGACACAGGAACAGAAGCCCAAAGAAAGTATGATACGTCAGGATCAAGTGAACCTTGGGAGAATGTGGACACAAATGTGCAAGTGATGTGATATTTCCCATTGTTAGTGAGGCTTCCAGGTGACATCACAATTGTGCCATTTTGTGTATGGAAGGCAAGATGGAAGAAAAGCAATTCAGACATTCATTCAGACAAAAGGGGTTGGAATGAGATCAGTCAGGTTGAACCGTTCTTCAACATTCTTGCCCTTTTCATCTCAGTCATCGTGGCAATAACGTAAGGCTTATAAGAAGCCACGGGCAGCATTCTGACATGCGGAATCGCTGGTACCTGCCAGGAGAAAGAGCTCAGTGCCAAATGGGAATGGAATAATTGAGAAGGTTATAGTGGTGTAACGAGCCAAACACGACATGTTCTCACGTGCTCTGATATGGGGGCAAATGTTCTCATTGGCATCAACTCAGGATGGGAGCAGTGCCAATAAGCACAATTTCAGCTTGCAAGCCCTCTAGGACAGGACCACCGTGCAGCAAGTGACTTATTATTTGGCAGTGCAAGCAGTTTTCTAAAATCAAAGCTATGTCTTTGCATTGGTAACAATACACATAAAGGTTTATCATCAGCCCATTAACAATTGAAATTTATTTAAAAGGCCCTGCCGACTTCTGCAAAAAATATCAATAAATAAAATTATACCAAGGTGCAAGGCTGATTTAATCATAAGCTTCAACATTTCATGAACATGTATGATGTCAAAGTCAAACGTTTTTGTCAAAAAGTTTTGTTTTGTGTTCTGCATTGAGACTATTGGTTCTCAATTCAGTACTCAATGCACAATGGAAACCTTTTATATTCCAAACAATAGAGGGTCCCATTTCCATCATGATGCAAGCAAAACTTAGTGGTTTGAAAAGGCAATTTTTAAATGACTGACTGCATTATTTTAATCATTGCCCAGCCTTCACCTCAATATTTATCCAACCGTAATGCCACCACCAACTGAAACGCAAATGCAGTAATTACACGAATGCTAAGCTCAAACAAAAATTCCAACACTAACCTCAAATATAATTCCGACCTAAGATCAATGTTCACCCCAATGCAAGTTCAGTCAACTTTAGTGAAAATGTCATTTTTAAGTGGTGTAGCCGCTTCAATATTTGGAATGTTCTTCCTTCCATCCATCCGTAAAAAATGAAGAATAAGAACCTTTCTTACCCACCGTGTTTAATTCTAGAGGGTAATTCAAAAGTGTAATTCTAAAGGGTTCTCTGTTCTGTTCTTGCATATGGCAGCTTGACTGCCAGGTAGCTATCATTTCTTGAAGCGTGGCTGTGCCACAGATGCTGTGCCCCTCTACCAGTACACTGGTACTCATTTCACCGACCTCAGAAGGATGACAGGCTGAGTCGACCCCATCTGGTGTTAATTCAGCAGCCAATGGGGGTTGAAACTCAGAATCCGAGGTTCCCAAGCCAGCCACCCGAACCACTAAGCCAACACCAGGCTTAGAGGGTTCTATAGGTTATTCTAAAGGGTGCTAAAGGGTAATTCTAATGGGTGCTAAAGGGAAATTGTAAAGGGCTCTAAAGTGCAAGTCAAAAGGGTGCTAAAGGGTAATTGTAAAGGATGCTAAAGGGTATTTATAAAGGGTAATTCTAAAGAGTGCTAAAGGGTAATTCAAAGCGTTCTGAAGGGCAATTCTAAAGCGTTCTAAAGGGTTATTTTAAAAGGTGCTAAAGGGTATTTCTATGTGATTCCAAAGGGTATTTCTAAAGGGTGCTAAAGGGTAATTCTAAAGGGTTCTTTAGGGTAATTTTAAAGAGTGCTAAAGCGTAATTTTATTAGGTGCTAAAGGGTGATTCTAAAGGGTACTTTGAAAGGGTTCTCATGGGTAATTGTAAAGGGAAATTCTCAAGGGTTATAAAGTGTAAGTTTAAAGGATGCTAAAGGGTAATTCTAAAGGGTTCTAATAGGTAATTCTTAAGTGTTCCAAAGGGTAATTCGAAAGAGTGCTAAAGGGTAATTCTGAAGGATTCTAAAGGGTTCTATAGGGTAATTCTAAAGAGTGCTAAAGGGTAATTCTGAAGAGTTCTAAAGGGTAATTCTAAAGGGTTATAAAGTGTAAGTCGAAAGGGTGCAAATGGGTAATTCTAAAGGGTTATAATGGGTAATTCTAAAGTGTAATTCCAAAAGGTTTATAAAGTGCAAGTCTAGAGGGTGCGAAAGGGTAATTAGAAAGGGTTATAATGCGTAATTCTAAAGGGTAATTCTAAGAGGTAATTCTAAAGGGTTATAAAGGGTAATTCTAAAGGGTAATTCTCATGGGTTCTAAATGGTAATTCTCATGGCTTCTAAAGGGTAATTCTAATGGGATCTAAAGGGTAATTATAATCGGTGTTCAAGTGTAATTCTAAAGGGTTCTCATGGGTTTCGTTTGTTTCTAGGTTTTGCATATGTCATAAGAAAAAGGCCAATCTGCAACACTTCCTTCAGGCATGAGTGCGATTTTAAAAATAATCCAATCAAAATTCAAAAGGATATCAGCAATAATTCGTGAGTGAAAACCTTTACATATTATGAAGTGCTTGTTCAATGGAGCAAAATTTTATGAAACCAGGTGAACCAATGAAAAGTTGATATGTGAAGGAGCTTAACCCCCTTCCCCACCAACTCCTATTCCAAAAAAACTTGATAAGAACAAAAAAAACCAAAAACATAATGTTCAAGCAAGTCTGAAACCAATGAGACTGTTTTTCATTCCACTTCGATGGAAGCTCCCTACTGACAGAGCCAAGTTAATTTCGCAACGTGTCTATTTATTTGGGCGTTTTCCCAGCAGTTTATTCAACTCCATTCTGCACGACATATTTGCAGATCCTGTTGTCATCCGGCTTTGCTTTCAACTGTGAGTAAAAGGTGACTAATGAATCTGTGACGGCAAATTACATCTCTGTCCAATGGAACACAAACCCCCACCTGCAATAAAAACAAGTCGTGATTATTGTTTGGGAGTTAAGGTGAGGGTAATAGTATGACTTTACATTTCATAATGCAGTCGAGGAGGAATTGACATCGAGAGCTGTTGAAATCCGGTTTAATTGCAAAGAGATACTCCAGGAGTGTTTAGCTATAACCTACTGACATGTAGCGAGCGGGTGCAAACATCTGTAAATGTAGTAAGGGCATGAATATAGTTTCACTTTTTTATTTTGTAGATGCTGTTTGTGTGATCAGATATACCTTCCCAAAAGGATGCTTTCCATGGCCAAGTGTCCACAAAATCATCCTTTGGAATAATTCCAGAAAGAATGTTTATCTTCACCTTTGTACCCTGGGGCCTTTATTTCTGTAAGGCTAAAATAATGGGACACATCATGCATGCAGAAAAGGAAAGTCTCGAGAAGTCAACCGTGCTGGGTATGGTTGAGGGAAGAAGAGGAAGAGGCAGACCTTGTATGGGCTGGATGGATGGGGTAAAGGTTACAAAACAGCTTTCTCTGCCAGAGCTTCAGGATGCAGTACAGGATAGGGATGTTTGGAGAAATCTGATCATGAATGTCACCAAAAGTCAGACACAACCTCACGGAGTGAGATAGAATAATGGGTGTTTCACCCTATTTCAATATCCACCACACAACTGCCAATCATGTGTTATATAATCGGACACAAAATTTGATTTTCTTTTTTTTTTTAACTCTTCAAATCCATTGAAAAAGTTTGTGATGCTAATTGGCAATTACCACTGTACTTTGATGAATGCAGATGAGTACACATCCGCACGCATGGACGCACCTTTATTCTTAAGGAAAAAAGCTTTTGAGGAATTGTTATTGATTTTTAAAGTGCACTTTGCATTCTATACGATACGATTGATATATGGGAATGCCTTTTTAAAGAAGAATGCGATTGCGAAGTGATGAAATGTTTGATTCGGTGAAGACTGAAAACTAGTGTCGAGAGTATAATAAATAGTAAGTACGTAAATTCACAATCCTTTCCTGTAATTGCCACATGAGTAAAAAGATTGGAAGAGACAAATTAAATGGCAGTGACACACACTTAACCTTCCTGTCACCTCACTGCTACATATTACACCTCAACAATTTTTTTTTATTGCACATTAACCTTATTAAGTGCTGACTCTCTCTGGTTCTCTGCCTAATGTCAGGTTGATGGCACCTTTTGATGCCATATTCCCTTTTGTGCACTTTGATTTTCAAGCTTGAATAGTCTTCCACATTTCAACAGGTCAAGCTTCACTACCCTTGGATTTCTGACATCTCTTCCCTTTTATCCTTCTTGCAACAAACTTTCACCTCTCAATACATCTCAAATCCAGTTGTTTTAACCTCTTGTCATATTTCTATGCAGTACCACATCTCTTCTTACGCTATGTCGTTCATTTCGTCAACCTCTTTTGCCCTGAAAAGGGTTAACGCCTGAAACATCAGCTTCTCCTTCCTTCCCACAGCAGTTAGCATCCCTAATTTAACGTTTTGTTGGTTTAATCAAACCATTGGATCCTCTCCATTGCATGCAGATGCAGGCACGCATGCATACACACCCACCTTCCCTTTTTGGGAAAGATTAACGATACTCCAAAACAAAGTCTTCACCATTTTCTTTAGCTGTTAATTAAAACCTCTTCTCAATATTTTTTTTCTTCTTGTTGAAAACCTTTTTGTCCAATGCAATCCATCTCTTATCCTCTATCAACTTACTACCTCAACATTTAAATTCACTGACATGCTCAAAATCATTTGCATCCACATGAGTTATCCCACTTTTTTTGGATACATCGTTCAGGTTTGTGGAAGAGCGAGTACAAGTACACTGAACAGATCAGGACAAAAGGAACAGTTGAGAGAGGGGGGGAAACACCAACAGCAGAGTTGAGGGCCAAGATAGAGGCATACTTGGAAAAACAATGAGTGTGGGGAGGAATGAGGGGCAGGAGAGGATGCATGGGGTAGACAAGATGGATACAGAAGGTAACTCTCAGGAGGGAAAACTGGAAATTTGGAAGGAGGAGGCATTGCAAGTGGGGATGTTGGGGGGGGGGGTTAACGAGGGTACAAAAGATAATGGTTTTGGCTTGGAGGTGATCTGAGATGATGGTGAACAGCTGTCTTGAAGACCTGGAAGGAAGAATGAGATTGAAGACGATGTGGAAGTCGATTCCATAGGTGTGAAAAAAGAGCAACGAATGAATGGAGGTAAGCAGTGATCCTGGATTTAGGTAGTTTTACCAGAAGGGGGTTGATGGTGGACCGTGTATGCACTGCAGAAACCTTGGTGGTGGGAGGACAAAGCACGGAAAGGGCAGAGGGTGCAAGACCAGAAAGGAGGCAGTAGAAGGCAAAGAGACCACTGACCTATCTGCGATGGTGAAGTGAGAGGCCACAGGACTCAGCTTTACCGTGGGAGATTCCAATAATCTTGAAGGCTTTGGTTTCCACAGCCTGAAGCTGAACAATATGTGAGGCAGAGGAGCCATCCCAAATGGGAGAGCAGTACTCTATCAAGCTGCAGATGAAGGCCTTGTAGGTGGATGCAAGTTAAGGTGTGCCAAGGAAGGACATTGGATGACAGAGGATGCACAGTCGGTGGCCAACTTTGAAATGTAGTTTGCCAAAGAAAGATCATGGCTGATAGTGAGACCCAGGAGTTTGAATGACTGAACTTCCCCAAGAGGATTGTTAAGAAAGTGGATAGGAGGGTTTGCTGGACAGTCTTTTCGGAGAGAGATAGTGAGAGTATGACAGTTGTCAGGATTGAAAGACATATTCCAAGTGTTTGACCAGTTTGTGATTTTTTTCAAGGTCTGAGGAGAGGGAAGAGGTTACAGCCTGCCTGTCTGAAGGATGAGAGATGTCACGGCACAGGGTGGAGTCATCAATAAATAGATGAGGATTTTCCAGAGTCAGAGAGATCAGTGATGAAGATCAGGAATGGGACTGGGACCAGAAAACTGCCTTGGGGCACTCCAGCCTGAGAAAAGAGATGAAAGGATTCTGTTGAGTACTCCATATTGGCTACAAGAGTAGAGGAAGTCAGAAAGCCATGTATGAAGTTTGGCTTTGATGCCACAGGCAGTGTGTTTAGAGAATAAGGCAGGATGCCAGACTGTATCAAAAGCATGAGATATGTCCAGAGAGATTGCCCTGATCTCATGTCTGACATTGAGGGTCTCCATCCATTGTTGGGTGAGTAGAAACAGCATGCCCAAGATGTAGTCACCATGGTGAATCCAAATTGGTGATCTGAGATGAGGTTGTTGGAAAAAAGGAAGGATTTCATATCAACTGCCATGATGGATTCCACGACCTTGCTGATGATTGGAAGTAAGCCAATAGGTTTTTTTTTAATTGAGGGGATCAGTGTTTGCAACTTTTTAAAGTAATGCAGTGATGTTGGCAGATTTTGTCAATACAATCCTCAAAATTCTAAGTTTTTCAATGTTTTCTGTCCTTGGTGCTCTTCACATTATGAGCTCTCCATATTTTTATGACACCTGATTTCAAACATACATCAACTTTTACAAGACATGCACCATATCTGCCACAATCGCTTGTTCATCCATAAATCTTATAGCCTTCACCATTTTTCCTCCCACCATAGTCTGCCTGTACACCCTCCTAAACCTCCCTCACTAACGTTTTCATATACAAATTGAAAATAATAGATGACAGGAAACATCCTTGACATATTCTTCATGTAAAGATACCTGCTTCTGATAAACACTGGACACTCCTGTTATAGCTGTCTGATGCACTTACCAATCACCGACAAAATTTCACATCTCTCCAATCAACTCCTCGCCACTCAAGTTCTTCCATTAATATTGTTACGGATTCGCGCCCGCCGACGTGCTGACGGCCACGTAACTCGAATCGCGGCACGTCGCCCACCGGACGGACAATCCAGTCGTGACCCTCTCGGACTAACGCCGGGAACCAGTCACGGGTGGACCTTTCGGTCTCACCGCGATCGAGCCAATCAGCCCCCGCGTGGGATAGAGTTGCTCGCCAAATTCGACCTACCTAAGTACCCACACGGAGGGTAGACCGGGCGGTCGCACCTCGCCGCAGGTCGACTTCGGACACGGGCCACTTAAGCGACCCGTTCCGTACTATCGGGATAACCGAGCGGTGTTATTCGTCGACCTCGACGGTTCGATTAATTATCGGGCGTATTCAGCCCACTACTAACCCTTTACGTGAACCAAGATGAGGATTCAATGAAAGAAATGACGAAGCGAAGCGGGAAACAGTTCAACACAAAGCACATTTATTCGCGATGAACGGAAAGCGCACATATACAATTCCACCAAAAGCAAACAGAAAAGAAAAACACAATGCAATTTACACAAAAAGCAAATGCGACAATGCAGATCTACTACCGATTACGCGAGCACACGGCAACACTTATACAATTTTACTTCACAGACGGCGCCGACAACACATACCCAAAACCAAGGAAAAGAATAGAGAACCCTCAAGGATGAGGCGGGCCTGAGGCCGAGACCGGGTCGGGCCTACCCGTCTGGTGATGAGACGCGGAGCGGCGATGGTGCCTCAACTCCGCGGGCCTCGCGGACAGTGTCTGGTAGGGGGTGGGAAAGGAGCCCCCTTGGTCGCACTATCTCAGCGCGGGGGGAAACAGGAGGGGGTTGCTGATGCTCGGGGTATAGAGGATTCCTACTCTGGCTCGAGTCCCGCGACGAGCGTCTCCACCTCGGCCAGGTCGCGCTGTCGGCCTCCCTGGGGTGCAGCTCCCTGCACGACGCGAGCACCTCCTCGTCTGCCCTCGCCGCCTCTCCACAGCTCCGTCCCCTCCGCTCCGACTCCAACGCACACGACGACGACCAGCTCCTTCTTGCCAACTCCACCGCCCGCGAAGTCTTAACTCTCTGTTCCCACTTGACTGACGAACGCGGTCGCTTATATAAGCCCCGTGGCTTCGCCTTCTCATCTTTGACCCTCTCCCTTCGACCTTTCACCTCGCTCCCCATTGGCCCGAGAAAAAGTGGGCGTGAATGCTTTTTGATCCATAAATTTGCATATATCGATCGCCCTCCAACGCCCTGGGGGCGGGGCCAAATCGCCCCTTGCTCACCGATTGGACGGAACAAAAGTGGGCGTGTGTCGTTTTTTATCCGTTTTTGAAGTGGAAAATCCGTGGTTTTGTACACGCTGTTCGGCGCGCGCCCTGCACGAGTCCAACACCGGTACCCACAAGCGGCGCAAGAACGGTGGCGATGCGACGGTTGCGAGGTGTGACGTGAAGGTCGTGGCGGTTGTGGTGAAGCGGCGTTGTGGTTGTGGTAACAATGGCGGTTGGTCCAAAATAAAGATAGCAAAAGAAAAACGGCTATCCTGAAGAGTCGCAGCACGCATAAATGACATGTATTCCCACTAGACAACGGGTTTGGGCCTAACTACACATGTACTTACCGAGATACCTCACCTAAGGGACCTGAATGGTGGTTTGCGAATTTGGTAACCACAACAATATGTTCCAGTTCACTTGAATAAAACCTTTTCATGCTGAAAAAAAATCTCAGAGGCAAATTCAAAATGTTTTTTCACTCAAAACTACTGCTCGTCTCCTCTTTGAAGCCCTTCGTTCCCCAAAATCGAATTTATCCTTTTAAGCATAGTTATCTACTCTTGCCTTTGCAAAGTAAAAACTTTTAACATTATTTTTGTGGAATAGGTTAGGTATGGGAGCATACGCCGGAGCAGCTCGTCTCTGCATCCACTTTCCGTCGGTACTCCAAGGGTCTCAGTCTGGCCATCCTCATCTCCTTGAGATTCCGATCAACATGCTGTAACCACAAAGCATAGGGTCGTCCCGTTGGCCTTTTCCACTCATGAGGCATCTCAATGAGAGAATCTGGTGAGCAGAATCAGCGTCAGGAAATAGAGTCACATGTCCATAGAGCCGCAGCTGATGCTCATGGACTATACAGGTAACAAATCTCATTTGAGTCTAACTCAGTAACCGCTCGTTGGACACAAAGTCTGACCAGTGATCGCAAAGGATTCTCCGAAGAGACCTGGTTCTGAAGGAGTTGTCGTCGTCTCAGATCCTTTGGCAGAGTCCAAGTCTCACATCCGTAGAGGAAGACCGGAAGCACCAAGGACCTGAAGACTCGGACTTTCGTCCTTCTGCATAGGTACCGACAGCGCCACACCACATGGTCCAGTGAATCCATGACTCCCCAGGCCCGACCCAGATGTCTATTGACCTCCGGCTCACAACCTGCGGAGACATGAATATCACTGCCAAGGTAAGTGAATCGCTCAGTGACCTCAATATCCTCACCATAAACAGGTACAGACAAGACGGCAGCAACCAAGATGTCATTGAAAGCCTGGATCTTTGTTTTGACCCAGGAAACCCGTAGTCACAGTGGCTCCGATTCCTCATTCAGTGCTCCGAGGGCCCCCACAAGGACATCCAGTGTTTCCACAAGGATGACTGCATCATCTGCGAAATCAAGGTCAGAGATCTTGACATTCCCAAGCGATGACCACACCTTGATCTCTCTGACATCTTCCCCAAAATCCAGTCCATGCAAGTGTTGAAGAGTGTGGGGGACAAGACACACCTCTGACAAACTCCAGTGACAACTGAAAATAAGTCAGACATGGAACCACCATACCACACAACCTTCTCTGCACCAGAGTATAGTTCAGAAATCAGATTGATCAACTTTGGTGGCACCCTACGAAGACCATGAATCCTCCAGAGGGCATCCTGATTCACTGAACCGAACACTTTGCAGAGATCAACATAGGCTGCAAGCAGCCCTGCTGAAACTCTCGTCTGCGTTCGGTGAAGACCTGGAGTGCAAGTATAGGTCAATCTTTGACTTATTTATGGAGTCTAAAAGCTTTAACTGTGGAATTATGAAGCTCTCAACATTTAACTGTGTAATATATAAAGCTCTAAACATTATGGGCATCTCCTGCAAATAGGCCAAAGCACAAGGCCTGCTGCTCTCACATCGCAGGGAGATAGTGGCCACTGTTCTTTCTTTTCTACCTCTCCTTTGGTTTCACTCCCCCTTCTCTCTCAGCCGTCTGACCCTCCCCAGCTCCTTCAGAACCAATGCATTCTTCCAATAACCTTATCCTGGCACAATTCCCAAAATTCAATCTTTCCACACATCTCTACTCCTTTGTTGCTATTTTCTCCCATTGGTGGAACAGCCTTCCAGAGGCTGTTCAATCACACTGTTCCTCCAAGAGCTTCAAAGCAAGTGGTGCACTTCCATCTTATTTCATCACCCATCTCTACCTGCGATCTTATCAACTCCAATATCTCCATCTAAGCCAACCAACTTGCAGGTTACTGTGTTTCCTCATCTGTTGTCTCTTGTTTGTTCCTTTCCATGCTTGTTGTGTCCAAATGTGGCCCCACTTCCCCACTATCAATACATTGCCGTTCGACCATCACCTCACTCTTCCATGAGTCTCGATCTTGTAGAAAAAAACACCCAATGGGGGTAGGAAAATGTATTTTTCCACTGGGCCAAATTACCCTCTCCTGCACAGTGGTCTTGGGAAGAGGTTTCCTTGTTTCAGGATGAGGTGAAGGTTTTGCCAGTTTTTTCTCTTCTTCTTTTTCTCTGTAGCCCTTCACATTTAGTGGCTCTCAGCCTTGTTTGGGGTGATTTTCATTCAAGGAC
>NC_140962.1:97280660-97328160 GCF_056783735.1 Eptatretus burgeri | reverse complement strand
ATTGTATAAGTGTTGCCGTGTGCTCGGTAGTCGGTATTAGCTCTGCACTGTGTTTTCACTTTTATGTTTGCTTTTTTGTGTAAATGGAATTGTGTTTTCTTTTTGTGTGCATTTGGTGGAATTGTATTTGTGTGCTTTCCGTTCGTCGCGAATAAATGTGCTTTATTGTTGAACTGTTTCCCGCTTCGCTCTTTTTTCCCCATTGAACCCCCATCTTGCTTCACGTAAAGGGTTGGTAGTGGGCTGAATACGCCCGATAATTAATCGAACCGTCGAGGTCGACGATAACACCGCTCGGTTATTCTGATAGTCGGAACGGGTCGCTTAAGTGGCCCGTGTCCGAAGTCGACCTGCGGCGAGGTGCGATCGCCCGGTCTACCCTCCGCGTGGGTACTTAGGTAGTTCGAATTTGGCGAGCAACCCTATTCCACGCGGGGGCTGATTGGCTCGATCGCGGTGAGACCGAAAGGTCCACCCGTGACTGGTTCCCGGCGTTAGTCCGAGAGGGTCACGACTGGATTGTCCGTCCGGTGGGCGACGTGCCGCGATTCGAGTTACGTGGCCGTCGCACGCCGGCGGGCGCGAAGACCGCAACAATATACATACATACATATATATATATACATACATACATATATATATATACATACATACATATATATATATATACATACATATATATATACATATATATATACATACATATATACATATATATATATATATATATATATATATATATATATAGATATATATATAGATACTGTATATCTCTTCTTCTTCTCCATTCGGCTGCTCCCGTTAGGGGTCGCCACAGCGGATCAACCGTCTCCATTTCGCTCTATCCTCCACATCTTCCATTGACACTCCAACCACCTGCATGTCCACCCTCACCGCATCCATGAACCTCTTCTTTGGCCTTCCTCCTCTCCTCCTGCCTGGCGGCTCCATCTTCAGCATCCTTCTCCCGATATACTCCGCTTCCCTCCTGTGCACATGTCCAAACCATCTCAATCTCGCCTCTCTCAATTTGTCTCCAAACCGTCCTACCTGCACAGTCCCTCTAATATACTCATTCCTTATCCTGTCCATCCTCGTCACTCCCAACGAGAATCGCAGCATCTTTAGCTCTGCCACTCCAGCTCCGCTTCCTGTCTTTTTGTTAGCGCCACCGCCTCCAAACCATACAACATAGCTGGTCTCACTACCGTCTGATATACTTTCCCCTTAACTCTTGCAGCTTACCCTCCTGTCACAAACCACTCCTGCAATTCTTCTCCACCCACTCCATCCTGCCTGCAATCCTTTTTTCACTTCTCTCCCACACTCTCCGTTACTGTGGACAGTTGATCCCAAGTATTTAAACCCATCCACCTTCCCCACCTCAACTCCTTGCAACCACACCATACCACCACCCTCCCTCTCATTTATGCACATGTACTCCGTCTTACTCATACTGACTATCATTCCCCTTCTCTCCAGTGCGTACCTCCACCTCTCAAGGCTCGCCTCAGCCTGCTCCCCTCTCTCCCTACAGATCATGATGTCATCCGCGAACATCATAGTCCATGGAGACTCCAGTCTGATCTCGTCCGTCAACCTGTCCATCACCATTGCAAACAGGAAAGGGCTCAGAGTGCGATCCTTGGTGCAATCTCACTTTTACCTTAAACCGGTCCGTCATTCCGACTGCACACCTCACCGCTGTCACACTGTCCTCATACATATCCTGCACAATCCTCACATACTTCTCCACCACTCCCGACTTCCTCATACAATGCCACAACTCCTCTATTGGCACCCTATCATAAGCTTTCTCTAAATCCACAAACACACAATGTAACCCCTTCTGGCCTTCCCTATACTTCTCCATCAACATTCTCAAAACAAACATTGCATCAGTGGTGCTCGTTCCTGGCATAAACCCATATTGCTGCTCACAAATCGTCACCTCTCTTCTCAACCTGGCTTCCACTACTCTTTCCCACAACTTCATGGTGTGGCTTAACAACTTTATCCCTCTGTAATTTCCACAGCTCTGCACATCACCCTGCACATTAATCTCCATCACCATCACTCTGCACATTAATCTCCACTCCTCTGGCATCCTCTCACTTTCCAAAATTTTATTAAACAATGTGGTTAACAACCCCACTGCCATCTCTCCTAAGCACTTCCATGCCTCCACTGGTATGTCATCTGGGTCAACCGCCTTTCCACTTTTCATCCTCTTCATAGCAGTCCTCACTTCATCCTGACTGATCCATCCCACTTCCTGATTCACGATCTCCACCTCTTCCAACCTTCTCTCTCTCATTTTCTTCATTCATCAGCTCCTCAAAGTACTCCATCCACCTTCTCAACACACTCTCCTCGCTCGTCAGCACATTCCCATTTGCATCCTTTATCACCCTAACCTGCAGCACATCCTTCCCACCTCATCCCTCTGTCTTGCCAATCGGTATAAATGCTTTTCCCCTTCTTTTGTATCCAACTTCTCATACAGCTCGTCATAAGCTTTTTCTTAGCCTTTGCCACCTCTCTCTTTGCCTTTCGCCGCCACTCCTTGTACTCCTGCCTACTTTCTTCATCTCTCTGACTATCCCACTTCTTTTTCGCCAACCCCTTCTTCCTTCTCCTTTCCTGTACTTCCTCGTTCCACCACCAAGTCTGCTTATCTTCCTTCCTCTGTCCAGATGTCACACCAAGTACCTTCCTCGCTATCTCCCTCACCACTTCTGCTGTAGTTGCCCAATCATCCAACCCATCTTTACCACCATCCAACACCTGTCTCGCCTCCTCCCTAAATTCCACGCAACAGTCTTCCTCCTTCAACTTCCACCATCTGGTCCTTGGTTCAGCCCTCACTCTCTTCCTCAACCTCACCTCCAAAATCATCCTACAGACCACCAATCGATGCTGTCGAGCTACACTCTCCCCTGCCACCACCTTACAGTCTCTAATCTCTTTCAGGTTGCATCTCCTGCTTTAGATGTAATCCACCTGTGTGCACTTTCCTCCACTCTTGTACGTCACCCTGTGTTCCTCCTTCTTCTTGAAATACATATTTACCACTGCCATTTCCATTCTTTTTGCAAACTCTACCACCATTTGCCCTTCCACATTTCTCTTGTTGAGACCGTACCTACCCATCACCTCCTCATCCTCTTTATTCCCTTCCCCAACATGCCCATTGAAATCTGCTCCAATCACCACTCTTTCATCCTTGGATACACTCTCCACCACTTCATCTAACTCACTCCAAAAATCTTCTTTATACTTCATCTCACACCCCATATGCAGTGCATATGCACTGATGACATTCATCATCACTCCTTCAATTTCCAACTTCACACTCATCACTCGGTCAGACACTCTCCTCACCTCCAATACCCTTTTGACATAATCTTCCTTCAGGATTACCCCGACACCATTTCTCCTCCCATCCACACCATGGTAGAACAGTTTGAAACCACCTCCAATGCTCCTAGCCTTGCTCCCCATCCACTTGGTCTCTTGTACACACAGTATGTCCACCTTTCTTCTCTCCATCATATCAGCCAACTCTCGTTCAAGTCATCGTCCCAACATTCAGAGTTCCAACTCTCACCTCCACACTTCTACCCTTCCCCCTCTCCCACTGCCTCCGGACTTGCCTTCCCCGTCTCCTTCTCCTCCTTCGCCCAGCAGTAGCACAATTTCCAATGGTACCCTCCTGACCACCGGTACCGGTCGTTGGTAACCCGGGCCTCGCCGATCCGGTATGGAAATTCATTTTGTTGTCCACATAATGATTTGGCATAGTTTCTTACGCCGGATGCCCTTCCTGACGCAACCCTGGTCGCCTCTTACGACACAAAGGGATATGGTACACCTATTCTAACCGGGGCATACACCGGGCCCAGTACACTGGTACTCATTTCGCCGACCTCGGAAGGATGACAGGCTGAGTCAACCCATATATATATATATATATATATATATATATATATATATATATATATATATATATATATATATATATATATATATATATATATATATATATATATATATATATATATATATATATATATATATATATATATATATATATATATATATATATATATATATATATATATATATATATATATATATATATATATATATATATATATATATATATATATATATATATATATATATATATATATATATATATATATATATATATATATATATATATATATATATATATATATATATATATATATATATATATATATATATATATATATATATATATATATATATATATATATATATATGTATATATATATATATGTATATATATATATATATATATATATATATATATATATATATATATATATATATATATATATATATATATATATATATATATATATATATATATATATATATATATATATATATATATATATATATATATATATATATATATATATGTATATATGTATATATATATATATATATATATATATATATATATATAAATATATATATATATATACAGTAGACTATGCGTAAGTCGGCAGCGTGAAACTCGTCACTTCGCCAAAGTCGGCAGCGTCAAAAAGTCCCGAATTTATCTAATGTTAAATCCCTTTGAATAAAGTCTAAGTCGTCATCTCTAAGTCGTCACTTCGTCTAAGCCGTCAGATGTTGGCCGTTCCCGAGTAATGGAAACTCAAGCAAATTACCACGCCTTACTCGTCACACGGAACTGCTGCCTCGTGAGAAGGCCGATTTCATGGAATCGTGATGCTCGCTCATTGGTGTACACCGCCAGTGATAGGCTATTTATAACTGCGCTGCGTTCAGCTCAGTCAGCGCGCTGTCCCACATGCATCTGAAGAGGTAGGAAGGCTGCTCAATGCAGTCTGGCGAAGGAGTAAAGGATCGATCAAGCTTCGTGTTGAAGTCCGATCATGGTTTTATATTGGCTTGTTTTGTGCATCACCGCACTCACTTACACATCGGCATTGAGTGGTAATCATCACCACGAAGACTGTGTGTCATGTAATTTGTCGATGGTATACGAGTTTTCATTCCAAATGAACTCATTCTCCACTCATTCTACCTTCATTCCAATGAATGAATTCCAACAGCAATTCATTCCACATTTGTTAATGGTGATATACCATCACTGATGGTACATGAGTTGTCATACAGTTGTTCATTATCTTGACTTTTGATAAACTGATTCATGAATTCCATCTTTGCTTGATCACTTTCCAACTCACCAATGAACCCTCACCTATGCCCCGAGGATTGTGTTTTCCTTTTGGTACAATAGCTGGCTTAGAGATTGTTACGCCCTCTCACACGTACGTGTCCAGGCCACGCGCAACTTCATCCTTCACCCCACAGTCATGAATGTTCGCATACGCGTTAGTCGTCACTTTTTTCTCGGTCCCGATGGTGACAACATACGAGTAGTCTACTGTATATGAATATATATACATACATATATATATATATATATATATATATATATATATATATATATATATATATATATATATATATATATATATATATATATATATACACATCTCTGGAAAAAAATAAGAGACCACTCCAAAAAAAATTAAATCAGCATCTCTACATGTATGGCAGCCA
Organism: Eptatretus burgeri; assembly: GCF_056783735.1. NCBI lineage: Eukaryota > Metazoa > Chordata > Myxini > Myxiniformes > Myxinidae > Eptatretus > Eptatretus burgeri. The sequence goes on along the minus strand of NC_140962.1, from coordinate 97,322,511 downwards.
TTCCATTCCAGTGTCTGTTGAATTCCAACACAGGCACACCTCATTCTACTTAGTGAGGTACTGATTCGGTGATCACCTGAACCGAATCTTATTTAACAAGGAAAAGTATAAAAAAAACACTGCTGTGGTCATCACTATCCTCTTGCAATAGGACCAGCTGCATGGCAAAAACAGTGCTAGTCGTACCTCAAAAGTAATTGGATTAAATAAAAAAACAACTATTGACCATGCCAAAAGAGTTGAAAAGAAAAGTTTTGAGTGAGGAAAAGAAGGGTTCAATTCTGGCTTTACTGGCAGAGGGATACAGTGAGCGTCACGTTGCTTCCATCCTTAAAATTTCAAAGACGGTGGTTCATAAGAACAAGGTCAAGCAGCAGACATTGGGGACAACAAAGCTACAGACTGGCAGAGGGCGAAAACGATTTTCCACTGACCAGGATGACCGCCAACTCATTCGAATGTCACTCAACAACTGTAGGATGACATCAAGTGACCTACAAAAAGAATGGCAAACGGCAGCTGGGGTGAAGTGCATGGTGAGGACGGTTCAAAACAGGCTCCTAGGTGCAGGGCTGAAGTCATGCAAAGCTAGAAAAAAGCCCTTCATCAATGAGAAGCAAAGAAGAGCCAGGCTGAGGTTTGCAAAAGACCATAAGGATTGGAACGTGGAGGACTGGAGTAAGGTCATCTTCTCTGATGAGTCCAATTTTCAGCTTTGCTCAACACCTGGTCGTCTAATGGTTAGATGGAGACCTGGAGAGGCCTACAAGCCACAGTGTCTCGCACCCACTGTGAAATTTGGTGGAGGATCGGTGATGATCTGGGGGTGCTTCAGCAAGGCTGGAATCGGGCAGATTTGTCTTTGTGAAGGACTCATGAATCAAGCCACGTACAAGGTTGTCCTAGAAGAACATTTGCTTCCTTCTGCTCTGACAATGTTCCCCAACTCTGAGGATTGTTTTTTTCCAGCAGGACAATGCTCCATGCCACACAGCCAGGTCAATCAAGGTGTGGATGGAGGACCATCAGATCAAGACCCTGTCATGGCCAGCCCAATCTCCAGACCTGAACCCCATTGAAAACCTCTGGAATGTGATCATGAGGAAGATGGATGGTCACAAGCCATCAAACAAAGCTGAGCTGCTTGAATTTCTGCACCAGGAGTAGCATAAAGTCACCCAACAGCAATGTGAAAGACTGGTGGAGAGCATGCCAAGACGCATGAAAGCTGTGATTGAAAATCAGGGTTATTCCACAAAATAATGATTTCTGAACTCTTCCGAAGTTAAAACATTAGTATAGTGTTGTTTAAAAATGAATATGAACTTGTTTTGTTTGTATTATTTGAGGTCTGAAAACACTGAATCTTTGTTGTTATTTTGACCAGTTGTCATTTTCTGTAAATAAATGCTCTAAAATCTGAATGACAATATTTTAATTCGGAATTTGGGAGAAATGTTGTCAGTAGTTTATAGAATAAAACAAAAATGTTCATTTTACTCAAACACAAACCAACAGATAGTAAAACCAGAAAAACTGATAATTTTGCAGTGGTCTCTTCATTTTTTCCAGAGCTGTATATATACATATATATATATATGTGTGTGTGTGTATATATATATATGTGTGTGTGTATATATATATATATATATATATATATATATATATATATATATATATATATATATATATATATATATATATATATATATATATATATATATATATATATATATATATATATATATATATATATATATATACATATATATATATATATATATATATATATATATATATATATATATATATATATATATATATATATATATATATATATATATATATATATATATATATATATATATATATATATATATATATATATATATATATATATATATATATATATATATATATATATACATATATATATATATATATATATATATATATATATATATATATATATATATATACATATATATATATATATATATATATATATATACATATATATATATATATATATATATATATATATATATATATATATATATATATATATATATATATATATATATATATATATATATATATATATATATATATATATACATATATATATATATATATATATATATATATATATATATATATATATATATATATATATATATATATATATATATATACATATATATATATATATACATATATATATATATATACATATATATATATATACATATATATATATATATATATATATATATTTATATATATATATATATATTGTTGTGGGCCGGCTATCGGTGGCGAGCACGACTGCCAGATGGGGCAGTAGAGTCAGCTCCACCGAACACCCGGAATCGAGATCATACCTTTCCGATAACTCCGAAGGTACGGGTCCCTTACAGGACCGTGAATCGTCGATAATTCAACCGCGTGGTAACGGGTTATTTTCCAAACTTCAAAATACCTCGAGGCCCACGTGGTGAGCTACTGAGGAATTCACACCTTTGACGGAGCTCGAATGGGACGAGCCGTTACCGTGCTCGACCCGTGCGTAACCTGAGCGGATGGTTACCGAGGTCCCGTCGGTCCAAATGCACAACTGCGGCAGCAACGGCCTTTTTAATCACCCAACACGCACCGTGCTAATCCAATGAAGGAAAGGACAAGGATGAGCTGAAACATTCAACAAAATGGATATTTATTTACAATAAGGAGGAGGGAATACACAAAGAGCAGGGTTAAACCGACTTAGCAATGCGAATAATGTACAGCAAAGAACACTTCAGAATTCCCACTTGAAGACGGACCCACAGACACACACATGCACACACAAATACCCAAAAGAAGTGATGGCCGCGGCCTTTATTCGGCCCTTCAGCTCGGGAGGGAAGGTGAGCCAAAGGGGAGAACCTGTCTCGCACCTCCCCGCCTCGTGCGGTTTTTGATGATCCGTTTCGGCCCGACTCAAACCCACAACACGATGCAATGATGGACGCCAGCCGACGCAAAGGTGGATCGGACAGAGCACCGGCAGGCAAGATGAGACGACCAGGCGACGAGGCTCACAAGGCCACCAGGCGACGAGACCTTCACGTTCCAGCCAGAACGCCCCAAACAATTGAACTGGCCAACGGTGCCGCCACAAGCACACCGTCTCTTTTTGATGCTGGTCCAGACAACCACTCCTTCTCCTCCGGCAGGAGGGACTTCTTTCCTGGCCACTCGCCTCCTGATCGGACGGTTGTGTCGCGCGATTCGCTCTTTGCCCCCGTGATTGGCCGAAAGGGGTGCCAAGTCCGCTGATTGGACCAGGGGGCGTGGCGGCCGTCATGGTGGACCTCCCCTCAAACAAGGGGAGTAACATTGTCCTGCGTGGGCTGCGCTTATTGGCTAGCCGACGGCAACCTTGCTCGCATCCCCCGGATTGGGCGAGAGAGACGTCAGGTCCTCGTGAACTCCGCCCCCGTACGTTCTGACACGCACGCGTGCAATGGTGCCGGTGGAGGATGGTGGAAGGAAGCTAAGGCAGGTGTCATCGTTAAAAAGTTGTTGTTGTTGTTGATATAAAAATGTAAAAGAAAACCCTGACTATCAAAATAACTCCACAGCGCATGAACATTTAATTCCCATTAGACAAGGGATGGGACCCGAACTAGAAACACGTGCTTACCGATATAACTGTTCTATAAGGACCTGAATGTTGAGTGCAATAAACTTCCAAATTCGTAACAATATTTCGATATATATATATATATATATATATATATATATATATATATATATATATATATATATATATATATATATATATATATATATATATATATATATATATATATATATATATATATACACACACACACACATAAATAAATAAAATGCCTGGTGTTGGCTTAATGGTTGGGGTGGTGGGCTTGGGATCCAAGGATGCTGAGTTCTAAATTCCACTTCTCTGTTGAATTAATACCAGGTGGGGTTGACTCTGCCTGTCATCCTTCTGAGGTTGGCAAAATGAGTGCCATCTTGCTGGTATGTTGTGTCAAGAGTGGTGACCTGTCTCGGAATGTGCCCAATAGCTGAGGAGACGACTTCGGTTGCACCAATGCTCTGCACAGTGTGGTCCCAATGGATTACGTGTATATATATATATATATATATATATATATATATATATATATATATATATATATATATATATATATATATATATATATATATATATATATATATATATATATACACATGTTGCAAAGCATGGTGTGCATTCCGCTGTCTGTCTCCTGTTTTTGGTGGCTGCTTACTGCAATGTTTGAAAAACTACTGATTGGTTGTTTTACATTTTCACTAACTGTTGTTTTGCAGAAATTGCTGAGGCTGCATCCTTTATAACTTTGATGGTTGATGGTTTGTGGATTGCATAATGGCAAATAAAATAACTGAAATTTGAATTGGAAATTCCTGTATTAATCAGTAAAAGCACAGATATAAACATAGTGCCACAAAGGAAACGAGTGAAGTCGATGGCACGCCATCGCAGATCTCTCCACTTCCCACCAAAAGCGAAGTTGAAAGAATGCAAAAAGTTCCACCAGGAATGACCCAATCTCAAATTTTGAGTTTAAATTTGTTTTTGTTTTTTACATTTTTCATGTGTCTCCCCATGTGGATTGCATATACAAATTTTCATTAAAAAAATTTGCCCATGAATGCATTTTTTGGTATTTGACCTTCTCACCCCCATCCTCGGGGGCTGGGCCAAAATGACACTGCTCTTGCACATTTTTGTAAGTTTGGTGAATTTCTGCCCAACCGTTTAGGAGATAGCATGATGGACGGGCACACAGACAGACAGACAGAGCGGATTACAATGTACCAGCCCCCGTTTTTGTTTTTTTCAAAAAGCATGGAGATAATAATCAAATATTCATAGTTCCAACTTAATTACTGAAGATCACAACATCAGTGAGGATTCTTAGCAGCAGAGCCTGCAAAATGCATTACTTGCTGAGCAGACCTGAGTGAGTTTTGAACAATACCTGCGGTTGACTGACGTTAGTTACTTGCCAAACTGGTAAAAGTTTTTCACATGGTTTCACAAATAGCCTAAAGGCAAGATTTGCACACATGGCCTTATGATTCTGTATTAAAATGATATATTGGGATGTTAATGGATCTAACAGGTTTGTGAGAATTTTATCATGTCTACAAGCACTCGTTCATAAAACTTACAATGGCATCATTCTGTTTACCAATAAAAATTATATATCTGGAGTGCATATAATATTAGCCCATCCCCCACGCAGCGAGAGACAGGGTTTTGTAATCACTTCTGTGTGTGTGTGTCTGTCTGTCTGTCTGTCTGTCTGTCTGTCTGTCTGTCTGGGCCATAACATTTTTACCATTTGAGCTTTTGTCATCAAATTTTCAACAAAGCTTTATTAGGAGAACATGAAAAAGACAAATTAATAAACTGGTCAAAAGGTCAAAGGTCCACGTCATATTAAATCGTCAATTTTCATCAAATTGACCTGAAATTTTAAGAATTTGCATATTGGGTCACTGAATTGGTTCACTAATCAAAAGCTTGAAGCCGATTATTTTTTAGATCAAAAGATCAAAGGTCAAGGTTGCATAAAATCATCAATTTTCATCTGATTGACTTGTAATTTGAGTAGGGCTTGCATATTGGGTCACAGAAACCAATTGCTTTTGAAGTCAAAATGTCAAGGTCACCTAAAATCGTCAGATCTTTTATATGTTATTTTTAGCTATTTTCATCATGTTTGGCATATGGAAGAAGAAGTCTGAATACAAAGCAGACACGGACAGGCTTTACATTTTCACATGCTTTCAAGTTTTGAATATGTTATGATGACCGCCCACTTTTTTCTGAAAAGCCTTATATTTGAATATCGAGGTTATACATTCTTGTTCTTTTACAGGATGTGTTCCTCATTTATAGAAGGTAGCAATGCTAATGCTAAATGTGTTAATGATGGTGAGGCAGAGATTCAAACCAGTTCACTGCGTCCAGTAACCCACCTCTCACAGCCGAGTCAAATGGGTAGAAGAAAGCCACCAGGAGGTTGATAAGCACAGCGAGGTTAAAGGATATGCTGCTCCAGAGAGTGATGTTACGTGAGCACCAAAAGAGCACAGGCTGAGCTTTGAAAGAATTGATATGGAAATGTTATTAAAGGACTAATGTACAGAATTTGATGTAAATTATTCAAGGAGGGTCTCGCAGACATTCCAGTTGGATTTAAAAAGAATACAAAAGTGTCAATAAAAAGCCTACACACAAAAAGAAAGGAAGGAAATTAATACATTTTATTAATATGAAAAGGACAATTTTTTTTTTTAATTAGAAATTTCCATTTTAACCCCAGTTAAGTTATTGAATAAAAACTTTTCCAGTTAAAAAAAAAGAAACAGGAATGACTGTAACCAAAATACCTTTATGTTGATATGGAACATTGCCCAAGTTAAGTTCCTTTGTCCCTGTACATTAAGACAGGCAATTCTGAAATTACAATAATCCTGTTAAACAACTTGAGCATAACATTAAAAATAAGATAACAAAACTACCGACTCCAAGGACAAAACTAAAACCCCTCCACCATGTCCGGTGTGATCACCTGCACCAACCTCGCAGCTTCTTCTGCCAGACCATCTCTGTGAAGAGAAACTCTGCACTCTGGAAGAAACCGTTGATTTTACTTCCCTGCTCATCGCGTTCAGTTGTGTAATACACTCGCTGTTTCGACTCGCTTGTAAGGAACTCACAGATGCTTGGAACAGGAAACACGATCTGCTCCATTGAGCGATCTGGCCTCACAATCTTTAAAGAAAAGTAAAAATGATCACACGAGAATAAATTCTTCATTACAATAATCAATTTACACGAGAATAAATTCTTCATTGCAATAATCAATTTCACGGTTTTCACAATTTTGTAAAATTCAACTTGTAAAAGTTACCATTTTTGCTCATGTTGGAATCTCAGATTTAAGGTTTTTAAATTTTATTTTATTTAAAGCAGTGAGGCTCATGGAAGAGCAAGGTAGAAATGACAGTGGGAGAAAAATGAAAGGAATTAATGAAAAGAACAAGAATACAAGGAGAAGGAGAGAAACACTGAAAGTTGCAAATCAGATGGTTGGGTTAGGAAAGGTTAATGGGGGTAATAAAGAACATGGGTCAGAATTAGTGATGAGAAGAGGTGCCAGTGTACTGCTTGATTGAAGCCTTGGAGGGACGAGTGAGACAGAACAGCCAATGAAGGTGGTTCCATAAATGGGAGAAGCTCGGATTAAAACAGTTGAGGTGTGCAGTCAGCCTGGATTTGGTAAGTTAACCAGGATGATGTAACGAGAAGAAGGCATACATCCAGGGGTAGATAGGGAGGGTTGTTGGAATGAGATGGCATAGCGAGCAATATCAGAACATAGATGGTAGAAAATAGAGAGGCCACTGACCTGCCTGCGATATGAGAGCAACAGACTCTGTTCTTCAGCCTCATCACAGTATATTCCAATATTTTTGAGAGCTTGACATTCTGCACAATACAAGAGAGACAGAGAATATACTGGGGCATCAGCCCAGAGTGGAGAGCAGTACTCTTGGATCGACAAAGGATGCCCAGTGTGCGGCTGGCTTTGGAGGCTAGCGTTGCTAATGTGGTCGGCCCAAGAAAGGTCATGGCTGATTGTGAGGTGTAGAAGTTCAAGAGACTGAACCTCTTCCAGTGGATGACCAAGGAAATAGGTAGATGGGTTCATTTGATTATCTTTCCAGAGTGAAAGGGTGAGTGTCCAATTTTCAAGGATTAAAGGATGTGCTCCATTTGTCAGAGCAGTGTCTAATCATTTCCAGATGAGCAGAGAGAGACATAGCTGCATTTGTCTCGCAGAGGGATCTGGGTACTGTATGACACAATGTGGATTCCTCTGCAAAAAGGAAGAAGGGGTTTTCCAGAGCATGGGAGAAGTCATTTATAGAGATGAGGGACAATATTGGGCCCAAAACACAACCCTGGTGAACTCCTGCCTCCACTGAGAAAGGGGAGGAGAGGATTCCATTGATGGCAGTACATTGACTGTGTGAGTGGAGGTATTCAGAAATCCAGGAATGTAGGCAGCCTTCTATGTCACAGACAGGGTGCTTGGCAAGCAAATCAGAATGCCAGACTGCGTCGAATGCCAGGGATTTGTCCAAGGAGACGGTTCTATCCTCTTGTTTGAGATTGATATCCTCCAACAATTGCTAAGAGTGGAGCAGAAACATGTCCAAAGTTGAGTGTCTGGAAGAGAATCCAAACTGATGGCCAGAGATCAAGTTGTTGGGGAAAACAGGAAAAACTTGACATTGGAAGCAATGATGGATTCCATGACTTTGCTTGTAAATGGAAACGAGCTCATTTGCCTAAACTTGGTTGCATCTGTTTTTGTCCCATTCTTGTGTGCGGGAGTGATTACTGATTTTGAGGCAGAGGGGAGGCAGCCAAAGGAGAAGGATAAACTGAATATGGCAGATGGAGAGGAAGCAAGAATGGAAAAGCAGGATTTGAGAACAAGGTCATTTATACCATCTGGGCCAATTGCTGAAGCACAATCCAGGCCGGACAGAACTTTATCTACATTTTTGGGTGAGAAGGACAAATAGTCCAGTAGACAAGAGGTACATATGGGTAAGATTAAGGCACAATGGGATGGGTTGGATACATGAGATTTGGAGGCAAAGACAGAGATGAGACATTCTGCCTTATCTATGGCAGTCTGCAGTAATGCCATTTGAGGTGAGGGACAGGATAGAGGGTGAGCATACACTGGAGACAGACTTGACAAGGCACCACCATGACTTGGAGGAATGAGACTGGTTAGAGTGCTTAGTCCTGATATTTGTAAGATTATGTTTTCTGGCTTGCCTCAGGATGGACACAAACTTGTTGCAAGCATTACATAATTAATTAAAGTTATACTCAGTCCAGTTAACTTTCCAGGCTGAGAAAGCAAGCAGGTTGACTGCAATTACCTCCCTGTAGCATTCAGTGCATCAGGGTCTAGAGGATGCACAGAAAAGCGACAGAAGGGAAGGGATAAATCGGTGCATGAGAGAAAGTGAAGATCCGAGTGGAAGAAGTACTTAAGTCACAAAAAGTACTTATGCAAAATTATTACAGACATGTTACCATACTGTAGATGGAGTTCCTGGTTCTGACCTTTTCGAGACAAGTACTTCCACTTCAGGTCTTGAAGTAGACTTCAAGTAGAAAAAAAAAGTGGTTCTGACCTCAATCTGTGCCGTGTGACTTGTGTAATACTCCAAAGCTTCGTCTTCAGCTCCCACTGTTGGCTTCAGGATTTGCTGCAGCTCTTTGTTGTGCTTTGCCAGCTGTAATTTGTAAGCAGGTCAGGTTTATGTCAAAACATAAGTTGTATGTTTAAGTAAATGTTCACAGGATTCAACAATTTTATGAAAGCTAATGGGTACAAGTAATGAGATTTGACTTTTAAAATGGCAAAAAAATGAGGGCTAAATAAAATGTGTGTGTGTGTGTGTTATAACTTGACAAGGGAGGATCTTTACCATCCACAATCTAATGCTGCCAGATGGGATGCACAGTTTAACATTAATCTGATGAACGGTGCACACAATGATGAATCACCCTGCCTGTTAAACACAAGAGTGACAGTTTATAGCCAAGCCGAGATTCAAACCCAAGCTCGAGAGTTTAGAGGCGAGTGTGTGTAGCTCCAGTCTGGGCTATCCAGTTAGCTGCCCTACCCCCCTCCATTCGTGTGTGTTTGGTGGAAAATCCACAACACTGTTTCTTTGATCTTTATGTTTCTTATGTGTTTCTTTGATTCTTGTGTATTTGGGAAAACTACGGGTTGACTGAGTTGTGGATCTACTGATGTCGGTAATCTACTGATGTGGATCTGTGACCAAAGTTGTGGAACCATTGTTTGGAGAAGTTCTGGGCTGAAAGGATCAAAAACCTCGAGGAAGAATGGTGCCCAGCTGATAAGCCATGTGGTTGGGAAAGTGATTGTTTGTTTGCATGAGTGTGTGTGGTTGCTTGTATGATGAGTGTGTTTGTTTGTTTGTATGATGAGTGTGTTTGTTTGTTTGTATGATGAGTGTGTTTGTTTGTTTGTATGATGAGTGTGTTTGTTTGTTTGTATGATGAGTGTGTTTGTTTGTTTGTATGATGAGTGTGTTTTTGTGTGTGTGTGTGTGTGTGTGTATATGTGTGTGTGTGTGTATATGTGTGTGTGTGTGTGTGTGTGTGTGTGTGTGTGTGTGTGTGTGTGTGTGTACTTGCGCATACACACAGACATGCACAACTTGAATATTCAGATGGGAGAGATATCTAGTTAAAAAAAAAAAAAATCCGTATCTAAATAATATAGAACTTTTACAGCTTTTTGATGCTGACTTTGTTGCTTCAATGACAAAAATGAGGTTTCATCTCATTTTATTTTGAATAGTATAATCCTGGGTCTATATATAATCCATGGATTACATAAGATTGTTTTTTTAAACAAAGTGCAAGATAAATAAATATCGTTATTTTTAGATGAATCCACTACACAAGCCAAGTCATGCTGACTTTTCATTGGGTTTTCCAGATATACACTCAGTGCACAAAACATGAGGACCACCTTCCAAATATTGAGTTGCACCCCAATTTTGCCCTCAGAACAGCCTCAATTTGTTGGGGCATGCACTCTTCAAGATGTCGAAAGTGTTCCACAGGGATGTTGACCCACTTTGACTCCAATGCTTCCCACAGTTGTGTCAAGTTGGCCGGTCATGGATCTCCACTCCGAATAGCTCGTTCCACCTCATCCCACAAATACTCAATTGGATTGAGATCTGGTGACTGGGCTGGTCACTGCAGCAAGCTGAATTTACTGTCATGTTCATGGAACCATTCCTGAACAATCCTAGCCTTGTGGCATGGGGCATTATCCTGTTGAAGAAATACATTCGCAGATGGATACATTGCTGCCGTGAAGAGATGCACCTGATTGGCAATGATGTTCAGTTATCCTGTGGCATTCAAACGTTGCTCCACTTTTATCAAGGGGCCCAACGTGTGCCATGAAAACACACCTCACACCATCACACCACCACCACCAGCCTCCATTATTGACGCACGGCAATGGATGCATGTACTCATGTGGTTTTCTCCAAACCATAGTCCTCCCATAACAGCAGGAACCAGGATTCATCAGACCAGGCAATGTTTTTACAATCATCCAGAGTCCAGTGTTTTCGTTCCTTAGCCCACTGCAACTGCAGGTTCTTGGTTTTGCTGAAAGAAGTGGAACGCTGTGCGGTCGTCATCTACCACACCCCATTCGTGTCAAGGTGCGATGAGTTGTGCGTTCTTTTATCTGTCTTCTGGCACTAATGTTGTACTGGACTGTCAGTTGACTAAATGTAGCCCATCTGTTGCTCTGCACAATTCATGTCAGTCTCCTTTGGCCTCTTTCATCAATGAGCCGTTTTCGACCACTGGCCTGACGCTGGCTGGATGTCTCCTGTGTGTGGTGAACCATGCTCGATACACATGGGAAACTGTTGAGCGTGAAAAACCCAGCAGCGTTGCAGTTCTTGACACACTCAAACCAGTGTGCCTGGCACCTACAACCATACCCCGTTCAACGACACTTAAAATGTTTTGTCTTGCCAATTTACCCTCTGAATGGCACACATTCACAATTCATGTCTCAATCGTCTCGAGGCTTAAAAATTCTTCTTCAACCTGTCTCCTCCCGTTCATCTACACTGATTGAAGTGGATTTAACAGGTGCAATCAATAAGGGATCATAGCTTTCACCTGGATTCACCTGATCAGTCTATTTCATGGAAAGAGCAGGTGTTCCTCATGTTTTGTGCACGGAGTGTATATTCATCCTGTTTTATATTCAGCTGTTGCAATGTGATAGACGTTGATGTATCCAAAGTTGCAAATCATTTCACTACTTGATCTATTTGCACATTTAATTTGTACCAACACTTCTTGACTGCTATTTCGCAAACCCTTGACTGTTTTATAGTGTAGTTTTCCAGATATTTCATACATTTCCAGATATAAACACAGAACTTCATTTGGTTTATTTAGCTGTTGTGAAACACTTGCAAAAACATAAACCTTTGCAAGTGATCCAATTTTAAATTCGCCAGGGAACCTGCCAAAAAGTTGATTTTTGTAAAAAAAACAATATATATATATATATATATATATATATATATATATATATATATATATATATATATATATATATATATATATATATATATATATATATATATATATATATATATATATATATATATCACAAGGTCTTCAACACAACCACAAGACAGTGAAAGATGGTCACCTAAACATGCCCCTTTTATAGATGAGAAGGAATTCTGTCAGATGAAATTTTATTTGCCCTGAAGAAAAAAGGTCAGATATGAATGCATTATTGTTGTCCAACCCTGTCAGTCCTTGACATGGATCTGGCTTTATTAACTAAAATTTCATCTCGTAAGTCCTATTTTCTGAAAAATCTTCCTTCTTTTAAAGTACATTGAGATGATGCTTCTACATGAAAAGCAGGACATAAAAAAATTGATTGACATGTTTCTTTTGATTGAATATCTGCATTCAAACCTGGAACTTACCAATACAGCTGCATTATTAAACTTTTCAGTTTCATCACAAAACCAACGATGTGTAAATGACTCTCAAAACAGTTCAGTAAATTCTTCTAATAATTGTCAGCGTGACTGACCTGGTGAGCAAGGATGTAAATGTTATGGCCAACATCATGTGGAGATACTCCTTGCTCATCACCACCTGCAACTCTCTCCTCCCCTTGCTCGTAGGCTCTCTTAATCAACTCCACCTATGCAGGGAAGAAGCAATTTAGTATTGGAACTACAGTTTAGGCTCAGAATGAAACAACCCTTAAAAATCTTTGACTAACATTTCAGTTAATTATGTAACCATCCAAAAAAGGCTTTCAAATGTTTCCACTACTATATAAATCAGCATTATCCCAGCTGATACCCAACTGTATTATCCAGTTAATATGCTCCAATGGACAATGCTCATCCAGACTATGCATCCTCCCGATTATGGTAATCATACTATAATGGAGCAAATGTTTGTGTGTTTGTCTGTCCAGCATCTCTCACACATATTGGTGGCCAGATTAAGCTGAAACTTTAATGATGTTCTCTACAAAGTATAAGGAAGAGAATAGATGTGTCTAAGTTTTTAAGTATTTTCTTCATTTCTAAATGTTTTTCATGGTGTATCTAATTTGTGTTTAAATTTTCAATTTTTTTATTTTTCTAAAATTCAGATCAATTTTTCTTTTTTTTTTCAAAAATGATAAATGACCTCACAACCTGTGATACAAAAAACAACTTTAATTCGACACAAAAGTTGATGGGGAAAACTTTCAAAAAGAACACAAAAATTGAGGAGATGACTGACCAAGTGGTGTACAGTTATCATAATCAGTGAAGTAGATTTTACTCAGATGTGGCAGAAGAAACAAAAAACGTATGCGGTGGACTGCAACTTCAGGAACACGTGATTGAAACAAACCCGATGAAAATCGGAAGATTTTAAACAAAATTACTCCAGGAACGGTTTTAGGGAGGTTATGTGTATCATATGCGTGCCATGCATGCTGTTGGGCTCGATTATAGCTTATTGATAATTTTTATTTGACATATGATTAGATTTTTTTTGGGGTCTCTTATCGTGATTTTTTAAGGGTCTCTTATTTGGGGTTTTGGGGTCTCAAAACCCACTCCGTGGGAGTACCTCCTGTGCAGCTTCCCTTCGCAGGGCAGCTCACCGGATGACGGGATTGGAGCAAAGCCTTCGGGACCCCCAATCTTTGATGATAGGAGGGAAACCACGGGGTAGCATTCCCGGGTCAGATTGCGGGAGAGTGGTGCTGAGGTGTCGTCCACCTGACGGCGGTCTCCTTGGGTTAAACTGAGGCGGTCCCTTCGGGTGGATGCCTGGAATGTCCTATCCCTAAGAGAGGATGATCACCTGTCTCTGTTATCATCTGAGCTCAAGCGTTTGGACATGGGTATTGCAGCACTCTGTGAGGTTCGGAGATCAGATTGCGGCGAGATCATGGTGGGTGGTTACACCGACTATTGGTCTGGTCGCTCTGATGGTTACCATTCCCAAGGAGTTGCTGTAGCTGTGTCCAATAAGCTAACTCCAATGATAATTGAGGTAACACCGGTCAACGAGCGTATTATGAGACTAAGGATTTGTCACTCCTTAGGTGTCATTTCCCTGGTCTCTGTTTATGCTCCGACTGAGGCGAGTGATCTCACCGTGAAGGATGCACTCGACGCCACGATCGAGTCTGTGGTTGATCAGTGCCCCAGACGAGATACACTTCTAGTCTTGGGGGATTTCAATGCATCGACTGGAACTGAAAGGGGTGGTTATGAGACGTGTGTTGCTCCCCATGGGTCAGGAACTATGAACCAGAATAGCACTAAGTTCCTTGACTTTGCAAGAAGTCATGGGCTTAGGGTGGCCGGTTTATGGTTTCAGTGCCCGCAAGCTCATCGCTGGACATGGTATTCCAACGCTGGCAGTGTGGCAAAGGAGATTGATCAGGTCCTCGTTGATGGTCGCTGGAGGATTATCCAGAACTGCAGGGTCCTCCGGAGTGCTCAGTTCCTCAATATTGACCACCGGCTTGTTGTAGCAACTCTGAAGTTGCATCTTAAATCCAGGAGAATGGTATCATCCCAACCGAGGCTGGATGTTGGCAAGCTCAAGGATGAAAGGTAGCTGAGGAGTTTGCGAACAAGCTGAGTGGAGATTTGAGGAGTCTTGGTGCTTTGGGAGGTCCTGAAGAGTTGTGGAGTGCCTTCAAGACCACCGTTGAGCGGTTGTACCAGGCTGATCCACCAGCTGTCGAGTTGGACGTCAGGGGTGTTACAATCCCTGTTTCTGACCCTCCAATCAACTGTGGTCCACCTTCGCTTGTGGAAACACAGGCTGTGGTGAACCGGTTGAAATGGGGTAAAGCTCCAGGGATCTGTGGCATCCATGCTGAACTTCTCAAGGCGGTTGGAAATGCTGCACTCATGTCGTTGCATGCAGTTCTGTGCTCTGCTTGGAACACAGGCATCATCCCAACTGGAAGAGGGGCCTTCTTGTCCCTCTCAGGAAAGGGAAGGGTGATCGCCAAGACTGCAACAACTACCGAGTGGTGAGGCTGCTCTCAGTGCCGGGCAAGGTCTCTGCTCAGATAATTCTTGATAGGGTTCGCCACCATATGCTTGAGAACCAGCGTCTAGAGCAGTCAGGGTTTACACCAAAGAGGTCAACGATTGACCGTATCCTTGCTCTTCGGGTCCTCACCGAACGCAGACGAGAGTTTTGGCAGGAGCTGCTTGCAGCCTATGTTGATCTCTGTAAAGCGTTCGATTCAGTGAATCGGGATGCCTCTGGAGGATTCTTGGTCTTTGTGGTGTACCACCAAAACTGATCAATCTGATGTCTGAACTCTACTCTGGTACTGAGAGTGCTGTGAGATGTGGTGGTACCATCTCTGACTTATTTCCAGTTGTTACTGGAGTTCGTCAGGGGTGTGTTCTGGCCCCCACACTTTTCAGCACTTGTATGAACTGGATTCTAGGGAGGATGTCGGAGAGATCAAGCTGCGGTGCATCCTTTGGGAATGTCAAGATTTCTGACCTTGATTTCACAGATGATGCAGTCATCTTTGCTGAGACTTTAGATATCCTTTTGGGGGCTCTCGAGGTGCTGAATGAGGAGTCGGAGCCGCTGGGATTATGGGTTTCCTGGATCAAAACTAAGATCCAGGCTTTCAATGACATCTTGGATGCCGCTGTCCTGTCTGTGCCTGTTTGTGGTGAGGATTTTGAGGTCGTGTTGAGATTCAATTACCTTGGCAGTGATATTCATGTCTCTGCCAGCTATGAGTCGGAGGTCAATCGACGTCTGGGTTGGGCCTGGGGAGTCATAGATTCACTGGATAATGGAGTGTGGCGCTGCCGGTTCCTGTGCAGATGGACGAGAGTCCAAGTCTTCAGGTCCTTGGTGCTTCCAGTCTTGCTCTATGGATGCGAAACGGAGACTTAATTTCTTTGATACCAGGTCTCTTCGGAGAATCCTTGGCTATCGCTGGTCGGATTTTGTGTCCAACGAGCGGTTGCTGAGAGAGACTCAGATGAGATTTGTTACCTGCATAGTCCGTGAGCATCAGCTGTGGCTGTATGGACATGTGGCTCGTTTTCCTGACGCTGATCCTGCTCACCAGATTCTATCATTGAGGGAGTCTCGTGAGTGGAGGAGGCCAATGGGCCGACCACGTGCCTCGTGGTTGCAGCAGGTTGATCGGCATCTCAAGGAGATGGGGATGGGTAGGCCAGGCATCTTCCTGGGGAAGGCCAGATGGAGGCCCCAGGAGTACCGGCGGAAAGTGGTCGCTGCGACGCGCTGCTCTGGCGCATGCTCCCATACCTGACCTGACCTTATCGTGAGAAAAACTCTGCTGAAACAAACCTGATGAAAATCTGACGCAAAAACAAACCCGGGCAGTGTATAGTCAGCAGGTTGATATCATAGGCTGAGCAGAAAACCAAGATGGTGGGCATATTATTTCATCTGGTTACCATTGAAGGTAGAGTCGAGCAATCATTATGGGTGGGTTCCGGCAGCTGTCCGACCCCCAACAAGAACCACAGCAACAACTAGAAGGGCACTCAGGAGAGCGCATCCCTCCGCCACGTAATGCCTGATCCACGAGAACATATCGGGCCCAATACATTTTTGAAATATGCGAAATATCGTTTTTGGCCCTATCTCTCAATGGTGAAGAATCACTTTAAAAATTAAATAATTCTGGTATCCAGATCCAGATTCGTATCTTCACCAAAATCGAATCAATTTGTCGGGGTCACATACCCAACTTGTCCACCAAGTTTCATCAGAATCCGTCCATAACTTTTTGAGATATCGTGCCATATCATTTTTGGCCCCATCTCTCAATGGTGAAGAATCACTGAAAAATTCTAGTTCCCGGATCTGGATCCAGATCTTCACCAAAATATAATCAGTTCGTCCTTGTCACACACCCAACCTGCCCACCAAATTTCATCTGGATCCGTCCACAACTTTTTCAGATATCCTGTACACAAACAGACAGAGGGGTGAAAACAACCTCCTTCACCTTTGGTGGCAGAGGTATCAGCAATAACACCAAGCTCTTATCGACCTGCGACACGTCGCAGGTAAAAAGCATGCAAAGTGTTTACATTTTCGAATTTTCTATTTTTCTAAATAGCACATTTTATGACTAAAAATAAAAAAAACAAAAATTCTGAACATGTTCACAAAACACAGCCAGATATGAGTGTCTTACATTCCCCTTATTTGCAGAAAGGCTGCAAAAATGTATTTCATGCAAGAAAGTAAATTCTGAAGCAAAAAGGAAAAACTCAGAAAGTAAATTCAGAAACTAATGAGTAGGCTAGAAAATTAAAAACTGGCAAAGCAACAGTCGAAAAACCAATGAAACCTAATCTGAATTTCACAACCGACTAAAAGAAAGCTGCAAAACAATGGCACAACACCAAAGAGATGAAACTTCAGAACAGACACAAGCTCGACGAGAGCAAAATCAAAAATCTATGGAACAACATCAAACAAATGAAACAGAACAACAAATTTGAGAGTGATTGCACAATAATCGTCAAGCTATAAAAAAAAAAAAAAAACTGCCAGATTGTCAAGATGAGAGAAAAATCAAACTACAACAAATGCTGCACAAGACACTGATGTTGATCAATTTTGTGAAGCAACTCTCATACCAGGACATGCCTGTGGGCAGCACAATGTTGGAAACTTCTTTGAACAATGTTGTCAATACTGTAATGCACATACTCTAACTGTAATGATGAATGTGAATCGGTGTGCTGTGGCAAAGGGATAGTCAAACTTCAACCATTTACTCCACCTCCTCCGCAGATGATAAAATACTTTAATGTCAACCCAAGTAGCAAAACATTCCTTTCAAACATCAGAGTATACACCAACGTTCTGGCACTTGCATCGATTGCTTTTCAAGAGATCAAAGTACCTGAACTTAATCTGACCTCAAGACAATGATGAACCAAAGTTTTCTCGGATCTATTTTGTGGATTCAGGAAATGAGTTGGAGAGCAGACTTTCTCACATAAATCTTGACTAAAATATCATGAGAGACATCCAAACTTCGATATGCGAATACAAGATGTACATAACAAGCTTTAAAGCGGCAATCAAACTTACAGCTGAAGAAAATTATGACATTGTTCTTCATGCAGGTAAACTTCAAAAGCCAACAAATGAGCATTGTCGAAGGCACAATCTTCCCGTAGCTTCTGAAGTAGCAGCGATAGTTCTTGAATTTGTCCAAGAGATCAGCCAGACCTTTGTGCTTGAGTTTTCAAACTTAAGCGTGATTCACTCATGGATAATTTACTTTAAAAGAATCTTCTTGAAAATGTCAAAGCTCATTCAGCCACTATTGAATGGCAAAAGAGAGGACTTTCTCATGCTCACATCTTGCTCATTGTTGATGGACCAAAGCCACAAACTGCAGAAGATCATTGACAAGATCGTGTCTGCAGAATTTCCTGAAAAGGAAAAAAAAATCCACAACTCCACAAAATCAGTACTGGGAGTATGATTCATGGCCCATGTGGAAACAACATTCGTTAACAGTCCCTGCATGAAAGGAATTGGACAGGACCGAGGATGCACCAAGCAATTTCCAAGGCTTTCGAAGCGACACCATTGTCCAAAAACATGCGATTCCAGAATATTGGTGAAGATTTCTAGAAAACGCTGACTTCAAACATGCAATGATGGTGAAAGGAGAGCAAATCACCGTGGACAAGCACTTTGTTGTTCCATTTAACCTTTTCCTCTGTCTGTGCAACAATGCGCACGAAAGCTGTGAAGTGGTTCATTCGGCAGAAGCTGTCAAATACCTCTACAAATACATCACCAAAGGATCTGACCAAGTTATATTTACATTACAAGGTGAAAATGGTGAAGAAACTCAGGTCAAAGATGAGGTTGAAACTTTAGTGTCTCCACACTACGTCTCAACCACTGAAGCCTTTTGTAGAATCTATGAATACCCTCTTTATTCCAGAAAACCACCTGTTAAAAAACTGCCATGTTACTTGCCTGATGAACAGTTAATTATCCATGAAGAGGAAGAAGAACAAACTTCTGCTGCAAGAGGTCCACCCAAAACCAAGCTAATGGACTTCTTTCTCTTAAACCAGCGTGATCATGATGCAAGAACAATGCTCTATCGTGACCTTCCGAAATACTTCACATGGAACAACAGAGAACGGAGATGGCAAAGACAAAAAGAGCGGCCATTGGATGAAGACCATTACTTTATTTCTGATACTCTTGGGCATATTCCAACCATCTCATTAAGTAGACAGCAGTTCAAACTACACTATCTTTGCATGCTGCAACATCATAAAACAGGAGTCCCTTCATATGAAGACTTGTGTACCATTGATGGCAAACATGGTGAACCATTCCAAGATGCCAGTGTAAAACTTGGACTCCTTGGAAAAAAAATAACACACACACACACACACACACACACACACACACACACACACACACACACACACACACACACACACACACACACACACACACACACATACACGCATTTTAAGGCCATTTTTCCCTGTAAGAGCAGGGGTTAGCCTTGTGGGCCCCATGATAATCATGGTTCCCTTTTTGAGGCAATGTTTTAATGGCCGGATGCCCTTCCTGACACCAACCCTTTCGTCACCTCTTACGACACGCAGGGATACGGTGTACCTATTCTAACTGGGGCACAAACCACCAGTAGGACTCCATGAACATGACAATGAAAAGGATAGAGCCATGGAAGAAGCCGATGCCTGCAGGTTCAGTCCTCAACTTCAGGATGTATTTGCAATTATCCTCCTATATTGTACTCCTGCTCGACCAGTGGATTTTTGGGAAAAATGGAAGTACCAACTTGGAAAAGACCTGATGCATCTGCAAGAATGAGTTGAACGATCGGGAATGGACCTTCATGTCAATTTTGCATTGCCAATTCCTGATGCAAATATTGTGAGACAAACCAAAGTGCCAAGAGCAATTTGTGAGGAAACAGCCTTTGAAACACAAGGACTTGAACTATTTGTGAAAGAAAAAATGACCAACTCTCAATCCAGAACAGAGATTTGTCCATGATCAGGTCATGGCATCAATTGCATCAAAACAAGGAAAAATCTTGTCTCAATGTAAAGGCCCTGTCACACCTTGACGATTTAGCCAGCGTATGCCTGACGTATGCAAAATTTGGCTAAAACGCTGGCACACTTCGAATACGTTATGGGTAAGTTTGTATACGTTAAGAGCACGCTGGCATACGTCGTAGTACGCTGGCATACGTCGTAGTACGCCGAGGTGTTGGACAAATTTTCCATGCTTGAAATTTTTCGATGTATGCCAGCGTATGACTCACACGTTCCGCATAATGCTGGCCATAAGTTGGAGGCACGTTACGCGATCGTTGAAACATGTCGACACACGTTACTTGTAAGTTACTCATAAGTCGAAACACGTCGAGGTAATGTTTAGCGTACCCGAAACTTATTTCTCACCTATGAGTAACGTGCTGTAGGCACGTTACGCGATCGTTGACACACGTTACTTGTACGTTACTCATAAGTCGAAACACGTCAATGTAATGGTTAGTGTCAGTGTTCCAGACTCCCTGTTTTTTTTTTTTTGTTTTTTTTCTTCTTCGGTATGACGGTGATGTTAACACTTCGATTTTGAGTGCGGTTATAATATAATATAATTAATAGGCTGCCGCTCAACAATTTAAATCATAACCGCACTAGAAATCAAAGTGACAACCTCACCGTCATACAGAAAAAAAAAAACCAGGGAGTCTGGAACACTGATGCTAACCATTACATTGACGTGTTTCAACTTACGAGTAACGTACAAGTAACGTATGTCGACGTGTGTCAATGATCGCGTAGCGTGCCTACAACTTATGCCAGCGTATGCGGAATGTGTGTCATACTTCAAGTACGTCGAAAAATTTTCAACATGCTGAAAATTTCTCGACGTACGACGACGTATGCCAGCGTACTACGACGTATGCCAGCGTACTACGACGTATGCCAGTGTGCTATTAGCGTATACAAAACTTACCCATAACGTATTCGACGTGTGCCAGCTTGGTTCGGCAAATTTTTCATACGTCGATATATGCTGGCTAAAATGTCAAGGTGTGACAGCGGCTTCACACTTCAATGTCTAGTGCGGTTATGATTTGAATCGTCGAGCTGCAGCCTATGAATGGCCTACGCCACGTGATCATCAGCGATACGCTGCTGCGCTATGCATAAGTTAGACTATCGTTGGGCATAGGTTGTGAACGCCGACAACACGCTCAGCATTCGTTGGTATAAGTTATCTATATGTGATTAAAACGTTCTGTGTACATTACTAATACGTTATGCATCTGTCCGGCACGTTATAAATGCCCAAAACTTAAAAAAACATCAATAGTTCAGCATACGCCAGCGTTTTACATACATTTTGAGACCTTGCCATATGCTGGCTAAAACGTCAAGGTGTGACAGGGCCTTAAGCACTGACTGCGAAAACATACATTATCAATCTTATCCTGTCAAAAGCTCACTCTCAGAGTAAAATTGCCATTGTGACTGCCATGTCTACTGCTGCTACTCTACTGGATAATGGTCAAACTCCATTCAAGATTCCATTGAACATAAAGCAGGATTTCACATACAACTTTACCAGAAGAGATGGCACTGGCATACTGATGCAAAAGGCTGAACTGTTGGTGATTGATGAAATTAGCATGAGCCATTGCTAAATATTTGAATTTTTGGATCGTTCATTTCAAGATGTGTGTCAGAACGAGCAGCCTTTTGGAGGACTTTCCATTTAGTTAGTTGGAGACTGGAAACAAATCCTGCCTGTCATTCGCCATTATGAACAACCTCAAATTATGGAAGCAACATTAAAAAAATTCAGTTCCTTGGTCGCACATTTTTGAACTCCGACCTCAAACAAACATGAGAGTTGCCATGGCTGGAGAAAATTCTGATGAAGCCAAGTTTAGCAAGTACTTATTGGATCTTGGAAATGGACAAACTCATGTGGATAAGTCAGTTAGCCAGTTTTTAAGACTCAAATTCCAAATGAGTACCTCTTTCAGTCTGACAATTTCAGTTGTTTTTGATTGTGTTGAAAACAATCACCATGATCGAAAATGACTTGTAAATCATGCAGTCATTGCCCCAATAACCAGTGCTGTTGACTCAATCAATGCATTGATCATGAAATGGTTCCCGAGAGAAGAAAAAGTTGACAAAAGCAGAGACACAGTAGACAATGAAAGGATATATCCAAATATAATTAATTAACAGACTGAATCCCTCTAGATTTCCACCACATTTGCTCAAGTTGAAAATTGGGTCCTGCATCACGTCCCTTCACAACTTTGATTCCAGAAACAGACATTGCAATGGTGTCAGCTATATTATCTGCAACATGAACTGGCATACCACAGAAGCTCAGACTGATACAGGGCCTCATTCTGGAAAGCAACTTTTTATTCCACGGATACCTTTCGCTCCTCCCGATAACATTTTCCCTTTTTCAATGACAAGGAAGCAATTCCCAATAGGGCCAACCTTTGCAGTTACAGCCAACAAAATCCAAGGTCAAACTCTACAAAAAATTAGACAATCTTCCATCCAATATGTTTAGCCATGGTCAACATTATGTCGCAAATTCCAGAGTTGGCTCAGGCAAGCATGTCAAGACTCTGGCACAAAAAGCAACATATGAAAGTAAGGATCGAAAATACACAGGCAATGAAATGCAATGGTATGTGGTATGCAATGAATATTTCAATGTTGTGATGAAAGTAAATTAAAACTCCCTAACTCCAGCTATTCCGGTATTTATCCCGTCCAATGGCCTACACTCTGCTAGCTGCTCGAATGGCAGGAGTGCCTGCTTCTACATAATAAAGCATGACTGTCTGTCCATCCCCAAAATACTCCCTCAGTTTTAGGGCCAGCCCCACCAGACTTTCTGTGGAAGCCTTTGGGGTCCCTGCGGGTGTCTTAAAGTTGTATATGGGAATTTTCATATTGTGACAGTTGTAGCCTGGGATTGTATTTCGTGCACTCGCCGAGGGAATGGAAGCACATGCACACATATATTAATTAGTCAGTTATTTCTTGAGTATTCTGATTAGAGTTATGTAAATTTTATTCATATGGTCAATGTGCATTGTGCATTGTGCATGTAGAAGATAGGGTTTTCCCCTTGCATCCTTCCCCCAACCCACCCCCCAACCCCTCTTCTATTTCCCCATTTCTCAATTTCCTTTTGTCTCTATATACCTCTCTTTATTTCTCCATCTCTTTCTCTCCCAACATTCTCCTGTACCTCATGCCATTCACTGCTATCCACACATTCACAAACATCGCCTCATTTTACACAATCCATTGAAACAACGTTCATGCACTTCGGGCTAACGGTACCACCAACGGCACCGGAGCAGGGGTGGTGGTCATGTGGGGCAGCATGGGGGTAATGAGAAGCTGGCCAGAATGGAAGGTTCGAGAAGTGTCTGCCCTCGTGCAGCAAAAGGATAAAAAGGCGGAGCTGGGCTAATTTCCTTCTCTCTCACCAAAGGACCCAATCTGGCTAAGATCGAAAGAAAGCCTTTCACCAATGACCTTTCCTCCATTTGCAATTCAAGTCCGTATCCTCGCTTCACTATCATCCACACCTTACGCCTTCCTAATTTCACAGATGCATTTTTCTTCTCGTCTGTGCCTTCTCTTCACTTTTCTGTGCGGGATCTTAAACACGACATGGCTTCAGCGCAGTATTTTCAAGCTCCTCTGTGAGGACAGCGCCGCCTTAAAAACGCCAAAGCCTGCCGATATTTGCATGGAATGAGCTGTCCTGAGCCCGCAGAACATCACGCTGGTCAGACAGGTGAGGGACCCCAGACCATTGGGGCTCTGTTGCAAGGGGAGGCACAAGGGTTGAGTTTAGATGCTGAACTGTCTCAAGATTGCTCCAACCAGAGTGATTTCAGGTGTGCTGAGGGCACGACCAAGTCCCTTAACTTTCTCTTATCTACCGATATGATCTTCTCCTTCAACCATTCTTTCTGTGTCCTTCCTCGCCTCTGGATCGATTTATGTATTTTGTGACAAGTAATTGTTCATTAATGTTCCAGGGTCGGGTATGATCGGTAGAGGGTAAGGGGAAATGTACATGTGTTTTTAGTAGTGTAAATTGCTTGCCATGCATGTTCCTCGTTTTCCCGCCATTTTTGTGTGCTTCATCTCCCCGCCAATTCTCGTTTGAAATTCCCCGAGTGCATTTCCTCTAGTTACTTCTTACTCTTTTGATTGCATTGCTTTACGTGTTATAAATTAATGAAATGTTGAATGCGTCCTGATTTACGCTGCTTGCGGTTGGTCCGAAGCGCGTTCCCGGGGCAATTGATCTGAAGTCCACAATCTTAAGGGTAGCTCTTACAGTGGGACCCACGATGTTGGTTGCTTGGCCAATTAATTTAACCACTGTGGGATAATTTGGCACGGTTCCCCGCCTACCACACTTTGCTCACCGGCACAGTAAACTGACTCTGGGTGTGAAGATCCAGCCTGGGATAAGGGTTGGAGAAGGCGTCCGTGGTCTCTCCAAGACATGTCGGCCTTTGGAGTTATTCAGAGGTGATGTCCATAAAAATATGTATCATATAAAACTGAAAAGAAACGACTGGTGTTTCTCATCAATCGTGATGTGTTGCGCCGCAGAAGTATTTGGTCACACCTTCTTTTGGTGCAGCTGATCTCACAATTGTTTGCCAAAAAAACGTTTTCTGAAAACCAATTCCTTTAAAGCGAATTATGTATGAAACTTAAACTATGTAGCTGAAATAAAAGCAAGTAAATTTTCGAGATGCCATTAGCGTTAGCACAAAAACTTGTTGGAATGTTCGAATTCGTATGAACAGTACAGTACAGCACAGTAAAGTACAGTGCGTTGCATATGTAACCGTGCGTCCCATGCGTAGCACGATTACCTTACTTGTCGTACCAAAATATACAATTTGGTGTCTGTCTGACTGACTGAAACCTCGATGCATTCGGTCATTACTTGTTCAATCTCAACCAAACTTTCCAGGTGGACTAAGGGTCATACAACAAAGATTGTAGCAACTTCATATTTCCTCTTCCCTCAGGAGTTTTCTGCATTGGACAAATGCCATGTGAAGGTGTATATATAGCTTATTGTGGTGTTTCATGGGGCACTCCTACCAGAAGTAAAAAAATATCACAACCACAAATAAAATCAGTCAATTCCGTCCAACATCCAATTACCTTTTGAAACAGTAGCTAGTTTTAAGCAGTTCTTTTTAAAGTCGGAAATTACCTTTTTAAACAGTTTGAAACAATCGCTTTTTAAACAGTCTTAACACTAGACTGAAATAAATTTTGAGAAAACCCAGCATCCTTGAGACATTCTATACTTAATGCATCCCCCACAGACGAATGGAGCCGAGCTGCCTCGACTAGCTAGGCTTCTAACTCGGCCACGAGCTCGACTGCAATGATCTTTACTCATAAAGGTGCTTAAATGAGTCTTTATGGATGAATTTATATCCCATTGCTAGTCAGATTTATATCCCATCAGATTATATGTGGCCTGAATATAGATTATATACAAGTTGTTTCTTGGGGCATCATATGCGATTTTCCCAGGTATGGCTTCAAACGTGACATGCGATATTGCCCATGACACCCTTACTGCCCAATTGTGACCTTCACCTGACGCATAACCCCATTCATAATGGTCGCTGGCATTGTTTAATACCAGCCTAAGATAAATTTAGAGAAAATTGTACGTATACATATGTATACCGACAAACGGGCAGTGTATCGGCTAAGAGTTGCTATTCCGCACACCTACCGGAAGTGAAAATTATTATAATGACAAATTAATCAGTCAATTCTGTCTGATGATAATGGCATAATAATAATTATATTGAAAAAATTTGTTTTTACCGTGTCACCATCGGTATGTCACACAAAGAAGCATGACATCGAGCAATTCACCTTCGGTGGACATTTTTTTCCATTCATAATGGTACATCGACAACAATGATACTCGCATAATAATAATAATAATGTTAACGTTATTACTAAACAATAAAATTAATAACAGTATTAACAATAAAAATAGGACCACTGGACCTGTAGCTTATCTGGGCCATGGCCTTATGTTGTAACCCAAATTTGGTAGCATTCTGACTGGTGGGTCTGGAGAAGATGATTTTTGAAGGACTTTACTAAATCCGCCATTTTGACCTCCTTAAACCTACATGACTGGAACGAGCTTTGTAATCCCTGTTACCATGAAGGAGCGGAACCTTGCTGCCAAATTTCAGATGGATTGGCCTAGCGGTTTGGCCTGAGAAGTCGACATAGGAGATGGACGGACGGACAAACGGACGGTGCATGATCACAGTACCTTATCTGGAATTCCAATTACAGATAAGCTAATAATAGAAAGAGGATAATAATAAAATGGATAACAATATGGCCAAATCAAAAGCATCATAGCCTAAGTGAGTGTGAAAATGCATAATTAAGGCAAAAAGGACTGCATATAAATTGAACAACGATGTAGAATGGTGCACACATGCACATACACATGACCCCTCCCCTCCCCCCAACCCCATTGCACCTTCCCCCTCTCTGGCTGCTCCCACAGGGAGTGGTTCTTTCTCACATGTCAAAACCTGAAAAGGATTTGAGCTCATCATGGACAGATTTAAGGGACACAGTAGTTGCAGCCACAGAACCACTTTCTCAGCAAAGCTTATCGTATCCTGATGCAACAAGAAACTGTTTGCAACAATCCATCAATTTTGAAAGGATCTAATAATTTATGCAGTTTACGGGACCACAATGGCCTGAATTTAAAAATAGAAGTGCAGTGTAACACAATCATGTGACTGAAGACCTTAATAGACATATCATAAAATGAGGAGCTTGCTGTAAGCTCTTTATATGGAAGCAAGTTTAACAACCACTGTATTCAACAAATGCAACATCATCACTTGAAAAACAGTTCAACTTTTATGGGCTCACTGCACTCTAATAATAAAGAATTTATATCTGCATTGAAATTCCTTGTGAAATATCAACAGCATATTATAAGAGAGCTGTTTGTCTGTGTATCTGTGTGTGTTGCCATTTTTCGCAGAGATGGCTGAACGGATCTTCGTCAAGCTTTCAGAGGTTCATCAGTGAGTGCCTGGGAGAGCTTTAGGCAAAAAAAAGTTTTTGAACAATTTGAAAAAAAAAGTTGTTTTTGGGGACATTTAAAAATTGCTTTCCAGTGCCTAAGCCTTTGTGGCTTTGCGAAAGGTAATATTAAATGATCCCTGAGCCCATTTCCTAGTGGGTGTAGGGAAGTGTTTTTGCTCCACATAAAAAACAAAAATCAGAATTTATTTATTTATTTTTTCTTCAAAATGCCAATAGAACAGAATTAGAACATCACCATGTGACACCGAGTTATCCCTGCGAGTCATATAGGTATGTGTGTGTGTGTGTTTATATATAACTATGTATATATATATTGTATATATATATATATATATATATATATATATATATATATATATATATATATATATATATATATATATATATATATATATATATATTGTTGTGGATCCGGGGTGGCGGGATTCTCACCCGGTCCTAGGCGCCACCCTCACCACCACCGTCTCCGGGGTTTATAACGCCGGCCGGCTCAGCACAGGCCTCGGGTCACGCGCCTTCATTTGCGATACCAACGTAATCCTTGTACCTTGCCAGTTGGGGAAATATAACCCCTGGTTACAGAATGGTTTTGTCAGATGCCGAGCGTTTTCTGCCAGTCTGTAACCATTTTGGTTTTATATGCCAATCGAACGGATCATTCCTCGACGTGACACAAATTAATCCATAGTGGCAACTTCATACGAATTAACCAGATTTATTGGGGAATATCGGGGATCACAACACAAGCAAAATTCGCGACAATGTGGTTATTAACAATCCTCAACCCGTTCTTAACTAGGGAACCACAGACTACAGGTTTCGAGGGGGTCGCCACCGAAATATGCCTTAAACAACGTGCAGACAAGGACAGACAGCATGCATGCAAGACAATACTTGGTGATGTCTCATGGATGAGAGGACAGTGTCAAAAGCACGAATGTCGCTCACAACAGGCGGATGTCCACGGATTTGAACTCCCAGCTCGAACGCGCCGCGTGGCAAGATGGCGGAGCCGTACTCTTCCTCCTCAAGGCACCGCGTGCACACGCCCTCCTCAGCGCGTTCCGGCCCCACGCAATGTCGACGATGGGCCTCAGCCGATCTCTCCCAAGGTCCAGCACACAAATGCAGGCCTGCCCTGTTCTCCAGACAAGGCCCAAATTGAGGTTCCGGGCTCCGGCAAGCGGATCGGCAAACGTGTCGAGCCGTTGGTGTGAGCAGGGACCGTCAGAGGCTCCGGCATCTCCTCTCCTGCCTCCCCGCCTTGAAGCCCGACTTCCCAACTTCATCCTCTCCGTTTCTTCGTGCCTCCCCTGCCTTTCTTTCGGCTCGTTCCTCACGAAAAACAGACAGCTGTCCCGTGTACAGCCGATCAGTGCCACCACGGTGCTCACAGTTTTACCACACTTTCTTTTCGTTTGCTCCTTCGCCACACGAGCCCGCCTCTCTCAGCGACTATTTCCACACTCTGAACCCTTTTCTCTCTTTTACAGTTTTCTTAAGTTCGCTCGCGCCGAACCAATCGCTCCTCCCCCTTTTCGAAGCCGACAAGCTCCTCCCCTTTACGTCACTTCCTATTGTTGGCGACACCCTCTCAGCCGACTGGGCGGGGCCTCGTCCAGGATGGGGAAGAAGAAGAGGGAGTTCTCGTTCCACCACCACCGCACAACATTAATACAGCCTCTTACACCTCCCGACACATATAACGTCCATTTTACCAAACAACCTAACTATACATGCATTTAATGGGAGATCTGAGCTAATCCTATATTTAGTAGTCCAATAAGGGCCATTTCCGAAACACTACGCCCACTTTTCTCCCGAGGCTCTCCCGAGCCTCCATCTGGGGCAGCCCACGGCAATGGCCCTGTCTAACGTACAGCACAGATCTCCCATTTACTCGAACCCACAACATGGGAAGCACTTAACTCCAAAAATCAAAGTGTCACAGTAAGATTGGCATGCGCCTATCCTCGTGTGTCAGGTCACCAATCTATCAAACAAATTCACACTCTATGCACACTACTTAACATTCTAATTATGGATTTGAACGGGAGGGCATTCAATTTTACTTTTAACACCAATATTTGCATAGGAGCAGGACATTCAAAGGTTCAAAGTTCTTTCACGTGTTCGCTCCTTCATGCCCCCTCCCGGCAATATCGTCCATTCACCCCTGAGAGTTTCTTCACTTCGTGGCCTTTGTGGCCTCTCACCAGGTGAGTTCAGTCGGCCCAGTGGCCTCATCTCACAAAGAGTTCTTCGGCCCACTGAGCCCACAAAATGGCACAAATCTTCGGCCGCAATGGCCCACCAAAACAACTTTGGCCTCAATGTCCCACAAAAATGCTTCGGCCCATATGGCCTACTCACAAGCAGCAGCAGGCAACAAGCCCTGCATTGGACAGCAGGTGACACAGCAATGGTGGCACGGTGATATCGATGGTAAGCAAATGCAGTTTGGAGGTGTTCTTGAGGAATGCAAATGGGTGGGATGACCTCAGACCAGGTGAGATGGAGTGTACCCTTAACCTTCCTTGCCCAACTTGTTTTGGTTAAGTTCTCTTTTTTTTCCCCCTTTTACAGACGGGATGGTGTGTTTCCTACTCAACTGTTATCTTCGTGGATGTGTGCTCATGACATTCTGGTGGCCTCTCTGGCACTTGGAGAGGGTGACCTAGCCTGGCCCTTGCCAACAAATTTTCCCATCAACACCACTCGTACCAGGTGTCATGCATGAATGGTGCGGAGGAGAGTCCATCGAACCTAACCATTTACTTTTAGCTCTCGACAATGCAACAAACCCTGCTATGGCTAGAATGATCCTAATGACCCATTTTTCCCGACCTGGCACACTGATTCCATTCTATTAAACCTGGGCAAGGCCCTTATTTGTCTTTTTCCATTTGGTGGTGCCAGGCATAACTCGCTGGCTGGGGAATGTGACTACTACTAGGCCTCTTTGCCTGCTTCCAATCGGGGGTGGAGGACACTCAGCGACCTCGGGGTTCACTTGAGCGTGCTTCTGGCGCTCCGAATGAAGGGGTGGCTCTCTCTCTTGCCCCCATACTGTGCCCTCATAGCACCTATACTGTGCTCTCATAGCACCCATACTGTGCTCTCAAAGCACCTACACTGTGCTCTCCTGGCACTGAACCTACCGTGCTCTCCTGGCACTAAACCCTACGGTGCTCTCCTGGCACCTCCTCTGACAGCCTTCACCTGCCAGGAACCCCCAAAGCCCTGCTGCCCTGTTTCCTGACTCACCAACTTCCCATACCATGTCACACTACCAACCAGTATCCCCATACCTTGGCCTGCACCTACCCCTCGCAGTCCGCCTGCACAATGAAACAGCAGCCAGAATCCATGTCGAATCCTCGAAGTCCCCCTAACCTACACTAACTTGGTTAAGAGACTCCTACCGACAGGGTACGTTGTTCGCACTCACTCTCCTCATCTGCACAATCACACCATTCACCCAAACACTTTAGTCATTCATTCCACAGTGCCGCACACCCAGCCCACAACACCATCCAACACCTCTCACGTTTATGTGAAAACAAAAACACACCAATCCCTCAGATCCCACTTGGTCATCAAATTTAACTGGTATACTTTTTCATCAAACCCCAATTAATTTGTCACTACGTCCATTGTCCGCTGGCCTCCTCCATACTGCCCTAATCGTTTATTTCCAACAATTTAAACGAGACATCAAAATCTCTTCACTAGCCTCATGAACCTCTGCATGGTTCTAACCAGGCATTTCAATCCTTCCTCAAACAAGCCACTCTTTGTCATCCACTTGTTTCAGGTGTGTTTAACGCTCCGCCTGTAATGTCTCCACCACTTTTTTTTAATCATCACCCAAATCCACTCGTGCCACTCTTATGCCTTCTGTCATCTCTCAATTTGCAATCACTTTCGGTACAACTCTCAATCAAGATTTCTTACATCCCCATATGGCCTGCTTCTTTGGTTCATTGGAAGGGGAGTGAGGGAACGAATCCCTCATTACCCATTACATGACCCCGCCGCCTTTCCGCCATGGCTCAAGGGGGTCACGTCTCAATGGGGGCTGTGATCTACCCCCTCCTTTTCTCCAGGGTTCGCGGAAGTCAGGCAAACCCCAATCGGTGGAATGGCCTCTCCCTCTTCTCCAGGGTTCATGGAAATCAGGTAAACCCCAATAGGTAGAATGGCCTCCCCCTCTTCTCCAGGGTTCATAGAAATCAGGTAAACCCCAAGAGGTGGAACGGCCTCCCCTTCTTCTCCATAACTCCCTGAAGACAGATAAACCCCATTCAGCTCCCCAAACCACTCGTGTGGTCAGAAAGGTTCAAAGACCAAGCGACACACGCCAGTGCCGCCTGCCACTCATCTGCACTCCACTCCAAAGTTCCTGTGAGGCTGATAGAGAAATTAAAATCCAATTTGGAAATTGGATTTCTAAAATCCAATCTAAAACTGCTCCTGGATGCAGCACCTCCAACTCTGTAAGAACCCATGCGGAGCTGTCCATTATGGTTTCCGTCCCCTGGCTCAAGTTCTGTCTTGGTGGCATTTCTATTTCCCCTTGCACCTCAAACCTATTTCCTATGTCACCACTCATTCCATGCTGAGGACTCCCACACACAGCAGGCTGTACACATTCCAAGGTTATGTGTTCATATTCCACACCTTCAACCTTGCCTGTGTACTGACCAACTGCCTCGTACTCCAGGGCTACATTCTCGACCGCCAGGTGAGTAACCACACACGTTTCGGCATCGGCAGCACATACCGGTGCTGTAGTCTGGACTGTGGGCTCACAGCATTCGTTCACAGGCACTCCACACACACACACACACATTCAGGGGTCACACATACGTGCACCCCATCGGACAGATTCTCTTCGTTAACATAAAATTCAATTTCTACCTCAAGCTCATCGTCCGCACCATGCATGCATGTGCCCACGTACCTGTTTCGTTCCAGAGTCACCTTGGTCTGGTTGCTTCTCTCCAGCAGGTTGCTCATCATTGATTTGCCACACTCCTCCGGGGCTGTCAGCTACACATGCTGGACCTGCTCAAAATGTATTTCATTCGTCAACAACCCCATATGCTCCCTCAATGTCTCCATCACCAGGGTTTGCTCTAATTTTGGTGGCATCCGACGAGTGATGTCAATCAAGTTCCGCACCACTAACATTACTCCCTGTGGTGATGTCACACATCCCATATTATTGTGCTGTTCTACTTCCTGGCTCCATTTTCTTTTCCATTTGAGTCGTTCCTGCTCTCCGAGTCTTTTTGGGTCATCTCTTCGAGCATGACCTAATAATATGGGTGTCGGTGTCCTTCGATCCGTCTGTCCATCCGTCCGTTCACAATGAAATTGAAGCGGGAGATCTGATCATTTGTGATCCTGATAGAGGTCGATGAGGCGTATATGATGGTATGACTTTCAAGGTCACCGAAGGTCAAGGTCAAGGTCACGAGGCCTTTGAAGTTACGAAAATGACGATTTTCAAATTCTTTCTCCTCTGCCATTTCTCAAGCGATCTTGAATTTGATTGTAGCATATGAATCTATGTGACAATATCTTAATTTGGTCAGGACGGATTTTCGAATTTCGCTTTCGTTTTCACGTCACGTGACTTCAAAATTTGCAAAAACTGCCCTACCTTCAGGAGGCTATATATTCTTCACTGGGCATGGTAAAAGTTAGTGAATGGTGTCATTGCATAGCAGCTGACCTTGTATATTTATACATTTTCCGCCAAAGGTGCAAAAGTTCCAAACCCGAAATGTAAATGTCGGCATTTATTTTCAAAATATAATTTCGTGCGCGCGCGCGCCAAAATGCCAAGTCATCTTTAACCAAACTGCGCAGTTCGAGCTGCGCAGTAGAACTGCGCAGCAGTCTTCGGTCATAACTGAACATTGAGAACTTGTGGTATTATAGAGATGACCGTCACCCCCACACGGGGGTATTTTTTAGTTGTTCGTTATCTTTCCGGAGTTTTTCCATCTCTGTGTACTCCAACCTTGCTCTCTTCTTTAGCTGGTCAGTTTCAAATTCGTTTTTATTTTTGTCTTCTATCCCACTGTCTCTCTTGTACCTCCTTCTCCAATCTCACAGTTTCCTTCAATTGGCTTATCTCCCTTTCCTGCTTCATTCGTTGTTCTTTC
Source organism: Eptatretus burgeri (assembly GCF_056783735.1). NCBI lineage: Eukaryota > Metazoa > Chordata > Myxini > Myxiniformes > Myxinidae > Eptatretus > Eptatretus burgeri. The sequence goes on along the minus strand of NC_140962.1, from coordinate 97,288,825 downwards.
ACTATCTCCTCGTACTCCAACCTTGCTTTTTCCTTTAGTTGTTCAATTTCAAATCCATGTTCTTTTTGTTTTCTATCCCACTGTCTCTCTTGTTCTTCATTCTCCAATCTCGTCGCTTCCTTCAATTTGTTGATTTCCTTTTCCTGTTTCATTCCTTGTTCTTTTTGTTTCTTATCCCACTGTCTCTCTTGTTCCTCATTCTCCAATCTCATCGTTTCCTTCAATTGGCTGATTTCCCTTTCCTGTTTCATTCGTGTTTATTTCACTATCTCCTCGTACTCCAACCTTGCTTTCTCCTTTAGTCTTGCTTTGGCTTCTAATTGTTCAATCTTCACAGAGTGGTTCCTTAACGTTTCATTCTCCATTCTCTTTCTTTCCTCTCTTAACATCCTCAGCTCGCTTTGTAATTCCGTCTCTTTGTTTTGGTGTTTCCGTAACTCCGAAGTTTTTTCCCATAATTCCGCTCTCGCCTCCTCACCTCTTTTCGATGCATCGCTCCTAATTTCGTCCATTTTCTTATTGTATTCCTCTGATCGTTCCAGATATTCCTCTTTTCTTTCTATCTCCTGTTCCAGGCGCTCCCTTATCCGATTGCCTGATCTTACCTCTTCCTTCAGTTGTTCTGATTCCACATCGTATTTCCGTTTTTCCTTTTCCAGATTTATTTTTGCATTATTCTTCCAAGTTCTCTCTATCCCAGGAATTACTAATTTGCTCTTCCTCTATTCTTTCATTCAGTTTGCTCTTCTCTTGTTCCAACTCATAGGTACTCCACTCTACTTTACTCATTTCTCCCTGTAGTTCTTCGAACTGTCTTGACTTTTCCAACAATTCTTCCTTCCTTTCCTCCAGATGTTCCTCTCCTCTTTTTATCTTCGGTTCTAGGCTTTCTCTTATCTGATTGCCTAATCTTAACTCTTTCTTCAGTAGTTCCAATTCCCGTTTCGTTAGAGGAGATAGTGAAAGAACAACGAATGAAGCAGGAAAGGAAGATAAACCAATTGAAGGAAACGGTGAGATTGGAGAAGGAAGAACAAGAGAGACAGTGGGATAGAAGACAAAAAGAAAATGAATTTGAAACTGACCAGCTAAAGAAGAGAGCATGGTTGGAGTACACGGAGATGGAAAAACTCTGGAAAGATAACGAACAACTAAAAAGGCTCGGAGAGGAAGAACGACTCAAATGGAAAAGAAAATGGAGTCAGGAAGAAGCCGCCAAAAACCCACGGCTCCATTTTCTTTATAATTTGCAAGTTTTTCCTCCGACCCGCTCAAACATAAAATCAAATCAAATTTGGACCGTTTTTTTTTTTAACCAATGTCCAGGGTGCGAAATGCACCACTGGTCCAAATATCCCACTCCTGACACCAAACTGTTGCGGATCCGGGGTGGCGGGATTCTCACCAGGTCCAAGGCGCCACCCTCACCACCACCGTCTCCGGGGTTTATAACGCCGGCCGGCTCAGCACAGGCCTCGGGTCACGCGTCTTCAATCGCGATACCAACGTAATCCTTGTACCTTGCCAGTTGGAGAAATAGAACCCCTGGTTACAGACTGGTTTTGTCAGATGCCGAGCGTTTTCTACCTGTCTGTAACCATTTTGGTTTTATATGCCAATCAAACGGATCGTTCCTCGACGCGACACTAATTAATCCATAGCGGCAACTTCATACGAATTAACCAGATTTATTGGGGAATATCGGGGATCACAACACAAGCAAAATTCGCGACAATGTGGTTAACAATCCTCAACCCGTTCTTAACTAGGGAACCACGGACTACAGGTTTCGAGGGGGTCGCTACCGAAATATGCCTTAAACAATGTGCAGACAAGGACAGACAGCATGCATGCAAGACAGAATACTTGGTGATGTCTCATGGACGAGAGGACAGTGTCAAAAGCACGAATGTCGCTCGCAACAGGTGGATGTCCACGGATTCGAACTCCCAGCTCGAACGCGCCGCATGGCAAGATGGCGGCGCCGTACTCTTCCTCCTCAAGGCAACGCGTGCGCACGCCCTCCTCAGCGCGTTCCAGCCCCGCGCAATGTCGACGATGAGCCTCAGCCGATCTCTCCCAAGGTCCAGCACACAAATCCAGGCCTGCCCTGTTCTCCAGGCAAGGCCCAAATCGAGGTGCCGGGCTCCGGCAAGCGGATCGGCAAGCGTGTCGAGCCGTTGGTGTGAGCAGGGACCGTCAGAGGCTCCGGCATCTCCTCTCCTGCCTTCCCGCCTCGAAGCCCGACTTCCCAACTCCGTCCTTTCAGTTTCTCCGTGCCTTCCCTGCCTTTCTTTTGGCTCGTTCCTCAAGAAAAACAGACACAGCTGTCCCGTGTACAGCCGACCGGCGCCACCACAGCACTCACAGTTTCACCACACTTTCTTTTCATTCGCTCCTTCGACGCACGAGCCCGCCTCTCTCAGCGACTATTTCCACACTCTGAACCCTTTTCTCTCTTTTACAGTTTTCTTACGTTCACTCACACCGAACCACTCGCTCTTCCCCCTTTTCGAAGCCGACAAGCTCCTCCCCTTCGCATCACTTCCTCTTGTTGGTCACACCCTCTCAGCCGACTGGGCGGGGCCTCGTCCGGGATGGGGAAGAAGAGGGAGTTCTCGTTCCACCAACACCGCACAACAATAATACAGCCTCATACACCTCCCGACATACATATAACGTCCATTTTACCACACAACCCAACTGTACATGCATTTAATGGGGGATCTGAGCTAATCCTATATTTAGTAGTCCAATAAGGGCCATTTCCATAACAATATATATAAAAATGTAAATATAAATATGGATATATATATATATATATATATATATATATATATATATATATATATATATATATATATATATATATATATATATATATATATGTACATGTGTGTCTTCTTCTTTCGGCTGCTCCCGTAAGGGGTCGCCACAGCAGATCATCCGTTATGATCCGCATAGTGATTTGGCACATGTTTTACACCGGATGCCCTTCCTGACGCAACCCTGGTCGCCTCTTACAACACAGGGATATGGTACACCTATTTTAACCGGGGTATACACCGGCCCAGTACACTGGTACTCACTTTGCCGACCTCGGAAGGATGACAGGCTGAGTCAACCCCCTGGTGTATTAATTCAGTGGCCCAATGGGGCTTGAACTCAGGACCTTTTGGATCCCAAGCCGCTGCCCGAACCACTGCGCCAACACCAGGCTATATATGTACATGTGTGTGTATATACAGTAGACTAGGCGTAAGTCGTCACCATCGGGACCGAGAAAAAAGTGACGACTTAGAAATGTGACGACTTACGTGTATGCGAACATTCATGATGACTGTGGGGTGAAGGATGAAGTCGCGCGTGGCCTGGACACATATGTGTGAGAGCCGGCTATTGTACCAAAAGGAAAACACAATCCTCGGGGCATAGGTAGGGGTGAGTTGGGGAGTTGGAACGTGATCAAGCAAAGATGGAATTCATGAATCAGTTTATCAAACGTAAAGATAATGAACAACTCTGTAAAACAACTCGTATACCATCGGTGATGGTATGGTGACAAATTACATGACACACAGTCATCGTGGTGATGATTACCACTCAATGCCTATGTGTAAGTGAGTGCGGTGATGTACAAAACAAGCCAATATAAAACCATGATCGGACTTCAACACTAAGCTCGATCGATCCTTTACTTCTTCGCGAAGTAATCCGTTATGTTTGACTGCCTCAAACTCTTGGGCATCTGGTGCATGAGAAAGGATTCAAACTGGTCATAGCATTCCATGATGTTGGCTGGGCAATCCTCCACCGAAAGACAGTATCGGCCGAATCGGCCGAAACCGAATATTTGGCTGAGCCGACATTTGCCGAAACCAGATGATGAGCGCGTCATCGACATCTTCAAAGGACACACATTTTACGCATTTCACACTTCCCACCGGCCTCACGATCTTCTCCACTTGTCCAAATATCTTGCCCTTATTCTTCAAGATATCGTTCAATGTCTGCCGTTCGATGTCCAACTTCTCAGCTATGTCTGTTTTCTTCATCAGTGGATTTGCCTCGCAAAACTGGATCATGTCGTATTTTTCTTGGTAGGTTTTAGTTGTAAGCTTACGCTTAGTCGCCATTGTCCTGCCTGCAGTGCGATCAACGTGTGTACGCAGTTATAAATAGCCTATCACTGGCGGTGTACACCAATGAGCGAGCATCACGATTCCATGAAATCGGGCTTCTCACGAGGCAGCAGTTCCGTGTGACGAGTTAGGAGTGGTAATTTACTTGAGTTTCCATTACGTGGTAACGGACAACATCTGACGACTTAGACGAAGTGACGACTTAGAGATGACGACTTACAGAGAGATGACCCCTTATTCAAAGGGATTTAACATGAGATAAATTCGGGACTTTTTGACGCTGCAGACTTAAGCGAAGTGACGAGTTACACGCTGCCGACTTACACCCAGTCTACTGTATATATATATAATATATATATATGTATATATATATATAATATATATGTATATAAAATATATGTATATATATATATATATATGTGTATATATATGTATATATATATATATATATATATATATATATATATATATATATATATATATATATATATATATATATATAAATAAATATATATATATATAAATATATGTGTATATATAAATATATATATATATATATATATATATATATATATGTATATTATATGTATTTATTTATATACATATATACATATATATATATATATATATATATATACATATATTGTTGCGGTTCTGGAAACCGCATCCCTCCAAAGCAATGGCATCCATCATACAGTGGTCCCCAGATAGTTACTTCTTCAACATACGTACAGTTAGACCTTTCCCTCATGTCTAATGGGTCAAACGGGTCGAAGTGCGTTGTGTGGATGTCATGGTTAGATCTGATTATATCTCTATCTTCATTCCAACTCTTTTCCTCTTATTCCTGAAAAATCAAAGCAGGCACTGCACTCAGACGGCTGCCTGTAAAAGCTGCAGCCACATCCTACACTATAAGTATGCATCTTTACGAAGGCCAACCAGAGAAGCAAACAATAAACAACCTTGATGCCAACACTGTACAGGATGCATGCGGCGCGTTCTTTTCAACCTTTATTGCATCTAATAAATATATCCAATCCTTTCCTTCAATTCATGACACAGATCAGGGCCGGCACCACACACACCACCGCCTGTGAAGATCACCACGGGGATAGATAACCGCACGCTCAATGGCGGACCAGCGCGCAGCCCCGTGATAATTTATCATCGCACAGAAAGGGGCACGAATAGCACACATCTTCATTCAGGTCTGCACGCTGGTTCACAACGGTGTCTTACCGCCGGTCTTCACTCACCACCACGGTCACAAATGTCTCCCGTGGACGGCGGGCATCCTCCTGCACCTCCGCCTCAATACAACTGTTACCAAGCAGAGACGTGCTGTGCAGCCCAGATCAACGAAGCAAGGCGATTCATATCATGGGGTTCGGAGTGAGACGATTCCGCAGCTTGGACATGTCTTGCCGGATGTAAAGTAAGGCCGCTTCCGGCCATGACAGTCAGGTCTAGTGGTGGCCGGGGCCCAATGGGAGCGCCCGATTCGGGTGACGACGCATCGCTTTGAGGCGGCGCCCCACCCTGCACCGACTACAGTCGGGACTATAAAGGACAGATCACGAAGCCATCCAGAGTTGTGGAGTCGTGGTCATCCTAATCTTCCTTGCCTGGTTTTGGATTGTTCTCTGCGTGTGCCTGCTGCCCTGTTTTCTTCTTCACACACTCGTCGCCTTCTCCACCCATCCGCCTGACTCCGCTTTCTCCACCCACCCACCTGACTCCGCCTGCTGCTGGCACTCCGCCCACTTGCTCTCAACTTCGCCTTCTCCACCCATTCGCCGCTGGCTCCACCCACTAACCGCTGACTCCACACAATGTCCCTCCCTCACTCCTGATGGTCGTGCCCCTTCTCTGAATCGGCGCAGATGCTTTGCTGCACCGTAGCCAAGCAGGAGACGATGCACCAACTATCAAGGAGGGATGGTACAGCGAAGCATCCCCCCAAAACGTACTGGGTGGCGCGGTCAATCGTACAAGGTATTACGAGACCGTTCACCTCATCTCCTCTTCTTTTTGCTCATTATCTCTTCTTCATCAGGTTGTGTGTGTGTGTGTGTGTGTGTGTGTGTGTGTGTGTGTGTGTGTGTGTGTGTGTGTGTGTGTGTGTGTGTGTGTGTGTGTGTGTGTGTGTGTGTGTGCGCGCGCGCATGCGTCTCATGGCACCTGTCCTCGCTAAAATTAAGATTGCAGAATATATATCGGGATAAGTCTGCTCTGTGTCTGCTTTTGTAAATTGCTTGTTTTATTGTCGCACCACACTTTTCTTTCTATCTCTACTTACACACAACAATAAACTATTAACAAGTCTGAAGACGATGATGGTTCACGAGCTGTATTTGACGATGTAGATTGTTTCAGAAGTCAAGGATGAGACAATGTGATAATGTTTGACCAAGTTATAAAAATGATCAACATGATGTGGTACGAGTGACAGGTAATTAGCTGCAAAATGTCAAAAACCCGGTTTCGTTCAACAACTTTCAAAATTTGACCTTTGCATAACCTTTAAAGGTCACAAAACAATGTTGTGGACATTAAAATAAGGAAACAGGATACGTGCTATAGCTTATTGGAGTTAGTTCATCGAAGAAGGTCGAAAACCCGGTTCGATTCCCACAACTTTGAAAATTTGACCTTTGCGAACTTTAAAGGTCAAAGGTCAAGGATAATGACCTTTGGTGCAAAACTTCCTCTGGAACATTCCAGGAACAATATAACGTCATATAGGCTTTATGGCATTTCACACTCCTTGGAATTATCCATACTTTGATGAAATCGGCGTAAAAACAAATTTGAAGGGGGCGCCAAGGGCAAGGTGTTGGAGATAGAGCAAAATGGTTTCAAGACTTTAGGTGGGGAATGACCTCAAGATTATGCACAAAAAATATTGTCATCCAAGCTCTCAATGTTTGGGCAGTCGTATGATTTGTATGTCAAAATTCGAAATTTTCTAAGTTCGTGACCTTGTGACCTTGACCTTGGGACTAAAATGAAAAAAAAAATCGAGCTCTGTGGAGCTATGCAGGTGCCATTGGGCGAACCAGATACCGAAACCCCTGCGAGATTCGACATACCCCCTCAGAGAAGATGCAAATTGAAATCGGCTACCCCTAAAAACACAATTCGCAATTTTCTAAGTTCGTGACCTTGTGGCCTTGACCTTGGGACGAAAATGAAAAATTGAGCTCTGTGGGACTATGCAGGTGCCATTGGGCTAACCAAATACTGAAACCCCTGCCAGATTCGACAAACCCCTCGGAGAAGAAATTTTTTTTTTTATGTCAAAATCGCAATTTTCTAAGTTCGTGACCTTGTGACCTTGACCTTGGGACGAAAATGAAAAATCGTTCTCCGTGGGGCTATGCAGGTGCCATTGGGCTCACCAAAATACCTAAACCCCTGTCAGATTCGACAAAACCCCTAGGAGAAGATGCAAATTGAAATTGGCTACCCCCTAAAAACACGTTTTTTTGGGCGTGGCTCCGCCCATAATGGGCGGACCACACCCATTTTCAGCAAAACAACTAAATCATGATATAAACCTCCCACCAAAATTTCATCAGGATCGGATCAAAACCCACGGAGCTATGCTCGGGACAGACAGACCGACAGACAGACCAACAGATAGACAGACACACAACAATAACTAATATAGTGGTCACTTATATTTTTCGTGAAAATATTTTTTCGTGAACCAATTGTGCCACAATTTTCTTCGTTTGCCTGTAATAAATCCTTATGTAGAAATGTTCTCAGCTCGTTTTTGACTTTTCTTTCATTGATCCAGCATGGTCCATATCCTAGCCAAGCAGGGACTTTATTCCCAACGATCCGTTCCTTTTAACCGGTAAGTCCTTGGCAGTGTTGCTCGGCTGCATCTGATCTGGTAAGTTGATCCGGTTCGGACAAGGCGTACCAAAGGCGTGTCCCCCGATAATTAGGTCACGTGATTATTTTTAGGTAACCGATATTAGATGGAGGACCCAAAGTCATGTGGTTGAG
>NC_140962.1:97265660-97278160 GCF_056783735.1 Eptatretus burgeri | reverse complement strand
ACATTTTCAGATTTTCCTCCAGATCGAGTAATTTAGTCCTCATGATGCAATGCTCCAAACTCAAATTATATTTCCATTATATACTTTAATTAGTCTGTGAGAGTATATCATGGAAAATCGCATTACACAATGGATGAAATCACTCGAAGCTCCTAATTTGAAAACTATAGCACTTACAAAAGCGATATAGACAGCGATTTGTAGGTGTGTAGATGAGGCATTTGATGATATGAGTGAGGATAGTGAATAAAAAAAACATTTTGAGCGCTTTATCGTTAACAAACTGTTGTGGCCTGTTCCAACCCAAGGCAGTGTTGAGCAGGCCAAACAAAATGGTGAATTAAGACCCGAGCGAGGGAGAGCGAGGTGTCTGAGGATGTGCCTTGAGAAAGGATATAATTTTATATGGCCAATAATTATCTTCAAAAGGAGTGTTTTAATTAACCCAAACATCCAGTTTTCATGCACCATTTGGAGTTCTCTTCGTATGCATGCAATGTTTCAGGCTGCTAGGTTTCATGGTTTTGGAGTTATGGAGGAGACACACACACATTGACATACACATTGACATACACTACATTGACATTTATTCGTACAGATATTGCGAACTGTGGTGTCTGTCCGTGTGTTCGTCTGTCTCCCATTTCCATTTCACTTTTATTGATGCAATATAGTCTGTCACTTTATTGTCCCTTCCATTTATCATTAAAATCAACATGAACATCTGGATTACAGTAGATTTAATACAGATCTTCATTGATTAACACACAATTTAAAATAGTTTTGTTTTGCCGTCTTTTTAGACAAATTCAACCTCTGCCACCCGATACTGCACCGCCATTTCACTTTGGGCGGTAAAGTAGCTCAGAGCTTTGGCTCTCAGTGAAACAAACAGTGCAACAACAGTTAACGTTTTTAAAGTCCATGAAATAATTTAAATGAATTGATTAACATAAACTTTTCCCGTCACTTGAGACGGATACTTTTGCTTGCTTTTCCCGTCACTGGGGACATGTACTTTTGCAAGTCATAGATGGAATTCAGTGTTCCCATTATAGTCAATTGATGAGTAAAGCATGGCAGTGCAATAAAATATGAAGAGGAAATAACAATAACAAGCTATTCAGTAAAACAAAGAACACTTATAAAAATAATGAAAAAATGCTGAAGAAATACGAGATGTAGAGGAGTGAGTTACGATGACACATTGACAGTGGATGGCAAAGACAGAGAAAGGGTAAAGTTCATTTTGATAGCAAAGGTTTGTTCACTGGATAAAACACGTTTATCGGTGAAGGAAAGAAGAAGGTGAAGGAAATGTTCCGAATCTTCAAGCCACCACTCTCGTGGCTCTACTCTACTTGTGCTTGTCACAGCAGAATTCTTCACGTTGTATGACTCTCGGAAGAGTTAAATATGTTACACTTTTCTCTTACCGACCACTCTCCAAAACCTTATCGTAATAGTGATAAAGTTGTGTCAAAAACTGAATTTACTGTACCTCACAATACAAACTGACTAGTTCTACGATAATTGTTCTTGTTCCTATTCAAAATCTAATATCCTTTCTAATTTTGGAACAGCTGCTTGCCCTGGGAATTCTTTAATAGCAAACGATGCACAAGAAGGTGGAGGTGGAGTGGAAGAGGTCAAACAGAACTCCATAGGCAGCAGTAAGTAATAGGTATGGGTCCTCAAAAGTTCTTACGATACATTTATAAATGTTTCCTGATATACATATAGTTTAAGATGTACAATTCACAAGTGAAATGTGCAAATATCCACTTGCAAATCACACGAAGGTCTGTTCATACAAACACAAACCAATGTAAACACAGAGGAAGCCAATCATGTGCAGATTATTTTTATCATCACGTAAAGGAAAGGAAGGCCAACGTGAGACAGTATGCTTACAAGCTCACGAGGGCGCATATTGAAGATGATCCGCTCAGCATTCTCGCTGTCATGGCGGCTCTCGACAATGGCCAAAAGGAGCTTGGAAGCATTATTCTGGGTAACAGAACAATGTGTTAGTCATGGACACTGATGAGTTTTTACTATCACATAGAGATTTTAATAAAACTTCAACTAAGAAAAAGTTTTAATGCACACACATCTAAAAAAAACATTTCTCCATTATTCTCAAAAAGAACCATAATCCATTGCACTGAAAAAATTTTCCATAAAACACAGGTGTATTCATCAAGTGATTTCCTAGCTTCCTCTGTGGGCATCCTATGTCATGCAAAGTCCTTCCTTGGCACACCTGAGCTGCTGACCAAGTACAAAGCTTTCATTTGCAGTTTGATGGAATACTGCTCTCCCCTCTGGGGTGGTGCTCTTGCCTCACACCTAGCTCGACTTCACGCTGTGGAAACCACGGCTTTTAGGATCATCGGTATCTCCTGCGATGAAGCTTTCACTCTCCCACTGGAGGCAGGTCGGTGGTCTTTCTGTCTTGTAGTCTCCTTTCCGGCCTCCTCCCCCACCCTTGCTGTCTGTGATCTGTCCCCCCTATATTTCCTCAGGGTGCCCAAGATCTGCCAAAAACCCCTTCTGGTGACACTGCCAAATTCAAAAATCACTGCTCACCTTCACTCTTTCATTCCTCTTTTTCCCCACCTCTGGAACAAATGCCCACACTCTCTTCAATCCGACTCCTCCCTCCAGGTCTTCAAAACTGCTGTTCACCACCATCTCATATCTTCCCCCATCCAAAATCTTGATCTTTACTACCCCCATTAATCCACCACAAATCCACCTCATTGAAATTCCATGTTTTCCTTTCTGAAAGTCCCTGTAGTACAATCTTGTTTACCCCGTGTACCCTGCCCCATCCCTCTCCCTTCCACGGGTATCCTATTGTCTTTGTTCCCCACTATTTTGTGCTTCTCTCTCCTGCCCCTCTTGTATCCTGCCTTGTTAAATGTTTCTGTGTATTAGCTCTCACACGAGCCTCGACTTGGTATACAAAAAAAGAAGTTATTTGGTGGGGTTTTTTTGTATGCATATAGTCCGGGAGCCAACCGATCAAAATTAAAAAAAAATTGCCCGGTCTGCTATAAAATTTTTGTGTTGATTTTCATAAAGAGACACCCTTTGAGTATATGAAAACCAATGTTGGCAATGGTGAAACTCTTGCGCAACAACACAGTCAACACTTTTGCGAGCCCCCTCTGATAACAAAATGTTGGCAAAAGCGAAGATGTAGGATGGGGGTAGGGGTAATTCATATTGTCCTAAAATCATAACCACTAAACCTATATACACAAATGACCCCTCATATTAAAGAGGAGTTCATTTCCTATATCACAATTGGTGTAGATTTAACCTACCTACAATTGACAAGGTTATATGTCAAACAACAAAAGATTATATGTCAAACAACTCAGAAATGCTTGACTATCAATGGGGTCAGGAACAAGAACATACTTTTACATGCCATGGTTTTAAGGAAGATAAAATTAGAAATGGATTAACACAATATTGTGACATGAAACATCCTCTTCAGAGGAAGAGTCACTCTCTGAAACAACTCCACCACATGAACCTCTCTGACCAAGGCATATGCATGTCACTCAGCAAGGCACAGCAGCCTTTTTGCATGAACATCGTTTCAGACATTTGGATAATTTGCACATGCAAGACACCGTTTTGTCTATGTTTGGCTTGGCTGGCTTAGACATGAGAATTGGGACCAGTTTTCCATTGATAAGGGTTCTGCCAAATGTTGTGGCTGGGGGAAGTGCTCGGTCACTGAGATGTGCACGTCTATACAGAAGCAATTGATACAATGCTCTTAAAACAAGGAAGTAAAACGCATCTTCTGTTGCTGGCAGTGACCTAAGGTCTAATTTTGAAGAGACAAACATATGCTGCCTGAGGGTATCCAAACAGCTGAACCCTTTTTGGCCATGCAGAGCAGTCCAGTATACTCTGGCCTCATCAATGACACATTCTGTTGCTGCCATTTCACTATCTCTTCCAAAATCAACAAGGTGGGGAAGGTTTCCTATCAGTCCCAGAGAAACCTGTGCCGCTCTTCTTTTCACAGGAACACAGGCATCATCCCAACTGACTGGAAGAGGGGCCTTGTTGTCCCTCTCTGGAAAGGGAAGGGTGATCGCCAAGACTGCAAAAACTACCGAGGGGTGACGCTGCTCTCAGTGCCGGGCAAGGTCTTTGCTCGGATAATTCTTGATAGGGTTTGCCACCATCTGCTTGAGCACCAGCGTCCAGAGCAGTCAGGCTTTACACCAAAGAGGTCAACGATTGACCGTATCCTTGCACTTCGTGTCCTCACCGAACACAGACGAGAGTTTCGGCAGGGGCTGCTTGCAGCCTATGTTGATCTCTGTAAAGCGTTCGATTCAGTGAATCGGGATGTCCTCTGGAGGATTCTTGGTCTTCGTGGGGTGCCACCGAAACTGATCGATCTGATGTCTGAACTCTACTCTGGTACTGAGAGTGCTGTGAAGTGTGGTGGTACCATCTCTGACTTATTTCCAGTTGTTACTGGAGTTCGTCAGGGATGTGTACTTGCCCCCACACTTTTCAGCACTTGTATGGACTGGATTCTAGGGAGGATGTCGGAGAGATCAAGTTGCGGTGCATCGTTTGGCAATGTCAAGATCTCAGACCTTGATTTTGCAGATGATGCAGTCATCTTTGCGGAGACTTTAGACATCCTCTTGGGGGCCCTCGAGGTGCTGAATGAGGAGTCGGAGCCGTTGGGATTACGGATTTCTTGGGTCAAAACTAAGATCCAGGCTTTCGGTGACATCTTGGATGCTGCTGTCCTGTCTGTGTCTGTTTGTGGTGAGGATGTTGAGGTCGTGGAGAGATTCACTTACCTTGGCAGTGATATTCATGTCTCCGCAGGTTGTGAGCCGGAGGTCAATAGACGTCTGGGTGGGGCCTGGGGAGTCATGGATTCACTGGATCATGGGGTGTGGCGCTGCCGGTACCTGTGCGGGAGGACGAAAGTCTGAGTCTTCAGGTCCTTGGTACTTCCAGTCTTGCTCTATGGGTGCGAGACTTGGACTTTGACCAAGGATCTGAGACGGAGACTTAATTCCTTTGGTACCAGGTCTCTTCGGAGAATCCTTGGCTATCGCTGGTCGGATTTTGTGTCCAACGAGCGGTTGCTGAGAGAGACTCGGATGAGATTTGTTACCTGCATAGTCCGTGAGCGTCAGCTGCGGCTGTATGGACATGTGGCTCGTTTTCCTGACGCTGATCCTGCTCACCAGATTCTCTCAGCGAGGGAGTCTCATGAGTGGGAGGCCAGTGGGCCGACCACGTGCCTCATGGTTGCAGCAGGTTGACCATCATCTCAAGGAGATGGGGATGGGCCTGGCATCTGCCTGGGGGATGGCCAGACGGAGGCCCCTGGAGTACCGGCGGAAAGTGGACGCAGCGACGCGCTGTTCTGGCACATGCTCCCATACCTGACCTGACCTCTTCTTTTCCCCTTCTGAATGGGTAGCTCACTGTGTCACATCCACACAACACATATGTGCACAGAAGTGTAGCTGCGACATCAAGAGGATTTTCTGGTACTTCTTGCTCAACACTTCTACCAGCTCATGAATAGGTAGGTATTGATTCTGCCGTTGTATCCAGAGTTCTTGCAATGTGTTCAAGCAGCAGAAGTGATATATACACAGCATAATTATGTCTGTATCTGTTGCATGCACAACAGCTCGATGGTGATCAAGATATTCCACACAATACGCAAGATGAGCAATAATCCTTGTGTCTGCCTCTTCATGTTCTTCACAAGGTAAGTCCAGAACTGAACTTGATGCTGATGTGATGGAAAGAGTGTGACCTTTGTTTTCCATCATACTACCAAGAATGATGGTCACTCCATCCGGAATAGCTTCAGGACTCTCACAAAGGGAAGTGCCAATGAAGTTCTGAAGATTTCCTTTATTTCTTGGATTCTTCATGAATAAATTCCAGTCCGGAATTTCTAGACTCTTGGATGGTGAGAATTGTCTTGCCTGGTCTGTCTGGTTTCTCCTCTGCTGCTCATCACCCTTCAAAGTATGGCTATCATCAAAATCATACTGATCACCAATGATGTTGACACAGTTGCACATTTCAGGTTTCAACTGCAGGATACACCTGCTTGCGAAGATACAGCTGGGGAAGTTCACCAAATGTTTTCGCACCCATTTTTTGGTATTTATTTACAAATGCCATTGTGTCTACCAGATAAACTGTGTATAGGTCACTCTGTGGTAATGATGGCAGCTGTAAAACAACATCCTGCTCAGCTTCAGCAATTAGCACTGCCACGAAATCAGACTCGTTGCCTTTGCGCATTACAACCCCCTGTGCTAAGCGTGGATCAACCTCAAACAGGGATGATGGATAGTCTGTCCACTCATGGGAAAATGCAATCTGTCTTGTGACTGGGTCGGCATCTCGATAGAAACACAGCACACGTGTAGTTGCAGTCTCATCTTGATAGATCCTGATTAAACTCTGTTTCCTTGATGGTTTTGATTTCTTCTGTGAGGAGAAAGTTACCAGCTTCAGTGGTTCAATCTTAATAGAGACCACCTCTTCTGCTTTCATAATGGCTTCCATGCCCTTAGCTTGAGCATGGACCAAGTCTTTTGAAGCAGCCTTCTCACTAGTTGCTCTATTGAGCAGAACCACTTGGTTGTTACACTGGAATGGGTTTATCATCTGCTGGCATATCACTTTCTTGATCTCCTCAACATGCATATGTTCTTCTGTTGCCTGCTTCTGTGTTTCTCCATGATGAGTAGATTCCTGTTGGCCTAGATTAGCCATAGACTTTATGTTCTCTGATACAGCTGTGAGAAATGGTGCTGTTTTCACATATTTATCTCGAGCAGCTGGTGCCTGAGATATGCGTTTGAACAGAGATGTCTTCCCTTCATTGTTGTATGTCTGCTCCAGGGCCATGTCACTCCAAACACCATTGAATTTTCCTTTGGAAGAGTGAACTGTGAAGTACCCAACCTGGATCCAGCAAACCTTAACCGAACTGTGTTCAATAGAGTAAGAGGATTTTGGGGGTAGGGGTAACTTTGGTTGACAAAAATGTTAATTTTCTCTTTAAAAATTGATAGAACTCAATCAAATTTGCTGTTTTAATTAGCCATGGATACCATGTTCATATCACATTAAGAGAAATTAGTATTCTAATGCAGCATCTGCCTATGATAAGAAAAGTTCTAAAGGCCATCTTCAAAAAACGTTATTTTTAAGGCATTTTTCACAAAATTATGTACTTTTACGAGGTTTACTTTCACAAAGGCAATTTTTTTTTGTCATTTTACAATGCACTGATTGAATTCTTACATTTAGTTCACATTTATTTTTCATGAATGTGATTTTTTAATTTTTTTAGAAATTTTATTGACAATTGCTGTTTTATCAAATTTTTCAAATCTTCCTCAAACAAAAACGGCCGCCAAAATTTTTCGCAAGAGCTTATGAATTGCCAACATTGGTTTTCATGAACTGCAAACATATATCTAAACATCCTGGGGGTGTAAAATTTTATAGCAGAGGCTGTAAGGTCCAACCCTAAAACAGCCTCGTACACAGGTTGGCTCCCGGACTAATAGTCAAGGATTGGAGAGGAGCTAGTACTAGTACATCAGACGTTAAAGGGGGAAATAAGGAGTATAGGTCAGTGGGTAGGAAGCAAAATGGAAAGGTTTTTTTTTCTAATTGTGTGTACAAAAGTGGTCGCATTTTAGTGTGTTCAAGCAGCACCACAAACTACAACCTTTAATTCACAACCATATCCTCAATTTCCAATATGGTGTTGGTTTTGCCTTTAACCACAACCACAGAACCAAACCTGTCACTGACACTTTCAAAAGTTTGGTAGATATACAGTGACCTGCAAAAGTATTCACTTCCTACCAATAATGCCACATTTAGAGGAACTACAAATTATGCAGAAATAATTTTTTGAAATGAACTTTTTTATTCAAAACTGAAACGATCAAACTAAACACTGTTGTTGTTGAAGGAGGTTACATGTCAGGAATACCTTCAAGAAACATGTACAAATCAAATTTCACTGGTTGTAAAAGTATTCAGCCCCTTAGGTCAGTACTTGGTGGAAGAACCTTGTGCAGCAATGTCTGTTGTGAGTTTTTTGGGGGAGGGTCTCCACCAGCTTTGCACAATGAGATGGTGAAATCGTTGCTCATTCTTAATGTGAAAATTTATCTTGTTCTGCCAAGTTTGATGGAGATCGTCGATGGACTGCAATGTTCAAGTCTCGCCATAAATGCTCAATTGAGTTCGTCAGGACTTTGACTGGGCAACTCAAGAACACATATTTTCTTCTTATTCTGCCACTACAGTGTGGCTTTAACTTTGTGCTTCGGATCATTGTTCTGCCAAAATGTGAATCTCCTACCCAGTTTCAGATTGATCGCTGACTCAAGCAGGTTTTCATTCATCAAGGATTATCCTGTATTTGCACCATTCATCAGCCCTTCTAGCCTGAGAAGTTTACCAGTCTCTGCTGATGAAAAGCAGCCCCATAGCATGATGCTGCCACCACCATGCTTGACATTGGGATGGTGTTGACTGGGTGATGTGCAGTGGTAGGCTTGCACCAAATTAATGCTTTGAATTTAAACCAAAAAGTTCATTTTTTTTGTCTCGTCTGACCACAAAACGTTTCTCCACATGCCTGCATTATCATAAAGATGTTTTTTTAAAAAAAATCAAACTCCATACAAGCTTCTGAGATGCGTCTTTTCAGTTATTGCTTCTTTCTAGTCACCTGTCCATGGAGACCAGCTTTGTGAAAAGAATGGGATGTTGATTGATGAACACTGACCCCCATCTCAGACAAAGTGCTTTGCAGATCTTTCAAAGTCATTGTTCTATTTAAAGTGACATCCCAAACCAGTTTCCTGCTTGCCTGGATGCTGAGTTTGGATGGGCGACCTGATGTTGGCGGAGTCTGGGAGGTATCATACGTTTTCCACTTCTCAATGATGGATTTCACCGAACTCAAAGTGCTAATGAGTGACTTTGAAAAATTCTTATAACCCTCTCCTGAACGGTGCTTCTCCACCACTTTATATCTGACTTCTTTGGAAAGCTCCTTGGTCTTCATGTTTGCCTTGTTGGTTTGAACAAGTGAGCTGCACCTTAAAACTCCTTAATTTTTAAGTTAAACCACTGATTACTTATCGGTGAAACCTATTACACATATTTTGTATCCTCGCAACCAAATAATCTGCTCCTCAAGTGGCAGGGTTAATTTCGGCAAAGGGGTTGCATACTTATGCAACTTAAAATTATCTGATGTTCTCTGTTACTCTAACGTATCCACATTATATCTGCATTTTGTCGCTTTATCACTCCGGAGTAGTTTGTGAAGACTATGAATTGTTTGATTTGAAAAGATCATGAAATGAGCTCAGGTGGCATCAAAATATGAAAAGATTGGCTGGGGGTGAATACTTTTACAGGCCACTTGTATGGTGTAACACCATATCATGTTTTTAAAATTTCTCCTGGCGTTATTTGTCAACAGATTTGGTTTTCACGTCCTATTTTCAACATTGGCATGATTCCACTTCATAAGAAAAAACACATAACTGACATTTCACTTAGAAGGCCCAATGTGTCGGAAATGCAAAAAACCTTGAAATCCAGTATGCAGAGATTGTCTGCTCAAAAAAAATCAAATCCCCTTCACATTCTTTGACTGTCAAACCCCTCCATGTCAGTGCTCTCTCCCACATCTCTTGCAAGCCCACATCCTTTATCCCCACCCCTTCGATGTGTTTCCTTCCTTAGCATCCCTTCATTTCATGTCCCCTCTTTCTGCATCCCTCTCACCCCACCCCCTCAAAGCTTCCTCTCACCCCACCCCATTTCTGCTTCCCACCCCCTCTCAGCTCCCCCTCATCCCACACCCATCCAGCCCCCCCCCATCATCCCTCCCACCCACCATCCCACACACTCCCACGCCTTCTCCCATGTTCTTCATCATGTGGACCACAAACATCCGAGGTCTCTGCTCCAACCTAACAGATCTCTTAATCCAGGCTGCTGCTAACAAACCGGACATCATCAGTTTAACAGAATTCCTCCTCCTACAGGATATCCTTGACTCCTTAGTGTCTCCCTGTGGCTATTGTCTCCTTCAGTTTTATGGGCCTGAACCACGTCCTGGCAGCGGAGTTGCACTTTACATCAATAACTCAATTTCTCACTGTCAATGTACTGATCTTCCACCTCCCAAACCCCAGGAGTACGTTTGGCTGTGACTTCCCCTCCACTCCCACCTCTTGTTTGTCTATGTGTTGTACCATCGTCCAAACAGTGACGACTCCATAATTTTTAACCACTCATCCCAACTCTCTCTCTCTCTTCCTGATATGTGGTGACTTCAATTGTCACCACGCAACTTGCCTGGGTGTGGTACCTCTCTCACAAGCATGGCACTTATGCGAAGGACGTCTGTGACTCCATGGGATTGACTCAATCTATGAATTTTCCAATGTGGATTTTTCCCAATGGCAAATCATCCCCCTTTTGGATTTAGTGAAGACAAACTTCCCTGCCAAAATCTCCAGCTCTTCCTCTGCTCCAATTGGTTCATCTGATCATATGCTTGTGAGAGTCACATCAAACCTGAGAGGACATAGACTCTCCCCTCTGGGCTGGATCCCCTGCCTCACATCCCACACAGTTTGATTCTGTTGAAACTAAGGCCTTCAACATCATTGGAATCTCTCACGATGAACTTGCCTGAGCTGAGTCTGGGCCTATCACTTTGCCATCGCCGACAGGTCGGTGGTCTCTCTGTCTTCTTCCGCCTCATTTCTGGACTTGCACCCTCTGCCCTCTCCATGCTTTGTCCCCCTCCAGGTATCTGCAGGACACATGTGGTCTACCAGTAACCCCCTCATGGTGAAACTGCCTAAATACAGCACCACTGCCCATCTCCACTCATTTATTCCTCTTTTTCCCACCTGTGGAACCAACTTTCACATCCTCTTCAATCCCATTCTTCCCTCCAGGATTTCAAGACAGCTGTTCACCACCATCTCAAGTTACCCCCATCCAAAATCATGATCTTTTCTCCACTCATTAACCCCCCCCCCACCCCCCAAACCTCCAATAAATTTGCTTTTGTATCCATATTGTCCATACTTTGCTTTCTCCTTTACCCCTCATCGTAACCTGCATCCCTTGTTTATCCGTCCCCAAATACTTTCTCCCTCCACCCTGCTGTTGGTGTTTCCCCTTTCTCCCTGCTGTTCTCTTTGTTGTGTTGTGTACTGATTTGTTTTGCATCATAGCTCTTTCACGAGCCTAGAGGAAGTATAGTAAATAATAATTTTAAAAAGAATTATCATCTCTCCTGACATTCTCAGTGCTGGCAAGTCTCGCAGCTCACTCAGGCAGATTGAAAGGAATTGCAAGCAGCCATCTCAGTTCACGACTGGTCTCATACATCTACCAGCCCTGATAATAACTCAGCATGGAAATTCTTCCACAGAAACCTGCTCTCTCTCTCTCTTATGCACAGATTCATACCATCTCATCTTCAGTTATCCTACCCTTCTTTCCACCCATGGCACGCTGTGTTGTGGCAGAATGCTGTGTTGTGGCAGTTGCTCTGAAACAACTTGTCTTCTCATCTCTCTTCCTAGATAGCAAACCCAAACCGAAGGCAATCTCAGAACATTCCACAAAGCTGCAACAAATGGGTGTCCACTCTCAGGTGAGCCAGAAAACAACATCTGCACAACCTGAATATTGAACTTTCAAACTTGTCTCTCTCATCTAAAACCTGGTGGCATCTTGTTAAGTCTGTTTCTGGAGTATTCTCCCACTCCTTCCCTCCTCTCAAATGGTACCACAGCTGACTCCACTCATGAGAAGGCCTCATTCTGTGTTTGCTTCCAAATCTTATGTCCCCAACCCCTCACTCTTTGTAACCCACCCTACCCAGTCACACCTAACCGCTCCTGTGTATTTTGCACCTGACAGGGTGGAAACGTTTCTGGTAACTGTCGACTCAGATTTTGCAAATGGACAAGATGGCATCAGTTCACATGTCCAAAAATATGCTCTGCTGCTCTTTCACTTCCTCTTTCTTCCTCCTCTTTTCACCCCATCATTTGCCTGAGATTATCTTTCATCTCCTTGGAAATCAGCCAACATCACCATATTACATCATTAGAATGGCACTGGGGAGAGCATATACCTCCACCAAGCTGAACAGTTTATGTTTTGTATCCCACTGATAGGCCGGATCTGCATCCTAACCTGAACCGAAATCTAATTGGCTTGTTCTTTTCACCGACTGAACTCATCGACCAAGTTTTATTATAACCCGTCCACAAATTTTTGAAATGCCATGCTATACAGTATGTCGTTTTTGGCCCCCATCTCTCAATGGTGAAGAATTGCTTAGCAAATGAAAAAAATTCTCGGATCCAGATCCGGATCTTCAACAAAAT
>NC_140962.1:97225660-97260660 GCF_056783735.1 Eptatretus burgeri | reverse complement strand
AACACAGGCTGACTGCTTCCTGCTTTCAAGAGGCTCCATCTATTACCCCAATTTACCTTTCCAAACAACCTCTGTTATTTGCAGGTTGCAGTGTTTCCACCTCTCCACTCTCTGATCTTTTCCTGTTTGTTCATTCCTTTGCTTGTGTCCATTCGTTACCCTGCTGCTCTACTGCCATTCATACCATATGTCACCTTGCTCTTCCATGAGCCTTGATCTTGTAGAGAAAAATATGCATGTATATCCATTAAAAACCCTAACCTGGTTCTCATGGCAGGGTCCTTGGCAGTACTCTGTGAGGCTTTCCAAGGTTTGCTTAACAAGGCCCACATTCCGGACATTGATGTAAAGGCCCAGCAGACCCAGACCACCTGTAGTACTCCCACAGATGCAGTCCAGAAACTTCAGTGTCTCACATACCAGGTTATAGTTTGTCTTGTTGTTTTGATTTCGTAGGTAGTTCTAAAAAAAAACATTGGGGAGACGGAAATATGAACAAAAAAATATATAAATTCACTCAAAGTTACTATTTTGTGCCATTGCTTCATATAAACAGAAAGTCGTTGTGTTTCCGTATTTTTAAAGGCTTCACTTGAAAGTTAATACATTGGAGTTATCGACATATTGTGCGTGCAAAACCAGGGGGAAGGTAAATTGAGAGAAAGAAAAGAAAGGGTAGGGAAGTGCGGAGGTGAGAGGGGAAAAATGATTAGAGGATACAGGAATAAGAAGTTACGGAAGGGGAAATACAGGAAATATGAAGGGAAGGATTGAGGGAGGGGGGGGGGGTCAAATTGTAATTTTTAATACAATTTGTTGATGGCCCTTTATACACAGTAACAAACCTGTAGGTCCCTGTTGTGGTTCTCACAAAGCAGCTGAAGGAATCGTAGGATTGGACACATGATTGCAACAGCTCCACTAGTTTCTGCCATGTTCAGGTCTCCCACTCCCAAAGCTCCAAAGATTCCGTCAACATCAGCAGTATCTGACGAGCTATTACTCTCCCAGTTACGAGTGTGTTCATGCTGTACCATTTCGTTGGTATGGTCCAGAAGGTCCACGGACAGAGATGAAGACAAGGGGTGGCCTGAAAAACATTCAACAAAGCACAACTAAAATAGAGGTATGGTGTGGGAATAAAATAATTCACCAAAGTGGGATACAAGTGTCATCTCAAAAGTGATATAAAACCAACTACGGCACATAAAATTGGACAAACTATTGACATAATACGATTGACAAAATATTCATGTCACATTATCCGACATGTGGATCCTCTTCAATGCACTATGGCCAGTGGTCAACCAACCTTTATTAATATAAACACAGAATCCTTCCTTCTAAAGTGTCCATAATGCAGTGGTTGTGGCTGTGTTATCCTCCTCAGAGGATGGAAAACATCTTCTCTTCAACTCGTTTTTCATTTTGGAGGATAAGTGCAAGTCGCCTGAACTTAAATCCGGTGAATGTGGTGGGTGAGACAAAACTTCTCACTCCTAGGACTCTAATAGGTTGTGAACATTGCATTTTGCATGTGGTGTAGCATTGTCATGGAGAAGGGTATTGATCAAAAGTGCTGAATGCCTTTTGCATAATGAAGGTGTCAGATGATCACACAAAACCTTATAGTCGTCGCCCTTATTCATTGTTATACTCTGGAACTACCCAGTTTAGAAAAAGTCCAATGTCATGGTCATCTATAATAATGTGTGCGTGTGTGTCTCCTCCATAACTCCAAAACCATGAAACCTGCTGGCCCAAACTGTGCAAACTCCAGAGCACTGTGTGTTTCGATAAAATTAAACACCCCTTTTGAAGATAATTAACAGGGTGCTCATCATCAAAAACACAAAAAAGCCTTATTAACATGGTGGCGCACCATCTTGGTCAGCCTGCTTTTACCTTGCAGTAGTATTAAGCTGCCATTTTGTTTCAGCCAGTTCAATAATGCCTTGACTTGGAACAGGCTGCAATGGTATCCGTATGATAAAGCGCTCAATTTTTTTTCTCTTTCCTCACTAATATCATCGAATGCCTCATATTCATACCTAAGAATTGCTGTATACATCACTTTTGTAGGTGGTATAGTTTTCAAATTTGGAACTTGGAGCAATGTTAGTTTCCACATAAAAGTGAATGAGACATTGTTTGCTTGTTTGTTGTACACAGCTCCTTCCCAATTCCATATCTCGGTGATGCATGACAGCAACGCTGGGTGCCGAAGGGAGTACTCAGTTTTTACTCCGTTTTCTTTCTTGTTTGTTTGTCTGGGCGATATCTCAGCCATCCTTTGATCTTGGAAGCTGAAATTTGGGAACAAAAGTGAAGATGTGCTTTGGGGAAAAGGGTATTTTGTATTTTTTGATTAATCATTTAACTGATTAATTACTTAATTATTATCGATTTATCAATTACTTATTTATTTTATTTCTCATCTGGGCAATATCTTAGGCACCTTTTGAGCTCGCAAGCCGATACTTGGACATGACAGTGACCAAGTGATTTCGCTGTAAACAGTATTTTTGATTTGATTAATCAATGAATCGATTAATTATTTTCTTTCTTGGTTGTCCGGGCAATATCTCAGCCATCCTTTGAGCTTGGAAGCTGAAATTTAGGGACAAAAGTGAAGATCTGCTTTGGCAAAAAGAGTATTTTATATTTTTTGATTAATCAATTAATTAATTAATATCGATTTATTAATTTCTTATTTATTTTATTTTTCATCCTGGCAATATCTCAGGCATATTTTGAGCTCGGAAGCTGATAGTTGGACATGACAGTGACCAAGTGATTTGGCTATAAAAGGCTATTGTTGATTTCTTGATTAATCAATGAATCGATTAATAATTATTCATTATCTTGCCAAAACGAAGTTTTTGCAAGATATGTTAGTCAGCTTGTATGTTTGTTTTTTTTGTTTGTTACTTACGAAATCTAAAGATTTCATATGTCAAGCTTGAGACATTATGACATCATTTGGTGACGTTATGAGGCAAACGCATATTTTTCATGGTTACTCTGTAGAAGGAAATCTAAAGATTTCGTAAGTATATTGATCACTTCCGTTTCTGTTTGTTTGTTTGTGTGTTTGTTTGTGTGTTTGTATGCACGATAACTCGAGAACGGAAGAAGCTACCAATGTCAAATTACACCATGTGATTCAGGAGGGTGATGGCTAGCACTGATTAGATTTTGGTCAAAATCGGTCAAAGGTCAAGGTCACAGTGAGGTCAAACATAATTCCATAAATTAATGTGGAGAAATGGAGTATTTTTGCTTCGCTCGACTTACGAGTTCGTTTTAACTTCGATTTAAATTTTATTCGATTCGATTTAAATTGGATTCGATTCGATAAACTTCGATTTAAATAAATTATTCGGTTTTTGCGATCGCTTAGGACGCTTAAAACTCGGTTGTCGAAATTCTGGTAAAAATCGGATGTTATGGAGACGTTTTAAGATTGTATAAAAAATATTTCACTCGACGCGTCACGGGTCGTCCCATGATGCAGTGCGCTCGAGCAGACGCGTCGTTGAGTCATGTTAAGGTTTTCTGTGTGCGCGCTGATGGTGTTTAAAAGTCATTTTTTATCCCAATAAAGGTTATCGTCGCATGCCTGACTCGCTGAGCCATCGGATTATGTAAAGATTGTTGGTGGATGGCCGAATATTACGGTTTTGTGACTTTGATAAAATAATATTAAATAATTGCATGGAGAAATGGAGATTTTTGCTTCACTCGACGTTATGAGTTCGTTTTAACTTCGATTTTAATTTTGTCTTCGGTTTTTGCGATCGCTTAGGATGCGTAAAACTCGCTTGTTGAAATTCGGGAAAAATCGGATGTTTTGGAGACGTTTTAAGATTGTATAAAAAATATTTCACTCGACACGTCATGGCTCGTCACGTTGTGCAGCGCACTTGAGCAAACGCGTCGTTGAGTCACGTAAAGGTTTTGCGTGTGCGCGGTGACGGTGTTTTCGATAAAGATGGTGTTTAAAAGTCATTTTTTATCCCAATAAAGGTTATCGTCGCATGCTTGACTCACTGAGCCATCGGATTATGTAAAGATTGTTGGTGGATGTCCAAATATTACGGTTTTGTGACTTTGATAAAATAATATAAAATAA
Source organism: Eptatretus burgeri (assembly GCF_056783735.1). Taxonomy (NCBI): domain Eukaryota; kingdom Metazoa; phylum Chordata; class Myxini; order Myxiniformes; family Myxinidae; genus Eptatretus; species Eptatretus burgeri. Next base: position 97,256,525 of record NC_140962.1, on the reverse strand, counting down.
TTGCATAGAGAAATGGAGATTTTTGCTTTGGACGACGTTACAATTTTTGATGGTTTGGTACAGAATCATCGTAGAAACTTCTGGTTTGCGTCGCTACCTTCTATAGAGACAGCTTTTATTAGACAAGGTCAGAGGTCAAGTTGACGATTTCGTAAGTACCAGTCTATGACTGCTTGTTTGTTTATTTGTCTGTAATCACGTATAAAAAATTCTGCAGAGCACAGTTATCATTGGAAATTTTTGTAACTTCGCATATCAGAGGCCTATAGAGGTCCCTTTCAGTGCATAAAATTTTGAAGGTCAAGGTCAAAGGTCAAGGTCACTGTCGCAAATCAGGGGAGTCAACGAAACCCTTATTTTTTGAGTAATTTTGATCGGATCGTCTTCAAACTTCATGGGAATATAGTTCATGGTCTGGCGCTCAGCTGATTAATTTTTGGTGGCGATTGGCCTTGACCTTCATGGTTAGCGCTGGAGGTCGAAAGTTTTTGACCCCAAGGTCAAATTTTGAAATCTTAGGTACCATATCGTGTAATACCTCAAATTGAACACCTCGATGAGTGCTTTCGAGATATGTCAAGCTTGAGACATTATGACGTCATTTGGTGACGTTATGAGGCAAACGCATATTTTTCATGGTTACTCTGTAGAACGATTCTCATCGGAATCTCTCGTAGGTAGATATTCCTCAAGGAGTCGCTCCTGGTGGATAGCAGCTCTGTTCACCTCAGTGTGACCTTAAAGAAGTCACACGTGGTCACCTTTTGGCAAGATACGGGTCATCCTGCGGGTGACATTGGTTTTTTTTTTTTTGATTAATCACTTAATTTTCAAAAAGTTAAAGATTCAGATGAAACAGTGGTGGTTTAGGTATGCTCTTCGAAAATTGATGGAGAAATTAATTATTTTGCGATTAATCTCGATATATTTTAATTCTGCAATTAATCAATCAATTATTGTACACCTATCCCTCCCAATTCCGACTATATGTGCTGCAAGGCGACATCGCCGGGTGCTGAAGGTGCCCCCGGCAATGTCGTGCGTTGGAGGATTGTTATTTATTTATTTGGCACGGGGGCGGTATACTTTGAATGTACCGCTACTTGTTTGTTTTTTTTTTTGTTTGTGATGCTATTCCTCTGAGCTCCCAAGGTTATTCATGCCAAAACTTTATTGGATCACATTATTTAATCATGATACACCTTACTTTAAACAGTCACTTTCGCACAATTCATAATTTATGAACACATGAGCCACCACCTGTCACCATCTCCGAGGGTAGATCCATGTATACGTACAATGCTTTAGATAAAGCCCAATTGTGGGGGGATTTCAACCCGGATACCGAGATAATTGGTGAAATGGTGAGCTCCGATCACCAAATATGGTATCAGATGTGAAAAATAACTGTTAATTAGGACGTTGCAATGATCGGAAAGATCGGTGAAGGAGTCACCTGCCTTCTTAAATGCACTAATCACGACTAATTATTCAAAAACCGAAAATAGACAAACACAATCTATACATCAATTTAAAGGTATTGTGACTGCTCATCTAATGACATAACTGTCAAGGGTGAAAGAAGAGTTTGTAGAAAAATCAGTTACCACCTTAGTGAACTTCTCCATATGTACACCCTGCAAAAAATTTAAAACAACAATTTTGATCTGTATACATTTTGATCTGGAGGGAGGGAAAGGGTGGAGGTTGGACGAGGAAGGGGAAGGGAAGGGAATCAGCTATCAGCTAACAGCTTGGTGGGATTCTATATGGAAGGGGTAAGGTGGTAGGAGGTAGGGGAGGGGTGTGAGGAGAGAGGGGATAAAGTTGGAGAAGTGAGGAAAAGGGATGGGAGGAGGGACCTAGCATTGCCTGGCAATGCTGCATACCTTTTGTCATAAAAAAAATAATGTGAAGTACCATGATCATTTGTATGGCGTTTGTAAAATGGGGGGAAGTCAGCCCTCCACACTCTGCTGAATGATAATTCAGTTCTGACTCAGAGTTGTGATGGTTGGTTTTGTCTCCAGCAACGATACATTCTTAGACTTAATACAGCAAAGATGTCGTTGACACAGAACAAGCCAGTTCAGTTTCTGCTCCTCCACGAGGAGGTGTGGCACCCATTTTGTCGTTACCTTTCTTTTCCCTGAGTTCCTCAGTGACAATGTGATGCTCTTTCGACTTCAGTATTTCCAACTCTGTCACAAGTTATTGATGTGCGATACACCAATTTGGAAGCAAATGTTTGTGAAAACTGTTACGTTGTCTTCACATTGTCGAGTTGAAGGCTTGCCTAAATCCATTTATCTTTGAGAAATAATGATACTCATCACTGGATAGTTCTCAAAAGCAGACAAATGCTAAGAAGAATTGCAAAAAATTATTGGAGGATTTTATGTGCATGTTACTTCTCTTGAGTGAAGTTTCTGCTACAGCCAAATTTATCATACAAATGCCATTGTTTTAATTAATGAAACAAAAAGTGTAAAAAACTGATATTTACCAGACAGTGTGCAGTAAACCATGAGAGAGAAAGCAAGAAATTTTGCAATCACCGAAACATTTTACTTAAAAAGTTACAAGTGGGGTGATTGACCTTTTGGTATGACCCTTGTAAAACAAAGTGACCAGCACAACAGATAATGTACTGTACTGTTCACAGAAAGAAATACAAAGAAAGTTCTGAGAATATACAACGTCACACTTTCTGGTGTTTCAATCACCCAGTGTGCTTTAAAAATCTTCCATACTTCTCCGTCGGCACTGCGATAGTGGTGGCTCCTCATAATCGATGCCACCCTCATCACTGCACGCTGCTGCTTCACTCGTGCTCACAGACACCATCGCCCTAATCTGCTGCTGGGCTTCATTCATCCGCTCATAGAATACACGGAAGAAGTGCTCTGAATGTTTGTCTTCCGTGAGACGGCGGTAAAATGAGCCCTGGAACGACAGTCAAAATTAGCTTTCGGAAATTTACCTTGAGTGAATCTTTTTCAAAGAAGTGAACCCAAGTGTAAATGCCCACCAAAAAGAATGATAAATTTTTACGCTATTGAAATAAAAACTTAGGTTGGAGAGCTTAGAAGGACCCATAAGACATGACAACGAGAGTGAAGTCGATGATGCACCATCGAAAATCCCCATACTTCCCACAGTAGTCGAAAGCAAAGTCGAAAGATGGCAAAAGGTTCTACCAGGAATAACTCGATAACAAATTTTGTTGAAACATTTTTCCCCATTTTGACTGCTATGACCCTAAGTCCCCACTACCAGGGGCATGAATTGAGGGTCAAATCAAAAAAATAGTTACATATTTCACGTGTCCCCCAATGTTGATTGCTGATACAAAGTTTCATTTAAAAACTGTTCAGAAATGTGCCCATCATTGCATTTTTTTTTATTGACCTTTTGAACCCACCGAAGAGGGCGGGGTCAAAAATGATACTGCTCTTGCACCTTCTTGCCATGTGGTGATTATAACTACTAAGTTTGGTGAATTTCTGCACAACCGTTTAGGAGGAGATGGCATGACAAATGAGTAGACGGAGCAGATTACAATATCCCCTCGTTTTTTTCAAAAAGCGTGGGGACAATAAAATGACCAACTGTTTGCCCTACTTAGATGTGGCGGTATGGCTTTTTTCTGTTTCATTCAACATGATAAAATGAACCGAAAATTGAGCTTATAAAAAGGAGAATTACATCTGATCATAATCAAATGTTTACCTGTACGTTCTTATATTCAACTAAATGCTCAATAACTAAATAACTAAATGCACCATAAACAGTGAATGCAACGTCAGTGAATACCGCAGAAATCTCTGTGGAGGTTTCCGTGTCTTTTCCACAAGTGGCTATGAAGCAAACATGTGATGTCACATCGCGTGTTTCGGCAGGGAAGCAAAGCCGCATGATTTGATAACATTCAATTCATGATTGAGATAACTTTGTTTATAGTCTTGCCATAGTGAGATAAAAACATAAACAAAATCCTTGTGCCTTTCAGAACCATCCTCAAGTGAATGCTTTTAAATTTCTTTATCAATCAATTCAACAAAAAATGATGTGGAATTGTTTACTTTTGAGGTCAAAAGCAGAACACTGATTGGCAAATAGTCATCATGCCTGACATATTTGATTGAGTGACCAGCAAACCATGCGACGATGCATCAACCTATGCAGCGATTTGTAATGTAGAGAAAAGGATGAGGTGGTAAGCGGTCAGGCTTTCGCATGATCTAACCTGGATGGTTGTATTTCCACCCTCAAGCAGTGCAATGCCAAGAAGCACGCTCTCCTGAAAGATTCGATCACTGGTGGGCCCGATCACCAGATCCACGACAAGATCAGATGCTCCTTCACGGTCCAGATGGCACTGGATGTCTGCGAGGCTGAGCTCATTCCGGCTGGGCAGGCCCGGTGTTACTGTAAGCCCTGATGTTACATCGTGAACACGTGGAGGAATTAAAGGCCTTTGAACAAGCAGCTCGTGGTTAAGCACAAGGTAAGAAAATATACCCATTCGTTATGTATTCATAAGGGGGAGGGAGGGTGTGAAGAATGGATAATTATTTAATTGTGGGATTATATCAAGTACTTAATAATAGGTGTGATCAAGAAGAGAGGGGAAGAGCGATAAATCGAGAAAAATTAAAGTTTAGAAAACGAAGAGTAGACTAAAGTAAAGAGGTGAAAGGAAAGGATGGGGATAAAAAAGTTTGAGGGAAGGGGACGTGTAAGGAGTACGAAGAGAAAGAAGGATCGAATATTCCTCATTTTGTATAAATAATGAATACATTGTTCCTAAATACTGGGTATGACACACCAAAGGGTAAACATGCTGGTAAGGCCAGATAAGCACGACAGTTCTCTTCAGAACACCTTCCATTCCTGTCCATTTACAACACACCAACAGTCAACTTGGTGATACCTCGTGTTGCACTTCCTGGATAGAGTGGCCCATTCATGTACGTCAAAGAATTTTCATATCGACCATGTTGTCTCATTGCTCCATAGTATCTTACGAGGAGGTTCTGCCGTAAGGTTTCACCCTGCCAAACAAACAAGGAAAAAACCATTTCATTCTGAATGATGGAGGTTTTATCGCTTTGCATCATATATCGGCATTTAAATTTCAATTCATGAATGTACAACACCATGACTGTGTATTCTGTGGGGGTTTAAATAACACGTTTAAAACTACCATTCACCAACTTGGTAAATAACACATTTATAATAATTACCATATAGCAAAAAAAAATTCTTTACCAGACTCATGGAAGACAAAGAAATTTGATTCTGTTTGAACGCATATTTGATTTTTCATGAAATGTTAAAATATGCACCACACAATATATTCAGAAAAAGTGTGAAATTGAATACTCTTCCGATGAGCGTTGCTCTTGTTGAGAATTTTATTTTAATCAATCAGTCAATTTAAACCACCTCTAAATATCCCAGATTTATAGTGTGAAGGAGAATAATCCAATCTTTTTCAATAAAAATTTCGAATTTGGAAATAAAAGCAGAGAACTGTCAATTGAAGGAAGTCTGGCACATCTGATACATCTTTCTCCATATGAAACATTTGCACAAATGTACAAATGAAAAATTACTCAGAGTGACACTTCGCGAAATGGAACGGCACACGGAAGAGAGTTTTTATTTTGTGTGCCACTGAACCTCTGCCAGGCTGAATAGTTTTTATTTTGTGTACCACTGATAGATCGGATCCGATTCCGGACATTAACCAAAATCGAATCGGCTTGTTCTTGTCACCTAACCAACTCTTCCACCTCGTTTTGTCACAAGTCGTCCACAACTTTGAGATATCATGCTATATGTCGTTTTTGGCCCGATTTCTCAATGGTGAAGAATCATCTGAAAAATTCTTGAATCCATATCTGGATATGGATTGAGATATGGATTGAGAATTCTCCATATGTACACCCTGCAAAAAAATTTAAAACAACAATTTTGATCTGTATACATTTTGATCTGGAGGGAGGGAAAGGGTGGAGGTTGGAGGAGGAAGGGGAAGGGGAAGGGAAGGGAATCAGCTATCAGCTAACAGCTTGGTGGGATTCTAGAGGGAAGGGGTAAGGTGGTAGGAGGTAGGGGAGGGGTGTGAGGAGAGAGGGGATAAAGTTGGAGAAGTGAGGAAAAGGGATGGGAGGAGGGACCTAGCATGTACTTATTAATAGGTGTGATCAAGAAGAGTGGGGAAGAGCGATAAATTGAGAAAAATTAAAGTTTAGAAAACGAAGAGTAGACTAAAGTAAAGAGGTGAAAGGAAAGGATGGGGATAAAAAAGGTTTGAGGGAAGGGGACGTGTAAGGAGTACGAAGAGAAGGAAGGATCGAATATTCCTCATTTTGTATAAATAATGAATACATTGTTCCTAAATACTGGGTATGACACACCAAAGGGTTAACATGCTGGTAAGGCCAGATAAGCACGACAGTTGTCTTCAGATCTTCCCCAAAATCGAATCAATTAGTCCTCGTCACACACACAACCTGTCCACCAAGTTTCATCCAAATCCATGCCCAACTGTTTGAGATATCATGCAATAAACAGATGTTTGGTACTACAGAACTTTAATATGGATACAAACAAACATGACATAATAGTGACCGAAGCTTTTCATGCTGCACTATTCAGGGTAAAAATCGCAGCAAGTGAGGGAGGAAGTGAAGGCGCGTGCTTTATACGCAGGTCTCAATAAGGTAGACGCTGATTGGTTCAACCGTAATGACGTCATGATTAATCGGAACGCCAATTGGTCGGTTCATCATCTTCACCTCGAGCTCCCATTGGCTGGAGCCACTTTCACACTTTTTAGCCCCATCTCTCAATGGTGAAGAATCAGTAAAAAGTTAAATAATCCTCGTATCCAGATCTGGATTGGGATCTTCACAAAAACTGAATCAATTCTTCCCAGTGGCACTCCCAACCTGTCCACCAAGTTTCCTGTGAATCCATTCGTAACTTTTTGAGATATTGTGAAATATATCGTTTTTGGCCCAATCTCTCAATGATGAAGAATCACTTAATCTCTCATATCCGGATTTGAATCTTCAACAAAATTAAGCATTGCTGTCCTTGGCCAGTCACCTACACGCACAAAAAGAATTCAGAATGATTGCTTGAAAACTGTGGCTAAAAATTGTGTGACATACAGACAGACAGACACCACAGACCAACATTGCAAAAACATTTTTTTGCCAAGTAACAAGTACCTACATACAGATAACACTGATGCATTACCCATTCAGGGTGTTGATACAGCTCCAGATATTGTATGCTTGGAATAGCCAGGGAGAGAAACAGAGCAATTGAAGACATCCTGTGAGAGGAATGCATATTTACCCTTGCCGGAGAGGGTATTGCATTTGGGTCCATTTGTTTGTCTGTCTGTTTGTTTGTCAACACAGAACTTTAGTGTTTTTCTCCACAACCGCTTGTCGGATAGAGACAAAAATTTCACCATCGGAGCGACTACTCATGTAGAATGTTTTAATTAGAATTATGACATCATAGGTCATGTGGTGTAGCAGTCATGTTGGAAAAACGGAAAAACTTTGGACCTCTGTATCTCTGAAACTACACCAAAGTAAAAATTGAAACCTGGCACATGGCAAGTACTCATGGGGAATATGTGATTTTTTTATGATGTCATAGGTGTCTTCGTTATGATGTCATAATTTCATATGTAGAACGCTACATCCAATCAGTATGAAAATTTTTGAGGGTCATCTATGGATAAATTGGTCCACAGTAAAAAAAAATTGACAATGTCACTGGTCATGTGATTCGGCAGCCTTTTTTTTTTTAATCTTCAAAAATCTTCTCTGAAATGGCTGAACAGATCGAGGCAAAACTTTAGAAGTATGACCGCCTATCCATGAAGAACAAAACATTCACAAATATGATGTTATAGGTCACATGGTTTGACAGATAAATTGGATTTACCCAAAAACTTATTAAAAAGAATCTTCTCCAGAACAGCTGATATGAATAGATCGAGGGAAAACTTCACACAAACGTTCCACAAGCCTTGGGGATACCAGGGTATTCACAAATAATAAGTGATAATTCACATGCTCTGGCAGCCATATTGGATTGAGTAAAAATCTTTAAAAAAAAATCATTTCAGTTGAACTGCTTCATCAATCGACATCAAACTTTATAATTATGATCTAGTAGTGATAGGGAATATACGTTTTAAATTTCAATCTTATCGGACACATGGTCTAGCAGCCAGGGTTATTTAATTTTTGGAATCTGGGGAACACACCAGCACACAAACACCACACAAAACTACACAAACGCCACACAGAACAAGTCCTGGCGAGGGTCTGCAATCTCTGTTGCTCTTTTTCTTGTTTGTTCTGTTTTGGCAGCCCCCCTCACCCATCCCAGTGGTGGTGTTCCTGTCAATGTCAAACACTCCATTGGATCTGCTGTTATCCTCCCAATAACAGTGGAAGGCCCTGAATCAAAATCAAGATCAAGAGGTTTTGATTCAACTCCCTTGACATATCTTGGGCATTCAAAACAGTCTGGTATCCTACTTGCTCTGCTTGCCAAGTGCTGCATAAACGTTCGTCTTCTTACCTGCCTTTGACTTCCTCACACTGGCGGAGTCAACCCATTGCTGTCAATGGAATACTTTCCTTTCCCAGTAGAGGCTGAAGTGCCCCAATGCAGTAGTGGCTGGTCTTGTTCCTCATCTATATTAATGACCTCTCCGATTCTCTGGAAACATCCTCTTCCTTTTTACAGACGACTCCACATCATGCTGTACAGTATCCCACCACGACAAGCAGGCAGTCGCTGCATCAACCTCTGTTGATCTGATTTTGATATATTCTGTTCTGATAAATGGAACATGTCTTTCAACCCATAAGTTGGCAACACCAGCAAAGGTTTTGATGAGCCTATTGGTCTCCTTCTGTGTTGAAGGTCCTTTAAAGGGAACTATTATTATTATTTTTTTATTAATATTATTATCTCACCTGGATTTTAGTCTGCTCGCTAAAGTCCAGGTGAGCTAAAAGTGAGCTCTTAGCTCACCTGGACTTTAGGCTGTACCAGACTCACCGCTCACCTTTACTCCTTTGTTCCTATTTTCTCCCACTTGTAGAATCTCCTCGAACCCCATTCTGTTCAGTTCAATCCCAACCTTCCTTGATGTACTTTAAAATTTGGTAGAGCAGCCACCATACGAGGTCATCCCCCATCCCTACTCTCCACCACGTCTCTTTCAACAGTTGCCGGCATGTCCGGCAAATCGCATCATCTCATACTCCACCCTCAGTCCCAGTTTGAACGAGCCTACCAATCAGGTAAGTTGGCTCAAGCAATGGCCAGTTTGAAACGGTCTTGGGAAGCAGATAGGCAAATGCATGTTCAAATATCCAGCCTACCTCTAGATAGGCAGTAAGTGCATGTGGTGGGGAAAGGGGGGGGGGGTGGGGATCTTGATAATAGAATACCAAATAAAATACCACCTGCTGGTCATCTAAATCCCTGTTTGGCCCAAAAAGGTAATATTTCCACTATTAATGGAGTTATCCCAACAAAAGTAAGATGTGTCATAATTCAAATAACGATACAAATGACATGTATTACTTGTCATTTGTATAGTTAAATGAACGATAATCAAAATTTTTGGAACAATACATTCATCCTGCATGTTCATTGTTGAACGATTTTTCATGGAAATAAAATGGAGCCAGGATGGATATGAACACATGATACACAAGCTGCAAATACTCTGTTAGCTCATCAAACATAGCATCTAAATGGCTTTATAATCCGGATTAGAATCACAATAAATTCTCATTCAATAGCACCCCAAATAGGTGTGTAATACATCTTTACATTCTTCTCATCCTCCACCACTGTTTAACATCACATAACATCCCTCAATGTTTTGCAAATTTCGTGATGCTTACAAACACCTCTTCCCGTAACTCAAATGCAAGGGTAAAGTCTGGCAGCATTGTAATCAATCATCATGTAGCATGCCATATGCAGAGCGTTGGTGCTGCCAAAACAGTTACTATGCTACAATCCTGGTCGGGTCCCCACTCCGAATCAGAAAGTCATGGCAGGAATTTGTAATTTGTTCAGGGTGCCGGTGATAGCTCGCCAACTCTTCGCGAAGGACACCGTGGGATCTTTAACATCCACCAACTAATGTCGGCAGACGGGATGCCAGTTTAAAGTCCATCCGAGTGACGAAACACACAATGATGAATCGCCCTGCCTGCGAAAAACCAGGACGAGTTTGTAGCTGGGTCGGGATTCAAACCTCGGCTAGACGGCTTAGTGCGCGTACCTCTAGTCTAGGTCATTCTGCGTTGTATTAAAATAGGTGATGGAAAAATACTATTAAAAACATACAAAATCACTTGAGTTTGACTGTTTTGCGACAATGAAGCACTCCACACAATTTTACATTGAAAATCACTCTCGCCAAAACCTCACGAGGGCACACCATGTGAGCTGTTGACAATAAACATTAATCCTCCCAGACTCTGCCGACTAACAGATGCATCTAGCTAAAGCTAGTGCATATATTATCACTAAGCTTAATCACATAAGACAACACCTGTTGAAATGTCAATAATGTTGAATGATTATACAGCAAGTTGTTTGATCTTAAAGCTTTGTTTTCCACAGCAGAATCTTAAACATAGGGGCAATACCCCTGGGTGTTCACATGGTAGTGGCTGGATAAGATAACCTGGGAACAACTGGCAGGCATGGATGACCCACAAAATATGTAATGGAGAAGAAAGTAAATACCTGTGGATTGTTTTTTTTTTTTAATGCGATGAACAAATGTTGGTACATCACAGTGGATAAAGGTTTTGGTCAAGTTTCATTGAAATTGTATGTGTGGTTTCAGAGAAGAAAGAAAATACATATTTTTGTGGGGTGACCCCCATATAGAATCCCTGAGACCCTGATTATTTTTAATGTCATGAACAAACTTTAGGACATCACTGGTGATGAAGACAGTGCTCAAGAATGTGGTGGCCAAATCAGGGTGATGAAGGCGGTGGTCAAGTTTCATCAGAATTCTGTGTCGTTTCTGAGAAGAAAGAAAGTAAATACCGACCTCTTTTTTTGGGGGGGGGGGCAACCCCTGCGTAGAATCCCTTGGACCCCAATTTTTTAATGTCGTGAACGAACTTTAGTCCATCATGGGTGTATATTAGCTTTAATACATCACGGGTCAAGTTTCAGCAGAATTGTGTCTGTAGTTTCTGAGAAGAAAGCAAAACCTCTTTTGAGGGGAACCCCCCCCCCCCACCGTAGACACCCTTGGACCCCGATTTTTTTTAGTGGTGTGAACAATCTTTGGTACATCACTGGTGATGAAGGTTGTGGTCAAGTTTCATCAAAATTGTGTGTCGTTTCGGAGAAAAAAGCAAATACATATTTTGGGGAGGCCACCCCTCTATAATCTCCGATTTTTCTATGTCATGAACAAACTTTGGTACATCACGGACGGTGAAGTTTCATCGGAAGTGTGTGTGTAGTTTCTGAGGAAAAAGCAAATACCTATTTTGTGGGGCAAACCCCTCTCCTTACATCCCCTTAGACCCCGATTTTTCTAATGTGAACAAACTTTCAGGTTGGGCCAGATTAGATCTGTGACTTGCTACAGGTATCATGTAAACCTGTACTAACCTGTTCCATGGTCGGGTTGTCAGCAACTAAACAGTCTCCCCAACCAGGTTTTTTGGTGAGGAGGGTGTTTGGATATGGACACCCAGCAGAATTAAAAACAAAACCTGTCAAAGGGCGAAGGAGCTCCTTGTTAGTCAACGGCTATCCATATCGAGTGCCCAACTGTGTCTGCGGACGTCCTCCTGCAGTTGGGTTACTTCTAATTAGGAGGTTGGTGGCAGGATTTGCACTCCGGCCACCGTAAAACCCTTCATTCCGTAAAACACAAAAACGCAATGAAATCTGAAAAGCCACTCCGTGGGAGTACCTCCCGTGCAGCTTCCCTTCAAAGGAAAGCACACTGGATGACAGGATTGGGGCAAAGCCTTTGGGACCCCCAAGCTTTGATGATCGGAGGGAAACCACGGGGTAACATTCCCGGCTCAGATTGCGGGAGAGTGTGTCGGAGTGGTGCTGAGGTGTCATCCACCAGACGGCGGTCTCCTTGGGTTAACCTGAGGCGGTCCCTTCGGATTGGTGCCTGGAATGTCCTATCCCTAAGAGAGGATGATCACCTGTCTCTGTTATCATCTGAGCTGAAGCGTTTGGACATCGGTATTGCGGCACTCTCTGAGGTTCGGAGACCGGATTGCGGCGAGATCAGTGTAGGTGGTTACACCTAGTATTGGTCTGGTCGCTCTGATGGTTACCATGCCCAAGGAGTTGCTGTAGCTGTGTCCAATAAGCTGACTCCAATGATAATTGAGGTAACACCGGTCAACGAGCGTATTATGAGACTAAGGATGCGTCACTTCTTCGGTGTCATTTCCCTGGTCTCTGTTTATGCTCCAACTGAGGCGAGTGATCTCACCGTGAAGGACACATTCTACACCACACTCGGTCTGTGGTTGATCAGTGCCCCAGACGAGATACACTTCGAGTCTTGGGAAATTTCAATGCATCGAGTGGAACTGATAGGGATGGTTATGAGACATGTGTTGGTCCCCATGGGTCTGGAACTGTGAACCTGAATGGCACTAAGTTCCTTAACTTTGCAAGAAGTCATGGACTTAGGGTGGCTGGTTCATGGTTTCAGCACCCACAAGCTCATCTCTGGACTTGGTATTCCAACGCTGGCAGTGTGGCAAAGGAGATTGACCATGTGCTCATTGATGGTCGCTGAAGGATGATCCGGAACTGCAGGGTCTACCGGAGTGCTCAGTTCCTCAATACTGACCACCGGCTTGTTGTAACAACTCTGAAGTTACGGCTTCAATCCGGGAGAATGGTACCATCCCAGCCGAGGCTGGATGTTGGCAAGCTCAAGGATGAGAGGGTAGCTGAGGAGTTTGCAAACGAGCTGAGTGGAGATTTGGGTGGTCTTGGTACTTTGGGAGGTCCTGAAGAGTTGTGGAGTGCCTTCAAGAACACCGTCCTTGATGTTGCCGGTGGATGTCTTGGAACTCACCGCAGGGCAAAGAAGAATTTTGTCTCTCAAGGGACACTGGATACCATTGACCAGAGTTGCAGGGCCAGGCTGAATGGCAGAGCTGAGCTGTTCAGGGAGCTGAGGCGTAAAACTGTACGTGCGCTAAGGGTGGACAAGGAGGCCTATCCACAGCCTGGTGTTGGCTCAGTGGTTAGGGTGTCAGCTTGGGATCCTATGGTCCTGAGTTCAAGCCCCATCAGCCGCTGAATTAATACACCAGGGGGTTGACAGCCTGTCATCCTTCCGAGGTCGGCGATATGAGTACCAGTTCCAGTGTGTGTACTGGTCGAGGGGCACTGCATCAGCGACACAGTTGCCCTTCAAGAAATGATAGCTACCCCGGCAGCTAAGCTGCCAGACGACCAGCAAGGAAGCCGATGTGCAAGAAATCTGTGAGAGGGTAGAGCATCACCTGTGGTCAAGTGATTCTCATCCTGCTTACAGGAGAATTCGCGCATTGCGTTCATCCAAGCCCCGTCCCTCGGTGTACTGCAGTTAGAGCAGAGGGTGGTAGACTCTTGACAGAGGAGTCCGAAGTGAAGGCCCGCTGGACCGGTTACTTTGAGCGCTTGTGCCAGTCTGATTCACCAGCTGTCAAGTTGGACGTCCGGGGTGTTACAATCCCTGTTGCTGACCCACCAATCATCTGTGATCCACCTTCGCTTGTGGAAACACAGGCTGCGGTGAACCAGTTGAAATGCGGTAAAGCTCCAGGGATCTGTGGCATCCATGCTGAACTTCTCAAGGCTGGTGGAAATGCTGCACTCGTGTCGTTGCATGCAGTTCTGTGCTCTGCCTGGAACACAGGCATCATCCCCACTGACTGGAAGAGGGGCCTTGTTGTTCCTCCTGGAAAGGGAAGGGTGATCGCCAAGACTGCAACAACTACCGAGGGGTGACGCTACTCTCAGTGCCGGACAAGGTCTTTGCTCGGATAATTATTGATAGGGTTCGCCACCATCTGCTTGAGCACCAGCGTCCAGAGCAGTCAGGCTTTACACCAAAGAGGTCAATGATTGACCGTATCCTTGCTCTTCGGGTCCTCACCGAACGCAGACGAGAGTTTCGGCAGGGACTGCTTGCCAGCTATGTTGATATCTGTAAAGCGTTCGATTCAGTAAAGCGGGATGCCCTCTGGAGGATTCTTGGCATTCGTGGGGTGCCACTAAAACTGATCGATCTGATGTCTGAACTCTACTCTGGTGTTGAGAGTGCTGTGAGATGTGGTGGTACCATCTCTGACTTATTTCCAGTTGTTACTGGAGTTCGTCAGGGGTGTGTACTGGTCCTCACACCTTTCAGCACTTGTATGGACTGGATTTGAGGGAGGATGTCAGAGAGATCAAACTGCGGTGCATCGTTTGGGAATGTCAAGATCTCTGACCTTGATTTCGCAGATGATGCAGTTATCTTTGCAGAGACTTTCGCAATCCTTTTGGGGCCTTCGAGGTGCTGAATGAGGAGTCGGAGCCGCTGGGATTACGGGTTTCCTGGGTCAAAACTAAGATCCAGGCTTTCAATGACATCTTGGATGCTGCTGTCCTGTCTGTGCCTCTTTGTGGTGAGGATGTTGAGGTCGTGCAGAGATTCATTTACCTTGGCAGTGATATTCATGTCTCTGCTGGCTGTGAGTCAATAGACGTCAGTAGACGTCTGCGTCGGGCCTGGGGAGTCATGGATTCACTGGATAATGGAGTGTGGCGCTGCCGGTACCTGTGCGGGAGGACGAAAGTCTGAGTCTTCAGGTCCTTGGTGCTTCCAGTCTTGCTCTAAGGATGTGAGACTTGGACTCTGACCAAGGATCTGAGATGGAGACAATGCCTTTGCGACAAGGTCTTTTCTGAGAATCCTTGGCTATCGCTGGTTGGACTTTGTGTCTAATGAGCGGTTGCTGAGAGAGACCAAATGAGATTTGTTACCTGCATAGTCCGTGAGCGTCAGCTGCGGCTGTATGGACATGTGGCTCATTTTCATGACGCTAATCCTGCTCACCAGATTCTCTCAGCGAGGGAGCCTCGTGAGTGGAGGAGGCCAATGGGCTGACCACGTGTCTCGTGGGGTTGCAGCAGGTTGATCAGCATCTCAAGGAGATTGGGATGGGCCAGGTGTCTGCCTGGGGGATGGCCAGACGGAGGCCCCTGAAGTACCAGCAGAAAGTGGATGCAGCGATGCGCTGCTCTGGCGCATGCTCCCATACCTGACCTGACCTGAACAAACTTTGGTACATCATAGGTAATGAAGGGTGGTCATGTTTCATCGAAATTGTGTGTGTCGTTTCAGAGAAGAAAGCAAATACATATTTTGTCGGGCAACTCCCCCCCCCCCCCATTGACCCCTTTAGCCCTCGAGTTTTTTAATGGCATGGACAAACTTTGGTGCAACATGGGTGATCAAGTTTATGGTCACATTTTATCAGAATTGCATGTGTAGTTTCTGAGAAGAAAGAAAATACCTAATTTGGGGGGGTAACCTCCATAGACCCCCCATTTGGGCCCAATTTTTTCATGCCATGAACAAACTTTGGAACATACACATTGTGGCAAAGTTCCATCAAAATCCTATCTGTAGTTTCAGAGAAGAAGTTGAAAGTATTTGTGGATGGACGGATGGACGGACGACGCGCCATCACATAAGCTCCCCAGAACTACATTCCAGGTGAGCTAAAATATTGAGGCTGTGAACAATAGATTAAGAAGTGCATGGGGAGGGAATGGGAAGAGGGGTATGTGGGAAAGCGAATGAAGAGAGAGTTGCTAGTGTTGCATGAATACTTTTATACATTCAAAGTTCTGTAAATAAACCATGTAATGCCAGCTATTGAAGTCATACTTCTCTGTATGATGAACAGACTCAGGTAATAAACACGTCCGAATGAGCTTCTTGCACAAATTCTTCATGGTTTACACAACGGGTTTTGATCTTGTCAGTGAACAATAATGTGGAATGCCGCGGACCAAGAGTGGAGTTTATATTTGGCATAATGCATCGAGGGAGAGGGTAATGCATCAGTTCATCGTGATCTACAAGGGAGAGGGGTTTGCAGATGCAAGTTAGGCTCTACGTGCAGTAGATGAACACGAGGGCAGACGAGGAGTTGTTTCGGTGAACAAAGGAGAAAGTCAGTGGGATGAATGGCTTTCACTTTCAATTTTCATTGCACAAGATATGGAACAAGCTTCATGGCCCTGTGACACATTAACGGTCAATGATACCCCCACATTCTGAAAAGTCAAGTCATCGTGTGCTAGTGACATGGCCAAATTATAGATTCTTACACCGATATATAGGGGGCAATGCATTGGCAGCACAGCTTCACCACAACCAGCAGTCAGGTGCTGCACACACATGAATGAATGAAGTGGTACACAATAAAAAATAAAATAAAATTATTTTACTTGCTCCATTATGTGATGGGAAAATGGTGTGCTTCTTGAACCGTATGCGTGGTACAGGTTAGTGATCACAATGCATTCACAAGTTTCACAAAACTAAACAGAAAGCAAGTCAGACTAAACTTATCTTAATGCTACAACTTTGTGCTTCCTGAATTTGGGAGAAAAATCTGACAGTTGGCTTTTTAAAACTCCTTCTCTCTTCTTCTGTCTCTGTCTCTGTCTCTGTCTCTGTCTCTGTCTCTGTCTCTGTCTCTGTCTCTGTCTCTGTCTCTGTCTCTGTCTCTGTCTCTGTCTCTGTCTCTCTCCTGCTTAAACATCACTTCTCTCTGTGTCACAGATTCTGACAAGGATAGATCCTGAGGCACCTGGACAGTGATAATGTGATTACTACATCATCAATGAAAATTGAATTTCCTTAAAACATGATGATGCTTTGCTATTTCTGTATTTTAAACTCTTTCAACTTCCATTTGATCGGTATTGATAAGCAGGTGAATTGAAAGGAACATTTGGAAGTTGGAGCAAAGATGAAAAACAAAAAGAGCAGGATGTCTGTCTAGATGGTAGACAGCCAAAACACATGGTCTAAGCATGCTGAAAGTCGTGACTTCTTTGACCCCGCTCCACACTCATCGTCCACAAAACGATTACAAAATAGGCTCATTTCCTCAAAGAAAAGGAGGCTCACATTTGTCGATTAAATAACCGCAACGTGTGCCAGCACGAATGCTAAGCTAACTGGTTAACACTGAACTTCAAGTGGACACAAATCCACAGCTCTCGACCAATGCGGGCTCAGCTGAGGCCTTGGTCTAGTTCTTGAGCTCACGCGGCACAAGGCGTGCTATGCTGCACAGCCTGAGGGATTGCTGGGCGTTGCGGTTCTGGTTCCCCACACCTTTAAACTTGTTTTGCTGTGAGGTTTCTGGCTGTGAGCCACATTGATGTGATAGAGATGAGCCTTGGCCCAGACAATCATCTGCATTTATCCTCGGGGATTGATCACCACACTTCAACTGGTGAATGGAACAAAGGCACAATGATTACGATGGTTGGCTGGGGGAAAGGTTACATTTTATTCTCACCCAAAGTTGGATGTTCCATTTCTTGATATGTTTTCCCAATTACAATCGTACCCTCCCACCACAATCCTACCCACAATCCTCTAATCATAGTCTTCAAAACCAATCATCACCTGCCCATTTTTCAACATAACAGATAACACGTGCAATACACATACAACCCACAAAATCTGAGAGGAAGTTCTTTAGAATTTTTTTTAAATGCATGTTTTAATCTTAAAAGGATTCGAAGCACAATGCAGGATCATAATATGCTTGAAGAAAAAGCATTGCATGGTTGGGGATTTATGCTGGGCAGCAACCTTTTGCTTTGGTGCTTCTCTCTAGCAACCACACTACTAAAGGTCCTCATACTCAAGGTGGTCAGCATGTGTGGTGGCGTTTCCATGGACTTTCTTTGACACTGCAACAAAAATCTGGTGTTTGTCAATGAAATTTTTACGATGAATCGTCTGAGGCCCTTTTCCTCGAGTTAACGCTATTTGTTCACTGCTTCCACATATGTGCTTGAATTGAATGTAAGGAACAGCAGAGCAAGGCTTGGAGATCAAAAGTTTCATTCACTTTAAATTGTTTGATTTGATAAATATTAAACCTTGTCACATTTATCGCTTCCAAAAATGAACGACCGATTAGTGATTTTCTAAAACAATATTTTTGACACATCGAAGGCTCAGGGAGGTGCTTGCACATATATCACAGACAGGAAAAGGACATTTGAAGACATCAGTGAATTTTTTTTCATGACTTAGGACTCCATTACGAAAGATTGGACAGATGAACACAGTATAGAGGATTTGAAGCACGATGAGCTACATGTGTGGAAACACCAAACTGAGCAACTCACAGTGATACAAGCTAATATCAATTTAAACTGTGGACCCACTCTTTTCTAATCCAGGGATCCACTAGTTTTTTTGTTTTATTTTACAACATCGAGGCTCATGGAGTAGTGAGGTGATAGAGGGTCTGGAGGGATGGTGGGGCAGTTGGGAAACAGTTGGACACAATAAGCAAAGGAATGAATGGACAGGAAAAGCGAGAGGGATTAGGGGTAGAGAGAGTATGGGTAGAGAGAGTATGGGTAGAGAGAGTATGGGCATCGAGAGAGAGGGGTCGAGAGAGAAGAGGGGTCGAGAGAGAAGAGGGGTCGAGAGAGAAGAGGGGTCGAGAGAGAAGAGGGGTCGAGAGAGAAGAGGGGTCGAGAGAGAAGAGGGGTCGAGAGAGGAGGGGTCGAGAGAGAAGAGGGGTAGAGAGAGAAGAGGGGGAGAGAGAAGAGGGAGAGAGAAGAGGGGGGAGAGAGAAGAGGGGGAGAGAGAGGACGTGTAGAGAGAGGATGGGTAGAGAGAGGATGGGTAGAGAGAGGATGGGTAGAGAGAGGAGGGGCATCGAGAGAGAAGAGGGGTAGAGAGAAGAGGGGGAGACAGAGAAGAGGGGGAGAGAGAGAAGAGGGGGAGAGAGAGAAGAGGGGGAGAGAGAGAAGAGGGGGAGAGAGGATGGATAGAGAGAGGATGGATGAGGAGGATGGGTAGAGAGTACAGAGAGAGGAGGGGGAGAGAGGTGGAAGTGGTGTTTTCATGTTAGCACACCAGGGGTGACTATCCCCAACCACCCACATCCATAGGTTGTGGATAGCGAAATGCCCTCTTTAGCTGTGTAAGCAGTTGGGGACAATCTGGTGGTAATTACTGAGGGTTAAGTAGGTTAACCAGTGGAATGGTAATCCTTACAAAATGCTTCAAATACCCAATGATGCAATCATCACTCAGCGAGTCCAAGGAGCCATTAAACATCATCCCCACTGTCTTGTGGGTTATCCATGGTTGTTGCAAGACGAGGTGAAGAAAAACTCTGATGTAACAGGAATGGGCTGGTAATGGAACCCACCACAACCTAATACTAGCATTGAACCCATCACTTTGCTGATGGTAATTGAACAACACAACATATACAGTCGGGTGCAAAAGTATGAGCCCAGGAGGAAATTTATTAATCGAGATGTGATAACAAAAGAAACTAGAACGAGCACTCGGTAGAGCACATACCTCTGCCAAGTTGAACAGTTTATGCTGTGTATCTTACTGATGGGCCGAATCTCGATCCGGACCAGAACCTAAATCTAATTGACTTGTTATTGTCACCTATCCAACTCAATCCACCAAGTTTTGTCACCATCTGCCCACAACTTTTTGAAATATTCTCTTATTGTATACAGTCACGTTTTTGGCCCCATCTCTCAATGGTGAAGTCACTTAGAAAATTAAAAAAAAAAATTTTTTAATCATAACCGGCAGCAGATCTTCACCAAAATCTAATCAATTTGTTCTTGTCACACACCCAACCTGTCCACCAATGTATGTCCGAATCAATAAATAACTTTTTGAGATATCCTGCTCACAGCCAAACAGACAGACAGATAAACAGACATGGGTGAAAACAAAACCTCCTTCCACCTTCAGTGGCAGAGGTAATCATTGTAATTTGAAACCAAAGCACTTTCAAAGGATTACTATGAACTCTGAACGATATAACAAGACTTATAATAATAAGAAAAATCAAATCTGTCATTACATATAAGCAATAATCAGTGTGACCTTCTTTTGCCTTGAGAACTGCCGACCTTTACTCCATTTGGGATTGATTTAATTAGTTTATGGATTATGTTTCAGTCAATCTTTTCCCAAAAGTGTTGTAATGCACTCCAAGGCATAGTCGGACTGCTCACTTAAATTTTAATCTTTTCCTCAAATAAATTGACCCTTCGTTACCTCCGTCACTGAAGGTGGAAAGAGGTTATGTTTTCAACCCTGTCTGGCTGTTAGTTACTTGCCAAAATCAAAGATTTTTCAAGTATATTGGTTGGTTGCATGCATTATTCTGTTTGTTACTTACAAAATCTAAAGATTTCGAAAGTATATTGATCACTTCCGGACTCTGTTTGTTACTTACGAAATCTAAAGATTTCATTTGAAAACTAGCATTGACCAGTGGAAAACGAGCAAATCTAAAGATTTCGAAAGTATATTGATGACTTCCGTCCTCTGTTTGTGTGTTTGTTTGTGTGTGTGTGTGTGTGTGTGTGTGTGTGTGTGTGTGTGTGTGTTTGTGTGTGTGTGTGTGTGTGTGTGTGTGTGTGTGTGTGTGTGTGTGTGTGTGTGTGTGTGTGTGTGTGTGTTTTTGTTTGTAGGCAAGATAACTCGAGAACGGAAGAAGCTACCAATGTCAAATTACACCACGTGATTCAGGAGGGTGATGACTTGCGCCGATTAGATTTTGGTCAAAATCGGTCAAATGTCAAGGTCACAGTGAGAGTGAGGTCAAACATAATTCCGTAAATTCATGTGGAGAAACGGAGTATTTTTGCTTCGGTCGACGTTACGAGTTTGTTTTAACTTCAATTTTAATTTTGTCTTCGGTTTTTGTGATCGCTTAGGACGCTTAAAACTCGGTTGTTGAAATTCTGGTAAAAATCGGATGTTTTGGAGACGTTTTAAGATTGTATAAAAAATATTTCACTCGCCGCGTCACAGCTCGTCAAGTGGTGCAGCGCGCTCGAGCAGAGGCGTCGTTGAGTCACGTAAAGGTTTTCTGTGTGTGCGTTGACGGTGTTTTCGATAAAGATGGTGTTTAAAAGTCATTTTTTATCCCAATAAAGGTTATTGTCGCATGCCTGACTCGCTAAGCCGTCGGATTATGTAAAGATTGTTGGTGGATGGCCGAATAGTACGGTTTTGTGATTTTGATAAAATAATATTAAACAATTGCATGGAGAAATGGAGATTTTTGCTTCGGTCGACGTTACGATTTTTGATGGTTTGGTACAGAATCATCGGAGAAACATCTAGTTTGCGTCGCTACCTTCTCCAGAGACAGCTTTTATTATACAAGGTCAGAGGTCAAGTTGACGATTTCGTAAGTACCAGTCTATGACTGCTTGTTTGTTTGTCTGTCTGTTTTTATGTTTATCACCGACAAGTCACAATTTCAAACCGATTTTCAGGAAACTTCACCACATGGTCGAATTTGTCATAAGCAAGGAGCCTATTCTTTTTTTTTTTTAGGTCAAAAGGTTAACATAGGCAAAAGGTCAACAAATTTATCAAATTTCCAAAATCCTCAATTTTCATCTGATTAACTAAAAATTTGACCAGGATTTGCATATCAGGTCACTGAATTCAACCACCAATTTTTTTTTAGGTCAACAACTTCAGTGATTCTGAAATCTTCAATTTTCATCTGATTTGAAATTTGAAGAGGATTTATATTTCAGGTCACTGAATTCAACCAGCCAATTATTTTGGAGGTCAACATCGGCCAAATTTCTAAAATTCTCAATTTTCATCCGATTGACTTGGGATTTGAAGAGGAGTTGCATTTTATTTTTTCGATACAATGTCGAGGCTCGTATAAGAGTGAACACACAGAATGTATTTATAACAAAGGGAGCAGGAGACAAGAGTGGCAGGAGAGAAAAGCACAAAACAGTGGGGAACAAAGACATGAGATCTGTGGAAGGGAGAGGAATGGGGTGGGGTACATAGGGTAAATAAGATGGACACTCGGGACTTTCAGGAAGAAAAGTACGGAATTTGAAAAACGTGGGTTTGGGGTGGATTAACGGGGGTAGAAAAGATCATGGTTTTGGATGGGGGGAAATAAGAGATGGTGGTGAACAGCTGTTTTGAAGACCTGGAGGGAAAAGTAGGATTGAAGAGAGTGTGGGAGTTTCTTCAAGAGGTGGGGAAAAAGACGAATGAAAGAGTGAAGGTGAGCAGTGATTCTTGATTTTGGTAGTTTCACCAGAAGGGGGTTGCTGGCAGACCTTGAGCACCTTGCAGAAATATGGGGATAATAGATCACAGACAGAACACGGGAGGTTGGGGGGGGGGCAAGGCCAGAAAGGAGACGGGAGAAGAAAGAAAGACCACAGACCAACTGATGGTGAGAGAGTGAGAGGCCCAAAGACTCAGCCTCATTGCAGGAGATGCCAATGATCCGAAATGCCTTGGTTTTCACAACGTGAAGCCAAGAAAGGTGGGAGGCAGGAGCACCAGCCCAGAGGGGAGAGCAGTACTCCATCAGGCTGTGGACGAAAGCTTTGTTTGTGGTCATGAGCTCAGATGTGCCAAGGAAGGACTTTGCATGACTGAGGATGCCCAGTCGGCCACTGGCTTTGGAGGCAAGGTTTGAAATGTGGCTTTCCCAGGAAAGGTCATGGCAGATAGTGAGACCCAGAAGCTTGAAAGAAAGGACTTCTTCCAGAGGATTGTTGAGAAAGTGGATGGGGGGGTTTTCTAAACGGTCCTTTTGGAGAGACATCGTGAGAGTGTGAGATTTGTCCGGATTGAAAGACATGTTCCACGTGTTGGACCAGTTTGTGATTTTACCCAGATCTGCAGTGAGCGAAGAAGCTGCTGCTTGCCAGTCTGAGGGATAACTGATGGTACGGCAGAGGGTGGAGTCATCAGCAAATAGATATAGAGGATTTTCCAGAGTCGGAGAGATCATTGATGAAAACCAGAAAAAAAGCGGGGCCCAGAACGCACCCTTGAGGAACTCCAGCCTGGACAGGAAGTGGGGATTAAAGAACTCTATTTAGGGCCACATGTTGACTGTGACAGAAGAGGAAGTCTGCGAGCCATGAGTGGAGATGGCATTGGATACCATAGGAAGAGAGTTTGGTGAGCAGGGTAGGGTATCAGACCATGTCAAAAGCACGTGATATGTCCAGGGATACGGCTCAGGTTTCATGTCTGGCATTGACCTCCATCCATTGTTGCGAGAGCAGAATCAGCATATCCAGGGTAGAGTGACCTGGTCTGAAACCAAATTGATGATCGGAAATCAAGCCATTGGAGAAGAGGCAGGATTTAATGTCTGAAGCGATGATGGATTCCATAACCTTGCTGATGATTGGGAGAAGGCTTATTGGTCTGTAGTTGCAGGGATCTATTTTTGCACCTTTTTAATGCAGGGCAGTAATGCTTGCTGATTTCCAAGCAGATGGCAGATGACCTTGAGTAAATGAGAGGGTGAATAGAACAGAGAGAGAGTGAGCAAGAGCAGAAGAGCAGGTTTTTAGGACACGTGGGCTGATGCCGTCTGGACCGGTTGCAGAATCTGAGTCGAGGTTTGACAGCAAGCTCTCCACGTTGTCAGGAGAAAAGGACACAGGGTCCAGGGACAGTTGGGTGCGACTGGGTAAGGTGGGTAGAGAAAGCGATGGGTTTTGGACACAAGATTTAGCTGCAAACACCGAGTTTAGGCATTGAGCCTTTTCACGCGCGGTATCAGCAGTGCCGCCATTTGAGGTATGCGAGGGGATGGAGGGGGAACATACACCAGAAACAGATTTGATTAGATGCCACCAGGATTTTGAGGAGAGAGAGAGGTTTGAGAGTTTAGACTTGAGCTTAGAAAGATGTTGTTTTCTGGCTCTCCTGAGGGTAGAGTCACACTTGTTCTGAGCTTTATGGAAGGAACTGAGATTACCCTCAGTTGGGTTTGCTTTCCATGAGGCAAAGGCAAGTTGTTTCAGGACAACTGCCTCACCACAAGCTTCAGTGAACCAAGGGTGGGAGGAAGGGTAGGACAACTGAAGACGAGAGGAGATAAATCTGTGCATGAGGGAGAGCAAGTTTCTTTGAAAGAATTCCCAGGATGAGTTGATGTTGGAGAAAGTAGCAATAGGAGACCAGTCTAAGTTTGATGGCTGCTTGGAAACCCTGCCAGTCGGCTGGAGTGAAATGCCAGACTCGACGGCGGTGAGGTGGTTCTCTGATAATAGCCAGAGAGATGTCCACTTTGACAAGGACGTGGTCAGAAGAACTGATTGGAGCAGAGGAAGAGCAGCAGATATTGTCAGGGAAATTTGTCAAAATCAGATCCAGAAGAGATGGAGTACCATTGGTTGAGATCCGGGTCAGGAAGTTGACCGATTGAGTCAGTCCCAATTAGTCGCAGAAAGCTTTTGCTGAAGTGCCATGACAGGTGAGAGAGGTACCCACACCGAGCCAACTGGCATGATGACAGTTGAAGTCACCACATATGAGGAAGAGAGAGTTTGGATGAGAAGATAGAAGTTGGTCCATGTTTTCGGATAGTGAGGTGTGGATGGAGTCATCACTGTTAGGTGGATGGTACAGTACACATCTAAACATGAGGTGGGAGTGGAGGGGAAGCCGTAGCCAGAGGTATTCCTGGGGGTGTGGGGGAGTAAGGGCAGTGCATGGAGAGTGAGGAATAGAGTCTTCGATGAAGAGAGCAACTACTCCACCAGGACGAGGCTTAGGTCTGTCATACCAGAGGAGGGAGTAACCAGGGAGCGATACTTGGGAGTCAGACACGTCTTGGGGGAGGAAAGTTTCTGTTTGGCAGATTATGTCTGGTTTGTCAGTGGCAACCTGTATGGAAAGATCTGAAAGGTTTGAGCAAATGCCCCGGATATTTGAGGTCCACACTGTTAATGAAGAGGGAGGCGAGGAGGCTTTGGGTGCAGGGGGTGGGAGTGGAGGGGGAGGGTAGGACAAGGAATGAGGGGGGGAGGTAAGGAGGGTTGTTGAAAGTGTGGGGGATTGCAGAATAGCTCAGGGAGAGGGCCAGATGAGGAGGAGAAAAGGCTCTGTGGTGCTGGGGGAGAGGGGGGACAAGAGGGGGAAGAAGGCAGTTGAGGATTTGAGGAGGAGGAGTGAAGAGATGGAGGTGGGAGGGCAGTGGAAGGAGGCAGCTTTGTGGATGAGGGGGGTGCAACTTTGAGAAGGATGAGTAAGGGGGTGAATGGTGGGAGAAAGGTGAGGGGGGAGATTTTTGAATGAGGTGAGAGAGAGGCTTGGAGGGAGAAGAGTGTGATGGTTGCTTTGAGAGTGAGGGGTGAGAGGGGTGAGTTGGCACTGAAATTGGAAAAAAAGAATGGTTGATGGAAAGCGAACATTCATAGCAAACTGGGTTTTTTTTATAAAGTTTTAGGTCAGAGATGCGATTATAGTGGGATTATAGTTATAAAGTGGGAGTTCGTGTATTTTTACTTTTGTTATTAAAAGCAGCCTCGGAAAAATGTCATGATAAGCTATCTTAACATGGATATACACTTCAACATGGATTTTGTCCACGGCAGAAAACTCCTTTGGGGAGGGGGGTAAATTAAGTTGCTACAACCTTCAACATTTGACCCTTTGTCCTCCTGTCAAGTTTGGTTGAGATTGGATAAGTAATGACTGAATGTATAGCGGTGAAGCAGACAGACAGACTGACCGACACCAAATTATGTCCAGTTTTTAGTGTGATTAAAGCAAAATTTGATGTTTGCTAATTGATTACTCACAGAGGTTACTTACAGCCACCACACCAAAACATTTATTTACTAAACGGGTGGGCACATATCACTCATTACCGATCATGCATCGATTGTGTTTTCTGCTCACACATCCTGTATCCAGAAGCTGATTTAAAAAAAAATAATAATAACCGCACAACCACACCAAAAAAACAACCACACCAAAAAAACAACCACACCAAAAAAACAACTCAGGAATTTTAAAATTGCATATTGTATGTGGTACTCACTGTTATTAAATGAAGATCTTTCATAACTGCACCATCTACATCTCACATCTATGAGTTACAGTTGATACAAAATTACATTTAAAACCTATTTTCAGTTATTCGTGAACATTTTGCCTGCACTTTTTCACATTTATCCAAATGCAGTTGACAGTATAACTGAGGATTCGAAAATGCCACCGATATAAAGAAAAATACCTTCTCGTCAAAGGTCCAGTTCATGGCCATCATCTCACGAAGGGTTCGTAGTACCTTGAAACATAGGTCTTCCTCTTGTTCTTCCATCAGCTGCCTTGTATGCCTGATGAGCCTGGCAGTGAAATATTTGACAATAAAACCTACAATATGGTTTCGTCGGTAACAACAATAAAAGTAATATGATCATCCATTGCAAGCTCACCACACAAAACCTGTTGTGGCTGCTGATGCAGTTCGGCAGTTTGCTTCACTATCACAACCCTGCGCCTCTCCATTCACCCAGATTGTGTACGAACCCCAGAATAAATTTTCAAATTTGCCCAACAGGCTTGCTGGAACAGCCAGGCTTAAAAAGCCAGACTCGCATGATGTGCATGATGATATCAATGCTGTAGCATCGTTGCATTAACAATGAAAAGGCATAGCGTTCACTTGCTTTTCACACAATATAGCAATGACACTCATATTAATAAACCAATGAATAAATGGTCACTTTATTGGTCATTACTCTGGACTGCCACATGCTACATTTCGTCCATTAAGCAAACCTGTTTTTAACCAACAACTGCCTTAAAGGTTCAAAAAAGATTTTTTAAACCTTTAAGGTTCGAGTCTTCACTGATTGGAAACATCCCATTAGGACAGGTATAACTACTTCCTTGTTTTCAAAAAGAGCAATAATTCTGGAACCAAAGATAATCGAGGTGCCATTTGCATCATGAATTAGTAACTGGTTTATCATGATAACCAGAATATGGAGTTCAATTCCGCAGCATTCCATAAAATGTGGCATTTTTTGCCTTTTGCACATTATGTTGGTCAAAAATGGTTATGGAGGCCTTGAAGTGTTTTGTGGACAAGGAAGTAGGATTATAACAATATAGGCCCTGCCGATGTAAAGCTGTCATTAACATTTTAATCATGTCAATAATGCAGTGATGCAGTGATGCCATATGCTAGACAATATGGAGACCAAAGACAATGCAGACACATCTCGGCTACAGCATGGACAAGGTGCAACTGTTCCAATTTCGAAAACGCATTGTAGATTAAGTAAAAGTGTAACTAAGGTACACACTTGGTACATATAGGGACTATGAAAGTCAGCTTGGGTGTTAGCCCAAAAACCCCCACTTGCAAAAGCTATTACAAAACAAGGGGGAGGGCAGGGGATCTATAACATCAACACTGCAAGAATGACAGCCAACCAGCATTCTTCCCAAAATACACTGCACTCAGTGATGAGCACCCCTTGCTGACACTGCATCAGACACCAGTTTTCAAATGAACGACACAGTTTTTCTGGGGATCAAATCTAAAAATGGACAGCTCAGAAGCAGAAATCCAAATAATAGTTATTGGCCAAGAATGATGATACAAAGTAAAACGAGAATGGCACTTGGAAGAATGCATACTTCAGCCAGACTGAACAGTTTACGTTTTGTATCCACTGATAGGCCAGGTCTTATCCCAAAATAAAAACAAAATCTAATAGGCTTGTTTTTTTTAACCTACCCAGCTCATCCACCAAGTTTTGTCATAATCCGTCCACAACTTTTTTGAAATGTCATGCTATGTATCACCTTTGACACCATCTCTCAATGCTGAAGAATCACTTAAAAATTAAAAAAAATTATCGGATCCCAATCCAGATCTTCAACAAAATCAAATCAATTTGTGCTTTTGACACCCAAGCCTGTCCACCAAGTTTCATCCAAATCCATCCACAACGTTTTGAGATGTCATGTTATATATCATTTTTAGCTCTATTACTCAATGGTGAAGAATCACTCAAAAATATTTTCGGATCTGGATCTTCACCAAAATCTAATCATTTTGTTCTGGTCACACACCCGACCTGCCCACCAAGTTTTGTCCAAATCCGTCAACAACTTTTTGAGATACTCTGCTCACAGAAAGACAGACAAACAGACAGATAATGTGAAAACTTAACCTCCGCCCAACCTTGGTGACGGAGGTAATTATTGTTATTGTTGTTAATATTTGTGATCGAGGAATGTTATGTAACTAAAATCAGTTTGAATAATATCCTGCAAGGAGTTATTCTGTGGCTCTATCAATAGGTCTTTATGGACCAGAATTTTCTTAGACAGTCATAAAGGGAGTAACCCGAACCCTAATATCTATTGGATCTGACCAAAACCATGAATGGCTTTTGAGCTATTGCAATCAGACTTCTACAAACCTGTATTGCACTTGTGCTTTGAATGCTACATTACAGTGTACTGAGGTTGCACCTCAAGGAACTGATAAATCAAATGGATTATGTAGCATGTCTTTTCAAAAGTTTTTCTGATTATGGAAATTGATAACTACGAGTACGGGCCTGTAGGGGCGGGCCCATAGGTGCGTAAATGACGACTGGATTGGGGCATTATTTCGATAAGATTGGACCAACCGTATCATAAATGGCCATAAATTGGGAAACATACTCAGGTCCCCAGCGTCAATTGTGACGTCATATCAAACGAAGAAGAATTGTGTTGAAGAATTGCCCCCTCTATCTCGCCCCCCTCTCTCTCCCCCCTCTCTCTCCCCGAGTCTCGCCCCCCTCTCTCCCCCCTCCTCTCTCGCCCCTCCTCTCTCGCCCCCTCTCTTGCCCGCCTCTCTCCCCCTTTGTCTCGCCCTTCCTCTCTCCCCCTCCTCTCTCTCACTCCCACTCTCATCCCCCCTCTCCCGTCCCCCTCTTATCTCTCTTGCAGATATTGGTCGACAGATAAATGGCCGTAACTTGGGAACCGCTCGTCCGATTAATATCAAACCTCAAAAAGGCACATCCGCGGGTCCCCAGCAATATTCCTGGCAAGTTTCAATCAGATTGGACCGTCAATCGTGCAAAAAATAAATAAATAAATAAATAAATAAATAAACTAATAAACATAAATTGTGACGTCATTCGTGATGTCATAGCACCGTGTCTTGTCATTGGTCGACAGATAAATGGCCGTAACTTGGGAACCGCTTGTCCGATTAATATCAAACCTTGAAAAGGCACATCAGCGGGTCCCCAGCAATATTCCTGGCAAGTTTCAATCAGATCGGACCGTCAATCGTGCAAATAAAATAAAAATAATAAATAAATAAATAAGCATTAATTGTGATGTCATTCGTGATGTCATAGCACCGTGTCTTGTCATTGGTCGACAGATAAATGGCCGTAACTTGGGAACCGCTTGTCTGATTGATATCAAACCTGGAAAAGGCACACCAGTGGGTCCCTGGCAATATTCCTGGCAAGTTTCAATCCGATTGGACCGGTGATCGTCCAGTTATTAATAATTTGGGAAAAAATTGGCATGATAAGGTGGGAGGTGGAACGACACCTTCAGCTGCCATATATACACCTTTTCAACACTGAAAAAGCAGTAAAATGGCCGTAACTTGGGAACCGCTTGTTCGATTGATATCAAACCTCGAAAAGGCACATCTGCGGAGCCCCGGCAATATTCCTGGCAAGTTTCAATCAGATCGGACCGGTGGTTGTCGATAAACGGCGGTCGCAGACACACACACACACACACACACACACACACACACACACACACACACACACACACACACACACACATTGCTGGAATTATAGATAGATATGTATTATTAAACTATTTACATTTTATTTAATAAAATAGCACAATAAAATTATAATGAACATTTGTAATCACGCTTACAATCGACGTCCTGCACAACGGTCACATTTTGATTCTGCTGGGTCGTAGTGACGTGGGTCAAAAGTCTTTGCAGTGTGAAGAGATCATTAAATACACGTCATGTTGTTGTTCATCTTTCGGCTGCTCCCATTAGGGGTCGCCACAGCGGATCATCTGTTATGATCCGCATACTGATTTGGCATAGGTTTTACGCCGGATGCCCTTCCTGACGCAACCCTGGTTGCCTCTTAAGACACAGGGATAAGGACTGGGTTTCGCCATGATTCCGGGCTGCCCTACACCCTCTCATAGCGCGGCCCAGTGCAGAGCTCCCGTCCTCAAGCGATCCTCCAACCCAAGCCTCCGAGTAGCCGGATTACAGGCGCACGCCACTACGCCCGGTATTAAATACACGTCATGTGATGTCAAAATCAATGTCTCCTGTGTCATTGCAGCTCATCCTGTCCATCGCCGTTCTTTACTTTATGAAGTGCATTTGTAAGAGACGCTAAAATGTGAGCTTTTATGAATTTCAAAGAGGCACACATTTTAAAAGGCAGTGGATGTGGCTTGTACATATGAAGTGAGCAAACCTCAGGTTTGGATCATTTCACCGACTGCTATCAAGACAGTCTTGTTATTCAAATGGCAGTTCAAGGCAAAGGGAATATTGAAACCTAGGTCTGTCCAAACCCTGCAAAACCCAGAATTCCTGTCTAATCCGAGTCCTTGGGAGTAAAGAAATCAGCATGCCATTAAGCCAGTTTCGCAAGGGGAGTG
>NC_140962.1:97203160-97218160 GCF_056783735.1 Eptatretus burgeri | reverse complement strand
GGTTGAAGACCTTGTGAGCGACCAAGACCTACAGAACGAGCAAGACCTTGAGTGGGATGACTTTGGTGTTCCTTGGAACTCTCTGTCTTGTATGGAACTAAACCTTCAAGTTGATGAACTGGATTCAAACCTCTTATCTGTTGAGGTAAGATTTTTATTTTCCTATTTTCAAACTTTGATTGAAGCATACTCATTTAATAATTAAATAACTTAATTAATACATTATTATTTTCTCTCACAGGAAATTGTGTCTGAAATACGAAATGAAAATACTGCTTTTGCTACAACTTGGGGCGAAATTGTTGGCTTGGTTGAAGACCTTATGAGCGACCAAGACCCACAGAACGAGTTCGTCCTTGATGACCCAACCAAAGAGTTATACCTTGGAGACCAGCAAAATCCTGAAAAAGAGTTTTACAGCAATAGTACTCATTGTGAGTTATCAAGACAATACCCACTGAACAAGTTATACGTTGATGAGCCAGAATACAAGTTTTACCTTGGAGACTCACAAATTTTGAAAAAATCAGTAAATGAGTTCTGCCTTGATGGTTTAAATAACTACCTTGGAGACTCAGGAAAAGGGTTCTGCCAAGATGGTTCTAAATATGGGAACTACCTTGGAGACTCACAAATTTTGAAAAAATCAGTAAATGAGTTCTGCCTTGATGGTTTAAATAACGACCTTGGAGACTTGGAAAGTTGGGGTTATTTTGAAGACTTGAAATGCTACCACTCTTTGGGATTTAAACCTATCAAGAAAGTTCTTACTCCCTCTTTCGATGTCATCAAACCTGAAAGCCTTAAAAGACAGAATTGGAAGAAGAGAAAAAAAAAAAAAACGTAAAATATATATATATATATATAGGTGGAAATCTCATTTTGAAAAAGACATTGTGTTGGGTGAGGATTGAGTTGGGGTTGAGATTTTGAATGTGAGGGTTGGGGTTGAGATTTTGAATGTGAGGGTTGGGACACACACACACACACATACACATCAACAAACAAAAGTTAAGCCTTGACTATTCAGTTGAGGATTCTGTGTTTGGGGTTCACAGATCTAAGAACGTCCACCCCTTGACACACATTATATACTGTTATACACCTCGGACTTGGCCCTCGAGTGTCCACAACGGTGTATAGTAGGAGGGAGTGAAGCGCCAACCTATTGCTCCCATTGCACACACACACACACACACACACACACACACACACACACACACACACACACACACACAAACAAAAGTTAAACCTTGACTATTCAGTTGAGGATTCTGTGTTTGGGGTTCACAGATCTAAGAACGTCCCCCTTGACACACATTATATACTTGTACACCTCGGACTTGGCCCTCGAGTGTCCACAAAGGTGTATTATCTGCTTAGTTTTGTCTTTTGTAATTCCTGTGAATAAAATGAACCTAAAATCTCTTCCCCTTCCAAATCATATATTTTATAAGTCCAAGGAACTGTATCGATTACATCAACAATTTTAAAAAGTTCTTTCGTCCATCGTTCAGTAAAACCCTTTTCAAAATGAGATTTCCACCTATATATTCTTACGATATCACCAACTTTGAACTTAGGTTTTCTGACATTAATCTCTTTTTCATATTTTAATTTTGTAAATGTTTCTGATGGTTTCATATTTGTTGACGTGTGAATCGTGTCATTATACTTATCCACAATATCCTGAATAAAAGATGACCATTGTTGTGAACCGAGTTGTGTGAATTTTTTATATAGTCTCTCTTTTAAGGTACGATTAAAACGTTCAACAACAACTGCCTTCCCTTCATTAAAGGTACTGTATAATGTAATACTGTTATTTTTTAGAAAATTCATAAATGCCTTGTTATAAAACTCTCTACCCTCATCAGTCCACAATTTTTTAGGTTTTCTCTTACTTTTATTAAATATCTGTTGAAAAGCTAACATAAGAGTATTACCTGTTTTGTTTTTTAAAGGGACAACCCACGCATATCTACTCCTCAAATCAATAACGGTTAAAGCATACTTGTACCCCTTATCATTATTGAGTTCAATCAAATCAGCAGACCAGATATAATCAACTTCCTTGGAATAAACTTTCCTTCTCTGATTTAGCACTAATCATCTTCTTCACGATGAACCTATCAACTTTTTCTCTCAAGGTTGGATTTTGTATCAGAGACAAATTATACAACATTTCTCTATCGGCTTCATGCTTTTCTTCCAACGTTGTGGTATTCCCATAATCAATATCGTGTCTCATGCACACTTCATCAACTCTATTGATTGGTTTACTCCAGGATTTAGGATTGTCTGCCTCATCTAATCTTTTATCCAAGTTTGTGCCTGGACCACAGAAAGAATACCCTGGAAGATGTAATTCCCCTGGTATTCCAGTAGTTGTAAATTTACTTCCTGATAAAAACTTTTGTATATCTTCTCCGAGTTTGTGTTTGGAGATAAATTGATTTTTTTTTGAACCACACACCGAACATATACCTTTTTGTATAACCCTGTTATTTTTACTTTTAATATATGAAATATTTTTAGTATTAGTTTTCTTTTTACATTTGAGACAATAACTCATTTATTTATAAGAAAAATTCCTGCAGAGTGCAAAAACCTTTTTAGTTTCCAACATGCACATTTGAATCTTAATTTTTAAAACATAAAGAATCCTTAGAAATGCCTTCACTCTCTCCTCCATTTATTTAAGAAAAAAAAAATGAAAAACTTGAATTAAAATCCATATCTTGTCGATGCTAATAGTCTTGTCGAAAGTATTGCAAATAGACTTGTCAATTCTTTGTTTTCCTCCTCGGTGGGTTGAGTTATTTTCTGTAATACCACCAATCTTTTTTGAATCTCACTGGTTTCCATATTTTGATATTTATTCATTCTCTCTCTTTCCTCCCTCTCTCTCTTCTCTCTTTCCTCCTTCTCTCTCTTCTCCTTTTCCTCCTTCTCTTTCTTCTCCCTCTCTCTTCTCTCTTTCCTCCCTCTCTCTATTCTCTGTTTCCTCCTTCTCTTTCTTCTCCCTCTCTCTCTTCTCTCTTTCCTCCCTCTCTCTATTCTCTCTTTCCTTCTTCTCTCTCTTCTCCTTTTCCTCCTTCTCTTTCTTCTCCCTCTCCTCCTTCTCCTTTTCCTCCTCTTCCCTCTCTTCTTCAACTCCTTCCTCATCCCTTACTATCCTTGAATCGTTTACACCCCATAGAATATTATACATATATTCATCAGGATTTCTTGTTATTCCTGTATCCAAAATAATTTTTTTTTACAACAGGAAACCAATAAAATTTCTTTTGAATTTCTAAAAGAGCCTTACCTTTTCTTAACCTTATAATTTTTTCATTATTTAACATTCTAATTAAATCTAAAGTTGTCGGTTTATCAACATCAGCATAATGCCAATCTTTTATTGAAAATACCTCATTCTTATGTTGTAGAACATATTTATTAAAATAACGAATACCCTTTTCTTGAAGGTATGCTTGGACACAGAAATGATAATTTTCTTGAAGCCTTCTTGCTGTCATTTATGTATTAGAAATATATGTTAGAATAATATTATGGCACGAAACACCTCCCCATCTTCCCATAGTTAAATCATTTTGTATTTCCTTACTTATTATATATAATCCTGTTTTTTCTGTTTTCATGAGATAAACAAGGGCAAAACCATTATTATATTTACCCTTATTAAATTCTTTTATTTGTTGTTTACTAATCGTGGCTCCACAAAACTCATTCTCGATACCAAGTGGATAATATTCTTCCTTACGAGACTGATTTAATTGTTCCAGGTCTTCGAGGTTAATTTTAAATGACCAATTATACCCTAAATCATTCATATCATACCGCCATTGTTCTATTCTCATACAAACGATACGCCCTTCTTTATAAAAATTTATTTTAATTCGAACTGTGAATTCTGTATGACCTGGAGATAATATCAACACTTCTGTATCTTTGGAATACACAGCCGTTTTATTTAAGTATATATATTGTGATAAATCGCTTAATCTCACCAAGTCATTCGCGTCAGTCGGGCTTGGATAATTTTTTAATTTATAAGCATTTTTCATGTTAATATTTTTGTTTATATTATATTTATGTCGTTCAGCCTGTGCCTTTGTATAATAATTTGATAAATCAATATCCAGTTCTTGAAATACACCAAAGATAGAACCATCTTTACCAACATAAGTCATTTATATTAGATTAAAAATAATATCATAAAATTTTTTATTTTTGTTGAGTTGAAATAACACATATAGACATAATTGACCACAACACTTGGAATTTAATTCTTGGACTTGAAATGTTTGATAAACACCATTCTGTAAGAATTTTATGACTTCAACAGGTGGTGGAAGACCAAAACTATCAAAATAATATTTGTCTTGACTATTAAAAATACAAACCCAATGAGTACCGTTCCCATCATTATCTTCTAAGTTCATAATAATATTCTTTGTATGTTTCGGCACATTTGTTAATTCATCTCTCATACAAATAACCACATTATGAATTTTTAATTTCTTACAATATTTGGCAAGTTGTAAATTTGATGTTGTATTCTTTCCAAATTCTTTCAACCACTCATCAATGCTCATTTATTTATTAGAAAGATATAATCCATTACCTCTTTTTGTTAATTTTACACCTGCTTGTGCTATAGAAGAAAGCATATCTCCAACTAACAATCTCACTTTATCAGGCAGACCTTCAAGTTTTTCAGCAAAATCTACAATTACACCACTTCCACTAATTTGTTTCTCCAACTCTTTGTTATGTCTTTCCAATTCTTTTGAGCCTGGAGTTGAGCCTTCCTTTCGTTGGCAGTTTTCACCGCTGTTGAAATACCACCCGTCAATGCTCCAACCGCACTTAAACCAGCAAATAAAGGAATTAGAAATGGGAGAAATCCTCCACTCGTCTCTCTTATTGAATATTTTTTCAACATTGGTTTTGTCATTTTAATTTTAAGTGAGCCAGTGTCATTCAAGATTTTAACCTGTTCTCTTGTGAGCAAAACATCAATTCTTACTGCTCCTTTTCTCTGAATTGTATTAACGTTAATCGTACAAGGCTTTTGATTTTGAACACAAGATGATAGTTTATGAAGATTGATTTGATTAACATATACCCCAGTTGGTACTTTGCCACTCATTTATTTAACAAAAAATTATGTGAGACTAATCATCACACCATTATCTGTATTAATCTGCAATTCTGTTTCTTCCAAAAGCAAACAATATGTATCAACTTCTTCACTCTCTGCTCTTTCAATGTATAGGGAAGTATCCACTCGATTAGACTTTATAGTTTCCTTTTGAGCGCTCAGGTCAAACGCATAGATTGTATACAAACTTTTAAATGCTGTCATATCTAAAATAGGTTCTTTATTTCCATTACTTTCACACACCTTTTGGTAAGACTTGTATGCTTCAGCAAAATCATTTTTTTTCCCCAATTAATTTCCAATCTATCTCGTGGATAAAATGTTCCATCTAGAGAAACGCGAAGTTGTTTCACCTTAGCATTATCACTCAATGCATTATTCTTATCAGTCGCAGTATCACCATCTGGCTTTTTAAAAATCATCCACAGATATCGTGGCTTTCCTTCCAGAACACCCAAATTCCACGTGTAAGTAGTTTGATTGAGTTTAACGTGTTGACATCTTCTTTTGAGGTATGATACACTGAGTGGTTTCTTTGAGTTAAGTCTTCGATTCAACATCTCTTCTGTTTTAAGATTAGGAGTATATTCACTGATATACCAACTCATCTCCTCAATTACAAATTTATTCTGTTCACCAAAAGCACTACCAACACCAAAAAGCAATCTATTTTCATTATCATTCCTTTGTAGTTGAAATCTAATTTTAAGACCATACAGAACTTTATCATAATCACAAAATCCAAATATACCTTTAAGAGGAACTGCCACAGTAAAACTATTTTCTGCTTTTGTATCATCATTATACATTCCTTTCCTTTGAATATATCCAGGGTCTGTGTTTGTTCCCGTTGACATATCAGGAATAAAACCTTCGACAGACCCCTTTCCCATTCTATCACTGAATGTATAGAGTGTAAATTTCATCATTTCAGATACAGCAGAGACATAATCAACCGCTTCAACTTCTTGTGTTCCAATATACAATCGCACACTATCAAACATTTTCCAGAACAAATCATTTACAAGTCTAGCGTTTGTGTTATTCCCAGCCTTAGTGAATTTAAATTTACACAACAAGAAACTTTCGGAGAGATTCAAATAGGTTTGTTGATTATTTATTTCAAAACTTTTTGTACCATTTGTATTCCAGTCTGTTCCAGTTATTGCATTTACCTTGAAGTAATCTTCTTTTTAGTGGAGTTTGAGATAATAATAGTATCATCCAAATCATAGATACTATCAATTGCTTCCATACTTGTATTTATTTAGGAAAAAAGATGTTAAAACTTTTGAAACCCTGATCCAAGTATTTGAATTATTTTCTGTCGTTCTTGGGGGGACAACTGAGTTTTACCTTTCTTAATTTCTTTTATTGCTTGTAATTTATGAGATTCTTTCTGAGCATCTTTTATACTCTTTACAGCACCTGCTACATTTCCCACAGCAGAAGCAGTTGAACCAATTAGGTCTTTATGTTTAAGAATAGTTGAACCAATACCCATGAGAGTATCAATTATCCCATCTCCTCTAAATTGATGTCCGACACCCCTTTGTCTCTTGGGTTTATAGTATCCTCTACCAAGATACATACCTTCACCCTTGTAGTACGGGGAAAGGAACATCCCATCCCCTGTAATTATTTTATATTTTCCCAACTCGTGTTTCCTCACAATAATCATCGTATTTATTTATTGAAAAACTTCACGTAGGTGAATTCTGATGGATATAACTTCTCCATTAAAAGAAATCACACGATTATCTTGGTCGGTTATCCTAAAATTTACTCTGTGTATGGTTTTTCCTGACACAGGAAGATAAACCAAATTTTTAGGTTCCATATTGAATTTATAACCAATTGGGGTTGAGTATGCGCTGAATGAAAATATTGTATTTGTTTTTTTTCCATCATTATAAGCACCATCAATCAAATCACAGTGAATTAACACCGAATTTATTCCTGAGGATATTTGAATGACATTATCACTGTAAAACGTCCCATTAGTTTCAATCTTTTTTGAGGAGAAACCTAATAACTCTCTAAATGAATTATCAATTGTGAAATCAACCTTGTAGTTATTTTTTAACTTTAATCGTTGATTTTGAAGTATGTTTTTGAATGTTTATAACAATATTTTTTGGTTCATCACCCTGTTCTTTCATAAGATGAGCAATTTCGGAAGATATTTGAGAAATCTCGTATGCTCCGGGTGAGACTGTTATCGTTTTGTATCCACTTCCCGGATTATAACTAAACTTGTCATTTTTCTCGGTTATATTAAATAAGGTATTATAAGTTTCCATGGACAATAAAGATGCCTCATATTCTTTTGTTGTGTCAAGTTGTAGTGGGTATGGGAATGAAGATGTGTGGTCGCTTGTTGTGAAATTAAAACTCAGGATTGTGCTTCTCATCTTATTTAATATGAGATAAAATGTCTTTATATTGAGATTTATTAATTATTTTCATGTTCATCAACTGGTCTAAAATGGCTGATGCTTCATTAAAACAATTGTTATTTCCAGCCTTCTTACTGCCTAACAACAATAACAGTCTATTAACTAATTGCGATGGGTCATTTGGAAGAAAACTAATACCTGAACCAAGGATACTTAAAGCCTGAATAATGTGTTTCTCCTTCTCATTCTTCCTACTTTTACCAGAAAGAATAACCTTATAATTTAGAGTGTTCAGCAAATCAATATATACTCTATCATCATTATTTTCCATATCCAATGGTTTATCAATATACTTTGATTCATCCCTCACAGTTGAACCTTGTCTTCCATCTTTTGTGAGAAGAAACATTAATCTCGGAGTTAGTTTAACAGGGGTTGAGCAGAACTTAAGAACCTTAATTCATCATTAAATATCAATACCTTTTCTTGAACAAGATGAAATATTGCTGGTTGTTCTGTTGGAATGAGTCCTGCTTTGGTTTTTGAATCCGCTGAATATTCATTGTTTTGAATAGCATTCACAATATAATCAGGGGTTGATTAATCTCTTCCAGTTGTTGAAATAAACCTTCATCATCATATTCTAATTCTCCTAAATGCTCTAATTCTTCCTCCGTCATTTGACTGAAATCTTTTAACATTTGAAGCTTTCTGGGAGTATATTCTACTGTGGGAACTGTGGAAACATCTTTCATTTTTTCTTGGGAAGTTTTTAAAAGTGGTTTAAAAAATTTCTCTTGTTTTCTTTCAAATGCTTCTTCGCCCGTTAGTTTCTGTCTGCGTTTCTTCTTTATGTCTTCCTGTTGTTTTACAACTTTTGAAACCAACTCTTGATGTTCCTTAAATCTTCTTGCTCTTTCTTTTGTATCCATTTATTTATTGTAAAATATCATTTAATGAATTGTAAAGATTAACAGGGAAATTTTCCTTTTCTTCATCATTCAAGTAGATGTGTTCAAATAAATCATTTTCTTTAAATATTTCATCAAATTCTTTATTAACATTAATGCGAGTTGTAATTTCTTCTTCACTAATACTTGCATCTCTGCTTTTCATACGTTTTGCGTTGAGTTTCTTCATCAACATCAAAACCGAATGATAAAATCTTCACTCCGCTCAGATATTTAATAATTTGTCTCTGTTCCTTCTGGATTAGTTTCTAATATCCCAACACCACCAGATTTTAGTTTCCTTAACTCACTCTTACAATGTGAATATTTTGTTGTACCAAGAGAAACCTCCTCAAATATTTGTCCTTCATTCCTCAATCGCATATGTTCCTCCACTGAAATATAGTGATAATCTTCACCTTTTATTTCTCCA
The DNA here is from genome assembly GCF_056783735.1 of Eptatretus burgeri. Taxonomy (NCBI): domain Eukaryota; kingdom Metazoa; phylum Chordata; class Myxini; order Myxiniformes; family Myxinidae; genus Eptatretus; species Eptatretus burgeri. The sequence goes on along the minus strand of NC_140962.1, from coordinate 97,209,205 downwards.
GGTCTTATTGCTCTAGTTGTTGTTGATACAATGCATATCACGGGGTGTTTTTTAAGTAAATTTACAATATTCTCATTTGTACTACACAAGAACCTTGATTTATGAAAGTTTTTTCCAGAAGCAGATTTACCCACAAGATTTATAATAATAGTTGTCATTTATATATGTAATTGTTTATAAAACAAAAAATATATCCCTTAATATCTCATCTTGTTTCACAACAATATATTTATATTTTTCAGTCGTGTGCTTCATGTAATCCTCAAATTTATTTTTACTACATAATGTGGAACAATTATCTCTCCAAAAATTATTGATATCTATTGAATTTAACTTGAATAAAATAAAAGTATTAACATTGTTTCTGATGGAACGACGAGGAAGTTGAAAGTACGATTGACTAAGATAAATACAATTACAAGAAGAATGTCTCCCTCTTGTGTAGTAGCTGTCCATTACCGTTTGGTTTCTCTCATTAACACAATCATCAAAGATAACGAGGTTCTTTTTTGATTTATCCAAATCTTGGGGAGACGGTATATCATCCGTATTATCACTAAGAATACAAGTTATAGGATTTGATTTCTTTTTACATCTCTGTGTATCACAAAATAGTTGAATTATATCTTCAATGTTATAATCATTTAGGTTTTTTTGACGTTTAAATAAACCGATTATATCTTCTTTTTGAAGACCAGCATTAAAACCTTGTGAGAGTAGTTGATACTCTGGTTGAAAACTCGACTTTGTGAAAATTATTAAATTATCATAATCTAAAAAGTTGGGAGTGAGGAGCATTTTTAAAAGTAAGCAGGTTTTTCCACATCCACTTGAACCAACTATGAGACATCTTAATGAATTTGGGAGATTTTTATGGTTGTTAAATTTTATCTTATTTTCCCAAATAGGTAAAAAATCATTCATTTATATATTTGAAAAACAGGTTATTTAATTTATTATTGGCTTTTTTAGAAACTCTATATTTTATCCTAAGTTCAGGTTTAATTTCAAGATAATCCATTATTTTATTTATACAATATCTTGTGTTGATATTTCCCTGAAAATTACATCCATGAATAATATACAACAACAATCCTTTGAACATTTCTCTTATACGTTCAGTTTCTTCCCTTGGAAGGAAAGGTGTGTTATCACCCTCATACTTTACATTCATTTCTCTAATCAATCTTGTAAAGTAATTCATTTTTGGTCTAAATCTAAAAGAATTATTTTCCTTTTTATATTTTTTATTATCATTAATTAGAAGATAATCACAGAATATACATTGTTTATAGGCTTTTGACTCTGTGTTTAATCCCCGTCTTTCACACGCAGGACAATTCTCAAATTTGTCATATGGAGAATCAGGAAAGTCTAACATATTTATAAAGTAAAACTTTACTTAAACTGAAATTCATCTATACTTTCAGTTGTATATTACCATCAATATCGATATACTTTTTTTCATTATCAGATTCAACGACAACATTTTTTATATTAAAGGTAATTTTAAAATTATCGTTAACTACTATTGAACGAAATGTCATTTCACCTGATATATTAACATCCTTTATTTCATCTGGATTTACATCTTTAGGGTTGTTGAAAAAAATACAAATTTCTCCTTGCATATTACAGATGGTCTTATCTTTTCTTTCTAAAGCTTCATCCATAAGGTTTTTGTTCTTTGATACTTTTTCTTGTTTCATTGCTTTTTCTAGTTTTGAATATATTACTAGAAGGAGAGGAGAAACTTTTGTTAGAGATACTTTAATTGATGTTCTTCCAGGTATACTGAAAGCCCTTCCACTGAAGGAAATTGAAGAACTCATATTATTTACCATAATAGTTTTTATCCAATAGTTGTTATATTTATCTTTGTTCAATTTTACATCCTTGACATATTTCTCAGTATCTTTAACAGATGAAGAGATTGATTGAAACTTGTCTTTTGTGTCTTGAAACATTGTATTTATTAAGTGAAAAAGTTGGAGGATAAAATGTTTTTAAGCACAGATTCACCTATAAATTAAACGAAATTTTCATCAAGAAAATTTTAGTTTAAGCAAAGTTTTATTCTATAAATATGGTGAATACAACGTACTGCGATGTTTGTAATCACGAATATAAACATTATAGAAAACACCTCCGAACCAACAAACACACATTTAATCTATTTCATCAAATATCTCCTCTTAAGTTGGAAAGAAAACATTGTGATATCTGTTCAAAGGATGTTTTGAAGAGTAGTTATAATAAACATCTTCAATCACAAAAACACAAGAAAAATGAGTTTAAAGTAAAGGGAGACTATTATATTAAAAACACTGATGGGGCATTTAAAGGGCATATAAAAATAAGGATTTTTCAATTTGGAGAACCCGGTCCATCATCAATAGCTGAATCAATTGAAATAGTGAAACCCGATGTTGAAAAATTTATTAAAAAGACATTAAAAGAAATGAAAACTTTAAAGTTTTATATGGGAGTGAAAATGAATATGAAAAGACAAGATGAAGAACATACTCCTTATATGAGAACAGGTCTTCATTTTATAACATCATTTCAAGATTTTTTGAATAGTGGGGTTTATGAAGAACTATCAAGACAAGAGGAGGATGTTGATAATACAGTGGTAGGAAGTGGATTCAATATTAAAAAAATCATCTTTTTAGATATACACATTCTAAAATCAAACCCTCTGAAAGCTTCTTCTTATATTGAATTACCAAAAGAAATAAAACGAAAGAAGGCAGTTGTTAATATTAAGAACAATGATAATAAATGTTTTCTCTGGTCTGTTCTTGCTCACTTTCATCCACCAAAATGTAATTCAGAAAGAGTAAAACAATATATGAAATATGAGAATACCTTGGACATTAAAGATTTTAAATTCCCAATGCCACTAACAGATATTCCTAAATTTGAGAAAAAGAATAATCTTTCTATTAATGTATATGGATTAACGGATACAAACAAAGTTCAAATATTAAAAATTTCAAACAACTATAAAAATGAAGAAACACACATTGACCTTTTATATTTTAGTGTTGGAAAGAATTCACATTACACATACATCAATAATTTATCAAGATTAATCTCTTCTCAGGTATTCAGAACAGCAAACAAAATATATCCTTGTAAGCGATGTCTTAATTCATTTCATACAAAAGAACGATTAGAACAACATTCAAAATATTGTAGTAATCATAAATCAGCTGTAATTACAATGCCTAAACCTGGTGAAAGATTTATTTTGAAGATTATAATAAATCTATCATGCACCCATTTGTGATATACGCTGATTTTGAATGTATCCTTAAAAGATAAATACTGCTTCTCCTAATCCAAAAGAACCATATACAAATAAATATCAAAAACATATTCCTTGTGGTTTCTGTTATTATATCAAATCATCTGTTGGAGAAAAGTATGACAAACTTGAACATTATCGTGGAAAAAATGCTTCACAAGAGTTTGTAAAACGATTAGAAAAGGATTGTATAAGACTCACTAAATTAATGAAAGAAACAAATGAACCGATGAAATTAACCAAAGAAGAAAAATTAGAATTTAGAATGAACAATATCTGTCATATTTGTGAGGGGGAAATTAAGGAGTCTAAAGTTAGAGACCATTGTCATCTTACTGGTAAATATAGAGGTCCCGCTCATTCCTGTTGTAATCTTAATTATAAATTACCTTCTTTTATTCCAGTCTTTCTTCACAACAGCGCCAACTATGATACACATCTATTTATAAATGAACTTTCAAAAACACCAGGGAATATTTCTGCCATAACAAACACAAGTCAAAAGTATATTTCATTTTCAAAAATGATATTCACAAAACCTTTAACTCGTATTAGGTTTCTAGATTCTTACAAGTTTATGGGAACACCACTAGCCTACCTCGCATCAAATCTCAGCTCCACGGACTCTTTTCCAAATCTTAATTCATTCTTTCCAAAAGAGGAAATTCTCACTAAAGAGGAAATTCAGATTAAAGAGAGAATTCAAAGTAAAGAGGAAACTCTAATTAATGAAGAAATTCTAACTGAAGATGAAATTCTAATTATAAAGAAAATTCAAACTAAAGAGGAAATTCAGATTAAAGATGAAATTCTGATTAAAGAAGGAATTCTTACGAGAGAGGAAATTCAAACAAGGAATGAAATTCAAAGTAAAGAGAAAATTCTTACAAGTAAGGGAATTTATCCTTATGATTATATGGATTCATTTATGAGATTTAAAGAAACAGAACTTCCTTCAAAAGAAAGTTTCTATAATAACCTTTATGAAGAAGAGATAAGTGATAAGGAATATAAACACGCACAAGAAATATGGAAAATATTTAAGATAAAGAACCTTGGAGAATATCATGATTTATATCTAAAAACAGATGTTTTATTGTTAGCTGATGTGTTTGAGGCTTTTAGAACACTCTGTCATAATAAAAATTGTTATGGATTAGACCCTGCCCACTATTTCACAGCTCCTGGTTTAGCTTGGAGTGCAATGTTGAAAATGACAAAACAAGATATAGATTTAATCAGTGATGTTGATATGCTTTTGATGATTGAGAAGTCCAAGAGAGGTGGAATATCACAAGTATGTTCAAAAAGATATGCGAAAGCAAATAATAAATATCTCCCAAATTATGATAGTGAAAAAGATAGTAATTATTTGATGTATTTTGATGCTAATAATTTGTATGGATGGGCAATGTCTCAATCTCTACCTTATGGTAAATTAGAGTGGGTGGAAGAAAAGGATTATGAAAAGGCTTTGATGAATATTGTTATTTCTTCTCAAGAGGAATTGAATGACGAAGAAGAAGGTTATTATTTTGAAGTTGATTTGAGGTACCCGAGTGTTCTTCATAATAAGCATAAAGACCTTCCTTTTGCATGTGAGAAAGAAACCCCAAAGAAAGAATGGTTCAGTGATTATCATAAAAGTTTTAATATTAAAGGCAAATCAACAGAAAAGTTATTAACAACATTCTATGATAAAGAGGGATATGTTTTACATCAGAGAAGCTTAAAACAGTTTTTGAGAGAAGGATTGAGAGTAGCTAAAATTCATAGAGTTTTAAAATTTAAACAAAGTCCTTGGGTGAAAAAGTATATTCAATTCAATACAGATATGAGAGCAAATACAAAAGTAAAATTTGAAGGGGACTTTTATAAATTAATGAATAATGCTGTATTTGGAAAGACTATGGAAAATGTTAGAAACAGGCAAAACATTAGATTCGCAACATCTTGGAAAGAAGCTTCGAGATTGATAAATAAACCAAGTTTTGAGAGAGAAGAGGTTTTTTCAGAGAACTTTTCTGCAATTCATATGAAAAAGGAAAGTATTGTAATGGATCAACCAATTTATATTGGAACAGCAGTTCTTGATTTATCAAAGATATTGATGTATGATTATTTGTATAATGACTTAAAGAAAGAGTATGGTGAAAATGTTTCATTGTTGTATATGGACACTGATAGTTTTATCCTAGATATAAAAACTGATGATGTTTATGAAGATATGAAGAAAAATATTGGAGTATATGATACAAGTAATTTCAGCAAGAAGAGTGAGTTATTTTCCAAAAAGAATGAAAAGGTTATTGGTAAGTTTAAGGATGAGTTGGGTGGAAAAGTAATGAGTGAGTTTATTGGATTGAGAGCAAAGGCATATGCTGATAAGTATGGTGAACAGATTGATAAGAGGTTAAAGGGAATAAAGAAATATGTAATAAAGAAATCAATAACTTTTAGAAATTATTATAATTGTTTGATGAATAAGAAAGAAGAATATAGGAAAATGAATACAATAAGAAGTTATAAACATAACATATATAGTGAAGAAGTAAATAAAAAGGCATTAGGAGCCTTTGATGATAAGAGATTTATTTTAGATAATGGAATAGATTGTGTTCCATATGGATATTGTATGATAGAGTGTATAAAATAGATTATGTTTTAACGATGGGAAGATGGGTTAGGGTTTTTTAAGGGCTACAGTTGCGTTTTTTCACAATATATAAATG
>NC_140962.1:97038160-97195660 GCF_056783735.1 Eptatretus burgeri | reverse complement strand
CGCCGCTTGTGGGTACCGGTATTGGACTCGTGCAGGGCGCGCGCCGAACAGCGTGTACAAAACCACGGACTTTCCGCTCCAAAAACGGATCAAAAACGACTCACGCCCACTTTTGTTCCGTCCAATCGGTGAGCAAGGGGCGATTTGGCCCCGCCTCCAGGGCGTTGGAGGGCGGTCGCTATATGCAAATTCATGGATCAAAAAGCATTCCCGCCCACTTTTTCTCGGGCCAATGGGGAGCGAGGTGAAAGGTCGAAGGCAGGGGGTCAAAGGCGAAGCCACGGGGCTAATATAAGCGGCTGCGTTCGTCGTCGTCATCGTGGTGTGCGTTGGAAAGAGTGAGTTCGGAGTTCAAGAGAGTCGTCGGAAGTTGCGCGTTGGAACGAGCTGTGCGTTGGAACGAGTTGTCGGCGGAGCTGTGGAGAGGTGGCGGCGGCGAAGACGGACGAGGGGGTGCTCGCGTCGGTGCCGGGAGCTGAAGGCGGGAGGCCGACGGCGCGACCTGGTCGAGGTGGAGACGCTCGTCGCGGGACCCGAGACAGAGTAAAAATCCTCCTTACCCCGAGCATCAGCAACCCCCTCCTGTTTCCCCCCGCGCTGAGATAGTGCGACAGAGGGGGCCCCTTTCCCACCCCCTACCAGACACTGTCCGCGAGGCCCGCGGAGTTGGGGCACCATCGCCACTTCGCGCCTCATCATCAGACGGGTAGGCCCGACCCGGTCTCGGCCCCAGGCCCGCCTCATCCTTGAGGGTGTTCTTTTTCTTGGTTTTGGGTATGTGTTGTCGGCGCCATCTGTGAAGTAGAATTGTATAAGTGCTGCCGTGTGCTCGGTAGTCGGATAGCTCTGCATTGTGTCTTCGCTTTTACATTTGCTTTTTGTGTAAAATTGCATTGTGTTTCTTTTCCTTTTCTATGTGCTTTTGGTGCAATTGTATATGTGTGCTTTCCGTTCATCGCGAATAAATGTGCTTTATGTTGAACCGTTTTCCCGCTTCGCTTCGTCATTTCTTTCATTGAATCCCCATCTTGCTTCACGTAAAGGGTTGGTCCTGGGCTAAGACGCCCGATAATTGAACCGTCGAGGCCGACGAATAACACCGCTCGGTTATCCCGATAGTACGGAATGGGTCGCTTAAGTGGCCCGTGTCCGAAGTCGACCTGCGGCGAGGTGCGATCGCCCGGTCTACCCTCCGTGTGGGTACTTAGGTAGGTCGAATTTGGCGAGCAACCCTATCCCACGCGGGGGCCGATTGGCTCGATCGCGGTGAGACCGAAAGGTCCACCCGTGACTGGTTCCCGGCGTTAGTCCGAGAGGGTCACGACTGGATTGTCCGTCCGGTGGGCGACGTGCCGCGATTCGAGTTACGTGGCCGTCAGCACGCCGGCGGGCGCGAATCCGCAACAATATTTATATATATATATATATATATATATATATATATATATATATATATATATATATATATATATATATATATGTTGTTCTTCTTTCGGCTGCTCCTGTTATGGGGTGCCACAGCGGATCATCCGTTATGATCCGCATACTGATTTGGCACAGCTTTTACGCTGGATGCCCTTCCTGACGCAACCCTGGTCGCCTCTTACGACACAGGGATAAGGATTGGGTTTCGCCATGATTCCGGGCTGCCCTACACCCTCTCATAGCACGGCCCAGCGCAGAGCTCACGTCCTCAAGCGATTCTCCAACCCAAGCCTCCGAGTAGCCGGATTACAGGCGCACGCCACTTCGCCCGGTTGTTATTTATATGTGTTCTGTGTGTTAGCTCTTATAGGAGCCTATAAAAAAAAAATAATAATAATAATAAATGAATTACCTCATCAATTTGTGTAATATTCAGCAGAACTATGAATTTATACACAAGTGTGGAAATCATCACTCATTTATAGCCAAATATTGATCAAGGCAGTGTGAGGTGTGTGGGGGAATAATTGTGGGTGTGGTGAGGGGAGGGTGCAAGGGTTTCCTTGGATTATACATCAACAAGAACAGAGACCTCTGTCCCCCAAAAAACGGAATCCACCTTTACCTAATATCTTCCATCTTACAAATGCTAAGCTCTTAGTTGTATTTTCAGGTCATTGAAGAAGAGTGAATCACAAGACAGAGTACAAAAGTTGGTGACCATTCTTCCCTTTTTGCCAAAAGCTATTGATTCAAAGGGTTAAGGATGTCAATAACAACTCGGCAAAAGACTTATTCTTTGGAATTTTTTCTTAAAATGGACTCCTACAACAACACTCAAATCGAGTTTAAAAGTGAGTTTGAAACTTACACTGTGCCTTGTAAGTCAGTGATATTTGCCTTGGTCATAAAGTTCAGAGAAAACGGCACTGTCACAAATCTCAGCAGTAAAAGTGCTGTTGGGCCATCACATATGGTACGTCCTCAAGATGTAAGGTCTCCTGGGAATACTGACCCTGTTTGTGATTCAGTGGACAGAGACCCAAAGAAATCTCTCAATTGTCAGTCAAGAGCCTGGAATTTCATGTGAATCAGTGAGAAGAATTCTCATCCATGTTGTGAAACCATACAGAATTCAGATTAAATACAAACTGACTGCAGCCTAAATGCCAAAAAGAGTGACAATGTGCCAGTGGTTTGCAGACAAGATTGAAGAAAAGCCTAACTTCCTTGACAATGTGGTTTTCTGATGAGGCCGATTTCCTTCTTTATGCACGTCAACTCCAAGAACTGCGTATACTGGGGATCATTACCCCCCCCCCCCCCACCATTCAAGCAACCTCTCTACTCAGAAAGATGCACCGCCTGTGTCGCAATTAATAAACATGGAATATTTGGCTCTCCTGGCTTGACGACAAAGGCAAGGCACTGACTGTCAATGCAAAGCGTTACATCAAAGTTCTTGGGAAGTTTTGGAGGGTGCTTGGCAGTTACATGGGGTTTCAAGAGAGGAACAATACTTTCAACAGGATGGAGCCACTCCCCACACTTCCAATGATTCACTGAACTGACTGACTGACTCAAGACACACTTTGGTGACAAAGTCATCAGTCATGATGACTGATGTTGAATGGGCCCCACAAGCCACACTCACCAGACATATCGCCACCACATTTCAACGTCGACAGAGGAAAGCCACAATCCATTGAAGAACTCAAAGCAACAATTATCGATAAAATTAGCTTAATTCCTACAGCACAATGCATCAGAGTGATCAACAATTTTACCTGTCAAATCCAAGTGTGCTTGCAGTGCTGTGGCAAACATGGAGCACGTCATTTAGGCCGAAGTCTCATTTGCTCTACGGTGAGGATACGGCAGCCGTATGCCCTCTGAATTGAAAGAAACGTGCGGCGGCCGCAGAGTTTCTGTGGTGGCCTCAGGGTGGCCCTACGCCGTTTGGCTATCTTTTGCAGGCCATCGGGGTCGCCGTGGAATTATAACGCGGAGTTATAACTTTTTTCACTTCTACGTTGGCCGTAGCAATTCGACATGCCGTAGTTGTGACGTAGTTGTGTTCCACGTCGACCGTACGTAGGGCGTACGGTGGACTTGCGTTATTCATGCGGCTGCCGTAGTCTCTTATCAACGAAATATGAATTTTGCCCTAAAAACCGAATACATTTTAAAAAACCGAATACATTTTAAAAAACCGAACACAACGAAGCGTTCATGTTTGTTCACGTGTCTCCCCCACCTGTTCGACTCGCATCTTCACGCTTTGTTCATTCAGTTCGTCGGTGGAAGTACTCGTGAAAGCATCTCTCGTGTGTCGATCGCTACTTTACCTCGTGTTTTCACCTTGATTTGTGCTGTTATTTTTTTTAAACTCATCTTGTGTTTTAATTAATAACAAAAAAGCAATCCGATCACGTGATGTGACGGACTGTCGGGCAAGGATTTAATTTCACAGAAAAACCGTTTGCAATTTGGAATATCCATGATTACCTCAGCCCGATGCGTTTGATGAAAGTGATTGTGGTTCTGGGGACATCATGCTTGATGAGCTGCCCTGGGGGCAGCGCTCGCAGAGTGCGTGAGCGATCGGAACCCAGAACAGAGCTCGAGCCTGTGTGAACTTTTGGATATGGTGATTGTACCAGTTAACATACAATACACTGCCACCGAAGGTCATTTACTCATCTTATTTTACCTTAAACATGGGGAATTTCAGTTGAAAGTGTCTTGAAAGTGGGTTTTCTTGGGGTCCAGGAACAGATTAATTCACTTCATTATTTGTTATTGGGAAAATAGTTTGGGAATCGAACTTTTTGCAATCCAAACAGCCTCCTGGAACGAATTCAATTCAGATTCTGGGGGCACCACGTACTGGTATATTCTGAACTGTTGTGTTTTTATTTCAGTAAAAAAATAACTGGTATATATACCCACTCGTTACCGTCCGTCTGGTCGCACGTTCACCTTAGGCCCCCCTGCGATCCCCTCTTCCTCTCCAAGCTGCTATTCCTCAAGGCAGTGTTCTGGGCCCTGTGCTTTTTCTGGTTTTCATCAACGATCTCTCCGACTCTGTGGAAAATCCTGTTTATCACTTTGCTGATAACTCCATCCACTGCCGTACCATGTGTCATCCCTCAGATGGGCAAGCAGTAGCCTCTTCTCTCTCTGCAGATCTGGATAAAATCACAAGCTGTTCTAACACTTGGAACATGTCTTTCAATCCTGACAAATCTCACACTCTCACTATGTCTCTTCTAAAGGACCGTCTGGATCCCCCCCTCCCCCATCCACTTTCTCAACAATCCTCTTGAAGTCCTTTCATTCAAGCTTCTGGGTCTCACAATGTGCAATGATCTTTCCTGGGAAAGCCACATTTCCAAGCTGGCCTCAAAAGCTCGTCGCCGACTGGGCTTCCTCCGTCGTGCAAAGTCCTTCCTTGGCACACTTGAGCTCTTGTCCCTATCATACAATGTTTGCTGTCAATACAAATAAGAGAAAACAATAAGTTTCACAGCGATTTCAAGCTGAAAGTTTGGCAGTTTGCAAAAGAGCACGGCAACAGTCCTTCCTTGGCACACTTGAGCTCCTGACCACATACAAAGCTTTCGTACGCAGCCTAATGGAGTATTGCTCTTCCGTCTGGGCTGGTGCTCCGGCTTCTCACCTTTCTTGGCTCCACGCTGTGGAAACCAAGACCTTTAGGATCATTGGTATCTCCCACGATGAGGCTGAATCTTTGGGTCTCACACTCTGTCACCGGAGGCAGGTCGGTGGACTTTCTGTCTTCCACCGTCTCCTCTCCAGCCTTGCCCCCCCCCCTGCTGTCTGTGATCTGTGCCCCCTATATTTCCTTCCGCAGGGTGCTCAAGGTCTCCCAGCAACCCTCTTCTGGGAAAAGTACCAAAATCAAGAATCACTACTCACGTTCTTTCCTGTTTTTTCCCCACCTTTGGAACAAATTCCCACACTCTATTCAATCCCACTCCTTCCCTTCAGGTCTTCAAAACAGCTGTTCACCACCATCTCTTATCTTCCCACATTCTAAACCACAATCTTTTCTGCCCCTGTTAATCCACCCCAATCCCACCCCCTTGAAATTTTCTACATTTCTTCCTGAAAGTCCCTGTAGTATTCGGACTTGAAAGTCCTTGGAGTATTCATCTTGTTTACCCTGTGTACCCCACCCATCCCTCACCCTTCTACAGATCTCCAAATGTCTCTGTTCCCCACTGTTTTGTGCTTCCCTCTCCTGCCCCTCTTGTCTCCTGTTCCCCTTGTTGTACATTCTGTGTGTTAACTCTAACACGAGCCTCGACATTGTGTACAATATATATATATATATATATATATATATATATATATATATATATATATATATATATATATATATATATATATATATATATATATATATATATATATATATATATATATATATATATACATATACATATATATATACTGCTAATTTAAAGAAATAACAAGTCTTATAACTAAGCCGGTATACCTATTTACTTTGAGGAAGTAACGCTATGGTCCCTCCTTCTCCATACATACACAAGAAAATGTGAAATTTCCAAAGCATTAAACTTATCATTTTCTCCTGTTTGGAGAATTATATTGAGTGAACAAAAAAATTTAGGAATGCGCCAAAATTAACCAGATTCATTGAGCGGAATCATTTCATGCATTCACTGCTTGATCTCATGCCCCGTCCCCGAGAGGGACTGCTTTTCTATAGTGTCTGCCAAATCTGTGTCTATATTTTCGGAGGTTTCGCGAGGTAATGCTCTACAGGGTATCAAAGCAAGTCTGGTGAAAAACGGATGTTTTAAAATAAAGCTATAAAATTTGCACGAACTGTGAACGATGTACCACATGACGCGTGCACAAACGAGCAGGCAACATGGCGGATTATCTGGAATGTTTATTTCACAGGCGATTGAACTTTGCGATGTCACCAGGGTTTTTCTACATTAAGCAGCAACTCTTTTGTGGATAAAGTAATTATTTGAACTAAATCATTTTATTTCATCAAGTGCTGCGTGCACAGTGAATCATGGCTTCAAAGTTAAAGGAATCCGACATGTCCTATCCCTAAGAGAGGATGATCACCTGTCTCTGTTACCATCTGAGCATAAGCATTTGAACATCGGAAATTCAGCACTCTCTGAGGTTCGAGACCGGGTAGTGGTGAGATAATGGCAGATGGTTACACCTACTATTGGTCTGGTTGCTCTGATGGTTACCATGCCCAAGTAGTTGCTGCAGCTGTGTCCAATAAGCTGACTCAAATGATAATTGAGAGAACACCAGTCAACGAGCGTATTATGAGACTAAGGATTCATCACTCCTTGGATGTCGTTTCCCTGGTCTCTGTATATTATCTGACGAAGGTGAGTGATCTCACCGTGGACACATTCTATGCCGCGCTTGAGTCTGTGCTTGATTAGTGCCCAAGCGAGATACTCTTCTAGTCTTGGGGATTTTCAATGCATTGACTGAAACTGATAAGGATGGCTAGGAGACATGTGTTCCCATGGGTCTGGAATTGTGAACCAGAATAGCACTAAGTACCTTGACATTGAAAGAAGTCATGGACTTAGAGTGGCTGGTTCATGGTTTCAGCGCCCACAGGATCACCACTGGACTTGGTATTCCAAGGCTGGTGGTGTGGCAAAGGAGATTGACCATGTGGTCATTGATGGACACTGGAGGATGATCCAGAACTGCAGGGTCCACCAGAGTGCTCAGATCTACAATAACGACTACAGCCTTGTGGCAGCAACTCTGAAGTTGCAGCTTAAATCCAGGAGAATGCCGAGGCTGGATGATGGCAAGCTTAAGGATGTGATTATAGTTGAGGAGTTTATGAACACGTTTAGTCGAGATTTGGGGGGGGGGGTTCTGGGTGCTTTGAGGAATCCTTAAGAGTTGTGGAGTACCTTCAAGACCACCATCCTTGATGTTGCTGGTGGATGTCTTGGAACTCACCATAGGGCGAAGTAGAATTTTGTCTCTCAAAGGACACTGGATACCATTGATCGGATTCGCAAGGCCAGGCTTACTGGCAGAGCTGAGCTGTTCAGGGAGTTCAGGCATAAAACTGTACGTGTGCTGAGGGTGGACAAGGAGGGCGATGTGCAAGGAATCTGTGGGGGGGGGGGTAGAGCATCACCTGTGGGCAAGGGATTCTAGTCCAGCTCACGGAGAAATTTGCGCATTGCATTCATCCATGCCCGTCCCTCGGTGTACTGCAGTTAGAGCGGCGGATGGTGGGCTCTTGACAGAGGAGTCCAAAATGAAGGCTCGCTGGGCCGATTACTTTGAGCGGCTGTACCAGGCTGATGCACCAGCTGTTGAGTTGGATGTCAGGGGTGTTACTATCCGTATTGCTGACCCTCCAATGAACTGTTGTCCACCTTATTTTGTGGAAACACAGGCTGCAGTGAGCTGGGTGTAAAGGGGTAAAGCTCCTGGGATCAGTGGCATCCACGCTGAACTTCTCATGGCTGGTGAAAATGCTGCATGTCATTGCATGCAGTTCTCTGCTCTGCCTGGAATAAAGGCATTATCCCAACTGACTGGAAGAGGGGCCATGTTGTCCCTCTCTGGACAAGGAAGTGTGATCGCCAGGACTGCACCAACTACCAAGGAGTGACGCTCCAATTAGTGCCGGGCAAGGTCTTTGTTCGGCTAATTCTTGACAGGGTTCGCCACCATCTGCTTGAACACCAGCGTCCAGAGCAATCAGGCTTTACACCAAAGAGGTCAATGATTGACCGTATCCTTGCCCTTCGAGTCCTCACGGAACGCAGGCGAGAGTTTTGGCAGGGGCTGCTTGCAGCCTATGTTGATCTCTGCAAAGCATTTGATTCAGTGAAACAGGATGCCCTCTGAAGGATTCTTGGTCTTTGTGGGGTGCCACCAAAACCGATCGATCTGATGTCTGAACTATACTCTGGTACTGAGAGTGCTGTGAGATGTGGTGATACCATCTTCGACTTATTTCCAGATGTTACTGGAATTCATCAGGGGTGAGTACTGGCCCCCCACACTTTTCAGCACTTCTATGGACTGGATTCTGGGGAGGATGTCGGAGACATCAAGCTGTGGTGCAACGTTTGAGAATGTCAAGATCTCTGACCATGATTTCGCAGATGATGCAGTCATATTTGCGGAGACTCTGGATATCCTTTTGGGAGCCCTGGAGGTGATGAATGAGGAGTCGGAGCCGCTAGGATTACATGTTTCCTGGGTCAAAACTAAGATCCAGGCTTTCAATAACATCTTGGATGCTGCTATCTTGTCTGTACCTGTTTGTGGTGAGGATGTTGATGTCATGGAGAGATTCACTTACCTTGGCAGTGATATTCATGTCTCTGCTGGCTGTGAGCCAGAGGTCACCAGACGTCTGGATTGGGCCTGGGGAGTCATGGATTCACTGAATCATAAGGTGTGGCGCTGTCGGTACCTGTGCAAGAGGATGAAAGTCCGAGTCTTCTTGGTGCTTCCAGTCTTGCACTACGGATGTGAGACTTGGACTCTGACCAGGGATCTGAGATGGAGACTTAATTCCTTTGGCACCAGGTCTCTTCGGATAATCCTTGGCAATCGCTGGTCTGACTTTGTGTCCAACGAGCGGTTGCTGAGAGAGACCCAAATGAGATTTGTTACCGACATAGTCTGTGAGCATCAGCTGTGGCTGCATGGACATATGGCTCATTTTCCTAACACTGATCCTGCTCACCAGATTCTCTCAGCGAAGGAGATTCGTGAGTGGAGGAGGCCAATGGGCCAACCATGTGCATCGTGGTTGCATCAGATTGATCAGCATCTCAAGATGGGGATGGGTCAGGCATCTGCCTGGAGGATGGCCAGGCGGAGGCCCCTGGAGTATTTGAGGAAAGCGTACATAGCGATGCGCTGCTCCGGCGCTTGATTCTATGTATAGCAATACCTCAACTGACTTGATTCTATATTGTATGCAGTCACAGCCTGGCCAGCCGTTCCTTATCAACCATTTAATTGGAGTGCTTGCTTGAGTGCTTACACCACTTGCCGAGTGCCCTATTGTCGATAGCGATACCACGCTACATTATTCTGAGTGAATAGTTCACTCACTGCGGACACTTTTGCCACGCCGCATCATTCAGAGCGAGTGGTTCGTGCTCCGTCATCCTGAACGAGTGGTTCGTTCTCCGTCATCCTGAGCGAGTGGTTCATTCTCCGTCATCCTGAGCAAGTGGGTCATGCTCCATCATCCTGAGCGAGTGGTCCGTGTTCCTTCATTCTGAGCGAGTTGTTGTGACATCACACCCGATTTCAGAGCCGTTTGCCGTAGTAACGTGTTTTCTAAATTCACGAGCCAAATTTTTTTTTCACCTGTCACATGCAGATGTTTATAAAAATTAATGTTTGTAAACGTTTCCCTGCAACATCTATATAAATATAACAGTTTTTCTGTGTAAGCGACTCAAGGTTTTTGGGTTGTATACAGTATGCACTGCAGTCAGTAAATCACAGACTCCAAGCTGCCGATTCCCGAAAAATTGCTGATGTCGGCCAAGCACTAATGTGTGGGTGTATGTTTATGTGTGTTGTTCAGAAAGCATAACATATTCTCTCTGCTAACTCCCCTACCCCCACCTCTCCCTCACTTTATCCCATCCTTGCTCTACCCCCACCCAATACAGTGCAGCACCCTCCTCCCACACTCTCACTCCCCCTCTCTCTGTCTCTGGGCATATCTGGGCAGTGCTTATGTCTGGATGGTGTTTGTCTCCAGTCACGTCCGGGCGGGGTTTGTCTCCGGATGTGTCTGGATGGTATTTATCTCCGGACGTGTCCAGATGAGAGTTTGCCTCCGAACGTGTCCGGGAAGTGTTTATGTCTGGATGGTGTTTGTCTCTGGACGCGTCCAGGCGGTGTTCGTCTCTGGACGTGTCCGGGTAGTGTTCGTCTCTGGACGTGTCAGGGTAGTGTTAGTCTCTGGACGTGTCTGGGTAGTGTTCGTCGCTGGACGTGTCCGGGTAGTGTTCGTCTCTGGACGTGTCCGGATAGTGTTCATCTCTGGATGTGCCCGAGTAGTGTTCGTCTCTGGATGTGTCCGGGTAGTATTTGTCTCTGGACGTGTCTGGGCGATGTTTGTCTCTGGACGCGTCCAGGCGATGTTCGTCTCTGGACGCGTCCAGGCGATGTTCGTCTCTGGACGCGTCCAGGCAGTGTTTGTCTACGGACAAGACCAGGCAGTATGTATGTCCGGACAGGAGTTTGTCTACGGACGCTTCCGGATGGGAGTTTGGCTTCGGATGTATCGAAGCAGTATTTGTGTCTGGACGGCTTGGTTCCGGATGCATCTGGTGGGTTTTGTCTCTGGACGTGTTTGGGTGGTGTTTGTCTCCGGGACGTGTTTATAGTATAACCAGTTGAAGATGGATTTCAGACATCATTTTGTTTCCATCTTCACTGTTATTCTATGCAGAAGCATTTTGATGAAACAGCATGAATCGTAATTAACGCTCCACCGCACATCTGCCTTCTCTTCACCTCACACTGTATTCCTTTCCACCATCTCTCCTCACTCCCCCCTCCCTCCTCTCTCCTTTCCCCCTCCACCTCATGACTCTCATCGCTCTCTCTCCCCCACCCCTCTCTCCCTCTTCCCACCTCTTTTTCTCCTCCCTCCCCCTTTAGTATTCTTGACAGCGAAGCATCGGGTGGTATTTGCTTGTGCATGTATATCTATGCAGATATATATATATATATATATATATATATATATATATATATATATATATATATATATATATATATATATATATATATATATATATATATATAGTTTTTTTAATGAGTGCTGCCCAGTTATTCTCTAAATTTGAAAGGTTGTACTTGAAGCCAGCACTGCGGAAGGTGTACTTCTTTTTCATGCCATGTGAAAAGCCCAGTTTTTATCCTCATTTGAAAAGGGTCATTGTCAATTTTCGACCCCTTTATCCGATGCCATTCGTGTAATGTTTTTGAAGTATTTCTTTGAGTTTATAACTTCTCCGACATATCATACAAATATCCCTTCTGGCCTCAGCTCCCCCCACAACTACCATTCCTGATGACGACCAAAACCAGCGGTGGTACCTGCAATCTCTCGATGCGATGGTCCCAGGGTATGATATTAAGTGAGTCTCGACGCGTGCAGGCCCGGGCATTCATTCGCCAATTGAGTGCGGTTTTCTGGACAAAGTGCTGGGGTTTCAAAATGAGTGAGGTAACTTGGGTGTCCAGATCCACAGGAATAGCAATGCCTCTGCTCTTAGCTGGGTGAAGAGTCAAAAGGAGAGCAGAATGTATCACAGTAATACACAAAATGCACTTTGTATTATGAGACAGGTGAATACACATCAATGTACAAATTATTACGTTAAACAACATATCAGTAATGCAAGCATGAAAATTAATTATTTGCACTTTCTAATTGTTTGTCAACAAGGAATACAGCAAATATTGGATTGGATAAGAATGAATAAGATAATATACATGAGGAATGAACAAACTACAACATCCCTGTCTCATAACATCATAATAATAAAGATATTGTAAAACCAAGCAATGTAGAAACTAACCGACTCCAGCAAGGCTTTTTATGCAAGTCTCGACGGTGGCTTTTTGAGAGACACTGGGCCAGGTACACTGGTACACGCGGAGTACACCTTGTAATAACTGCACAAACACGGGCTGGTGTGTCTGTAGGTATACACGCATACACAGCAGAAGTGACATCACCTTAAACACTAAAACAAATATTTTTGACTGTTTCAATTAAAGAAGTAAAATGAAAAAAAGTGATTAGATAAGCATAAAAATTAGTGAATGAGAACTAGAATATACTAGCTGACATTTCCCCTAATTTCAACATACTAGAAACACCTGCTCCCTTCGGAAACATTGGCAAGTCGTTTTTACCTCCACCACAAAAGGCGGATGGAGGTTATGTTTTCACCACTGTCTGTTTCTCTGTCTGTGTCTGTGAGCAGAATATTTCAAAAAATTGTGGACGGATTCAGACGAAAGTTGGTCCACAGATTGGGTGTGTGATAACGACAGATTGATTAGATTTTGGCAAATATCTGAACCCGACTACGAGAATTTTTTTAAGTGATTCTTCACCATTGAGGAATTGGGCCAAAAACGATTTCTAGCATGATATCTCAAAAAGTTGTTTACGGATTCGGACAAAACTTGGTGAATAGGTTGGGTGTCCGACAAGGATGAAATGACTTGATTTTGATGAAGATCTGAATCTGGAAATGAGAATTTTTTTATTTTTCATGTGATTCTTCACCATTGAGAGATGGGATCAAAAACAATAGCATAATATTTCAAAAAGTTGTGGATGAGTTATGACAAAACTTGGTGGATGAGTTGGGGAGGTGACAATAACAAGCCGAATAGATTTTGGTTCAGGTCCGGATCCAGAGTTGGGCTCGAAAGCGGCGCTGGATGTTGGGTTAGGAAGCGGCGCTCCAGGTTGGGTTTGGAAGCAGAGCTGCATGGTGGGTTTGGAAGTAGTGCTCAGGGTTGGGTTTGGAAGCAGCATTCCAGGTTACATTTGGAAGCGGCGCTGCGGGTTGGGTTCATAAGCAGCGCTGTGGGTTGGGTTCGGAAGCAGTGCTGTGTGTTGGGTTCGGAAGCAGCACCTCAGAATGGGTATGGTGTGGTGCTGCAGAATGGGTATGGTGTGGTGCTGCAGAATGGGTATGGTGTGGTGCTGCAGAATGGGTATGGTGTGGTGCTGCAGAATGGGTATGGTGTGGTGCTGCAGAACGGGTATGGTGGGGTGCTGCAGAATGAGTATGGTAGGGTGTTGCAGAATGGGTATTGTGGGGTGCTGCAGAATGGGTATGACGTGGTGCTGCAGATTGGCAGAAATTTGTTTGTAGAAACTTCTTTGTAGCAATCTATTTAATGTTAAAATGCAGGTCCTAAAATGAGGATGGAAGTCCTAAATGCCAAAAAAAGAGATCAGAGCCATCTCCCTTGACATATCACGAGATTTCGATATGGTCTGGCATCCCGCACTGCTCACCAAAATCTCTTTTGTCATGTCTTAAATGTCATGTCTTATTGCGGCCATCTTATTTTGTCATGTCATGTCTTATTGCGGCCATCTTAAATGTTAACATTCACTTGTGGACATCAAATATCCAATGGTCATTGAAAAACTACACTGGTATCCAAGGCATTTGTCTTTCAATCCTGACAAATCGCACACCCTCACCATGTCTCTCCAAAAGGACCAACTGGACCCCACACACACACACACGCACACGCACACGCACACGCACGCGCACGCACACGCACACACACACACACACACACACACACACACACTCCTCCTCCCCCCATCTTTTCTCTCAACATTCTTTTTGAAGAAGCCCTTTCATTCAAGCTCTTAGGTCTCACGATCTGTCACGATCTTTCTTGGGAAAGCCACATCGCCAAGCTGGCCTCCAAAACCAGTCGTCGACTGGGATTCCTTTGTCTTGCAAAGTCCGTCCTTGGCACACCTGAGCTCCTGACTAAGTGCAAAGCTTTTATCCGCAGTCTGATGGAATACTGCTCCCCTTCTGGGCTGGTGCTCCTGCCTCACCTGGCTCGACCATGCTGTGGAAATCAAGGCTTTTACGATCATTGGTATTTCCCACGATTAAGCTGAGTCTTTGGGTCTCTCACCCTCTCACCGGAGGCAGGTCGGTGGTCTTTCTGTCTTCTACCGTCTCCTCTCCAGCTTCCCACCCCCCCCCCCCACTGTGTTTGTGATGTGTGCCTCCTATATTTCGTCAGGGTGCTCAAGTCTGCGAAAACCCCCCTTCTGGTGAAACTGCCAAAATGAAGAATCACTGCTCAGCTTTACTCTTTCATTCCTCTTTTTTCCTGCCTCTGGAACATACTCCGACACTCTCTTCAATCCCACTCCTCCCTTAAGGTCTTCAAAACAGGTGTTCACCATCATCTATCTTCCCCCATACAACATCTTGATCATTACTACCCCCGTTAATCCACCCCAAACCCACCTCCTACAAATTCCCCGTTTTCCTTCCTGAAAGTCCCTGTAGTACCATCTTGTTTACCCCATGTACCCCGCTCCATCGCTCTCCTTTCCACGGATATTCTATTGCTTTGCTCCCCACCATTTTGTGCTTCCCTCTCCCGCCCCTCTCATCTCCTGCCTTGTTATATGTTGCTGTGTATTAGCTCTTACAAGAGCCTCAACATGGCATAAAAATTATTTTTAAAATAATAAATTGGTCATGTTTCTTGACATCTGATGGAAAGTTTGAACGAAATAGCTCAGTTTGGTCATGTACTTACCCTAATGGTTTTGATTATTGATGAAATTAGGGTTTGACTGCAAACGGTCACCCTGGTACTTGCAAGCAGGGTGTTGCATTCTATATTACCTGCTCATACCCACTAGAATACATTTTATTACCGAGTTAGCATTATTGCGGCCATCTTAAATGTTAACATTCACTTGTGGACATCAAATATCCAATGGTCATTGATAAACTACACTGGTACAGTGAGCAAAATATACCATTTCTGCCCCTCACATTGTGGCCGCAAACGACGTTAATGGAACAGAAGTTAAACAACTCAAAAATATAGACATTCCAAAAATAATTCACAAATCAAGAAGGGGAAAAAATCCTTTTCAACAGGGAATAGAAGGGGATGTGATGGATAGTGAAATACCGAATAGATTTCTGACACACACAGGAATTAAGTGATAAAATACAAGATGCACTTATGACATAAAGGAAAATATAGAACAGCCATGGTTGAAAGTTCAATTTCGGTATTTCCTCATTCTATTTTGCCATTAAATCTCAAGGTCAGAAGCCACAATGAACTATGGAACGCAGCAGCATTTGGTGAACTGGACATAACTCAAAGGAGATTTTTGAGAAATGGAACATGAAAATCCACCTTAGGTTCATGTACCTGCAGGCTTGCACTTTGATCAGACAATGGTAAGCTGAAGAACGTTGTGATGATATTTGAGACTGTTTCTGTCACATAATTCTCCAATATGGAGTCATCCTGGTGCCCTTTCAATGTTCGATTGCACACCTGCGACAAACCACACCGCAACAAACAGTTGTCCTTCCCATTGTGATCATTTATTCTCAAAATGTGGTCACCATGTGTTGAACACAACTGATAATTTATTAAACTAAGTTATTTTTCTGCATTACGAATGTACAATTTTAATATTTTAATTACAGATATTATTTTATACTTTTGTGATCAATGCTCATCGATGAGGAAAAGCCCAATAAGCAGAGTAAAGACTTGTTAGCATTCTCATCTGAATGCCTGGTTCATGATGTGGAGAATCTACTTACAAATCCCATATACCATATGGGTTTGTCCGGTGTCTGCTAATCATTAAATTTGAGAAATGTCTGTTTGTTTGACTTCTATGCACCCCTGAAACGCTGGACAGAATGAAGTGAAAATTGCGAGTTGTACTTCAGGTGTACCCAGGAAGGTTTTAGGAGGTAATTTTTTTTATTGTCCCAGGGCTTCAGGGTGGGGAGAGCACCCCAATTCTCTGCATGTAAATGTGGATCACATAGCGCTGCTCCCAGTGGGAGTGGGTAGAACAAATCATCCCATCCATAATTCTGAGGGAATTAACCTGGCCGTAAGGATGAGTTCTTCACCAGTATGCTTGTAATTTATGTAAAAGTACACTGATCCTACAAAAAGTCTTGTCTGCGTGATATTTCTACAAGCTACCCCAGGAGTCATATTCACTGAAAAATAAAAACACTAATATAAAAAATAAAAAAAATCATGCTCACAACATTTGTAAATCCACCAGAAAAATACAACCTACACGGCTGATGTCGACCAAAAAACTCTCAAAGAGCTTCCACATGTGATTACTTGTGTAGATTTCCTTCATCTCCACCTCAGTATCAATGTAGCAGTGGTTCAGAAAGTTCACATAAGCTATTTTTACCTGGAAAATTGAAAACAGAATTAAAGTCAACAGCAATAACTTTACAACACACAAACTCATTTGAAGTTCACATTGATGTATTCGTCCAGACTTATCAGGTAAAAGCTCTGCATTCACCTATCCTGTTCACAATATTCCATTCTAACAAGAGACCTTTTACACTTTCAGAGGACTACCTCAGGAATGCAGTCGTCATGTATGACAATATTCACAACATCTTCAAGAGGCAGCAGAGAGTTGCACTTTATCTCAGTGTAAACGTTCTTGCCCTCCGTGCATGCAGCCAGCAGTTTGACAAGTTGCAGGTGGTATCTCAGTGGCCCATCCTCGGCACAACACTCACGCTCCGATCCCATGAGGCGCAACAGCGTTTGGAAAGACGCACGGTCATTGTAGAACACTAGCGCCTCCTCCCCAGCATTTATCAACTGGTACGAGTTCAAAGAAGAAGCATTAATGTGTAATCAACGAATGAGACTCAACCAATGCACAATGACAGTTTAAAAGAGCTGTGAATGCAAAAACAATAATCATAAATCAACACACTCGTGATGTTTGGTTTTTCATTGTACAGCATTTAAAATGATCTACGACTCATAGAGTGTGTTCACATAAGCTATGGTTGGGTTCGAAAGCAGCGCTGCGTGTTGGGTTCCCATCCTGCAGTACCTTAAATACTATCAGCACAAAACAAGAAAAGAGAGATGAGTCTGAAAATAATGCCAGTTCGATTAAATCATCCAGGCAAGGATCAAGCTTGGCATCTCGAGTTTTTGAGGGAGAATGTAGCTTTTGTCAGAAAGCCAACAAGTTTGTTTGCAGACAGAAAACAAGAAAAATCCCTCGTACAATGCCTGGAGATGCAAGCAGATGCCAGCATCAGAAATGAAGAAAATGGATAGTAGATTGCTTACTATTGTCAGCAGAGACCTCATAGCAGCAGAAGGGCACAATCATAGGTTGTGCTATAGATCCTACACAAGGGAGGAAAAGGCTGCCCGCAATGCGACACGTCATAAAGTGCAGTATGAGGAATATATTGTTGTGGTTACCAAATTCGCAAACCACCATTCAGGTCCCTTAGGTGAGATATCTCGGTAAGTACATGTGTAGTTAGGCCCAAACCCGTTGTCTAGTGGGAATACATGTCATTTATGCGTGCTGCGACTCTTCAGGATAGCCGTTTTTCTTTTGCTATCTTTATTTTGGACCAACCGCCATGATTACCACCACAACCACAACATCAACCACCCACCGCGGCGCCGCTTCACATCACACCTCGCAACCGTCGCATCTCCACCGTTCTTGCGCCGCTTGTGGGTACCGGTGTTGGACTCGTGCAGGGCGCGCGCCGAACAGCGTGTACAAAACCACGGATTTTCCACTTCAAAAAACGGATCAAAAACGACACACGCCCACTTTTGTTCCGTCCAATCGGTGAGCAAGGGGCGATTTGGCCCCGCCCCCAAGGGCGTTCGATATATGCAAATTTATGGATCAAAAAGCATTCACGCCCACTTTTTCTCGGGCCAATGGGGAGCGAGGTGAAAGGTCGAAGGGAGGGGGTCAAAGATGAGAGAGCGAAGCCACGGGGCTTATATAAGCGACCGCGTTCGTCAGTCAAGGGAACAGAGAGTTAAGACTTCGCGGGCGGTGGAGTTGGGAAGAAGGAGCAAGAAGGAGCTGGTCGTCGTCGTGTGCATTGGAGTCGGAGCGGAGGGGACGGAGCTGTGGAGAGGCGGCGAGGGCAGACGAGGGGGTGCTCGCGTCGTGCAGGGAGCTGCACCCCAGGGAGGCCGACAGCGCGACCTGGCCGAGGTGGAGACGCTCGTCGCGGGACTCGAGGCAGAGTAGGAATCCTCTATACCCCGAGCATCAGCAACCCCCTCCTGTTTCCCCCCGCGCTGAGATAGTGCGACCAAGGGGGCCCCTTTCCCACCCCCTACCAGACACTGCCCGCGAGGCCCGCGGAGTTGAGGCACCATCGCCGCTCCGCGTCTCATCACCAGACGGGTAGGCCCGACCCGGTCTCGGCCTCAGGCCCGCCTCATCCTTGAGGGTATTCTTTTCCTTGGTTTTGGGTATGTGTTGTCGGCGCCGTCTGTGAAGTAAAATTGTATAAGTGTTGCCGTGTGCTCGTGTAATCGGTATTAGATCTGCATTGTCGCATTTGCTTTTTGTGTAAATTGCATTGTGTTTTTCTTTTCTATGTGCTTTTGGTGGAATTGTATATGTGCGCTTTCCGTTCATCGCGAATAAATGTGCTTTGTGTTGAACTGTTTCCCGCTTCGCTTCGTCTTTTCCTCTATTGAATCCCCCATCTTACTTCACGTAAAGGGTTGGTAGTGGGCTGAATACGCCCGATAATTAATCGAACCGTCGAGGCCGACGATAACACCGCTCGGTTATCCCGATAGTACGGAACGGGTCGCTTAAGTGGCCCGTGTCCGAAGTCGACCTGCGGCGAGGTGCAATCGCCCGGTCTACCCTCCGTGTGGGTACTTAGGTAGGTCGAATTTGGCGAGCAACCCTATCCCACGCGGGGGCTGATTGGCTCGATCGCGGTGAGACCGAAAGGTCCACCCGTGACTGGTTCCCGGCGTTAGTCCGAGAGGGTCACAACTGGATTGTCCGTCCGGTGGGCGACGTGCCGCGATTCGAGTTACGTGGCCGTCAGCACGCCGGCGGGCGCGAATCCGTAACACTGGTGTCAGGTCGTGCGATACAAATCCATTGCCCTCCTCGCGGCACTGGTATCGGAGAACAGGAAAACGAGCTCTCCTGTCTCCAGCTAAATTCACGGGAATCGGTCCAGGGGTGAGAGAAGCGACCCCCGATTCCCTCCAAATTACGAGCGATTCAAATTAACCCTTCACGAGAAGCAAGATGGCGTCTCAAGGCGAGCGGGAGCCGGGGGTATTAGAAATGTATATGTGTAGTAATGTAGAGTCCATGGTCCAGGATGGAATCCCCGTGCAGGAAATGTTGATTGTGCAGGAACACGGACTCGCCCAACTGAACCCAGAGCCCGAAATGGGTGCGGCAGCGGCCGCGGTGTATGACACCTCCCCCCTCTCCACCAAAACCCTTCCCCAACCCCTGCCGAAACGGCTCACTCAAGCGCACCCGACATGGCCCAGCTATGCGCCATGCTGGCGGCAATGACAAACGAAATGAAAGGAATGAACGAAAAGATGGATGCGAATACACAACAAATGAACGAAAAGATGGATACAAACACAAATGGAATGAAAAACGAAATGAACAAACAAATGAACGGAATGGAAGCAAACATGAAGGAAGAAATGAAAAAGCTCCGGGGTGAGACGCAGAACATGGGCCGATGCCTGCAGGCGGGCATGAAGGCCGTGACCAGGGAGCTGGGAATGGCGACTCCACGTGTGGGAGCAAACGAGCTGGAAGGGGGTGCAACGGCTGACAGGCCCGCGGTGGAGGCGGGTAAGGAAAAAGTAATTCGGGAGACAAGAGACGAGGTGAAAGTAATTGCGAGGGAGAGAAAAGAACAATTAATACGGAGAGCAAGGATGAGGTACGCGGAGATCGTGAAAGAGCAAGGAGTGAAAAACAGGGAAGGACGGGAGCGACTTAAAGAGAAAGCAAGGTTGACCTACATAAAGATAAGGGAAAGACGCCAGAAAGAAGCGGAGACGAAGAGACAGGAGGGGACAACAGAAACTTATAAATGTATAGAGACACGGGAGACAAAAAAAATAGAGGAGAGACAACACGATGAAGACGGGGTAAGTGACGCACACACACACACGGAGGTAGTGGAGGATAGTGAGGTTGAGCTCGCGGAGCGTGTAGGGACCCGGTGCGAGCAGCTGGATGACCTCCTCCAGGAACAAGGGGAGGGAGTATGCCCCCTTGAGGCGAGTCACGACCAGGTGGGTTCGGTCGTGCTTTGCGAGGTTGAGGGGACGAGAGCTGCGAACGGTTGCACGGAGAGCTTGGGGGGTATAGAGGCCCCGGAGACCCTCGTGGGGACACAAATCCCCAGTGTGGTTGTCCCTGTGTGTGTGGTGGAAGGTGTGAGTGCGTCCCCGTGTGTGGAGGCGACCCCGTGTGTGAGTGGTGTGGTGGCGATGGTGCCGGAGTGCGTGCTTCCCAGCACGCCGGGTGAGGATGGGGCACCGTGTGTGAGTGAGGCCGTATGTGTGGATGGAACGGCCAGTGTGAGTGAGGCACCGCGGGTGAGTGCCCCCGCGCGAGTGAATGGAGCACCACGTGTGAGTGGTATGGGTTGTGCAAGGGAGACCGTGTGTGTGAGAGAGCGGTATGTGAGGGAGATGTCGGTTGGCATGCGGAAGCACGCAGCCGCGTCTCCCGGTGTGAATGTGATGGAGTGGACTGTGCGTCGTAACACGCAGGTGTGCGTGGGTGGAATGGAGACGGAGACGGCGACAGAGGAGAGAAAGCCGAGTAGCGGCTGAAGTTGTTTCGGGGACCGTGCCAGGTTCACCCAGCAGTGAGCACGCGGTCCGTGCTGTGCAACACACGAGGCCACCACGTGCTCGCTTGCGAGAGTGAAGTCCCGGTCCGGAAACGCACGCGGTGGATTTGCCGATCCCGCGGACGGACAAAGTTTAGGCAGGTAAACGGATTTGGACCGGACGGGTTCTCCACGCGATCGTGTGTGTTAAGCTCCAACGGGCAAAGCACATGTGTTCGCGTGGGGAACCCCTCGAGACGTGGGGCTTGTGTTTTTTTTTATGCGCACGGTGACGCCATGGCTGCACGTGGGGTTGGAATCCGGCAGGAGGGGTATCTCTGCCGGATGGTACCGTCCAAGGAGGGACGAGGAACAAGTGCAGCTGCATGACGTCACGGGCAGGTGCAAAGTGCGCGAGTTGCCGCGCTGGTGATGCGCATGGGAAAAAAAAAAAAAAAAAAGCAAGCCTCACTTTCGGGTGCACAGGATTCCTGGGCAAGGGGTGGAAGACCCCCTTACCGGGGCACAGGATGGAAACTAGTTAGGGGGAAGGGTTAGCTTAGTTAGACCGACTCCATGGGGCAGGGGTAAGTCCTCATGGAGTCCGTGGAATGGATTAGTTAGAGGGATTGCAGCCAGATTTAGGATGGGAAAATGGGAAATGATTTTTGATGATTTGGAGACAGAGACAGACTTTGAGTGTGTAGAGTTGACGTAGTTTAGCTACGTAGTGTTAAAAGGAACGTGCTACTAGTTTAAGGGACGACGTGGGAGCACGAGTTAGTTAGGGGAGGTAGTTAGGAGGATGGCAGAGTTCAGCGGTGTGTGTGTTGAAGAGTTGGAGAGTTGTGAGGTGAGTACTTGGTGAGTGAGTGAGGCCAGCGGGTCTGTGTGTATGGAGCGAATGGGGAATGCATGGTGCGATGAGTGATTGGGGGGAGGAGTGACTCCCACCCAAGGGACCCCGGGGTCAGTGTAGAGTGAGTTAGCTGGGTTAGTCAAATTGAAAAATGGAGGTCGTTTTGTTGTTGGTGGGAATGTAGGCTCGAGACCCATTTGGAGGGGTGCAGGAGCCCTGTTGACGGGCTTGGGAGCGTGGCCGCGAAAGGTATCGCTGAGTGGGTACCCCGGGCACCAGGCTAGTCGGCCGTGGTCGGCCAAGGGCCCATGGGGGGCCGAGATAGCGTAGTGGGCACGGGTGCGCCTGCTTGGTGCGGGGGCCCGGGGCGCCATTAGCCACGTGGGCAGTGTTGTGGGCACGGGTGACCCTCGGAAAGGGGCCCGGGAGGCCGGCCTGCCACGTGTGCGTTTCAGGGGAGGTGCCATGGGGGGCACTCCCCGGTGTTAGGGAGCTGGTAGGCTCGGAGGCAGTGTAGTGCCCGGGGGTGCCATAGCGGGAGATTCGGCAGAGGGTCGTGCCTGCCAAAGGGAGCCACGTGTCCTAGCCAGGAGACCGTGTGAGGGCACGGAGAGAAAATTGGGGGGGCGAGGCCCGAAATTGTGAGGAAACCAACACAGGCGACGGGAATCTGGGTTGTTAGAACCAATAGTTTAAGCGAGAGGCGCTTGTTGAAAGCCCCGGGGTAGTTTAACTGTTAAATGGATAGGGTAGATTAGGAGATGTACCCCTCCGCACCATCCATCCCCTCGCTCTCGTTGTGGGCCGCTGGACCCACTTTGGGTTAGATCGCCGAACTCTGGGGAGGCCATTCTGAGGCTTCGTTGGGCCTCGACACAGGACGTTAGCTCTCCCTTGTTCCCCTCCGGGAAGG
The DNA here is from genome assembly GCF_056783735.1 of Eptatretus burgeri. Taxonomy (NCBI): domain Eukaryota; kingdom Metazoa; phylum Chordata; class Myxini; order Myxiniformes; family Myxinidae; genus Eptatretus; species Eptatretus burgeri. Next base: position 97,172,961 of record NC_140962.1, on the reverse strand, counting down.
GAACGTAGGGGTTGGGAGTAGGCTAGGTGACAGGATAGGTTAGCCGAACAAGGACGATAAAGGGGGTTAGGGGACGATTTATAGTGGGGAAGTAAAAATAAAAAAAATAAGTTGGGGCTAAATTGGGGTTTGACAAATTAAGGGAGTGGGTATGTACAGTGACAGGCAAAGGCGATAGGTTGGGAGGGAGACAGGTAGGTAGGTCCGAGCCCGCCTTCCAAGTGGCCAGCACCACCGCACTCCCTCCACCAACCTCCACTGAACGGCAAAGGCTGGCCAACTTCATCGGCTGGCCGTGTTTTGCTTCAAGGCAGAGGCCGGCCAACTTCATCGGCAGCTGTTGTTTTGCTGCAAGGCCTGTGCCGGCCCACTTCATCTGCCGGCTGGCTGTTTTTCTTCAATGCCTGTGCCGGCCAGTTCATCTGCCGGCTGTGTTTGCCTGCAGCGGCCTTCTTCTGCGGGCTGTGTTTGCCTGCTGCCTTTGCCATGCCATGCCCACTGCCCATGTTCACCAGCCCCGTTCAATTTTTGCTTTGCCCCCCCCTGTTCATTGCCATGTGAGCCAGGATCAGAAAGCAACATTTGGCAAGCTGCAAGAACTGCCCTGTTGGCAGCTACAACACGGGCCTGCAGTGGCGGCCCATGCACCGTGTTTGCATCCATCCATTCACCCATCCATTTGTAGTGTTCATTGCGTGTGCCACTTGAGCTGGCACGGAGACTGCGTTGTGCAGCCCATGCACCGTTGTGGTTCACTGCGTTCAGTTCAAACCATTCATCCATCCATTCGTTGTGTTCATTGCGTGTGCCACTTGAGCTGGCACGGAGACAACGGTTGTGCAGCCCATGCACCGTTGTGGTTCACTGCGTTCAGTTCAAAAGGGAAGGCCTTGGACTGCGTGTGAGCAGCCAGCCACGTTCCCTGTCACCTGCATTGTTTTGAGCCAGAGACTGCATGCGAGCAGCCTGGCTCCCTGCTAACTGCTTTTCTTTTGCAGAGTTCAGTGATCTTGGGCCATGGTTTAGTGTAAAATTTGTAAGTTAAGGTTAAGATGTACTGTAAATATGAGTGCGCCCCCGGCATGTCTGTCTAGCGCCGGCAATTTTATTTAAGTCGTCCGTGTGAGTGAGTTTGTTTAGGTAGTTACGCAGCCCTCAGGTTATTTATTTTGGGGACACGAATACCATGAATGTCGCACTCAGGGATCCGTAGGTAAAATGTACTAGGGTAAAACTTCACATGATGGCACACGAAAATTTGACGACTCGGGACGAGTCTGTAAAAAGGGGAGGGGGTAGTGTTGTGGTTACCAAATTCGCAAACCACCATTCAGGTCCCTTAGGTGAGATATCTCGGTAAGTACATGTGTAGTTAGGCCCAAACCCGTTGTCTAGTGGGAATACATGTCATTTATGCGTGCTGCGACTCTTCAGGATAGCCGTTTTTCTTTTGCTATCTTTATTTTGGACCAACCGCCATGATTACCACCACAACCACAACATCAACCACCCACCGCGGCGCCGCTTCACGTCACACCTCGCAACCGTCGCATCGCCACCGTTCTTGCGCCGCTTGTGGGTACCGGTGTTGGACTCGTGCAGGGCGCGCGCCGAACAGCGTGTACAAAACCACGGATTTTCCACTTCAAAAAACGGATCAAAAACGACACACGCCCACTTTTGTTCCGTCCAATCGGTGAGCAAGGGGCGATTTGGCCCCGCCCCCAGGGCGTTGGAGGACGATCGATATATGCAAATTTATGGATCAAAAAGCATTCACGCCCACTTTTTCTCGGGCCAATGGAGAGCGAGGTGAAAGGTCGAAGGGAGGGGGTCAAAGATGAGAGAGCGAAGCCACGGGGCTTATATAAGCGACCGCGTTCGTCAGTCAAGGGAACAGAGAGTTAAGACTTCGCGGGCGGTGGAGTTGGGAAGAAGGAGCAAGAAGGAGCTGGTCGTCGTCGTGTGCGTTGGAGTCGGAGCGGAGGGGACGGAGCTGTGGAGAGGCAGCGAGGGCAGACGAGGGGGTGCTCGCGTCGTGCAGGGAGCTGCACCCCAGGGAGGCCGACAGCGCGACCTGGCCGAGGTGGAGACGCTCGTCGCGGGACTCGAGGCAGAGTAGGAATCCTCTATACCCCGAGCATCAGCAACCCCCTCCTGTTTCCCCCCGCGCTGAGATAGTGCGACCAAGGGGGCCCCTTTCCCACCCCCTACCAGACACTGCCCGCGAGGCCCGCGGAGTTGAGGCACCATCGCCACTCCGCGTCTCATCACCAGACGGGTAGGCCCGACCCGGTCTCGGCCTCAGGCCCGCCTCATCCTTGAGGGTATTCTTTTCCTTGGTTTTGGGTATGTGTTGTCGGCGCCGTCTGTGAAGTAAAATTGTATAAGTGTTGCCGTGTGCTCGTGTAATCGGTATTAGATCTGCATTGTCGCATTTGCTTTTTGTGTAAATTGCATTGTGTTTTTCTTTTCTATGTGCTTTTGGTGGAATTGTATATGTGCGCTTTCCGTTCATCGCGAATAAATGTGCTTTGTGTTGAACTGTTTCCCGCTTTGCTTCGTCTTTTCCTCTATTGAATCCCCATCTTACTTCACGTAAAGGGTTGGTAGTGGGCTGAATACGCCCGATAATTAATCGAACCGTCGAGGCCGACGATAACACCGCTCGGTTATCCCGATAGTACGGAACGGGTCGCTTAAGTGGCCCGTGTCCGAAGTCGACCTGCGGCGAGGTGCGATCGCCCGGTCTACCCTCCGTGTGGGTACTTAGGTAGGTCGAATTTGGCGAGCAACCCTATCCCACGCGGGGGCTGATTGGCTCGATCGCAGTGAGACCGAAAGGTCCACCCGTGACTGGTTCCCGGCGTTAGTCCGAGAGGGTCACGACTGGATTGTCCGTCCGGTGGGCGACGTGCCGCGATTCGAGTTACGTGGCCGTCAGCACGCCGGCGGGCGCGAATCCGTAACAATATATATATATATATATATAGATATATATATATATATATATATATATATATATATATATATATATATATATATATATATATATATATATATATATATATATATAATATGACGGATACCGAGACACCAGCTTGTCACTCAAGGGGATTAATTCCTGGTTGTCCTCGGTAGAGCCGGACCTGGGGCCACCGCTCACAATGTACGTTATGGTACGGTGGGTTGTTTTAAAACCACAAACGCCACCCAGTCAACCACGAGTTCCAGTCTCCGCCGTCTAATTATTCCGTTTAACTAGAAGTCACGTGGTTACCTGAGAGGGGAGTGTGCCCTCGGCAAAGCACGAATGTTGTCTGATTAGATTGTAATTTTGGCGGCTGAGCGTTTTAACCGATGGTGCGTGCCGACAATTTTTTTTGTCAAATCTGTGGTAATTACCACTAGTCTATCGAGGTTCGGACAATGCCAGACCAATGAAGGAAAGGACAAACACGGACAGGTTGGGAATCGACAAATAATTTATTAATAATAAAATAAATAAATAAATAAACTTTATTTTCTGAGGTAAATAAAGAATTTGAAAGCAAAATCAATCAAAATGCCAGGAAAGAGACAAAGAACAGAAGCTTAACGGGGGTTGACTTACTTACAGCTAAACACAGACAAGGGTACCCAACGGATCATTCAGGGATCAACGGAGGGGGAGAAAATCATCTCGCTCACCAGAGAGTTGTCCGTGAAGCAAAAACGTTCTGAAATGCATGTGTGCATGGTCACGTCCGTCGCCAGCACCCAGCTTTGTCGTGCAGCCTCTCGCGGGGCACCCTTGAACGCCAGTCCACACTCTCGCTTGCCGAAGCTCTGGGCAGGACGAACTGCTCGCTGTTGGTGCTGGCCAGACACCCACACACGTGCTTCCTTCTCCTCTTTTACGCGCCTACACCCACTTCTTGCTCGCTTCTCTCTCGTACCGCTTTCGTTCACGCTTTTTTATTATCTCAGAACATATCTCTTTCTCTTCAGAACGTATCGCTTTCACTTTTTCCCCACTCTCAAAATGTATCTCCTCACAGAACATCTCTCTCGCTTCAGACGTCCCCCTTTCGCATTTTCCTCTTCCAAAGTCTCTCTCCACACAACGCCCCTCCTCACAGAACGCCCCTCCTTACAGAACGCCCCTCCTCACAGAACGCCCCTCCTCACAGAACGCCCCTCACGCTTTCTCTTGCTTGTTTTTATATCCCCGGGCCATCTCCACCGGGTGCCGTCCGCCCCAAGCTCACCCCATCATACTGGGGCACAGTTACCATGACGACCCGTGCGCTCTCAAAAAAGGTGGGCGTCGGAGCTCGCGAAGGAATGTTGCTGAGGAAAAACGAGGGCGGGCTTCAGAGCTCGTGAAAGAAATGTTGCTGAGGAAAAATGAAGGCAGGCTTCAGAGCTCATGAAGGAAATGTTGCTGAGGGAAAATGAGGGCGGGCTTCAGAGCTCACGAAAGAAATGTGTGTGAACGTGTCTGTCGTAAAGAAAAAAGCTTCCCATAAGAGAGGGGATCTATCCTTTACCCTTCTCAACACATCACATTTAAGAACCCATTAGACATGGGGATGGGGCTAATTTGAACATGAATTTAAGGAAATAACTGTCTGGGGACCTGGATGTGTGGATCCATTCATCAGACCATATTCTAAAATCCATAACAATACATATATATATATATATGTATATATGTATATATATATATATATATATATATATATATATATATATATGTATATATATATATATATATATATATATATATATATATATATATATATATATATATATATATATATATATATATATGTATGTATGTATGTATATATATATATATATATATATATATATATATATATATATATATATATATGTATATATATATGTATATATATATATATATATATATATATATATATATATATATATATATATATATATATATATATATATATATATATATATATATATATATATATAAATAAGCCTGGTGTTGGTGCAGTGTTTAGGGCAGCGGCTTGGGATCCAAAAGGTCCTGAGTTCAAGCCCCGTTGGGCCACTGAATTAATACACCAGGGGGTTGACTCAGCCTGTCATCCTTCCGAGGTCGGCAAAATGAGTACCAGTGTACTGGGCCGGTGTATACCCCGGTTAAAATAGGTGTACTATATCCCTGTGTTGTAAGAGGCGACCAGGGTTGCGTCAGGAAGGGCATCAGGCGTAAAACATGTGCCAAATCACTATGCGGATCATACGGATGATCCACTGTGGCGACCCCGAATGGGAGCAGCTGAAGGAAGAAGAAGAAGAAGAAGAAGAAGATACTAGTCGTAATGCCTGGCGTTGCTCGGGCTAGCAATAAAGCCCGGTGTTGCCCGGGCTTTCTTGCAAATTTCCTGAATAGCTGTTAGCGGTGAGGGGTTAGCGGTTAGGGGTTAGCGGTTAGGGTTAGGGTTGCAGTTAGGGTTAGGGTTAGCTGTTAGGGTTAGGGTTAGTGTTAGGGTGGCTAACCCTAACCCTAACACTAACCCAAACCCCAACCCTAACAGCTTGGCGTCGCGGAGGTAAACAGCGCCCGGGGCAAAGTGGAAATTTGCGTCCCCCGTAGGCCTTAAACTTGAGTGGATTTGAATGGAAAAATCCCATAAGGGATATCGATTTATCGATTTTTTTTCGAATATCGCAAGTGTTATGGAAAAAATTTATAGCCAATGACCTAAGTTGGACCAAAAGCCATAATCGTACCGAATTTGAATGGAATCGGTTGGAGTTTGTGAAAATGCATCAAAACGAATTTTGAGGGGCCTCTTAAGGAATATAATATCATTAGTATATGTGCCAAATCTTGTTTAATTTCATGCAGTAACAAAAATCTGATGGTGGAACAAAGAAAGGGGCGTGCCGAAATATATATATATATATATATATATATATATATATATATATATATATATATATATATATATATATATATATATATATATATATATATATATATATATATATATATATATATAGCACAATGCAGCCCCTTAAATACTAAGCTTGTACATCAACCACAGTTATGATAAAGACATAAGGAGACAGCAGTGTACTTTTACATGAATTATATGGATTAGTACACAATGGACAAAAGCACGTTGTATGTGGGATATGCACTGGTGATTCTGACATCATGAACTATCATTCAAATCTGAACATTAAACAGGCCAACCCATTATTAGCCCTCGTTAGACTTAGTCTAAAACGGGGGCTTCTGGATTTAGTCTCGATTTTCGTGTCTGTGCGCGAGTGCGTGCATCCGCAACCATATCTCGGACATGTATCGATCAATATTATTCGTACTTGGCAAAAAGACAACACATGATGGTATACATATGCACTTCATTTTTTTTTGAGATCAAATCCAACATGGCCAGCTGGCAGGCATTTTCGTTGTAAAAAAAAACTTGATGTTGAACACATTCTCAATCCATTTCTCGGATAAGCATTTCCCCATGTTGTTCAAACTTGGCACTCAGATAAATAATGATGACTTACATCTGCATGTCATTTTTTTTTGAGATCAGATCCAAGATGGCCGACTGGTGGCCATCTTGTTACTTAAACATGTCCCCAACCATTTCTCCGACATGCATGGTCCGATTTTGTTCAAACTTGGCACAAGCACAGTGCACAATAGCATACACTTGCATCCAACTTTATTTTGAGATTTGATCAATGATGGCTGAATGGTGGCTATTTTACTTGTTAAAAAAAAACCTGATGTTGAACATGTCCTCAACCATATCTCAGACATGCATTTACTGACGTTAAAACTTGGCACACAGACAATGAATGATGGCTTACATTTTCGTTCAAGATCATATCCAAGATGCCCGACTGGTGGCCATTTTGTTTCTTAAATGAGTCCCCAACTATTTCTCAGACATGCATGGTCTGATTTTGTTCAAACTTGGCACAAGCACAACATATGATGGCATACGCGTGCCCCTCACTTTATTTTGCAATCTGATCAAACATGGCCGACTGGTAGACTGGTGGCCGTTTTAGTTTTACATAAATATGGGCTAGCCCTTTAACTCCACATCGTAAAATTACTAAAACAACAGGGGCTCTGTCATTTTGTCTTCTTTACTTGTTTGATACAGATATGCATATTCTCTCCCTTATTTGTGGAACACACTGGAGCCTCTCATAATTGTTCATACTTGTATCCCTGATGCACAACAATGTCGCAATGGCAATGGCGGAATGGCAAGTTGTATCCTGCAACTCAAATGACTAGCTTGCACAAAATAATTATGCAAATAAATTACTGAAGTTAGTTGTTGCTCTTAAGTGGTCTTGCACTTGGAATGGTGAAGTCCCCAAAAGCAGATGAGTGAAAAACAAAACAATTCTATAATTTGACGCAAATGCGTCAATGAATATGCCTTTGCCCACAGTTCGATGTCAATCGACTGTTACGTTTGATCTCAATTAAAGGTCAAAAGAAAAATTAAAGGTCACATGAGAGGTCATATATATATATATATATATATATATATATATATATATATATATATATATATATATATATATATATATATATATATATATATATATATACACAGTAAGTCCTCGCTAACTGGAAGTTCGCATATCGCAGTTTCGATTTTTCGTAATTTAGTTTTAATGACCAATTTTTCAATTATCGCAAACATTTTATGCCTATCGTAATGTCATTGCAAGGAAAAACACAAAAAAAGTTTCAAACTGTCTGCAAAAAACAACAATCACACAGGATGCGCATAAACACACTTTCACTTTATTGCGCATGTACTGTATGCTGTACTGTACGTATTCTCTTCACGCTCGCCTGCATACCTTCCAGTATGAATCCCAAGCGACCCGCAAGTCTTTAGCCGAGCACACCTCGTTTCAAGCGACAACGAAAGGCTGTCACATTGAAGGTGAAATTGGATATAATTAAAAGACATGAACGAGGTGAAGGGACAACGGAAATCGGCCGCGCGCATGCAATCGCTGCATCGACTGTACATTCGATCGTTCAAAGTTCGGCAAAGATAAAGAAAATATCACAGATTGCGACCAGTTCGAGTGCTACGACACTAACGAGAATGAGAGATGGTGCCATGCACAACATGAAGCGTTTATTATGTGTGTGGATAGAAGATCAAACTAAACGTCGCATGCCTTTATCTCTTGTTGTGATACAAGAAAAAGCGCGTCGTTTGTTAGGGCATTGACCCACGATTACGTGATCAATTACTTCTCCAATCATGTTGAGAAGTATCTCCAAGGAGAACAACATTGACAACAAATCTTTGCTGCTTGTAGACAATGCTCCTGCCCATCCTCAGCAAATGGAAGACTGGTGTGAAAACGTGCAGGTAGTATTTTTACCACCAAATACTACCTCACTTTTACAGCCTATGGATCAGGGAATTATTGCTGCTTTTTAAAGCTTATTATGTTAAGGATACCATGCTGCATCTTATCAAAAAAACTGATAAGGACAAGCTATCAATCAAGGAGTTTTGGCGAACATACAACATAAAAATGGCTTTGGAAAACATTGAGGATTCATGGGCAGAGTCGAGTGCCTCCACAATGAACGCTGTGTGAAAGAAAGTGTGGCCCGAGTGTGTCCACAATTTCACGGGGTTTGCTGATGTTCTGTTGATTACAAGTCAAATTGTAGACCTGGCGCAGGAGGTTGGTTTGAAGAGGTTGACGAAGAGGATGTGGATGACTTACTGGAGTCTCATGCAGAACCCTTAAGCAATGAAGATCTTATGGAGTTGGAACAGCAGTGGGCTCTTGAGGAAGAAGAAGATGCTGTGACACCTTCATCCGAGCATCTCACCATGAAAAACCTCAGCCAAATCCTCAGCTCGTTTGAAAGTGCCACAGAATTTGTTATCGAGCAAGATCCAAATCTTGAAAGGAGCACTGATTTTAGCTGTGTTGTTTATGATGCCCTTTGTTGCTACAAGGAACGTTATGCAGCAAAGAAAAAGAAAGCCATCCAGCCCATTCTCCATGCATTTTTCAAGCCAAAAGATGCAGCACCAACTCCATCCAAAATCCAGGATGCTCCTTCAACCAGCTGCCAAGAGACCGTTCCTGCTGGTGAAGAAAGTGACAGCACAGTGTCAAGTGAAGAGGGGGACGATTCTGCCACTCCGCAAGTGTGACTTGTCCACCGCAATCAACTCCGTTCCTCCAGCCTCGGGGTAAATCTCCACGACTCGAGGAGTGTGTTTTGTTTATTTGTGTTTATGTCCAAAAATTTCCTAGCCAAAAACACATCCCCCCTTTAACACATTGGTTTCTATGGGAAAATATGTTTTGTTGAACACAGTTTCGCTTATCATAAGGTTTTCCAGGAACGCAACCCTTGCGAAAAGCGAGGACTTACTGTGTGTGTGTGTGTGTGTGTGTGTGTTATATATATATATATATATATATATATATATATATATATATATATATATATATATATATATATATATATATATATATATATATATATATATATATATATATATATATATATATATATATATATATATCGATTGAAAAGAGATAAGTCGAAGAGAGAAAACATCAGATCAATGCTTTTAACTCGAGTTATGATCTGCAAAATGATTTTCAAAGGGGACATAACCATCCATCCATGCATTGGGACCATACTCTGTGCAGAGTGTTGGTGCTGCCTAAGCAGTCTCCTTGGCTATTGGGCACAATACTGGATGGGTCACCACTCCGACACAGAATACCAGCAAACCGGCACTCATTTTGCCGACCTCTGAAGGATGGATAGGCAGAGTCAACCCCACCTGGTATTAATTCAACAGCTGAGTGGGATTTGAATGCAGGATGCTAAGATCCCAAGCCCACCACCCTAACCATTAAGCCAACATCAGGCATGTACATGGCCCTTAGGGCATACAAAAAGGGCAGAATTTCAATAAAAATTCAATCAAAATGTGCAAAATCACTTTTTGCAAAGTCAAAATTGACAAATCACATGTTTACAAAATAATTGGTACAAATAGAGCATCAAAGGAAGAATAAGATGAATAGAGAAGAAAAGTAATATTATAAGAAGACGACGATGTAGAATGAGCATTGTCATTAAGTGTGGTTGGGTGGGGGAGGGCTGGAGGGGAAGATGGCTGGGATTTCCATGAAGGGATAAGGAAATATCAGGAAAGGGGAAAGCAAAAATGTAGAAAACAGAGAACAGAAAAAGAAGGCACAAGGAGGATATTGAGGATGAAAAACACAGAATAATAATTTTCTAAAAAAATCACAATTATGCAGAATGAACCTGGCAAATGATAAAACAACTAATACCTTAGCGATGATTGTGACCTCACCTCAGCCATGACCATGTCCTGGCACTTCTTGATGTATCTCCCATCCACCTTTATCAGCGTCTGCAGGCAGCGCATGTACTGCACATGACGCCCATGAGTCTCGATACAACGCACAAAGTGCTGCACCACACGCTCAGTCATGGCACTGCACAGTTTCCAGTTATCAGTAAAGATGACCTGTAATGTTTGTGCATCGAGAAGCTGTCGAGAAAAGGGTGGGAGAAAATTGAATGCAAATAATGTGTGTGAATTGTAGTGCTACAAGGGTTAATCTCACCATCTGACTCTCCAGAATTACTTCTTGTGATGAAATTCCACAACAATAGTTTTGCTTTATTGCTCCTATTAATCCACAAATCAGCTAATTTAATTAAATAATAACAATTACAAAGCAATTATATCAACTGCAACTATAGTCCATGGGCCAGAAGAGATGGTGGTATGACCAGGGAGGGTTGGGGGGGTAGGGTGAGAGGGGAGTGGAAAAAACTTAAATGGTGCCAACTTATTTGTACCACCCCAAGAAGTAAGAACATATGCAACAACCTTTTCAAATGAGTAACTTTATCCTTTTGCAGTGCATTACCTATTTTGTGCATTAAACACCATTACATGCCCTCTCCTTATGGCACAGTTGGATTATGGTATGATATGGTCTTTTAAACAGAAGAACAGACTATTTAATAAATGTGTCATGCCTTAGAATATTATTAATGAAACTAGGCATACTGTATATGTGTTAATTTCGGTTAGGAGTTTAATTATTTTTCACATTTTCGTGTTTCATTTAACTGCCAGACAACATTGATCTACATGTGTATTCTTAGTCACAAGGAGAAGTTGATACCGTTGAATATTTGTTGGCAGAAAAGGCAGGTGGATGACTTTTTTGTGTCATGGCTGCAATAAATTCCTATCATGACAAGCTATAGATGAGATGGATAAGTGATGTAATGATCCTAGGGTGACAAGCCCGATTTTTAATTTCCTTGTTGCAGATGTATGCAAACTTGCTTTCAGATCGCACCCTTCCTTTACTTTAATAATTACGTTTTCGTAATTACGTTCCTCAAATCAGTTATCGTATTTAGAGGTGCTTGAATGAAAATAGACACCAGTGAGACAAGCAACAGCTTGCCATCGAAGCGGCATTGCATGGATTGCCTCATCTCTTGCTGTGACCAGGAATCAGGAGAACACATACCTCTGCCAGGCTGAACAGGTTCCGTTTTGCATCCCACTGATAGGCTGGATCTGAACCAAAATCGAATCTGCTTGTTCTCATCACCTAACCAACTCATCCACCTAGTTTTGTCATAGAATGTCCACAACTTTTTGAGCTATCATGATTATATGTGTATATATATATATATATATATATATATATATATATATATATATATATATATATATATATATATATATATATATATATATATATATATATATATATATATATATATATATATATATATATATATATATATATATATATATATATATATATATATATATATATATAGATATATATATATATATATATATATATATATATATATATATATATATATATATATATATAGATATATATATATATATATAGATATATATATATATATATATATATATATATATATATATATATATATATATATATATATATATGTCAATCGAATAGACATTATCAAAGCTTTTCGACTTGCACTCCTCAGGATAAAACGCAAGCAGATGAAGAAGCACCAAACTCTCGTTTATAAAGTTGCAAACGAGACAAGAGTTACACGAGAGCTTGGTGCTTCTTCTTCATCTGCTTGCATTTTATCCTGAGGAGTGCAAGTCAAAAGCTTTGATAATGTCTCTTCTATTGAAATGCATATTTAAGTTTTGTTGTATGAATAAAATGTTTAAATATATATGTATTCAAGCCGGGAGGCGACGATGGTTCGCAGGCATTATTGAACAATGCCACAATAGGTACAATTGAGTTCGTGGAAGCTTTTGAGGAAGCCCTACAGTAAAAACCTATCTCTTCCGTCAAAATTGACCAAATCAAATCAGATTTTTTATATGTTGTACTTATGTACATTACACACAGCTTCTGTGAAATGAAATTGCGAGAAAAAAATTGAGAAAATAAATAAAAAGTTCAAGTGGGCGTGGCTCCGCCCACAAGGGGCGTGGGATGCCCCTCATACAAAAAGACACAACTTGACCATGATATCGAGCTTGTGTCCAAGTTTCATCAAGACCGCATCAAACGTCATGGAGCGATGCTATGGAGAGAGTCACAAACAGACACACAGACACAACAAAAATAGTGATCACTGCTGGCGCCCGCGAACCAATATATATATATATATATATATATATATATATATATATATATATATATATATATATATATATATATATATATAATTATAATTATCGAAAAAAATTATCGCCATTATCGAAAATGCCGCAAAAAACAGGTACCAAGGACAATACAACAGCCATGCATCCCAAAGAGTTTAAAGGCTTGTATGCTCATTTGGTCATGACCTGGTATATGCCATCACTCGTGGCAAGCCAAAGCTACCCAAACATATCATTCTGCGATATATATATATATATATATATATATATATATATATATATATATATATATATATATATATATATATATATATATATATATATATATATATATATATATATATATTGCTTTTGGCCCTCTCAATTTTAGAAATCAGGCCTCTGTTGACCATTTGACCTTAAAATAATTGGTGGTTGAATTAATTGACTTGATATGCAAATCCTGTTCAAATTTCAAGTCAATCGGATGAAAATTGAGGATTTTAGAAATTCCACTGAAGTTGTTGACCTTTAGCCTATGTTGACCTTTTGGCCTATGCTGACCTCAAAAATAATAGGTGGTTGAATTCAGTGAGCTGATATGAAAATCCTGTTCAAATTTCAAGTGAATACGATGAAAATTTTAGAAAAAGTTGTTGACCTTTGACCTCTGATAACCCTTTGATCTTTTGACCCCAAAAAATAAATAGGATTCTGTCGCAGCACCAACCCCACCATTTGGTGAAGTTTTGTGAAGATCGGTTTAAAATTGTGACCTGTAGGTGATTAAAGGTGAGCGGACAAACAAACGGAAGTGATCAACATACTTGTCAAAAAAGATAATTTTGTCAAGTAACAAAAAACAGACAGATGGGTGAAAACATAATCTCCTTCCACTTTTGGTGGCAGAGGTAATAATAAAATATGCTCGAATGTTGGACCTGGTGAAAGACTTACTTGATGGATAAATCCCACCAGTTTGCCATTATCAAAAATGCCGCAATATCTTCACGATGAAGAGACTTCCTTATGCTATCAGCACAAAACAGGAAAAGATTCATGAGTCTGAAAATAATGCCAGTTCGAGGAAATCATCCAGGCAAGGATCAAGCTTGGCATCGAGAGTTTTTCAAGGAGAATGCATCTTTTGTCAGAAAGTCAACAAGTTTCTTCGTGGACAGAAAACAAGAAAATCCCTTGTACAATGCTACAAGCTGCGACTAGATGTCAGCATCAGAAATGAAGCTACAAAGGAAATGGATAGTAGATTGCTTACTATTGTCAGCAGAGATCTCATAGCAGCAGAAGGGCACTATCATAGGTTGTGTGCTTCAGGTCCTACACGAGGGAGGTAAAGGCTGTCAGCATTGCGACACGTGATGAAGACCACAATGATGAAGCTCAGTACGTGATGGCTCCAAGTCACTCATACAGTGAAATGTTCCTGTTTATCAGGAATGAGGTTTCCACCAACCCCCAGGTGATAGCGATGGCCGATCTCAAATTTAAACTGGTTACATCGATTAAATCTCGTCATTGAACAGGTGAAGGACTCATTTAACAAGCACCTCCGCCAAAGGCTGGAAAGTGAGTTTGGTGAAGCCCGAGCTATCTTCGCCAATGAGAAAGGAAAACTTCTTCTCGATCCGGAGTGTATTCTCTCTATCCGGAATAGAAAACTATTCTCTATCAACTTGTCCATAACTGAACTTGAAAAGAAATACCAGATGCTGAAAGCAGAGCTGCAAATGCTGAAATATCTCACTGCAGAAGACGTGATAGCAAAGGCAGCCCTTCAGGTGAGAGCAGATGTCATAAAGCAAGATTTTCCCCAGGTCTGACCACCAATGGTAGTGGAAGCAGAGGAGAGTGGACCTATCATCTCAGAGTCTCTCACCCTCTTTCTACAATATTTCCTGACAGGTACCAAGGACAACGGCCATGCATCCCAAAGAGTTTAAAGACTTGTATGCTCATTTGGTCATGATCTGGTATATGCCATCACTCGTGGCAAGCCAAAGCTACCCAAACATATCATTCTGCCATTTGCAGTCAAGTCTCTGACTGGGAATACAAACCGTCAACTGACTTGGTCACAGTGTATCCTACTCCCACCATCCTGCTCCCAGATGAAAGAGACTGACAGCCCTGTGTCTGCAGAAGCTCTCAGTGTCAAAAGATTATGTTGATATTCCAGCAAACACCCAACCTGGAGTTTTCACTACCCTAGCCTGGGACAATATTGACTGACTTGAGGAGACCAGCAGTGGTGAGGGGACATCCCAAAGAGTCAATGGAATTGCTGTCCAAGCCAAAGCAGTTGATGTGCAGCCAGCTCAAACTTTGCCTCCTGTTGACAAGACAAAGAAGAGAAGCATCAGTACCTCACCACTGATGCTGCTCACATACAATGTTGGGCAAATAGAGGGGCCACCCCAAACTGAAGGGGTAGACGTTGACTCTGCCATTGTCCTGCCCACGTGATTGAAGAACCTCATCTGGGTGATGGCCCGCATATGAGAGGAAGAAGACCAATCAATCAGCAATCAGACTGGCTTCAATATGCTGACTCGAGGTGACGTAACAGTCTTTCAGGACAACATTGGCATTCTACCCACAATCAATGGTCCTGCAACACAAATGTCGACCGTCAACAAAGTTCTGAATCACTCACTCGCCATAATGCAATGTTTAAAGCTGTCCACAAGATCATACTATGTGTCTTTGACCAGGCACTGTACTCAAAGGATGCCGAGATAAGATGAAAACAATCTGAGAGCAAAATGTCTACGAGAGGTGGATACACAAAACAACTGATTACCACGACCAAGCTACCTCTCAGCAATGGTTATCATACCAAAGTATATGCCATAGATATAGATATAAATATATATGAAAAATAGATATATATATATATATATATATAAAAAATATATTTATAAAATCTGGGGGCTGGTCCCCATAGATATATAAAAAATAAGTTAGACTTTGACCCACCCCCCGAGATGGTACCAATAAGTGAAATTTCTGGTTCTGGCCCACGGACTAGTAGAATGGTGCTCAGTAGAGTGCATACCTCCACCAGGCTGAACATTTTAGGTTTTGTATCCAACTGATAGGCCTGATCTGCATTTGGACCTGATCCAAAATCTAATCTGCTTGTTCTTGTCACCTACCCAACTCATCCACAAGGTTTTGTCATTATCCATCCATAACTTCTTGAAATATCATGCTGTGTATAGATTTTGGCCCGATCTTTCAATTATAAAGAATCACTTAAAAAAAATTTTTAATTCTGATCTGTATCCTGATATTCACCAAAATCTCATCAATCGTCCTCATCAAACACCAGACCTGTCCACTAAGTTTCATCTGAATCCATCCATAACTTTTTGAGATATCCTGCTTACAGAGAGCCAAATAGAAAAAAAGACAGGGGTAAAAACATAGCCTCCATCCACCTTCAGTGGTGGAGGTAATTGCTTTGGTGCGTCAGCAAAAAATGAAAGCTATCGTCAACTAAACGCTGAAGTTATGAGGCAGCGCATCTCAGAAGCATACCATTCTTTGAGCTGAAGTCAGCTATTCAGTCAATATTTAAGTTGTAGATATTAAGGATCTCACGATACGAGGTCCGTCTAAAAAGCAACGGGACTAAGCCTGCTGTGTGCTCCACTTACACAACTTGAATGAACGGGTTGCGTCACAGTCTTTCGCAACATTCCAGCAGTATATATGATTGGTGATGGTTGACTGTGCTCATCGTGTGATTTTTTTTACAGGTCGTGCTTTACACGTTGTCTAGTCTGAGTCATCGTGCTATGAGTCGTGAGCAGAGAGCCAATATGAAGTTTCTTGCCAAGCTTGGCAAAACATCTTCCGAATCCTTCACAATGCTGCAGCAAGTCAACGGGGAAGAAACGATGTCACGTACATGTGCATTTGAATGGCACAAGAGGTTCAAAGAGGGACGGGAGGAGGTTGAAGACAATCCACAGTCTGGAAGACCTTCAACGAGCAGAATGGCGGACAACATCGAGCGTGTGAAGCAGATGGTGTGCGCAGATCATCGACTCACGGTGCGGATGATTGCTGAGGAATTTTCTATCAATAAGGACACTGTCTGGAGCATCATCAGTGAAAATCTCGAAATGCACAAGGTGTGCGCAAAGATGGTCCCCAAGCTGTTGTCCGAGGACCAGAAACAGCAAAGAGTCACTGTCTGTGAAGACATTATCGAGCGCCTCGAGGACGACCCAGATCTGCTCGGGAGAGTCATTACTGGCGATGAATCGTGGATATTTGAATACAATCCCAAAACCAAACGGCAGAGTCGTCAGTGGAAAAGTCCAGCATCACCAAGACCAAAGAAAGCAAGGATGTCGAAGTCAAAGGTCAAGGTGATGCTCATCGCGTTTTTTGACATCAAGGGCATTGTCCACTTTGAGTTTCTACCACAGGGTGAAACAGTGAATCAATACATGTACAAGGAGATCCTCCGGCGCCTCATGAGATCAGCCCGGGACAAGAGGAGGGATCTGTGGGAGAACAACGCCTGGGTGCTCCACCATGACAACACCCCTGCTCACAGTGCCCTGAGCATCCGACAGTTTCTGGTGGAGAGAAACGTGCCAACTCTGGAGCAACCCCCGGATTCGCCAGACTTGGTCCCTTGTGATGTTTTCCGATTCCCCAAGTCAAGGGGGTGATCAAGGGAACCCGATTTCCTGATGTGGAGGCCATCAAAAGGGCCGTGATGACTGAGCTCCAGAGGATTCCTGAAGAAGCGTTCCGGGGGTGCATCGAAGTGTGGAAGAAGAGAATGGACAAGTGTGTGAGACTGGAGGAAAACTATTTTGAAGGGGACAAGCTGTGATTTCAATATATTTTTTGGAATAAAATTTCTGTGAAGTCAGTCCCGTTAGTTTTTAGACGGACCTCGTATGTTTAAAAGCTCAGCCATTATGTGCAGGAAAAGACATGATTGGCCATTGTCTTTGTCTGTCTGTTTTTCCATATTGGGTTTTGGAACTACAGTCAAAGCTCGTTACTATGCCACCCGTCGGGAACGAGCAAAAGTGGCATAGTAGCGAGAGTGGCATAGTAACGAGATTTTGTAAAAACGGCCTTATTTTCTCAAGTTACCCATCTGTAGTTAATCTTTAGACAAAATTTATTCCAGCAAGTAAAAGGCACGACTGTTGTATAAGCTAAGCGAACGGAGAACATACACACACTAACAGAGTTCACACACTAACATATGGCATGGCGAGAAATTCACGACACACAAAGCTTTCAAGAATCGTCGGCTGGCGCATCTTCTTTCGGCGGATCTCGTGCATCTCGTTGTCTAGCCGATCGCACGCTTGCATCACACCGGGCTTCCCGCTTCTCTGCTGCATGAACTTCCAGACGGTGCTACAAGCGTGCTGGGCTTCTTCGAACGGAACGATTTCCTCCTCGACAGTTACCTCGTCATCTTCGCTTTCCACCGGCTCCTCACTGCACAGAATCTCCTCCGCAATCTCCTCCAGCGTGAAATACCCGCCAGTCGCGAGGCGCTCGTCAGCTTCGAGAAAGTCAGACAGCGCGATCTCCTCGTTCTCGTGCATCTTTTCCTCGGCAGGCAGAGCTTCCCAGATGTCGGGCAGCTCCGCATCCTGTGGCTCAGTTTGTATCTCCTCTTCGATGAACTTGGCCTTCGCGAAACAGTTCCTGATCGTCGACTTGCCGACCTGCTCCCAAGCACGCCGGCGACGTGTAGAGCGTCGAGCAACGTGAACTTGAACTCCTTTCCCTCGTCTATGGCCTCAAACCGGCGGTATAGCAGGAGCTTCTTGTAGTGGCGCTTGAGGTTCTCTATGATTCCCTGATCCATTGGTTGCGAATTGGCTGTCGTGTTGGGTGGGAAGAAGACCAGTTGGATGTTGTTCAGATCGAGCTCGGGAGGGTGGCCAGAGAAGTTATCGAGACAGACCAGCACTCTGCGTCCCTGCTGGCCGAGTCGTCCGTCCCACGCACGCAACATCTCCTCGAAAAGCTCCGCCGTCATCCACGCCTTCGAGTTCGCCTTGTACTTGACAGGGATCTCTTTGTTCTTGAAGGCACGGGATTTCTTGGAATTGCCAATCACCAGAAGAGGGAACTTCTCGCTGCCGCTCATGTTTGCCCCAACCAGAAGAGTGATCCTTTGCTTGCTTTTCTTTCCTCCAGTACACCGCTCTCCCCTGAAAGCCATGGTCTTGTTCGGAAGCAGCTGCCAGAAGAGTCCAGTCTCGTCCAGGTTGAAGACGTCGTCTGCGGAGAACTGCCCGAGTAAGGGCCGGAGAACCTGTTGTTGCCACTCAAGAAGGGATTGCGAATCCACCGCTCCAGCTTCGCCCTGCACTGTCTTGAACGTGATGCCGTGGCGCTTCTTGAAATTGCCCAACCAACCGTCGCTCGCCATGAAGTCTGGGATGTGCATCAGCTCGGCCAGTTTCATCGCCTTCTCCTTGATCAGATCGCCGCTGACAGGCACATTCTGTCCTCTTGATTGCTTCAGCCACATGAGCACTCCCTCATCAAGCTTCGGGTCGTGAGCCTGTGTCAACTTCATGCGCTTCGATGGAAATCCAGCTTTGATTGCAGCCTCGATTGCATCCTTCTTGCTGAGAATGCCCTTCACGGTGGTTCTCTTAACTTCGACGCCCCATTTCTTGCTAATCTCCCTGGCCAACTTGGACTGATTCGGCTCCTTCTTCGCGGCATCGATGATCTCCTTCTTCTCCTTCAGCGTAAAGTCGGTTCGCTTGCGTTTCTGAGCTGACATTATGGGCTGAATTTGAAAAAAATGATGTCACTGTTGTACGTGTGCCTGCGTGTCTGTGTGTGTGCTCGCGCTTTTTTGTGTCTCGTTGTGCGTGTTGTGATTGGCTTGTTGTGGCTGGCATCGGGGAGAAGAATCGCGTGTTTTGACACAGTCTGACTATGCGCGTACGTATTGAGTTATGTTGTGCGCAGCTCGACTGTAGTTCGTCGCTTCGCCTTTGGACGTGAGTGTGATAATCGAGCACTGCGCAATACAGACTTTTTCACGACTCGTGCCTTTTAACAGTCACACAGTAGTGGCATGGTAGCAAGAGTAGGGGGTGGCATAGTAAATTTATTTTGTATTGAATTTTGTCGGGACCGAGCAAAAGTGGTATAATAGCAAGAGTGGCATAGAAGCGAGGTGGCATAGTAACGAGCTTTGACTGTATTTGGTCTGTTTCTTGACCGTAAAGATTGTTTGCTACACCAAAGACAGTAACCATTATGAAGTTTCAGTGAGTATAATGACCCAGTGGTGCCTACCTCCATCCCTGATGTGGCAAAGGAAATAATTTACAATTGGCTGAAAAACCAACCATTCCTTTCATGCCATGAGTCATATAGGGTTGCCAAGGAAGTTTCATTTGGATAAAGAGCACAGTCCTGGATGGGTCTCCAGTCCAACGCAGGATACTCAAATGGTTTTTTACCCCATTAAGCTGGTACTCATTTTGCTAACCTCGGAAGGATGACAGGCTGAGTCAACCCACCTGGTGTTATTTCAACAGTATGACAGGGGCTCAAACTCAGGACGCGAAGATCTTAAGCCAGCTACCTTAACCGTTAAGCCAACACCAGGCTTACCAGCACATAATGGCCTATTCTTTTAGAAAAGCACCATGTGATCTTTAAAATTGGCTTGTGAACTCCCCTCTGAAAGGACAATAAAACAACTCTTTGATGAAACTCCCATCCTGGAAAGCTCAAAGCAGCAAATTATTTTGTCAGATACTCATATCATGAATAAAGCACAGATGAAACTCACGAGGTGAGAGCAACGTTGTCAGCAATTTAATACTCACCTTGATTAACTTGTGATACCTTTCCATTACGATATACAAATAACTCGTTACACATTTGATCATCCTTGACCACAAAGCACCAAACTTGTTACATCAACATCTTTGTCTACAAATGAGAAACGTGCCAAGAAAACGTATCTGAGAAATGTGGCTGCAAAGAATGTATCTGCAAAGTGCGTGTGTGTGTGTGTGTGTGTGTGTGTGTGTGTGTGTGTGTGTGTGTGTGTGTGTGTGTGTGTGTGTGTGTGTGTGTGTGTGTGTGTGTGTGTGTGTGTGTGTGTGTGTGTGTGTGTGTGTGTGTGTGTGCTGCCAAGTGCATCTGCCAAGTGTGTGTTTGCCAAGCTTGCACCAGCATGTGGATCATTAAAAAAACACACCAATTACATTATTTAACAATCCATTAAAGTGTCAAAAAATCAGCACGTCCGATGGACACGGAGGTAATGGGCAAGTGCTATGTTTTTTTTTTTTTAATGTAATTCTAAAAGCTATATTCCAAATTAATTCAGAATACAAACTTAGGAAACCATTCACATGAAGATCGGAAAGAAAAAAAACCCCAACAAGATTGATGAAGTCAATGAATGCAGGATCTGATTTCGGGACATTTGACTTTTTGGTCAGAATGTGGTTGTTAGGAATACTTTTAGGTATTTATGCTGTTGGATCAGTTCCTACTCCTGCATGTTCTGCAGGGAAATGTTCGATAAAAAGTCATCTTTTTTTGCTAACATGCTTTATCGAGCTTGTTAAACTCCAATGAATAGCAGGACAAGGACTTACACTTGGGCTGAGAAAGAGGTTTATGTGTTTATGCAGAAGTTCCTGATTTTGAGGGTTCTCGACACAAAAGTGTTGCAGGAACTCATGAGCAAGTCGCATGATTTCCTGCATCCTGTAGTCCTCAATCTGGGAGGCAAGGAACATTCATGTTCAGCATCAATGTCAGTCCTGTTATCTCAAAAGCCTTCAACATAAAATTATATCTGACAATTGAATGGTGCCTCCATGGAACACACATGCAACAAGCTGTTTAGAATGTGCTGAATATCTCTGACAAATGTACATATTATTGGTGACAAACATTCAAACTTTATCTTTAAATATGAAAATTGACTGTTGTCATCTCCAATAATCCACTATAGTTAATGTTTAAAAAGTTTTGAACACTATATTCCAAATTAATTAAGAATACAAACTTTGGAAACCATTCACATGAATATAAGAAAAAATAAAATGCAGAAGAATGATGAAGTTAATGAATGCACGACCTTCTCATAAGGGATCTGTAAAAGCTCGAGGACCACGGTGTGAGCTGCCATATTCCTGAGCAAACGCTGCTGTTGTTTGCGGTTCCGCCGACTTCCTGCTCCTTCAGGCATACATAGCTTGCTGAGTCTCTGTAGGATCTAATTCACAAAATTGGCAAAGACCAAGGATGTCACAAAGCAAAACTTTAGGAACCAGAGGGTGATGGGGATGGGTTTTTAAGAACACAGGTAGAAGATCTTAAAATCAAAAACAATTTCAAAAATCCTTCAAACAAGCAATGATGATGCAGCAGAAAAATAGGATGAAGAATAACGTACCTCCTGAATGATCACATAGTTTTGGATGCTTGTCGAACCGGTCTTCATGGAGTCCTTGCCGTTTTTGGAAAAATAATATGCCTGATTCAAAGGAAACAAAAAGCACCAAGTAAAAATTTAAAAGCAGCAATGAAACCACAACAGTTCTGTGCCTCACTGGCATGGAAACGCAAAGGTTTAAATTTGGGGTAAAGAAATCTGCTTTGCCATCCGTCCTGACTTCCACATTGGTAAAAGAAGTTTGTCCTGGAAAGGAAAAGAGTAAAGGCCCAAATTCAAGCAAAGTATATACTTATGATTGGGATAATGGATGGAATAAACAGAATGTTGAACGAAGAATGCTAACTGCATGGAGAAGCTTATGTTTAAGACATTAACACTTCGTCACAGCAAAAGAAAGATCGACACTCAGTTTCATGAGCATGGCTTGTTCTACATTTATGTACACTCTCCACCATAAAAAACACGAAAATGTAGAAGTGATAATATAACTGTTGAAGGACTGTTGCAGAGTTCATTCCAACTGCCTTTTTAGCATGAGGGATGTGCAGAACATCTGACTGCAAGTTTCCATGTAACATAATTTCCTTATGCAATAATCGTTCAGCACGTACAACTCATGCACCCCAAGGTTTTTAGAGGTGACATGAAACAGTCTGAGCAAATTAGAAACAGTCTTTACGAGACACCAGCATGTGGATCATCCAAAACACATGGATTACATTCTTTAACAATCCATTACAATGTAATGCCACATCAGTCAGAAAATGAGAGGAATCAAATAATTGGACATCTTCGAGCATGGTCTTCCATTATCCATGTGACAAGGCTCTAACATGAGAACAACTGTTTACCACCTCAGATGTTATCATACCACTGTTAAGCTTTTGGAAAAACAAGAGATATGGCAAGAAGTGGACGTCCCAGGATAACGAATCCTGATCAGGAACAATACATATGCATGACCCATCTACGCAATCTGTTTTAAACTTCCCAGATTACTGCAAATACATCCCTGGACCTCACAGGATAAGTGTCAACACTGTCTTGAGGTGTCGTAAAGATGCAAGGATTAGTGTTAATCATCCTGTTCAGCATCCAAGAGTTGCACCGCAATACATCCAAGCATATTTGCAGTGGTCAAAGCAGCACGTCCAATAGACACGGAGGCAATGGGCAAGTGCTATGTTCAGAGACGAATCCACGTTTCTCCAGGAAAAGCATAATGGCAATGCACAGGTTGACAGAAGATGCAATGAGCGATATGCCTTTGTCTGTGTCCAAGAGGCTGCAAATTTTGGAGGTGGAAGTTTCTTGATGTGGAGTTGCATTGCGGAAACTTTTCTCATCGACTTGATCAGTATCCATGGCAACCTGACAACAGATTGATACATTAATGAGATCTTACAGCAACATGTGTCATGTACCCTTCAACAACAATGTCAAGTAATTTTCTTTATGCATGACGATGCTCCTGCTCAAAGGGCCATTCAAACAAGGAACGTCCTTGTCAAGGCCAAGGTTAATGTCATGATACCCTGGCTTGCCATATCGCCGGATTTAAATCAAATTCAACATCTCTGGGATATCAGCTGATCATCGCGTTCAAAACTTGCCAAGGCAGCCACAGACCCTCGATGGGTTTGAACAAGAGCCGATTCAGACGTGTAATACCATTCACCAGGAGCACTTTGGAGTGGTTGTACTGCACAGTAAAAGTGACGACTGTGCAATGTTGTGATTCCTGCCGGAGGTGGATATACCCAGAATCAAGATTATTACCCTCACCAAAGGAGAGTGTATTGTATTTCAGTCCGTTTGTTTGTTTGTTTATTTGTCTGCACAGAACTTTCATGTTTTTCTCCTCAACCGCTTTCAGAGACAAAATTTTCACCATTGGTGCGACTATTCATGTAGAATGTTTTAATTATAATTATGACATCATAGGTCATGTGGTGTGGCAGCCATGTTGGAAAAAAACAGAAAAACATTAGACTTCCATCTCTGAAACCACACCAAGGAAAAAATTGAAACTTGGCACAAAGCAAGTACTCCTCATGGGGAATGAGTGTGATTTTTTATGATGTCATAGGTACCTTCATGATGTCATAAGAACAATAGGCGTCTTCCATATGACAAACTCTACCATGTGGTCAAGTTTCGTGAAGATCAGTTTAAAATTGTGACCAGTAGATGATAAACAGACAGACAGACAAACAAACAGACAAACGAGAAGAAGACGTCATGCAGACCATGACACTTGCAAAATCCATAAAATAAATTTGACCTAAAAAATAATTGGTGGTTGAATTCAGTGACCTGATATGCAAATACTCTTCAAATTTCAAGTCAATGGGATGAAAATTGAGGATTTTAGAAATCTCACTTAAGTTGTTGAACTTTGGCCTATGTTGACCTTAAAAATAATTGGCTCGTTGACTTCAGAGAGCTGAAATATAAATCCTCTTCAAATTTCAAGTCAATCAGATGAAAATTGAGGATTTTATAAATACCAAATTAGTTGTTGACCTTGGGCCTATGTTGACCTTTTGGTCGATGCTGACCTAAAAATAATTGGCTGGTTGAATTCAGTGACCTAAAATATAAACCCTCTTTAAATTTCAAATCAATCAGATGAAAATTGAGGATTTTATAAATACCACTGTAGTTGTTGACCTTGGGCCTATGTTGACCTTTTGGTCTTTGGTGACCTCAAAAATAACTGGCTGTTTGAATTCAGTGACTTGAAATATAAATCCTCTTCAAATTTCAAGTCAATGGGATAAAAATTGAGGATTTTAGAAATCTCACTGAAGTTGTTGACCTTTGGCCTATGTTGACCTTTTGATCTATGCTGACCTCAAAAATAATTGTTGGTTGAATTCCGTGACCTGAAATATAAATCCTCTTCAAATTTCAAGTCAATCGGATAAAAATTGAGGATTTTAGAAATCTCACCTAAGTTGTTGACCTTTGGCCTGTGTTGACTTTTTGACCTTTTGACCTCAAAAACAACAGGCTTCTTCCCTATGACAAACTCCACCATGTGGTGAAGTTTCATGAAGATCGGTTTGAAATTGTGACCTGTCGGCGATAAACAGACAAACAAACAGACAGACAAGCCAGTGGGTGGCCATGGGTCGCCGAGCATCCGATGACCTTTGAGTCCTGATCTGAGTTAATCGAGTACGAAGTACTTACGAAATTGCAATCAAATCGGTTAATCCGTGTAGGAGCAAGGGGGATTTGAATGGTCATTTTGCCCGAAAAATGCACTTATTGACCTTTGACCCCTGACCTTGCTGAGATAGGTCAATATGTCCTGAAGCAAAGTTGTAGTACTCATTGAGTACTATGTACCTATGAACTTTCATTCGTATCAGTTAATCCGTGTAGGAGCAAGGGTGCCTTGAATGGTAATTTTGCCCGAAAAATGCTTTTATTGACCTTTGACCCCTGACCTACTCGAGATAGGTCATTATGCAAATGAGCAAAGTTGTAGTGTCCATTACGGTCTATAAGCATGTAAAGATTCATTTGATTCGGTTCAACCGTCTTGGAGCTAGTGTACTTTGAATTTTCAGCGGGAATGCTCAATGGCCCTCGGACACCCAAGTTGAGAGGGTCACCATTTGGAGACTATAAGATAAAGAAAAAAATGGATGTCATATAGCGGATAGAGAATCACCTTAAGATTATGCATAACAAATCTCATTGAGTTCCATCTACTGATAACTACTCGGTATCAATTTGAACTTGCATAACCCGCGCTCTGCGCGACATGTTGGGGTGGGTGTGTTTGAGAAAGGAACTGATGCAGAGTATCAGTAGTAATTTTACTTTAATGCAGTAAGTGGAATAAGATTTCACTGTTTCAGAACCATTTTATTTACTTTATTTTTGTATCATGCACCTCATATGGTCTTTGAGATAATGTAAGCCGAATATCACATACTCGAGCGCAGAACAAAGTCGAAGATAGCGCGACACAAAACCACAAACTCGGAAATAATATATAAGATGAAAAGTACCGAAAATGCGGTTTGATATCGGAAATCCCCAAAGTTTGAGGGGGTGCTGTGGGTAAACAAAGATCTAAATCTAAAATCCGGCTCAATCGTTTGTGCACAATGCATTCCAGATGATTAGTGTGAATTTTCATGACCATCTGACCACCATAACCCTAGGAGGAGTAGCATTTGGCACGAAGGCACCTCCAGCTCTCGCATATTATCGATTTTTGCCCTTTGACCCCTGACCTAAGCAATATCGGTCAATATGCCCTGAGGCAAAGTTGTAGTACTCATTGCGTGCTATGAACCTGCAAAGTTTCATTCGGATCGATGCACTCACCTGGTCACTAGGGGGCCTTCAATTTTCGCCAATTTTCGGGCATACCCCATTTGTAGGGGGCGCTGCGGGTAAACTATTCCATATATCACAAAAACCGTAATATATTTGGTAGAGCATCACCTGTAGATGATGCATGCCAAATTTCATAAGCCTACGTGGGATAACGGCTTTCGGAATCGATTTCGCGTAAACGGTACCGATTTTGAAGGTTTTTCGGCTGTTGTTCGGGTACCAAAGCGTCCCTAGCAACAATCACAATTTCCAAAGCACTAGGTCAGAAGAATGATGTACCTACCACCCGAGATTGGTCAAAATCCGCCCACGTTTACTACCAATTATGCTGATGACAAACGAACAAACATCCAAACAAACAAACAGACAGAATTACTGACAATAAGGGTCACCTATTTTGGCGACCCAACAAACAGACATACAGACAGAATACCAAAATCGAACAACCAATATACTTGGAAAAATCTACAATTTTGCAAGTAATAACAAGAAAAAGACGTTGTGCAGAGCACAGTACTTGCAAAATCCACCCCCCCCCCCCAAAGGTTGCCATGAATAGAACAAATTGTCCATTTCATGAAGATGAAAATTAACAATCTCAATCAAAGCTCAGGTCAATCGGGTGAAAATTGATTATATTTCACATTGAAATTGATGATTTTAGAAGTACGACCTTGAGTTGACGTTTGACCTTTTGATCTCAAAAATAGTTGGTTTCCCAATTCAGTGATGCAATATGCAAAATCCTGTTCAAATATCAAGTCAATCGGATGAAAAATGACGATTTCAGAAGTTTGACCTCAAGATGACCTTTGACCTCAAAATTAATAGGCTTCTCAGTTGGGACTACCTCTACAACTTGGTAAAGTTTCATGAAGATCGGTTTAAAATTGTGACCTGTAGGCGATTGACAAACAAACAGACAGACAGACAGACAGACAGAATAACAAAGTCGACCTACCAAGATACTTGAAAAATCTTCCATTTTGCAAGCAACAAACAGACAGACAGACAGGGATGAAAACCTTCGGTGGGGGGAGGTAAATATAATTGGGAGGGTAAGGAAAAAGCTGGAGAGGCAGGAAGAATCATATAGTGGGAAGTGTTTAAGAAAGGAAAGACCATTTGTATCTCACTACTTTTGTTCATCAAATCACCATATATATTGCAATTAACAGTTACATGAAAAAATTAAAATATCAGAAAACATGATTTCATGGGGGTGGGAGTTAAAATTCATCAGTGGGAACTTCAAATATAACAGGAATAGAAATTCCACAACCCAAAACATTGCAAATATGAAGAACAAAAAATAAAACAAAAGTTCCTCACTTCACAGCTTTTCTTTTCCTCCTCATCACCAACATCAGTTTCTCCCCTTCCTGCCATCGTTTCTGGCCTTCCTCCCATGTAGTTTCGCCCCTTGTACACCCAGAGCTCAGATTTTTCAACAAGGAGTCGCAGGCAGTCAAGATCCTTTTTTATCTGCTTGTAACTATCCACATCCTGAACAGTGACCAGGAGTTGCACCTGATCGGGGAACACATTCACAACTATGCTTACTTGCAGTGCACCTTTTTAACAGGTAACACTAGAATGCAAAGATGCATCACGTATTTCAAGGTGTACAGAAAGAATGAAGCAAAAGTGAAAAGGAAAATGTGTTGACGCGAGAATAGTTTCACACTTCAAATCCTCCAGTGTTGAGAAATGTAATTAGCAGTCGCAATCGTTAAAAGATGATTGATGAAATTCAAAAGTGTATTTATTGTCAACATTAGGGTGACAAATCCATAATATATTCATAGACTGATTCATATTGAAATAAAATTATGAATCTGCATCAAACGCTTTCATTTGTCTTGGCTATTCAAAAGAGTAGGAAAAAAAATTTACTTCATAAATACTAGAACAGCAATCAGTAGAGCACATACCTATGTCATCCATCCATCCATCCATTGGGACCAGACTCTGTGCAGAGCATTGCTGCTGCCTAAGCAGTCTCCTGGACTACTAGGCACAATCCTGGACAGGTCACCACTCCAACACTGAATACCAGCAAGCTGGTACTCATTTTGCTGACCTCAGAAGGATGACAGGCTGAGTCAACCCCACTTGGTATTAATTCAACAGCCAAGTGGGACTTGAACTCAGGATCCTAGGATCCCAAGCCCACCACCCTAGCCTTTAAGCCAACACCAAGCCATATACACCAATGCCAGGCTGAACAGTTGTTTTGTAACCCAATGATAGGCTGGATATGGATCTGACCGGGTAAAGGTGATCATCAAAATCATCAAATTCATCAAAATCTCATAAATTTGTCCTTGTCTCACACCGAACCTGTCGAATCAAGTTTGGTCAGAATCCATCCAGAACTTTTTGAGACGTCATGCAATAGAGTGTATCTCGTTTTTGGCCCCATCTCTCAATGGTGAAGAATCTCCTGAAAAATTCTAGTATCTGGATCTGCATCTTCACCAAAATCGAATCAAATCGTCCTTGTCACACATCCAACCTGTCCACCAAGTTTCATCCGAATCCATCCATAATTTATTGAGATATCCTGCTCACAGACATACAAACTGGGGTGAAAACATAACTTCCATCGACATTCGGTGGCGGAGGTAACCATGATCTGTATATATGAAAACAGATAGAGAGTCGGGAGTTCAGCCGATGTGGATAAGTGACCCATCTGTCATATAATCAGTACCTGTCGAAATGCCCGCAGAACCTCCTGCCTCTGGCTGAAGTGTTTGAAGAGGAGTTGAAGGGCACCTGACACAAGAGGTGGGTAATCGTGCATCGTGAGGTGAAGGAGAACGCGCAGGAACGTTCGACCACCATCCTCGTCAAGGTCCAGGGCACATGCTTCCTCCCTGCCTCTCCACCACACAAGGCAAAGGAGTAGGAGGTACAGTCTATAATATGCACAATGATATGTGATCGATTGCACGCGAGCCAACACTGGGTATCAACCAGGTCTTGAGATGCATGCCAATTTACACATCCAATTATATATAGTATAGCATTATTCCTTTTATTGTATAGATTCATATTTATCTGCTTCTTTCCTCATTATCTATACACTCACAGGAAATTGTTTTCCGAAGTGATTTAATTTGCTTACATGGTATAATATATGTTTGTGCATTTCATTCATGGTTCAAGAAAGGTTTTTGAAT
This sequence comes from Eptatretus burgeri, assembly GCF_056783735.1. NCBI lineage: Eukaryota > Metazoa > Chordata > Myxini > Myxiniformes > Myxinidae > Eptatretus > Eptatretus burgeri. The sequence continues at coordinate 97,143,214 of NC_140962.1, read as the reverse complement.
GTTACGATAAAAAAGCGCACAAACTGCACATGTACATGGATAATTCAGTAAACACTAAACAAATACAAGGAAATCTAACACAAGTGGAGGCCATTCAGCCCATCATGCCTGCATGAACACCATACTAATTTATCAACACAAGATCCAAGGAAGAAAATGCAAAAAAGTTTTTAATTAATGAAATAATTGTTTTTTGTACTTTTTGGTTTTTTTTGCTTGGTTTTTTTTTTCTTCCGCTCAGGGGAGGGGGCATGGGCTTGGTTAAAACACACACAACATCAACCACACAACACCCCTTGACAAGATCCCCACCAACAGCACTCCATACACATGCACACAATCATCCATCAATGCTCAAACTACCGAAAAGTCCTGTCAACATCCCTTTACCCCTCTATCTCCAAAACTTCCAGGAACCTATCTAATTCGAATTCAAACTTATCTACTGTTTCTGCTGCCACTACCTTATAGGGATAAACCAAAAGTCATACTTATGGGGATAAGCCAAAAGTCATGAAATAGGAAATTACATGATGCCATGAAGCTTTAGAATATATCACAAACTGGTGGTATGGAGTAACAGTTGCGAATGGAGTACATAGAAAGTCAATATGAGAGTGAGAATGAAATATAATTGTTGTGGTTCCCAGAGGGAGGCATTAAGCATTTTATTTTAGTGTTCATGGTGTCCCACTTTTCCAAGAAAATTTTTCCCATTATTTATTTTTAATTTTTAATTTATTTCATTTTTTTCCCCAACTTGAATCAGTTATTTCTTTTTCAATTTGCAGTTATTTCATTTTTTCATTTTCAATTGTTTAATTTTTCAAATTGTTTTTTCAATTTTAAAACTTTCAATTGTTTAATTAAAACAATTAAAAAAAATTTTTTCAATTACTTTATTTTCTCAATTTCCATTATTTAAATATTTTTCAATTTTCAAACACTGCACTGAGTTGTCACACAAATAACCCACCCTCTGATGTACCCCACACTTGGGGAAAAAGGTGTTCTTGGAAAATTTCAGGCACGTATAACCCGCAAAGCCAGCTTTCCTCTCAACATGACTGCGGTGTGTTCAGTTACCAAGTTTCATGTAGAGCACTCACCAAGTAGCTTAAACACTCAAGCAAGCACTCCATTCAAAATCGCTGATAAGGAAACAGCTGGCTTGGCAAGCACTGCTTGGTAACTGAAAACACCCCTGGAGATAGCGATGTCCATATTTCCAGCAGCCGACACGGCTTTGTTGTCAACAGCTAACGAACGGCTCTTTTCAAATACTGTATATCTGCGATGATTAACCAATTGACATTAAAATTATATCTTGATAAAGGGTTGTTGTCGAAAATAAAGTTTACTGTACTGATGTGTTAAAACCCACTATTGTTTCCAGTTCCGATGCGACCGGAAACCACGCTGCTCATCCAATAGAAGTGTATAAATACCCTGCACGCTGCTAAATTTTACATCATTCCATAAAATCATCCATAACATGGCAAGTCCCTGTCACACAATGTTTGCCGTCAATACAAGTAAGATAAACAAAAAGTTTCACTGTGAATTCAAGCTGAAAGTTTGTCAGTTTGCAGAAGAGCACGGCAACAGTCCTTCTTTGGCACACCTGAGCTCCTGACCACATACAAAGCTTTCGTCCGCAGCCTGATGGAGTACTGCTCTCTCCTCTGGGTTGGTGGTCCCCCCTCTCACCTTTCTCGGCTTCATGCTGCAGAAACCAAGGCATTAAGGATCATTGGTTCTCCCGCGATGAGGCTAAGTCTTTAGGTCTCTCACTCTCTCGCCGCAGGCAGGTCCATGGCCTTTCTGTATTCTACCGTCGCCTCTCCAACCTCGCCCCCTCTGCTGTTTCTGAGATATGTTCCCCCATCTTTCCGCAGGGCGCTCAAGGTCCGCCAACAACCCCCTTCTGGTAAAACGACCAAAATCAAGAATCAGTGCTCACCTTCACTCTTTCATTCCTCTTTTTTCCCACCTTTGGAACAAACTCCCACACTCTCTTCAATCCCACTCTTCTCTCCAGGTCTTCGAAACAGCTGCCAAGCTGTTCACCACCATCCGGAGCCAAGCTGCGCAGAGACAAACACTGCCCAGACGCGTTCGGAGACAAACACTGCCCGGGCATGTCCAGAGACAAACACCGCTCAGTCACGTCCAGAGACGAACACTGTCTGGACACGTCCAGAAACAAACTCCCGTCTGGGCAAGTCCAGAGACAAACACTGCCCAGACACGTCAAAAGACAAACTCCTGTCCAGACATGTTTGGATATAAATACCGTCCGGACACATCTGGAGGCAAACACCATCCATACATAACCACTGTCCGGATATGTCCAGAGAGAGAGAGAGGGGTGTGGGGGATGAGGAGGGGGGGGGGGAGAGAGAGAGAGAGTGGGGGGAGGGTAGTTTACAGAGAGAATATGTTATGCTTTATGAACAACGTGTGCGCGCGCGCACGCATGCACACACACACGCACACACGCACACACGTGCTTGACCGATATTGGCAATTTTTCAGGAATCGGCAGGTTGGAATCAGTGGTATCACCGACTGCAGTACATACTGTATAAAACCCAAAAAAACTTGAGTAGCTTTCACCGAAAAACAACGTTGCATTTTTTAGAAGTTTCAGGGTTATGTACACAAACATTAATCTTTGTAAACAGCTATGTGCGACGGGTGGAAAAAAAAACAAATTTGGATCGGTAATAGAGAAAACACGATAACACGGCAAACGCTCGGAAATTGGGTGTTATTTCACAACTCGCTCAGAATGACGGAGCACGAACTACTTGCTCCAGATGATGGAGCATGAACCACTCAATCAGCATGACAGAGCACAAACCATTTGCTCAGGATGACGGAGCACAAAACACTCGCTCAGGATGACAGAGCACAAACCATTTGCTCAGGATGACGGAGCACAAAACACTCGCTCAGGATGACAGAGCACAAACCATTCACTCAGGATGACGGAGCAAGAACCACTCGCTCAGGATGATGGAGTACGAGCTACTCACTCAGGATGACAGAGCACAAACCATTTGCTCAGCATGACAGAGCACAAAACACTCGCTCAGGATGACAGAGCACAAACCATTCGCTCAGGATGACGGAGCAAGAACCACTCGCTCAGGATGATGGAGTACGAACTACTCGCTCAGGACGACAGAGCATGGACCACTCGCTCAGGATGACGGAACATGAACCACTCCTTCTGAATGACGTGGCGCGGCAAAATTGTCCGCAGTGAGTGAACAATTTGCTCAGAATGCAGTAGCGCGGTACCTCCATCGATTGTAGGGTGCTCGGCAAGTGGCTTAAACACTCAAGCAAGCACTCCAATTACATGATTGATAAGGAACAGCTGGCCAGGCTGTGGCTGCACACCATATCGGATCCCTTTTACTTTCAAGCCGGTCTTTACCTTGCCCACAGCAGTTAAATAAATTCAATGAATTCATTCAAATTGTGACATTATCCAGAAAAGAGATGCTGTTTAATGACAAACAACCCTGGAGACATCGCATAGTTTAATTGCCCGTGAAATAAACATTGCAGATAATCCGTCATGTTTCCTGATCGTCCATGATAATCCGCCATGTTGCCTGAACACATCAGTTCGCGGTCTGAGGAAATGTTATAACTTTATTTTAAAACGTCCGTTTTTCACCAGATTTGTTTTGATTCCTTGCAGAGCACTTCACAAAACCGCCAAAAATATAGACATAGATCTGGCAGACACTATGGATAAGCAGTCCCTCTGGGGGACAGGGAACGATGTCAAGCAGTGAATGCATCAAATCTTTCGCTCAATGAAGCTGGTTTATTTTACCACATTCCTAAATCTTTTGTTCACTCAATACAATTCTCCAACCAGCATAAAGAGATAAGATTAATGCTTTGGAGATTTCACCTTTTCTTGTGTATATATATAGAGGAAGGAAGACAGCATTGCTTGCTTAAAATAAAAAAAAGTATTTCGGCTTTGTTATAAGACTCGTTATTGGGTCGCCAAAATAGGTGATCCTTATTGTCAGTAATTCTGTCTGTTTGTTTGGATGTTTGTTTGTTTGTCATCAGCATAATTGGGAGTAAACGTGGGCAGATTTTGACCAAACTCGGGTGGTAGGTACAGCTTATGACCTAGTGCTTTGGAAATTGTGATGGTTGCTAGGGACGCTTTGGTTCCCCAGCAACAACCGCAAAACCTTCAAAATCGGTACCGTTCACGCGAAATCAATTCCGAAAGCCATTATCCCACGTAGGGTTATGAAATTTGGCACGAATGATCTACAGGTAATGCTCTATCAAATATATTCCGGTTTTTGTGATATATGGAATACTTTACCCACAGCGCCCCCTAAAATTAGGGTATCCGCGAAAATTGGCGAAAATTGAAGACCCCCTCGCGACCAGGTGAGTGCATCGATACGAATGAAACGTTGCAGGTTCATGGTACTCAATGAGCACTACAACTTTGACTCAGGACATATTGACCGATTTCGCTTAGGTCAGGGGTCAAAGGTCAATTAGTGCAAAAATCGATAATATGCGAGAGCTGGAGGTGCCTTCGCGCCAAATGCTACTCCTCCTAGGGTTATGGTCGGATGGTCAAGAAAATTCAAACTAATTGTCTGGAATACATTGTGCACAAACGATCGAGCCGGATTTTCAATTTAGATCTTTGTTCACCCACAGCACCCCCTCGAACTTTGAGAATTTCCAATTTCAAACCGCATTTTCGGTACTTTTCATTCAAATGGATACCGAGTCGTTATCAGTAAATGGAACTGGATGAGATTTGATATGCATTATCTTACGGTGATTCCCCATTCGCTAGATGACATCCATTTTGCTATATATCTTATAGTTTCCATGCTCGGCGACCCATCGCCGCCTACCGGCTTGTTTCTTTAAATTACCAGTATATTTTTGTTGTTTTTTTTTTTTACACAATGTCGAGGCTCGTATTAGAGTTAACACACAGAACGTACAAGGGGAACAGGAGACAAGAGGGCCGGGAGAGGGAAGCACAAAACAGTGGGGAACAGAGACATAAGGAGATCTGTAGAAGGGTGAGGGATGGGTGGGGTACACAGGGTAAACAAGATGAACACTACAAGGACTTTCAAGTCTGAACACTACAGGGACTTTCAGGAAGAAAAGTAGGAAATTTTAAGAAGGGGGGATTGGGGTGGATTAACGGGGGCAGAAAATATTGTGGTTTTGGATGTGGGAAGATAAGAGATGGTGGTGAACAGCTGTTTTGAAGACCTGGAGGGAAGGAGTGGGATTGAATCGAGTGTGGGAATTTTTTCCAAAGGTGGGAAAAACAGGAAAGAAAGTGAGCAGTGATTCTTGATTTCGGTAGTTTTCCCAGAAGGGTGTTGCTGGTGGACCTTGAGCGCCCTGCGGAAGAAAATATAGGGGGCACAGATCACAGACAGAGCAGGAGCACAAGGCTGGAGAGGAGACGGTAGAAGACAGAAAGTCCACCGACCTGCCTCCCGTGAGAGGGTGTTCGACCCAAAGACTCAGCTTCATCGTGGGAGATACCAATGATCCTAAATGCCTTGGTTTCTGCAGCGTGAAGCCGAGAAAGGTGAGAGGGGGGAGCACCAGCCCAGAGGAGAGAGCAGTACTCCATCAGGCTGCAGACGAAAGCTTTGCATGTGGTCAGGAGCTCAGGTGTGCCAAGGAAGGACTATTGCCGTGCTCTGGCAAACCTTCAGCTTGAAATCGCCGTGAAATTTGTATTCTATTATTTGTATTGACAGCAAACATTGCATGATAGGGACAGGAGCTCAGGTGTGCCAAGGAAGAACTTTGCACGACGGAGGAAGCCCAGTCGGCGACGAGCTTTTGAGGCCAGCTTGGAAATGTGGCTTTCCCAGGAATGATCATGGCAGATCATGATACCTCGAAGCATGAATAAACCAATGTCACCCGCAGGGTGACCAGTATCTTGCCAAAAGGTGACCACGTGTGACTTCTTTAAAGTCACACTGAGGTGAACAGAGCTGCTATCCACCAGGAGTGACTCCTTGAGGAATATCTGCCTACGAGAGATTCCGATGAGAATCGTTGTACAGAGTAACCATGAAAAATATGCGTTTGCTTCAATGTCACCAAATGACGTCATAATGTCTCAAGCTTGACATATCTGGAAAGCACTCATCGAGGTGTTCAATTTTAGGTATTACACGATATGGTTTCTAAAACTTGAAAATTTGACCTTGGAGTCAAATATGTTTGACCTCAGGCGCAAACCATGAAGGTCAAGGCCAATCGCCACCAAAAACTAATCAGCTGAGCGCCAGACCATATACTATATTCCCATAAAGTTTGGAGATGATTCGATTAAAATTACTCAAAAAATAAGGGTTTCGTCGACCTCCATGATTTACCGCAAAGTGACCTTGACCTTTGACCTTGACCTTAACCTTTATGTGTGCTGAAGGGTATTGTAATAATACTACGATATGTGTACCCACAAGAGTTTCCGATGAGAATTGTGCTCTACAGAGTGATATAAAGGTGAAAAATCCAATTATTACAGACAAACAAACCAAAAAACTTTCCAAGTAACAGATCTTGCAAGATAATGAAAGGACTTCAAGAGGATTGTTGAGAAAGTAGATGGGGGAGGGGGGTTCCATACGGTCCTTTTGGAGAGACAAAGTGAGAGTGTGAGATTTGTCAGGATTGAAAGACATGTTCCAAGTGTTGGAACAGCTTGTGATTTTATCCAGATGTGCAGAGAGAGAAGAGGCTGCTGCTTGCCGATCTGAGGGATGGCATGTCTGGGATGGCAGTCGAGGGAGATGGCTCTAATCTCTGTCTGGAATTGAAGATCTCCATCCATTGTTGGGAGAGCAGAAACATCATGTCCAGGGTAGTGACCTGGTCTGAATCCAAATTGATGATCGGAAATCAAGCAATTGGAGAAGAGGAAGGATTTAATGTCTGAAGCGATGATGGATTCCATAACCTTGCCGATGATTGGGAGAAGGCTGATTCGTCTGCAGCTGCAGGGATCTATTTTTTCACCTTTGTTATGCAGAGCAGTAATGTTTGCTGATTTTCAAGCAGATGGCAGATGACCTTGAGCAAATGAGAGGGTTCATAGTGTGAGGAGTGCGATGTTATGGTCACATCCGATCCATACTTAATACATATATATTAGTTAGATGTAGGGATTCGAACCCAGTTTTAAAATACTCTGTAAATGCTTTGGTTTAACTCTCTGTCTTTTAGTGGCACGGTGTCCCAGCAAGTCAATCCACCCGATGCCCTCTAAAGACGCAGGCTGTGTTAAAGCATTCCACTCTTAGGCCTTTGTTCAGGTTCAAATGGTCATAGCCTGTAAATGCTGTCAGGCAGTCCATCATTGGCACAGGGCTGCACCTGACTGCACAACCCACATTCCACTTCTGAGAAACTAATAAAGCTGGGTTCATTCACTGCGACTAGGGCTGGGCTCTCACTGTGATACCAAAGCCAGACCTGTCTTTCTCTTTAGATTTATGTGAACTTAAAAGGGATTTCTGTTTGTCCTGCAACCATCCCACAGTGATAAAACTTTTTGTACGTGGGAGAGGGACGACTGTTAGGCCCTGAAAAATGAACTCTTGTCACACCAACTAGGGTTAAAGTATAACCAGAAATAGATTGGAATTAGAGATAGATTGCATATAAGGGAGAGTTTTTGAATGTAAAACTCAGTGTGGTTTTGGGAGCTCTCCACTGTCGGTTGGGCTGCCAACACCAACTCCGCTGGCTGGCGTGTGGTCCTTCGATAAAGCTGCATTTTAGTGAATCCTGTTCTGTTGACTCTCTTCATACCTGGCTGGGGAACGGAGTCTTCACAGTTGGCACCACAGAACGGGACCTCACAAGACTCTGAGGCTGTGGACCGGAGGAGCGCAGCTTGGTGTACAGCACTTACAAGGGTCTCAGTTATAAGGTACGTGATGCGCAACACGTTGGGCACCTGCAAAGGATAAGCCCTAGTTTAGGTAAGAACTGTACACCCAGAGGAGAAAGTTCCTTTGAACGCAGCTTCAGGTTTTTCTGAGGTGGCGAACTAATAATGGTAATATATGAGGAAAATCAAGTGCGGTTTTATTGATTGATTGCAAGGGGCTGTCAGGCTGATGTTTGTTGACCGGGAAAGGTGGTGGATAAGGATATCCAAGTGAAATAAGGAGAGACAAGTTAAAGTCTTATGCTCTGTGGTAGGGGAGTACGGCCACTTGAAATCTTTGAAATCTGTGTTGTTGTGTGAAGAGGATAAAAAATATGGAGTTGCAGGTTCGAGTCCTGTATTCTGTGGTAGGGCAGTACGGCCACGTGAAGGTTGTTGTATGAAGAGGAAAACAAATATCCATGTGAAATAAAGAGAAGCAGAGTAAAATCTTGTTTTCTAAGGTGTTGTGTGAAGAAAGATGAATAGCTTAAAGTCCTGTAAGGAGGCTTAAAGGCTGTTGATAAGAACAGGACCCTGGTTCCGTGCAATAAAAGGAGAAACGTTTTTTTAAGCTATAAAGCGGTGGAAAAAGCTAAGAACATAAATATGGGGAATAGCTCTGTTAAATCTCAAGAGTTACCAAGAGGAACACCATTGAAAATCGTGGGGGAAAAACACAGAATGGATAAAGTAGAGGGAGTGCAAGATTGGGTGAACTGGACGGCGGGAAGAAAGGATCCCTTCCCGTTGGCCGGATCCTTCGATCCAAAAGTATTGCACACAGTTAGCACGGTGCTGACAGAGGGCAAAGCGGGAGGCCCGATACAGAGAGAGAAACACTGGAGGGCGCTGGCCGCTTGGTTAACGGAGGCACAAGCTCAGACAGAAAATACGCGTGTAGGTCTCGAGGAAATTTTGAACCAACGAATGACACAAGAGGAAGCGAGACAGGAGCAATTGAAACAAGCGCTAGCGCAGCTAGCAGAAAAGTACGATAACATAGACGGGAAAATAACCACACGACCTGGGATAACAAAAGGAATTTACCCCGTCCTGGAGGAGGAAGGAGCGATGGGAGGGACTGACATTAAGCAGTTCCCCATGGTGCAAGTGGCGCACAACGATTGGGTCTGGAGATCGTGGACACCCCAAGACATTAGGGGGGTAAAAGCCAGTATGGAAGAATGTTTGAAATCAAACCCAAGGAAAGCAATCAAAATGCTGCATGACCAGATAAAAATGCATGGGGCAACTTGAACAGATATCGGATTCATATGCACGGCTGTGCTACCCAGCTTGGTTTGGGGGGCCCGCTCAGTGGAATGGGGAGTAAAACCGGAGAACGAGGTGGACAGTACTTTGAACCGACCTGACCTCAATGAAGATGAGCGAGTAGCACAGACAGCATATAGGACAAGAGTAACTGAACTAATGGATCAATTAACAACCGACATGGCCCCGAGAGTGATGGATTGGCAGGCAATCGCAGAGGTTGTACAGGATATAAAGGAAGCACCTAGTGCGTACAAAGCACGATTGTATGAACAAATTGAACTACACTCGGGATATGAGGAGATGAGAGTAGTGCCCAGACAATTCCTAAACAATTCGTTTGTGGAAGGGTTGTGCGACGAAGTAAGGAGGGAAGTAAAAGCAACTCCAGATTGGAAAAATGCAGAACCCACCATTCTACATGAAAGAGCAAGGCAAGCATGGCAGACTTTAAAAGAAGAAGACAGGAGGGGGAAAAGAACCGAGAGAGCCCAAGTAATGAAGAATCTGAGGAGAAAGGACCGCCAGTATGAAGACCAGGAACGGAGACCCCGCAGGCGTAACCCGGACTGGGAACCAAGGAAGGAGAGGGGACAGGATCAACGAAGACCGTGGAACAGAAATAATGGCCCACAGAGGGCAGGAGAATGTTATACGTGCGGACAATCAGGACACTGGTGCCGGGAGTGCCAAGCTGCACCCAGACAAAGGAATTGGGACCAACAGCTGTCATCAAACCAGGAAAGACCAACAGCACCTCCTGGGGGAGAGGAGAGACGGGAGAAGAACTATTGACATAAGGATACCGTAGTGGCTCCGCAAAGGGAAACAAGGAACGTGAGAGAATTGACCACAACGGTTAACGTGGAAGGAAAACAGGTAACATTTCTAGTAGCACGGGGGCCACACGGTCGACACTAAAACAAGGAGAGATAAAGAACCTGCCTCTTTCCGGCAACTCAGTAAGAGTAATGGGGGTCTCGGGATGGAGAGAAGATATCCCGATTTCAGATAAATTACGAATTGAAGTAGGCCCCCTGAAAGGAGAACATGCATTTTTGATCGCTAAACACACTCCGATGAATCTGTTGGGTCGAGATTTGTTGTGTAGAATGGGATGTACCATAACATGTAACAAAGACGGAGTTTTCATAGATGCCCCGCGAGCATTACAAGAAGTAATGACCCTCATGATGAATGAACTCGAACCAGTGGTGTATTGGTTGCGAATTGTGTCTCAGGAGGGTAGAAACCAGCTGGGTAGGGATTGGAAAAAATGCAACAACATTGTGAGATGTAGAGGAATGGTTGCTTAGCAACGACATTGATTTGGATGAAGTGGAATTGACTTTGCACTGTACCGTCTACTACGATGAAACAGGGCAGGATTTTGAATACTCAGCCAAAGTGCATAGAGATTACACCGCTAAGCGCACACTGATGACAACCAATTTATGGATCGGAAAGGAAGGAGCAGCGGTGGAGGTGGAACGAGCCGCCAAAGAGCGTGAACTAATGAAGCATAGAGAAGGACTTACACCACACATCTCCATGGCAGTAAGTAAAGAACACAGCGCAGGAGAATTGGGGAAAATGATTACACAATTGAGATGCGCCCCGGAACCAACAGAAAGGGGGTAACGAGGCTCGGAACACCTTACACGCAATGAGGCGCGGGGATGGATGGAAAGTATGCTTACCTGATAAGATTTTGACCTGCGTATTGCAAAGGCATGAGATGAACAGCGAGAAGCCCTGCCGCCAGACAGACAGACGAGCGGGGACCGAGGCAAGATTACAGGAAGTACCGGACAGATTGTGGACAGAATATCCAAATGATGTAGGGAGGGTGCTGGCTGCAACGCCTGTGTCCATTCAGGTAAAAGAAGGGATACCCCTGCCTCGAGTGAGCCAATATCTGTTGCGAAAGGAGGCAATCGAGGGAATCGCACCGGTGCTAGCATCATTGCGGGAGCAAGGAGTGATAATACCTACAAAGAGCCCATGCAATACGCCTATCCTCCCGGTTAAGAAGCCTGGTGGAAATAAGTGGAGATTCGTGCAAGATTTGCGGGCGGTGAATAAATGCGTGAAATCGTCTTTTCCTGTAGTGCCGCACCCTGTCACGGTGCTGGCAGGGGTGCCATCGAGCGCAACATATTTCTCCGTGGTTGATTTATGCTCGGCGTATTTTTCTATTCCCCTGGCAGAGGAATCACAATACTTATTCGCCTTTAGCTACGCGGGACAACAATACACCGAGACGGTCCTTCCATAAGGATTTTGTCCAACACTCTTTTCGCAGGCCTTGAAGAAAGATTTGGAGGACATAGAGCTTCCGGAAGGTTCAGTGATGATCCAGTATGTCGACGATTTATTGATCTGCTCAGATGACCAGAGGAAATGCGAAATGGACACGGTGGCGTTGTTACAGGCGCTCGCTCAGAAGGGTCACAAGGTTAGCAAGGAGAAATTGCAGTTCGCACAAACAATGGTAATGTACCTGGGACACGTACTGGAACAAGGACAGAGGAGTTTGGGAGACGAGCGAGTGGAAACAATCCTGGGACACCCGAAACCAACTACATTGCGGGAATTCGCCGATTCCTTGGGATGACAGGGTACTGCCGGCAATGGATATCCGACTACGCAGTTCAGGCACGATCACTGTACGACATGGTAAAGGAAGCGAAGGGGATAAGATCTCTTGGACGGACAACGTGGAAAAAGATTTTGAGACACTGAAACAGGCTTTGTCCTCAGCACCTGCATTGGGGTTACCGAATTATGATCTTCAATTCACTTTATTTGTCCACGAAAGAGGAGGGTTCGCCCAAGCAGTGCTGACACAAGAACACGGAGGGAAAATAGGCTAATTGCGTACTACAGTAGTCACTTGGACCCGGTCGCCGCCGCCTATCCTGGGTGTTTGCGGGCGGTGGCCACGGCACAATACGCCATGACCACAACAGCAACTTTGGTTTTAGGCTCCCCACTGACAGTGAAAGTTCCGCATGATGTGGCGACACTGATACTGCAAAACAAAACACAACATATATTGGCGGCACGGGCAGTTCAACATGATCTGGTACTCTTGCAAGCAACTAACATTACGATTGAAATATTATTGCCATTGAATCCAGCTTCCCTACTGCCAACAGGTGGCGAGGGAGAGGCACATGTGTGTGAACGAGTGCTGGTGGAAGAAACGAAGGCCACACGCGATCTGCAGAAAGCCCCAATAGCGAACGCAGAGTTAGAACTGTTTGTAAACGGAGCGGCAAGGAAGAATCGCTGGGGGGAAACCATTGCTAGTCTTGCAGTATGTACCGCTAATGCCACCATGTGGAAGAAATTGTTACCAAAAGGATTTTCAGCGCAACAAGCCGAATTGAAAGCACTAATACGTGGATGTGAAGTGGGAGCCGGTAAAACATTGAACATATATACAGATTCCAGATACGGCTGGGGCATTTTACATGACTCCGCTGCCATATGGGCCTTGAGGGGTTTCAAAACTTCTGCCGGAAAAGTTATCAAACATGGGGAGCTGATTAAAGAGTTGATACAAGCGGCGCAAGAGCCACAGCAGATTGCGGTGATTAAATGCAAAGCCCACACAGGAGGGACAGACGATGTTTCGAAAGGCAATAATCGAGCGGACTCGGCGGCAAAAGCAGTGCTCGATGAAGAAGAATCTAACCCGCAGCCATCCGCCGGCATTTACGTGGAACAAATGGTGGATGTTCCCCGAACACAGGAACAACTCAAGGATTTGCAAGCCTCCGCACCAATGGAAGAGCAGGAATCATGGTGGGTGAAAGAGGGTGCACAACAAAACACACAGGGAGTGTGGGTGGATGAACAGAGATGACCTTTCGTGCCTCAGAAATTGATACCGTGGCTAGTATTAACTGCCCATGCACAGGGACATATGGCCGCTAAGGGGGTATCAGAAATTATTCGTCAAACCTGGAATGCTCCAGGTGTGACGAAAACGGCGGCAGAGATGGTAAGCAATTGTGCGACCTGTGGTAAACGTAATAGAAAGCATGCCGCCAAGAAACGGGAAGCACACCCACCCCTGTCTGGACCTTTTCAACACTTGCAGATGGATTTCATAAGTTTTCCCACATATAAACACCACAAGTATGTGTTGGTAATCGTAGATATCTTTTCAAAATGGGTGGAGGCTTTCGCCACCACCAACCAGGAAGCTAAAACAGTAGCTAGGCTGCTTTTACAGGAAGTAATTCCGCGATTTGGGATTCCAACACGATTGTCGTCGGATCAAGGAGGGTCGTTCACGGCAAAGGTAATGGTGAATGTAGCCAAGGGCTTGGGCATTAAACAGAAACTACATTGCCCGTACCATCCTCAGTCGGCAGGAGCAGTGGAAAGGGAGAACCAAACCTTAAAACTGACACTTGCAAAACTGTGTGAGGGCCAACAACTGCCCTGGCCAGACGCGCTTCCCATAGTGCTCATGATAATGCGAGCAACAAACAATGCCACAAGGGGGCTCTCGCCCCACGAAATAATAACAGGACGCCCAATGCAGCTACCGGCCTCGGCTCCCACGGATATGGGAGAATGGGATTTGTCGTGTATGACTGACGGGATGATGAATTATTGTAAGGCGCTAACTGCTACCATCAGGAATTTTCACTCACAGGTACAGGAAGTGCTACCGATACCTGCTGGAGGCCCTTTGCATGATTTTCAACCCGCCGATCGGGTTTGGGTGAAAGAGTTCCTGAAGAAAAACGCCCTACAACCAAAGTGGACGGGACCTTACACTGTACTTCTGACAACGCCCTCCGCTGTCAAAGTGGGAGGTAAGAGTGCATGGATACACCACTCGCACTGTAAAATAGCACACGAAGCGGCGAGAGACACCCAAGATTTGGAAGAAGTTTATTCCCCAGGAGAAGTCGACCCTCCCGTTGCAGATTCAGTTTTCTTCAGAGATAGTGAAGAGGACGACGAGGTGGAGGAATTGATACTACATCACCCACCGCACGTTCCCGCCAACATCGCACCAGCGGCGGCGGAAGGAGAAGCAGGACAGGAAAACCCGCCCCGGGAGTCCATTGAAGCCCCAGAAAACAACGAGCCTGGACAAAGTGACCTGGAAGAAGATAGCGACGAGCCGGAGGAAAGACCCCCAACAGAGGATCCGACAGTGTCCGATTCAGCGTCTCAAAAGCACAGTGAGGACAACGACAAGTGGGAAGACATACCTCATCAGGGATACCCCGCACCGCCACCGAACCAGGAAGGAGCCGGCCCGGCAAGACAAAGAGACAGAGTAGTGAGAGACCCATCGCAGGAGGACTCAGACACCCTGCCAAACGTGGAACCGGGAGGACCAAGGAACAGAGACCTTGGAGCACCGGGGCCAGCGGCAGAACCCTTGACGATCCAACATGCGTCTCCTGGCACTGACACTACTCCTTTGCAGCTGGGGCCTGTCACTAGGCAACGAACTAACACACTCAAGCCGAAGACACCGTACACACCTCCGCGGTAAAGGAGGGAACGGAAAGGAACTAGGAGCAACACAGCAACGACATAGGAGGGAAGCGGATAAAGAAAGAACGGCAGAAGATAAATACGCAGCCTTTGGAAAAACACATAATCCAGAGCTAGATAACGTAAAGGTATTTTCAAAAGGACAGGGTAAGCCTTTTTCATTCCTCGTTCCCCAAAGGGATGTGGGAGACCATGGGATAATCCCACAACTCATCCAACCACAACAACTCATAAGAGTTGCCATGCATTCAAGCCAATGGAACTTATGATCTGGTGGAACGGAACGAAGAGATAAGAATAGTTAATTGGTCTTATAAGGAAACCCTCAAGGAGGACACAGCAATAGGAAAAAGATTCGGAGTAGCTTGGCAGGTAAGATCAACAATAAAAAACACCGGGGACATGGCAGAAAAGCGGGATTCGCATGGGGTCAACACGCATCTTTAATTACTCGAATCCCACTGGTCCCCGATAATACCCGTCTGGATTATACTTGTTCAATCGTACGGCCAAACAAGGGACATCATGAAAGCGCCATAATGTCCTTTGTGGTGCGCAGCAAGGAATCTCCGGTAAAACCTCCAAACACCTTTGTGGCTTTAGCTACCGAGATAGCCAACATCCAAAATCGTAGTGACTGTTGGGTTTGTATGGAACCGCCTATGGGGTATTTGAGAGGCCTCCACTTAGCAGTATTACCATTGACTTTCTTCGAACATCTCAGCAATCCGGTGGAGGGCCTGGCAGCTATAGCAGACGGCAACCACACAAGACGGGTTTTTGCACCGAAGAATCCAGGGGCCAATATGAACCAGGTCCCGTCGCCTCTCTGGGTGGAGGACACCACAGGATCAGTATGTTTCACAGGAAAGGGGGCTAACCCCATGGGACAGTCCTCTTGCGAATTTTCCCTCCCCGTGCCGACCCAGCGTGAGCAAACAGTAACAGCCACAAATCCAGATCGCCATACCAGCGAACAGGTGATGATCACTATAACAATAGAGCTTCACCACAACAACGGGATAATCCCACCAAAAGGCATCTCCCTGGTGTGTGGGGACAAGGCTTACCCCTACTTACCAAAAGGATGGGCAGGAAGCTATTATTTAGCCTCAGTATTTCCAGATGGCAGAATAAAGACCACTTTCCATCAAACCTCCCCGGCCCCACGGTACCGGCGCGGCACTTCCAAAACTTTGGACCCAAAGGGATGGGTCGGTGTAGCAGAGCGCTTAGGACCGTTGACGGGAACATGGTGGGAGAAGACTACAGTAAGTCCTCGCTAACCGGAAGTTCGCATGTCGTAGTTTCGATTATTCGTAATTTAGTTTTAATGACTAATTTTTCAATTATCGCAAACATTTTATGCCTATCGTAATGTCATTGCAAGGAAAAACACAAAAAAAGTTTCAAACTGCCTGCAAAAAACAATCACACAGGATGCGCATAAACATACTTTCACTTTACTGCGCATGTACTGTATGTTGTACTGTACGTATTCTCTTCACGCTCGCCTGCATACCTTCCAGTATGAATCCCAAGCGACCTGCAAGTCTTTTGCCGAGCACACCTCGTTTCAAGAGACAATGAAAGGCTGTCACATTGAAGGTGAAATTGGATATAATTAAAAGACATGAACGAGGTGAAGGGACAACGGAAATCGGCCGCGCGCAGCAATCGCTGCATCGACTGTACATTCGATCATTCAAAGTTCGGCAAAGATAAAGAAAATATCACAGATTGCGACCAGTTCGAGTGCTACGACACTAACGAGAATGAGAGATGGTGCCATGCACAACATGAAGCGTTTATTATTTGTGTGGATAGAAGATCAAACTAAACGTCGCTTGCCTTTATCTCTTGTTGTGATACAAGAAAAAGCGCGTCGTTTGTGGAACGATTTAAAGAAGAAACAGGAAGCTGAAGGAAAGGGTGAAGGCGCAGAGACCTTCACAGCTAGCCGAGGCTGGTTCATGAGGTTTTGTCATCGCGCCAACCTCCACAACCTGAAGTGTAGCGGTGAGGCAGCAAATGCGGACCATGCTGCCGCATCAGAGTTTCCAGCAAAGTTGAAGAAGATGATTGAGGAGGGGGGTTTCTCACCGAAGCAAGTCTACAATATTGACGAAACCGGATTGTTTTGGAAAAGAATGCCCTCCCATACATACATCGCACGAGAAGAAAAGACTGCTCCAGGGTTTAAAGCAGCAAAGGACAGGCTGACCTTATTACTCGGTGGAAATGCAGAAGGGGATGTAAAACTCAAGCCGTTTCTTGTTTACGTTTCTGAAAACCCACGAGCGCTAAAGGGTTGCCTCAAGCCACAACTTCCCGTAATATGGCGGTCAAATACAAAGGCTTGGATGACTGGGGCATTGACTCACGATTACGTGATCAATTACTTCTCCAATCATGTTGAGAAGTACTCCAAGGAGAACAACATTGACAACAAATCTTTGCTGCTTGTAGACAATGCTCCTGCCCATCCTCAGCAAATGGAAGACTGGTGTGAAAACATGCAGGTAGTATTTTTACCACCAAATACTACCTCACTTTTACAGCCTATGGATCAGGGAATTATTGCTGCTTTTAAAGCCTATTATGTTAAGCATACCATGCTGCAGCTTATCAAAAAACTGATAAGGACAAGCTATCAATCAAGGAGTTTTGGCGAACATACAACATAAAAATGTCTTTGGAAAACATTGAGGATTCATGGGCGGAGGTGAGTGCCTCCACAATGAACGCTGTGTGGAAGAAAGTGTGGCCTGAGTGTGTCCACAATTTCACGGGGTTTGCTGATGTTCCGTTGATTACAAGTCAAATTGTAGACCTGGCGCAGGAGGCTGGTTTTGAAGAGGTTGACGAAGAGGACGTGGATGACTTACTGGAGTCTCATGCAGAACCCTTAAGCAATGAAGATCTTATGGAGTTGGAACAACAGTGGGCTCTTGAGGAAGAAGAAGATGCTGTGACACCTTCATCCAAGCATCTCACCATGAAAAACCTCAGCCAAATCCTCAGCTCGTTTGAAAATGCCACAGAATTTGTTATCGAGCAAGATCCAAATCTTAAAAGGAGCACTGATTTTAGCCGTGTTGTTAATGATGCCCTTTGTTGCTACAAGGAACTTTATGCAGCAAAGAAAAAGAAAGCCATCCAGCCCACTCTCCATGCATTTTTCAAGCCAAAAGATGCAGCACCAACTCCATCCACCATCCAGGATGCTCCTTCAACCAGCTGCCAAGAGACCGTTCCCACTGGTGAAGAAAGTGACAGCACAGTGTCAAGTGAAGAGGGGGACGATTCTGCCACTCCGCAAGTGTGACTTGTCCACCACAATCAACTCCGTTCCTCCAGCCTCGGGGTAAGTCGCCACTACTCGAGGAGTGTGTTTTGTTTATTTGTGTTTATGTCCAAAAAATTTTGAGCCAAAAACACATCCCCCCTTTAACACATTGGTTTCTATGGGAAAATATGTTTTGTTTAACACAGTTTTGCTTATCATAAGGTTTTCCAGGAACGCAACCCTTGCGAAAAGCGAGGACTTACTGTATTGGGTTTTTATTTCCGGGAGCCGGTATGGTCATGAATAGCGATAGGATAGATAAACTTTCGCTAGCCTTGGAATATGTAGCCAATGTATCCATGGCTTACTATACAGAATTGTCAGATATGTTAGTAGCAATGCATACCATGGTAATGCAGAATAGAGCAGCTTTAGATATGCTTTTGGCAGAGCAAGAAGGGGTGTGCGGGATGATTGACGGAGAATGTTGCGTCTGGATTCCGGATCCTACTAACATAACTAACCGGGCAGTGACCCGACTACAAAAAGTTGCAAACGCCCTCACTAGCAGACGAATGGATCGTGAGGAGGGCTATGAGTGGTGGAGATCCATATTTCAGAGCTGGGGAGGTTGGTTGCTGCGCTTGATAGGGTCAGGGCTTCTAATCATCGTGGTGGTGATTTTTGGAGTATTTCTGATTAAGATTCTCATTTCCATTTGTCTAAAGAAATGCTGTGAAGCCTCACCCCTCACCCAGGCCATCATAATAATTAACAGCGAACTCAGGGAGGAAGACCCCCAGGACCTCCGTATGGGGCCACAACCAGACCCGACCCCCACCAGCTGAGGGGCCAACAAGGTGCTCTGGCGGAGGGGCGCCCTGGGGAAGACTCTTCCAGGTATTACTGATTACTCAACGAACTTTCAAGTGAAAAGGTAAGCCAAACACGGACTCACGCATCTCACTACACACGAAGATACAGGAAGTTGTAACAAGAAAGAAAGGAAATCGATAAGTAAAATGCTGATGGAGGTTTATGATAGATGTGGCAGTGTTTTGTCTAGCATATGCAAAATCGTGGAAAATGGACAATACCAGATGGTGAAGGCATGTATGGGAAAATACTTGTGTGACCCTTATATGTAAATATGCATCTCATGAGCCCCTTTTGTCTTCTAGCGCAAGTTGAGAAAGGAGCTTACACAACACCTTGAGTGCTCAGAGTGCTGCTCACCCATTATTACATTTGCATATTGTCGATAAGTATTGTTGCAATTAGTGTCTAGTATAATTACCTAAATAAGTATTGTGGCAAGTCGTGTTTTAGCAGGATAACTGAACTAATAGTGTTGCAAGTAGTGTCTAGTGGACTTACCTAAATCATATTGGGGCAATTAGCATTTTGTGAAATTACCGACACAATAATCTGAATAAGGAAAATTTACTACAATTTGATGTGAGGCATGTGGCAGCAAGAAGGACAGATGCTAACCTGGGCCACCAGTAGTCGGGGTCTTCTCATTTGGAGGTTGTCATTGGCTGTTCACGGCATTTGCAAATACCGTTTGAGGGTGGCGGAGCCTAGGGATGGTCAACTCAGCCGTCAAATGGAGGCCCACCTATTCGGTGAGCTTGGGGAAATGGCAAATTATGGTCAGATGTGACCAAGGAGGGATTGTGAGGAGTGCTATGTTATGGTCACATCCGATCCATACTTAATACATATATATTAGTTAGATGTAGGGATTCGAACCCAGTTTTAAAATACTCTGTAAATGCTTTGGTTTATCTCTCTGTCTTTTAGTGGCACGGTGTCCCAGCAAGTCAATTCACCCGATGCCCTCTAAAGACACAGGCTGTGTTAAAGCATTCCACTCTTAGGCCTTTGTTCAGGTTCAAATGGTCATAGCCTGTAAATGCTGTCAGGCAGTCCATCATTGGCACAGGGCTGCACCTGACTGCACAACCCACATTCCACTTCTGAGAAACTAATAAAGCTGGGTTCATTCACTGTGACTAGGGCTGGGCTCTCACTGTGATACCAAAGCCAGACCTGTCTTTCTCTTTAGATTTATGTGAACTTAAAAGGGATTTCTGTTTGTCCTGCAACCATCCCACAGTGATAAAACTTTTTGTACGTGGGAGAGGGATGACTGTTAGGCCCTGAAAAATGAGCTCTTGTCACACCAACTAGGGTTAAAGTATAACCAAAATAGATTGGAATTAGAGATAGATTGCATATAAGGGAGAGTTTTTTAATGTAAAATTCAGTGTGGTTTTGGGAGCTCTCCACTGTCGGTTGGGCTGACAACACCAACTCCGCTGGCTGGCATGTGGTCCTTCGATAAAGCTGCGTGAATCCTCTTCTGTTGACTCTCTTCATACCTGGCCGGGGAACGGAGTCTTCACAAATAGAACAGAGAGCGGGAGCAAGAGCAGCAAACTAGGTTTTCAGGACACATGGACTGATGCCGTCTGGACCGGTTGCAGAATCTTGAGTCGAGGTTTGACAGCAAGCTCTCCACCTTGTCAGAGGAAAGGACAAAGAGTCCAGGAACGGCTGGGTGCGACTGGGTCAGGTGGGTACAGAAAGTGATGGGTGTTGGACACAAGATTTAGAAGCAAACAAAGAGTTTAGGCATTTAGCCTTTTCACGTGCAGTGTCAGCTGTGCGGCCATTTGAGATAAGGGAGGGGATGGAGGGTGCACATACAACAGAAACAGACTTAACTTGAAGGGCACTAGGTACAGCACATACCTCCACCACGTCATGTCTGATCCACGAGAACATATTGGGCCCAATACATTTTTGAAATATTATGATATTTATCGTTTTTGGCCCTATTTCTCAATGGTGAAGAATCACTTAAAAAATTCTCGTATCTGGATTCAGACCTTCACCAAAATTGAATCAATTCTTCCTTGTCACACACCCAACGTGTCCACCAAGTTTTGTCCGAATCCATCCACAATTTTTTGAGATATCTTGACATATATCATTTTTGGCCCTGTCTTTCAATGGTGAACGAGAATGGGCACTCGGTAGAGCGCATACCTTCGCCTCCGCTACTTTTTTGTTCTTGGCATGAGAGTGGGGGGAACAGAACAGTGAACATTTTGGTGTTGGTTTCATGCAAATCGGTTTTGATTTGACAGTGTTTTGACAAAAACCGCATATTTTGAAAGGTCGTGACCCCACTGACCTTTGACCCCCAACCACTAACAAGGGTAATGACGTAATTGTGTCATGTCGCCCATCACAAGATTGGGCAATGAATTCTGAACATTTTGGCATCGGTTGCATGCCAATTAGATCAAAATTGACCGCACTATGGTAAAAATATGAATTTGACCTTTCCGTGACCTTGACCTTGACCTTTGACCCGATCGCTCCCAAAATCTAATCAAATGTTCCTTGAATAATAACCCATCATCCCACCAAATTTCAAGCGATTTGGTTTAATACTTTCTGAGTTACGCGAATAACAAACACACACACACACACACACACACACACACACACACACACACACACACACACACACACACACACACACACACACACACACACACACACACACACACACACACACACATTCACGAATAAATAAATAAATAAATACACAGCGACCAATACATAACCTTTCGCAGAATGCGAAGGTAATTATTTTGGAGGTCCACATTGGCCAAAAGGTCAACATAGGCCGAATTTCTAAAATTCTCAATTTTCATCTGATTCACTTGAAATTGATGAGTTGTTGCATATCTGGTCATTGAATTCAACCACCAATTATTTTTGAGGTCAAATTTGTATTATAGATTTTGCAAATATCATGCACTGCACGACATCTTCTTGTTTTGTATTTTCTTCTTTTACCATCAGTTCTTATTTTCTCCACTTTTCTCTCCACCCTCCTTCTATCCCTCCCAACTATTCCCTCTGTTTCATGTCTTAAAATATTAAAAATACAACAACAAAAAAACCCATTTCCCTCCTTGCCTTATTCCCCACCGAACCACATGAATTCCTATACGACTCTTCTTCCTCCTTATTCTGCTGACCTACTATCTTCCTTCTTTAGCCAACCCACATTCACCATACACCTTCACGATTTTTTCTTCAACCTTTCCTTTCCCTAATCTTACATAATTAAATATTTAAAAAAATTAAAAAAAATTTCTATGTCTTTTCACTTCTCACCTTACACCTCCCATAATCACGTGTTTCTTCACCTCTTCTTCCTCTTCCTGTAACTTTCGCTGACCCACCAGATTCCTTCTACTTTAGCCGATCCACATTCAATTTTCTTCAGTCACTGATTGAAATGATTTTTCTTCAACCGTTCCTTTACCTAATCTTACCAAATCTTTATTAAAAAATTAAAAAACGGTCTCTTAAAATGTTTCAACTTCCTCTTTCATTTGTGTGGTTCTCCGTATTGTATCTCTATTATAATACCAAGCTTGCACACTAAAAACTCGGCTCGCCGTCATACGATCCCTATGAAATTGTTGTGGCACTTAGCGGACATGCCGACAATGTTTGGGAAGTGTTGGCGTTCCAGAGTACCACTTGAATTTTGCACAATGTGTATTTTTGTCATTCCCCGTGTACGGTCTGTCGTCTGCTACCAGCTATGTTGTACTGCTATCCCGTGCATGTGCACGGGTATCGCGAGTTGTATCATAATTCACTACTCTGATTCTTCTTCAAAAGGATGTTTTCAATTAGATCTTTCCTTCATCCCGTGTCTAAAAAGTCCAACTGTAACAGTGTTTCTTTTCTCCATCTATCTATAATTCCAGCAATCTGTGTGTGTGTCTGTGTCTGTGTCTGTGACCACTGTTTCTCGACAACCTCTGGTCCGATCTAATTGAAACTTGCCAGGTATATTGCTGCGGACCTGAGTATGTGCCTTTTCAAGGTTTGATATTAATCGGACAAGTGGTTTCCCAAGTTATGGCCATTTATTTTCGAAACCAATGACAGGACACGTTGCTGCGTAGGCGTGGCCGATGGGGAAAGGGCGCCATTTAGTTACCAATGACAGGACACGTTGCTGAATAGACGTGGCCATTGGGGAAGAGATCCTCGGTTACCAATGACAGGACACGTTGCTTGGCGTTTTGCACCCAGCACGTTCCCCATTACGGGTTACAACGTACGGACTTCCAGATAGTGATGACTTACTGTATTATAATAATTTCTCGATGTCTTGTGCGCATTTATAGATAAACACAAAGCCCCAATCCAGTCGTCGTTTATGAGAGCGAAGGAACGGCCTGTGTGGTTGTTTGAAAGTTTTTTTTTTTTTGCACATACGGCCACGCACATATGGCCACGCGAGAGTGAAGGAACGGCCTGTGTGGTTGTTGTTTCTGGCACGCGGTTTGAAAGTTTTTTATTTTTATTTAAAATTTTTGCACGTACGGCCACGCACGTACGGGTACACACTAGTTCTCGTCATTCTCCTTTATTGCATCCCTTATGTAATGTCTTTAATTGCATTCCTGACTTTAAAATTAATAAACATCCCAGTTTGCAATGCATGTTCATGTTCCATCAATCATACTTTATTTTCATTTTCAGTGCCAATTCACCCCACCTCCTTAAATCTACCTCCTCCTAACTCCTCACCTGTTATACCCTCTCCTTACCCCTCCCATCTTGCTGCTCATCCTACCTCCACTCTTCACTGTCTTCTGCTTCAGTATCAGCTCTTCCTCCAGTGTCCCAAACTGTGTGGTGTTCTACCATCTGTGGGCTCCATTCTAACTTAATAGATATCTCACTCTCTCAATCAGTACACCCCTGAACACCTCAAACATGCTCCTTCTTTCCTCTCATCACACCTCCCCCTTTTCCCAACCCCTCAATTCTTGTCCCCTGTCACATCCGCAAAGCTGCCTCCTTCACCTGCCCTTTCTCTTCCATCTTATCCCTCCACCTCCTCCAATCTTCAACTGCTCTCTGCTCCCTCTTTTATTATTCTCCTCTGTACCTCAACCCATCACCACCGAGCTTTTTCTCCTCATCTGGCCCTCTCCCCTAGCTTTTCTACAATCCCCCACATTCTTTCAACAACTCTCCCAACCCCCTCCCCCCCCTTCACCCTCGTCCTTTCCTCCCCCATCCCTTCCCTGCATCAAAAGCCTCCTCCCCTCTCTCTTCCTTAAGAGTGTGAACCTCAAACATCCAGTGCATTTGCTCAAACCTGACATCTTTTCATGCATGTTGCCACTGACAAACCAGGCATAATCTGTTTAACAGAAACTTTCCTCCTTCAAGACGTCTGTGACTCCCTTGTATCTCTCCCTGGTTACTACCTCCTCCGGTATGACATACCTGAGCCTCGTCCTGGCAGCAGAGTTGCTTTCTTCATCAAAGACTCTATTGCTCACTCTCCATGCACTGTGCTCACTCCCCCCACCTCCCCAGGAATACCTCTGGCAACGGCTTGCCCTCTACTCCCACCTCATGTTTATATGTGTGTTCTACTGTCCAGCAAACAGTGATGACTCCATATGCATCTTGCTCGCCAAAAACATGAACCAACTTCTATCCTCTCATCCCAACTCTCTCTTCCTCATATGTGGTGACTTAAATTGTCATCATGCCAGTTGGCTGGGTGTGGGTACCTCTCTCACCTGCCATGGCACTTCAGCAAAACACTTCTGCGACTCATTGGGACTGACACAATCTGTCAACGTCCCGACCCGGATCTCAACCAATGGTACTCCATCTCTTCTGGATCTAATTTTGACCAATTTCCCTGAAAATATCTGCTGTTCTTCTCCTGCTCCAATCGGTTCATCTGACCACATGCTTTTCAAAGTAGACATCTCTCTGGCAGTTATTAGAGAACCACCTCAGCACCGTCCAGTCTGGCATTTCACTCAGGCCGACTGGCAGGCACTTCAAGCAGCCATTAAACTTCGAGTCTGGTCTCCCATCTCTACTTTCTCTGACATCAACTCGTCCTGGGAATTCTTTCAAAGAAATTTGCTCTCTCTCATGCACAGATTTATCCCATCTCGTCTTCAGTTGTCCTACCTTTCCTCCTGCCCATGGTACACTGAAGCTTGTGTCGAGGCAGTTGGCCTGAAACAATTTGCCTTCGCCGCATGGTAGGCTAATCTAACTGGAGGCAATCTCAGTTCCTTCTACAAAGATTGGAACAAGTGTGTGTCTACCCTCAGGAGAGCCAGGAAACAACATCTTTCTAAACTGAAGTCTGAACTCTCAAACCTATCAAACTCCTCCAAATCCTGGTGGTTCCTCGTTAACTCTGCCAACGAAGGTGTAGAGGTTATGTTTCCCCCCCCCCCCTCTCTCTTTGTTTGTCTGTCTGTGTGCAAGATATCTCAAAAAGTTGTGGACGGATTCGGATGAAATTTTGTGGACAGGTTGGGTGTGTGACAAGGATGAAATGATTTGATTTTGGTGATGATCCGGATCCGGATCCGACTACAATAAATTTTAAAGTGATTATTACCTTCGCATTCTGCGAAAGGTTATGTATTGGTCGCTGTGTATTTATTTATTTATTTGTGAATATGTGTGTGTGTGTGTTTGTTTGTTATTCGCATGACTCAGAAAGTATTAAACCAAATCGATTGAAATTTGGTGGGATGATGGGTTATTATCCAAGGAACATTTGATTAGATTTTGGGAGCGATTGGGTCAAAGGTCAAGGTCAAGGAAAGGTCAAATTCATATTTTTACCATAGCACGGTCAATTTTGATCTAATTGGCATGTAACCGTTGCCAAAATGTTCAGAATTCATTGCCCAATCTTGTGATGGGCGACATGACACAATTACGTCATTACCCTTGTTAGCGGTTGGGGGTCAAAGGTCAGCGGGGTCACGACCTTTCAAAATATGCGGTTTTTGTCATAACACGGTCAAATCAAAACCGATTTGCATGAAACCAACACCAAAATGTTCACTGTTCTATTCCCCCCACTCTCGTGTCAAGAACA
This sequence comes from Eptatretus burgeri, assembly GCF_056783735.1. NCBI lineage: Eukaryota > Metazoa > Chordata > Myxini > Myxiniformes > Myxinidae > Eptatretus > Eptatretus burgeri. The sequence continues at coordinate 97,117,138 of NC_140962.1, read as the reverse complement.
AAAAAGTAGCGGAGGCGAAGGTATGCGCTCTACCGACTGCCCATTCTAGTTGGTAGTTGAATTCAGTGACCTGAAAAATATTTCAAGTCTTCTTCAAATTTCAAGTTAATCGGATGAAAATTGAGGATTTTAGAAATACCGACATGGTTGTTGACCTTGGCCCGATGTTGACCTTAAAAATAATTGGCTCGTTGAATTCAGTGACCTGAAATATGTCTGTCCTCTTCAAATTTCAAGTCAATCAGTTGAAAATTGAGCATTTTATAAATACTACCTGAGTTGTTGACCTCTTAACGGATTACTTTACAAGTTCCAATGTGTCGTGTGTTCAACTGTTCTGACACGAGTTTTTTCTTTCTTTTGCGTTCGGTTTTTAAGCATAACATACAGTATTATTCTCTTTGCTTACGCCACCTCCACCCAATACCTTTCGATCTATTCATATATATCTATCTCTATATCTCTATATCTCTATATCTCTATATCTCTATATCTCTATATCTCTATATCTCTATATCTCTATATCTCTATATCTCTCTCTCTCTCTCTCTCTCTCTCTCTCTCTTTCTCTCTCTCTTTCTCTCTCTCTCTCTCTCTCTCTCTCTCTCTCTCTCTCTCTCTCTCTCTCTCTCTCTCTCTCTCTCACCCTCCTTGCACCTCTCCCTCCCACAGTGTATAGCAACGTTTGGTGAGGCGACACTCCCCCCTCCTTCCTCGCTCTTCCCCCTTCCTTGCTTCCTCTCCACTCCTCTCTCTCCCCCGTCCTCTCCTCTCCTCTCTTCTCTTCTCCCTCGGTCCTCTCCTCTCCTCACCCTCGGTCCTCTCCCCTCCCTCCGTCCTCTCTCTCCCCTCCCTCAGTCCTCTCTCTCTCCCCTCCCTCAGTCCTCTCTCTCCCCTCCCTCAGTCCTCTCTCTCCCCTCCCTCCGTCCTCTCTCTCTCCCCTCCCTCCGTCCTCTCTCTCTCCCCTCCCTCCGTCCTCTCTCTCTCCCCTCCCTCCGTCCTCTCTCTCTCCCCTCCCTCCGTCCTCTCTCTCCCCTCCCTCCGTCCTCTCTCTCCCCTCCCTCCGTCCTCTCTCTCTCCCTCCCTCCGTCCTCTCTCTCTCCCCTCCCTCCGTCCTCTCTCTCCCCTCCCTCCGTCCTCTCTCTCCCCTCCCTCCGTCCTCTCTCTCCCCTCCCTCCGTCCTCTCTCTCCCCTCCCTCCGTCCTCTCTCTCCCCTCCCTCCGTCCTCTCTCTCCCACCCCTCCCGCCGTCCTGTCGCCCCCCTCCCTCCGTCCTCTCTCTCCCCTCCCTCCGTCCTCTCTCTCCCCTCCCTCCGTCCTCTCTCTCCCCTCCCTCCGTCCTCTCTCTCCCCTCCCTCCGTCCTCTCTCTCCCCTCCCTCCGTCCTCTCTCTCTCCCTCCCTCCGTCCTCCCTCTCCCCTCCCTCTCCCCTCTCCCTCCGTCCTCTCTCTCCCCTCCCTCCATCCTCTCTCTCCCCTCCCTCCGTCCTCTCTCTCCGTCCTCGCTCTCCCCTCCCTCCGTCCTCTCTCTGCCCTCCCTCCGTCCTCTCTCTCCCCTCCTTGAGGGAGGGAGGGGAGGGAGTATATATATATATATATATATATATATATATATATATATATATATATATATATATATATATATATATATATACATACATACATACATACATATAAACACAATGCAAAAGAACTGTAATTAAATATATTATAATTAAACTTGAAAAAAAAAACTGCCTCTTTTTGTATCTTCTTGATAATTTAACTTGGCCCCCTATGGTTATGTCATGTGCCATAAAGTGAAATACCATATAAACCCTCAAATGAGTATATCCTGCAGTTGGAATTTTTGGAACAAATTTAACATATAGCCCATGGGTTATTTGTGTGAAAATTTAACTTTTCCATTATTTTATTTTTTTATTGTTTTTTTTCATAATGAGGCAGACTTTCAAGTGCTACCAATTGGCTAATATTACGAGTTGGTTATATGGGGAACCATCAGTGATCTCCGATTGCAGCCCAATAGTTGTACGCAGGTATTTATAGGGGAATTTGAAATTTTTTGCCCATCACAAAGTGTCGAAAAAAGCCCTACAATGTCGATTTTCGATTTCGCCAGTGAAGTCGCACCTTGAAGCCACATTGATCAGAACAGCGGTTCACATGGAGAAACAGTGCATGTTGAGCTCGGATTCAGATACTGATTCCACTGTCATTAGCAACGCTAAAGGTTCTCAGGATGTTGAAAGTGATCATTGAGATTTTGAAGAAATTAATGGAGACAAAATTAGTGATGGAAACACCTCCAGGGGAATTGTGGAGCTGAATCGTTTTGAGCCTTGCGCGAGCGATTCAGAGGAAGAATGCAGAAGTGTTCATGATGATGAAAACACTTGTCACACGATCACTTCAGCTCAGTGGGGTTTCATTTTCCGTTCAATTAACGGCTCACACTGGAGGAATTATGTGTTAATTGATAAGTCGGTTTACATATTACACAAGCAGAAATACCTATCATCGCCCAAAAGCACGGGCACCGCGGACAAAATGGGCAACAAATGCTTTGTCTCATCATCGCGGGCTGACCAAGTGTCTTGTATTTTATGGGACGGTCCTGCTTCATACTTTTCCAGGACGCCATTTGTGTCTGTGCCATGTCCCACCGGCATGTCCGTGAGGTGTCGATGTCCCTTCCCAGTGGATGGGGGATTGTGGAGAGGAGAGGAGGGTGTAAGAAGAAGTGTGTGGGGGTGGTGGTGGATATTGTGGGGGTGATGATTGATGATAGAGGGGGGTGTTAGATGGTGGTGGGTATTATGGGGGTGTGGTGGAATGAGGGGGGGAGGTGGGATGGTGGTGGGTATTGTGAGAGTGATGATTGATGGTGGATCGTGGAGAGGGAGGGTGGGTAACCCAAAAAGTTTTGGTATCCTCGGTCAAATCCTCTGGGTGGAGTAGATACATACTACACATACTTTCTCTCTCCACTTTCAATACTGTAGATGGCGGTTAATTTGACTTGCAGAAATGTGTTGATAGTGGATAATTCATTTCAGGCACTCTTGTGATAACTTCAGGCAATGGAAACAGGTGTTTGATTCACCACTGAAATTGTCCATGTACATGTGCTGGTAGCTGCGTAGAGATGGTGTTACAGTTTCAAGAGTCGTGGCGGATAACCACAAGATCTTGCCATCTCTGTTGCTTCATAACTGTTCTCTGTAACATGTTCCGAGCGCAAAAGCGAACATTTTGTCGGCCCGTTCCACACTCAGATATTTCGGACAAACCTCGTCCAATTTCTGGCAAACTGAGGGTGTTTCGGCCATTGGTGTGGCATCACAGTTTGGATTACTACAACAATCAGGAATGTATCGACTCGAAACATTTGTGGAAAATTGAAAATTATTTACCGTTTGAGTTAAAACATACCATAATGTAACCCGTCCACAGTTTGGAACTGGTGGTTTACTTCCAGGTGTGACGTCACAGCGAATCTGAAGAAATTTCGACTTTTAATCACAAATTTACCTCCTGTCTAATTCAGAAATCGGAAAAAGACGCAGCATATCTATTTTGTAGGGTACCAAGGGATAGATTAGCATCTAGGTGGTTTGGGCTCACCTTTAAGCTCATTGAATCGCTGAACAACAAAATGGCTGGTGGCTAGACATATTGATATTGGCAAGGCAGGGAGAAACAACACTAAAGATAAACCAATGTCACCCCCAGGGTGACCAGTATCTTGCCAAAATGTGAAGATGAGTGACTTATTTATTCGATTAAAGTTACTCAAAAAATAAGGGTTTCGTCAACCTTGATGCTTGACCTTTTTGTGACCTTGACCTTTGACCATGACCTTGAAAATTTTATGCGCTGAAAGGGACCTCTATAGGACTCTGATATGCGAAGTTACAAAAATTTCCAATGATAACTGTGCTCTGCAGAGTGATGGATACGTGATTACAGACAAACAAACAAAAAAAAAACAACAAAAAAAAAAACATACAAGCTGACTAACATGTCTTGCAAAAACTTCGTTTTGACAAGATAATAAACGAGCAGGGGTTGAGAGAATATAAATTATCAGAGATCAAGGTAAGCAAATGTTGCAAGGCGTGAAGGGAGGAGCAGAACTGGAAGGAAATGGAAGATGTTCCTACAGATTCCTACCAACCTGTCCATATTTGGAGAGTAGCAAACCTTGTAAACCATGTATGGAATATAACACCAAGACATGCCCATTACAATCCCAGATTGAACAGATCGTCAATGATTGCCACAAAGCAAGCAAGTAATTTATTTTTTACAAATAAAACTCAAGTGATAAATGCAATCTTACAAAACAATTTCAAGTGTTTGTGCATTTGTATGTCACTCTTTCATGGCTGAACCGTTGCAGCTAGAGGCCCCAAATTTTGGGAGTAGGTACTTCAGAATTTGGGCAAGGTTTGAAGATACCACACGTTAGCCTTAAAGGCTGTTTTGAGGTGATCAAAGGCCACTATAAAGTGTATATTGGGATGTGGGGTCAGGCAGTGCAGCTGCCAGCCCTCAAGCGAAAGATAACCACCATGAGGCCAATAACTCCACAGCTTTTAAATGTCCAACAAGTCCTGAAACCCCCGCTGGGAAAAGTTCATCTGGCCGAGCAGCGCCGGGTTCCACCTCATCCCCACCCCACCCCACCCCTTTAGTATCAAATAAAATTCACTTAATGTATTGCTTTCCTTTGCTTAAACTTGTCTCTCCTGGATACTGGAATCCAAAGCTCTCAACAACATTGGCACCTGCCCCCCCCCCCAGATTGTGCCCCCTCTGCGAGTTGATCCCTTGCCAGGACACACATTCTGAAAGCAAACTCCTCCTTGTGAAACTCTCATAATGCAGGCTTATTGGTCCTCTCTATTCCTTTATTTCTCTCTTCTTCCTCAGTCTATTCAATTTCACTCTTTCTTTCAGGGATTCAAAGTGGGCAGTGTCACACGATCTCAGGTCATTCACCATCTTTACTGATTATATTTGGTATCTGCGTTTAAGGCAGAGTCACACCTTGACATTTTAGCCAGCTTATGCCGATTTTTGAAAAATTTGTCGAAAACGCTGGCACACGTTTAATACGTTATGGGTAAGTTTTGGAAACATTGAGAGCATGCTGAAAAACACTGCCATACGTCGTAGTACACTGGCTTTCAACGTCGTACTTTGCAGATGTCCTCAAATTTTAGCATGCTTGAAATTTTACGACTTATGCCAGCGTATGACTCACAAGTTCCGCTATGCTGGCCATAAGTTGTAGGCACGTTACGCGATCATTGACACACGTCGACACACAGACATACGTTACTTGTAAGGTACTCATAAGTCGAAACACGTCAATGTAATGGTTAGCGTCAGTGATCCAGACTCCCTGTTTTTTCATATTTTTTTAATTTTTTTTTCTTCGGTATAACGGTCATGTTGACACTTCGATTTCTAGTGCGGTTATGATTTAAATCGTTGAGCGGCAGCCTATTAATTATATTATAACCGCACTAGAAATCGAAGTGTCAACATCACCGTCATACCGAAGAAAAAAACCAAAAAAAAAAACAGGGAGTCTGGAACACTGACGCTAACCATTACATTGACATGTTTCTACTTATGAGTAACTTACAAGTAACTTTTGTCGACGTGTGCTAACGATCGCAGATAGTGCGTACAACTTATTCCCATCGCATGCGGAACGTGTGAGGCATACGGCAAGTACGTCGTAAAATGTTTAACACATTTAAAAGTACAAGACGTACTCCACTTACTATGACATATGATAGTGTACTTTAGCGTTCTATTCACGCATACCAAACTTACCCATACCGTATTCGACGTGCGCCAGCGTTTTAGACGCATTTTTCAGAGGTCGGCATTCGCTGGCAAGATCGCCAAGGTGTGACTGCGATGTTGACACTTCCATTTCTCCGGCGGTGATGATTTGAATCATTGTGCAGCAGCCTTTTAATAGGCTACGCCACGTGATCGTCGGCGATACGTGCAGCGCTATGCATAAGTTAGACTATCGTTGGGCATAGGTTGTGAACGCCGGCAACAGACTAAGCATTCATTAGTATAAGTTATCTCTAAGACAATGAAACGTTCTGTGTCCGTTACTAATATGTTATGCATACGACCAACTCGTTATGAATACGTCCGAATCTTTTAAAAGAAACATCAAAAGTTCAGCGAAAGCCAGCGTTTTACATATATTTTGATACGTTGGATTGCTGGCTAAAACGTCAAGGTGTAACTGGGCATTAAACCCTCCCCACCTCATCACATCTATTTTTAAGTTAGTTTCCTTCTCTCACAGCAACAAAAATATATGCTCTTTCCTGCTCATGTTCATTCATCCCCTTATCGCCTGCACATGTCCCACTGCCATCCCGTCAGTGCACTGCCTTTTGCTCTCTCTCACTTCATGATGCCATGAGTCAAGATTTTGGGAAAAATAAAAGATGTGGTGGGCCACAATCTAAATGTTATCTGAATCGGACACAGAAAAACAACAAAACTTAGAAAAGTGGCAAAAGTCTATAAATTGTACAAATGTTTATGACAAACGAAAACTCACGATCCTCCAAACAAGGTTTCTGCCTGCTCCCGAATGTTGCAGAAGTCTAGGGGACCTGCAGGACAATTGCACAAGTTAATGATGAGTGAAGATTCTACAAGAATAGACGAGTAATATTGGCACACTGCCAATGGCAGACAAGTGGAGGATAGTGTTTAATGTTGTGAATGTGAGTATATATACACATATCCTTGATGATATAAAAATGTATAAGCATATTCAGCAAACAGGAAGAAATTCCTGCAAGGGTTGTGTTTCAAAATTCTGACAACCCAGGACTTCAACCCAAGGACCTCATCACTTATGCAGCAACAGCTCACTGAGCTGTTGAGTTTTCAGGATATCCTCAGGAATTTCTCACATGAACACAACAAGTTCTATAATGGCCGACGTCCAACGTGCCTGCGAGGCAGACCCCAAATGTGTGTTTGTGTAAGTGTATGACTATGAGAGATAAATCTCATCAAATATATACACATACATATACATATATAAATATATATGTACACTTGTACATGTACAAGCTGTTAGGGTTAGGGGACGTGTATATATATATATATATATATATATATATATATATATATATATATATATATATATATATATATATATATATATATATATATATATATATATTGCTGTAGATTTACGCCTGCCGGCGTGCGGACGGCCGCTTCTAACCAATAGCGGCCGCTCTCGCCCACCGAATGGACAATCCAGTCCCAGCCTTCCGGAACAACGCTGAAATCCCACAAAGGGTGTGTTTTGGATGTACACCACAGCCTAGTCAACACCCTACCCGCGCTACAGGGTCAATCGCCGAATTGTCGATATACCTAATTAATCGCGCGGGCAGACTACCGAGAGACTGTAACTCAACGGGGCCGCTTGGAAGCGAGCTGCTTAAGCAGCTCGCTTAGTTTTGGGATAACCGAGCGGGGTATTATCGCGCAGCCCTGATTGACACGATCCTATTTTCGGCTTTTAAAAAGCCAGTTATATTCCGAACTCAATGATGGCAGTTCAATGAAGGAAAAGGACGCGACGAACGGTTAAGCATTCACACAAGCACATTTATTTGCACACACAACACATATGCAGTCCTGTATGCAATCAGGTGAGGCAAACAAAAGCAATGCAATGTACAAGCATGTAATGAATGGGGGCAGGGACAAGACACGAGCAAGAAAAACAACTACCACCGTTCTATTAATTACGTACACCTACACAGTTCTACCTACGGACATGGCGCCACAACGTTCATTCAAATGAAACAAAGAAAAACCCCAGGAAAGACGAGGGATAGACTGGACCACTTGGGTCTGTATTTCACGGAGCTGTGACGACCGCAGAAGCTCCGCGAAGCCACGCTGGTTACCTTCACCTTCGAGTTGCCTCGCTGGGGTGACCCGCGACATCCCGTCCTCACGGCAGCTGTCGTGACCGCGATCCGGCCCAGGCCTCGCTTGACGGCATGGTGATTCGGGCCCAGTCGGCAACGCCTCAGAGGAACGAACGGGTCTTTTGCTCTCTTAGAGTTGATGCTCTCTTTAAGAGCCCGTCCGTCCCGCAGCGCCGCTCAGACTGTCCCGAAACCTGATCACCTCGGACCGCTCGATGCTGGCTGGCGACCTCTCTCCGGCTCTCCCCACGTCCCGCACACGAACGCGCAGTTCTGCGCGGCATGGCAGGCTTGGCCGCGCTCTCAGCTCCCGTCTCCTCGGCGAACCCAGACCTCCACTGCCCTCCACTGGACTCGAACCTTGCTCTTCACACCACTCCAAACCCCGACCGACTCGACTCACTCACTTGGCGCTCTGCACGCTGTTATATGGGATCTGTGAGGTGAGGCCCGATCTCTGATCTCTGATCTCTCACCTCTGACCCCCCGCTGGCTCCGCCCTCCTCAATCTCCTGATCCAAATTTCGAGGTGAAGCTCGGAGCGAGCGGACGTGGTTGAAATCACCGTCGCTGGTGCCCAAAAAGGAGAGCGGACGTTGTGGAGATCACCGGCCCTGCACAACGAGGAAACCCCCACGTCTGTTTGCAGCGATGCTGTTCGCTGGTAACTCGCCATGGCTGGCGCAAAGATGGCGGCGTTTGCGGAGTTGAAGGTGAAGCGATGTTGTTCGTTGTTGGTTATTGGGGGAGATGTGGTTTAGGAGATTGTGGCTGTGTTTGGCGTTGTGGAGAAGGTGGTTGTGGTTGGCGTTGTGGAGGTGGTTGTGTGAAGGCGGTTGTGGAAAAGGTAGTTGTTGTGAAGGCGGTTGTGAGAGCGATGCTGGTGGTGGTTGTTGTTAAGCGGTTGATGAGAGCGATGTTGGTGGTGAAGGTGGTTGTTGTGGAGCGGTTGGTCCAAAATAACAATAGCAAAAGAAAAACGGCTACCTCAAAGATCACAGCCCAGTTACACGAATAAATCCCTCAGACATCGGTGGGGAAATCTATCTGAACACAGACTTATCGACATAACTGATCGAAGGACCTATATGGTGCTCTGTGAATTTCCACAGCCGTAACACTACCCCCTCCCCTTTTTACAGACTCGTCCCGAGTCGTCGAATTTGCGTGTGCCTTCATGTGTAAGTTTCCCCAAGTACATTTTATCTTCGGATCCCTGAGTGCGACATTTAGTGTATTTGTGTCACAAAAATAAATAACCTACGGGCTGAGTAACAAATAAACAAACCCACTCATGCAGACGACTCAACTAAATTGGCGGCGCGAAGACACATATGCAGGGGGAGCAAAAGTCATGTACAATTTTACCCTTAACTTAACCTTAACCTTATAAGTTTACACTAAACCATGGCCCAGGACTGACGGACTCTGTGGGGAAAAAATCAGGGAGCCAGGCTGCTCACACGCAGTCTCTGGCTCATGAAACAAATGCAGGTGTGAACGGGGAATATGGCCGGCTGCCCAATGCAGTGTTAGGCCTCCCCATGAAATGAGCGCAGTGAACAGTGAACACAAACGGTTCAACGCGCTGCACCAATGCAGTCCCTGTGTGCGGCTGCCTGCAGGGCAGTCCCTGCAGAACACTGGATGGTACTGACGCAAACAACACCTGAATGGATGGGTGTATGGATGGAATGGGGCAAATGCAAACAAGGGCGAGCAGGCATGGGGTCAAGGCAAAGGCAGGCAGACAAGGCATGGCAAGGCCGGTACAGGCTGTTGTCGCAAAAACAGGCCGGCAGGTGAAGCTGGCCGGCACAGGCCTTGAAGCAAAAACAGGTCGGCAAGTGAAGCTGGCCGGCACAGGCCTTGTAGCAAAAACAGGCCGGCAAGTGAAGCTGACCGGCACAGGCCTTGTAGCAAAAACAGGCCGGCAGGTGACGCTGACCGGCACAGGCCTTGTAGCAAAAACAGGCCGGCAGGTGTAGCTGGCTGGCACAGGCCTTGTTGCAAAAGCAGGCCGGCAGGTGAAGCTGGCCGGCACAGGTCTTGTTCTGGAGGTTTGTGGAGGGAGTTCAGTGGTGCTGGCCACTCGGAAGGCGGGCTCGGACCTACACTACTGTCTCCCTCCCAACCTATCGCCTTTGCCTGTCTCTGTCCATACCCACCCCCTTAGTTTGCCAAAAATCCAAATTTAGCCCCAACTTATTTTTTTTGTTTTATTTTATTTTTATTTCCCCTATTATAAATCGTCTCCCTAACCCCCTTTATAGTCTCTGTCCAGCTTACCTATCCTGTCTCCTTGCCTACTCCCAACACCTGCGTTCCCTTCCTGGAGGGGAAGAAGGGAGAGCTAGTGTCCTGTGTCGAGGCCCAATGAAGCCTCAGAATGGCCTCCCCAGATCTCAACGATCTCCTTACCACGGTGAGTCCAGCGGCCCACAACGAGCGAAGGGATGGATGGTGCGGAGGGGTACACTTCCTACCCTCACGTTTATTAATCTTAAACTACCCCGGGGATTTCCAAAAGCGCCTCTCGCTTAATCTATTGGTTCTATCAACCAAGATTCCCGTCGCCTGTGTTGGTGTCCTCACAATTTTGGGCCTTGCTCTCAAATTTTCCCTCGTGCCCTCACACGGTCTTGTGGCTGGGACGCGTGGCTCCTTTGGCAGGAACTACCCTCTGCCGATTCTCAAACTATGGCACCCCCGGGCCCTACAACTGTCTCCGAGCCTACCAGCTACCAAAAAAACTGGGGAGTGCCCTCCAAGGCTACTCCCCCATCGATGCTCACGTGGCAGGCTGGCACCCCGGGCCCCTTCCCCGGGTGCCCGTGCCCAATGCACTGCCCACGCGGCCAATGGCGCCCCGAGCCCCGCATCATGCGGGCCCACCCGAACCCACTACACTATCCCGGCCCCCCTTGGGCCCTTGGCCAACCGCGGTCGACTAGGCCGGTGCCCGGGGTACCCACTAAGCGACTCACCGTTTGCAGCCACGCTCCCAGCCGTCAACAGGGCTCTTGCACCCCTCCAAACGGGTTTCGAGCCAACGTTCCCACCAACAGCAAAACGACCTCCATTTTGTCAATTTGATTACGCACTAACTCACATTACACTGACCCCGGGGTCCCTTGGGTGGGAATCACCCCTCCCCCCAATCACTCATCGCACCATGCATACCACATTCACTTCATACACACAGGCTCGCTGGCCTCACTCGCTCATCGTGTACATTTTCCACTTCTGTTCTCGCACATCGCTGAACTCTGCCATTCTTCTGACTAAATCCCCTAACTACCTCGTGCTCCCTCGTCGTCCCTTATACTACAGCACATCCTTTGAATCTACGTAGCTAAGCTACGTCCCCTCTACACATCCAAAGTCTGTCCTTGTCTTCAAAATATCATTTCCCATCCTAAATCTAAACTGAAATCCCTCCACCTAATCCATTCCACAGGCTCCATGAGGACTTATCCCTGCCCCATGAAGCCGGTCTAACTAATGCTAACCCAACCCCTTAACGAGTTCCATCCTGTGCCCCGGACAGGGGGGTCTCCCACCCCTTGCCCAGGGAATCCTGTTCACCCGAAGCGAGGCCTGCTTTTTTAAAATTTTATTAATTTTTTTTTTTTGTTATGCATGCACCAGCGCGGCAACTCGCAACCTGCGCTTCCCCCCCCACCCCCCCCCCCCGTGACGTCACGGCAGATGCTCGCGTTTCGCGCACCTCGTTCCTTCTCGGATGGCAACATCCGGCAGGGATTTTCCTTCTGCCGGATTCCAACCATGCAGCCACGACGTCACCATGCGCATTAAAAACAAGCCTCGTGTTTTGAGGGGTTCCCCACGCGAACACATGTGCTCTGCTCGTCGGAGCTTTACACGCGCGCTCGCCTGGAGAACCCATCCAGTCCAAATTCATAATCCCAGCCTACCTTTTGTCCATCCGTGGGATCGGCTAACATCCACCGCGTGCGCTTACGGACCGGATTTCATTCGCACAGACGCGCACGTGGCGGCCTTGTGCGAAGCACAGCACGGACCCCGAGCGCGCTGCCGTGAAAATCCGGCACAGTTCCCAAAACAGCTACGGCCGCTACTCGGCCCTTGTCCACCGTCAGGCACCGTCGTCGTCGCACTCCAACACACGCACTCCCGCATGCCATGATGCTCACACACCTTACCATGATAATCGAACATGCGGTTGCAGTTTCCCGCATACCGACCGTCATCTCCCTTACATACAGCGCTCTCACACATGCGGTTTCACTCACGCATGCCGAAACCACAGATGCTGTTTCCCTCACACACACGGTTTTTCTCACACACGCTGTCTCTTTCACACACCGCCTTTCACCCATGCTATGCGCGCGTTTCAGCACACATTTCGCCACACTCGTAAACACACATACCGGAACAATCGCACTGGGGATTTGCGCTACCGCAAGGGGTCCCGGGGCCTCCATACCCCCCCCAAGCTCAGTGTGTACCCGTCAACAGCACTCGCCCCCTCTACCTCGCAAAGCTCGACCAGACCCACCTGGTCGTGATCCGCCTCAAGGGAGCATAGCGTCTCCCTCCGTTCCTGAAGGAGACTATCCAGCTGCTTGTACCGGGCCACGGAACAGTCCACCAGCTCGCCCCCATTGTTCCTCGCTTACTCCATGTGTGTATGCTCGTCGTTCACCCCGTCTTTATCGTGTAGTCTCTCCTCTACCGTTTCCACCTCCCGTGTCTGTTATTTCTTTTATTATTTCCGTCGTCTCTACGTGTCTTGCCGTACACGTCTCAGTCACCCCATTTACTTTTCCCTCTCTGGTACTGTCACTCTCTCCGTCACCTGCACGAGTCTCGTCCTACACGTCTCCTGAATTATTTTGTCCTCCACCGCGGGGGCGGCACAATCCACACTCTCCCTCAGCTCGCTCGCTCCAGCACGTGGCGCCGCCATTTTGTGCTCCACCGTCCGTGTTTAGTCGCACACAAACGCCATTATGCCCGCCTGCAGGCATCGCCCCATGCGCTGCATTTCACCCCGCAGTGATTGCATATTCTCATCCATTTGTTGCACATTTGCATCCATTTTATAATTCATTTCTTTCATTTCGTTTTTCATTTCGTTGTTCATTTCTTTCATTTTGTTTTTCATTTCGTTTTTCATTTCGTTGTTCATTTCTTTCATTGCTTGCAAAATTACCAATAGATGGCTCGTGTCAGGTGGGTCTGTGGCAGTCGCTTCACCATTATCGGGCGCGGATCCGCCGGGGACCGGGGAGGGAATTTAACGGAGGAGGGGAGGGGAGGTGTCATACACCACGGCCGCCCCCGCGGTGCCCATTTTGGATTCTGGGTTTGATTGTGGGGGAAATTCAACCTGCATTATGGAGTCCTGCACGGTGATCTCGTCCTGGGCCATGGATTCTACTCTTTCTAAATCCATTCCTAATCCCTCCTGCCCCTGTTCGCCTTGAAATGCCATTTTGTGGATCGGAATAAAAAATTTGTATGCTCGGAATTTTATGGGAACCGAGGGTCGCTTCACACACCCTTGATCCGATTCCCGCTAATTTGGTTGGTGGCGGGATGGATTTTATTCCCACTCCCGGACACCAGTGTTACAGATTTCCGCCCGCCGGCATGCGGACGGCCGCTTCTCGCCAATGGCGGCCGCTCTCGCCCAACTAACGGACAATCTAGTCGCAGCCTTCCGGAACAACGCCGAAATCCCGCTACGGGTGTATTTTGGATGCACACCATAGCCTAGTCAACACTCCACCCGCGCTACAGGGTCAATCGCCGAATTGTTGATATACCTGATTGATCGCGCGGGCAGACTACCGAGAGACTGTACCTCAACGGGGCATCTTGGAAACGAGCCGCTTCAGCAGCTCGCTTCGTTTTGGGAAAACCGAGCGGGACATTATTGCGCAGCCCCGTTGGACCCAATCCTATTATCGTCGAGGTCGACAACCTGCGGCCCGCGGGCCAAATGCAGCCGCGAGCTCCTCCCGTGCGGCCCGCGGCGCCTTGTCCGGATTTCCATTAGGTGCAGCCCGCGAAACATTTTTCTGAACCGACGGCAAATTTAACATATGTGGACATATGATTCTTCCACATATATTCTTTTCTCCGCTCCCTTTGATGTGGATTCTGTGGATGTGGCTGACGACCTTCAGCTGGAGCTCATTGAGCTCCAGTGCTCAGAGAGCCACCGTGCAAAGTTTGCTCTTTTGTCGCCAATGATGTTCTGGCACTCGCTCTCAGCCTCCCGTGCTTTCCCGGGTTTTGTTAGAGAGGCCCTGCGCTTATCTTCATTGTTCCAGTCCACATACTCTTGCAAGCAGCTGTTCAGTCGCATGAAGCTGACGAAGAACAAGACGAGAACACAGCTTGCAGACGCTCATCTTCAAGACGTCCTCCTCCTGGCCTCCTCCTCCATCAAGCCAGACATTGACTCTCTGTCTGCATCAAAGAATAACCAGCCTTCATATTAATTGTTTCACATTGTGATGACTGCAAGTCTGAAGATTCAATTTACAATTACATTTATTATCATTGATTTTAGGTGTGTTTGTTATTTTTTCAGGTTGGGAGGGGGGTGCGGCCCGCGATGTGGCCCGAACGTGGCCCAGTGGCCCGCGTCCTGGTTTACGTTGCCGACGCCTGTATTATCGGCTATTAAAAAGCCAGCTATATTCCGAACTCAATGATGGCAGTTCAATGAAGGAAAAGGACGCGACGAACGGGTTAACATTCACACAAGCACATTTATTTGCACACACAACACATATGCAGTCCTGTATGCAATCAGGTGAGGCAAACAAAAGCAATGCAATGTACAAGCACGTAATGAATGGGGGTAGGGACAAGGCGCGAGCAAGAAAAACAACTACCACCATTCTATTAATTACGCACACTTAAACAGTTCTACCTACGGACATGGCGCCACAACGTTCATTCAAAAGAAACAAAGAAAAACCCCAGGAAAGACGAGGGGTAGACTGGACCTCTTGGGTCTTTATTTCACGGAGCTGTGACGACCGCAGAAGCTCCGCGAGGCCGGACTGGTTCCCTTCACCTTCGAGGTGCCTCGCTGGGGTGACCCGGGACGTCCCGTCCTCACGGCAGCTGTCGTGACCGCGGTCCAGCCCAGGCCTCGTTTGACGGCGTGGTGATTCGGGCCCAACCGGCAACGCCTCAGAGGAACGAACGGGTCTTTTGCTCTCTTAGAGTTGATGCTCTGTTTAAGAGCCCGTCCGTCTCTCAGCGCCGCTCGGACTGTCCCGAAACCCGATCACCTCAGACTGTTCGATGCTGGCTGGCGACCTCTCTCCGGCTCTCCCCACGTCCCGCACACGAACGCGCAGTTCTGCGCGGCACGGCAGGCTTGGCTGCGCTCTCAGCTCCCGTCTCCTCGGTGAACCCATACCTCCACTGCCCTCAACTGGACTCGAACCTTGCTCTTCATACCACTCCAAACCCCGACCAACTCGACTCACTTACTTGGCGCTCTGTGCGCTGTTATATGGGATCCGTGAGGCGAGGCCCGATCTCTGATCCCTCACCTCTGACCCCCCGCTGGCTCCGCCCCCCTCGATCTCCTGATCCGAATTTCGAGGCGAAGCTCGGAGCGAGCGGACGTGGTTGAAATCACCGTCGCTGGCGCCCACAAAGGAGAGCAGACATTGTGGAGATCACCGGCCCTGTACAACGAGGAAACCCCCGCATCTGTTTGCAGCGATGCTGTTCACTGGTAACTCGCCGTGGCTGGCACAAGGATGGCGGCGTTTACGGAGTTGAAGGTGAAGCGATGTTGTTCGTTGTTGGTTATTGGGGGAGATGTGGTTTAGGAGATGGTGGCTGTGTTTGGCGTTGTGGAGAAGGTGGTTGTGTGAAGGCGATTGTGGAAAAGGTGGTTGTTGTGAAGGCGGTTGTGAGAGCGATGCTGGTGGTGGAGGTGGTTGTTGTGAAGCGGTTGATGAGAGCGATGTTGGTGGTGGAGGTGGTTGTTGTGGAGCGGTTGGTCCAAAATAACGATAGCAAAAGAAAAACGGCGACCTCAAAGATCACAGCCTGGTTACACGAATAAACCCCTTTGACATCGGTGGGGAAAACTATCTGAACACAGACTTATCGACATAACTGATTTAAGGACCAATATGGTGCTCTGTGAATTTCCACAGCCGTAACAATATATACAAACATATATACACATATACAGTCAAAGCTCGTTACTATGCCACCTCGCTTCTATGCCACTCTCGCTATTATACCACTTTTGCTCGGTCCCGACAAAATTCAATTCAAAATAAATTTACTATGCCACCCCCTACTCTCGCTACCATGCCACTAATGTGTGACTGTTAAAAGGCACGAGTCGTGAAAAAGTCTGTATTGCGCAGTGCTCGATTATCACACTCACATCCAAAGGCGAAGCGACGAACTACAGTCCAGCTGCGCACAACATAACTCAATACGTACGCGCATAGTCAGACTGTGTCAAAACACGCGATTCTTCTCCCCGATGCCAGCCACAACAAGCCAATCACAACACGCACAACGAGACACAAAAAAGCGCGAGCACACACACAGACACGCAGGCACACGTACAACAGTGACATCATTTTTTTTCAAATTCAGCCCATAATGTCAGCTCAGAAACGCAAGCGAACCGACTTTACGCTGAAGGAGAAGAAGGAGATCATCGATGCCGCGAAGAAGGAGCCGAATCAGTCCAAGTTGGCCAGGGAGATTAGCAAGAAATGGGGCGTCGAAGTTAAGAGAACCACCGTGAAGGGCATTCTCAGCAAGAAGGATGCAATCGAGGCTGCAATCAAAGCTGGATTTCCATCGAAGCGCATGAAGTTGACGCAGGCTCACGACCCGAAGCTTGATGAGGGAGTGCTCATGTGGCTGAAGCAATCAAGAGGACAGAATGTGCCTGTCAGCGGCGATCTGATCAAGGAGAAGGCGATGAAACTGGCCGAGCTGATGCACATCCCAGACTTCATAGCAAGCGACGGTTGGTTGGGCAATTTCAAGAAGCGCCACGGCATCACGTTCAAGACAGTGCAGGGCGAAGCTGGAGCGGTGGATTCGCAATCCCTTCTTGAGTGGCAACAACAGGTTCTCCGGCCCTTACTCGGGCAGTTCTCTGCAGACGACGTCTTCAACCTGGACGAGACTGGACTCTTCTGGCAGCTGCTTCCGAACAAGACCATGGCTTTCATGGGAGAGCGGTGTACTGGAGGAAAGAAAAGCAAGCAAAGGATCACTCTTCTGGTTGGGGCAAACATGAGCGGCAGCGAGAAGTTCCCTCTTCTGGTGATTGCCAATTCCAAGAAACCCCGTGCCTTCAAGAATAAAGAGATCCCGGTCAAGTAAAAGGCGAACGCGAAGGCGTGGATGACGGCGGAGCTTTTCGAGGAGATGTTGCGTGCGTGGGACGGACGACTCGGCCAGCAGGGACGCAGAGTGCTGGTCTGTCTCGATAACTTCTCTGGCCACCCTCCCGAGCTCGAGCTGAACAACATCCAACTGGTCTTCTTTCCACCCAACACGACAGCCAATTCGCAACCAATGGATCAGGGAATCATAGAGAACCTCAAGCGCCACTACAAGAAGCTCCTGCTATGCCGCCGGCTTGAGGCCATAGACGAGGGAAAGGAGTTCAAGTTCACGTTGCTCGACGCTCTACACGTCACCCGGTGTGCTTGGGAGCAGGTCGGCAAGTCGACAATCAGGAACTGTTTCGCGAAGGCCAAGTTCATCGAAGAGGAGATCCAAACTGAGCCACAGGATGCGGAGCTGCCCGACATCTGGGAAGCTCTGCCTGCCGAGGAAAAGATGCACGAGAACGAGGAGATCGAGCTGTCTGACTTTCTCGAAGCCGACGAGCGCCTCGCGACTGGCGGGTATTTCACGCTGGAGGAGATTGCGGAGGAGATTCTGTGCAGTGAGGAGCCGGTGGAAAGCGAAGATGACGAGGTAACTGTCGAGGAGGAAATCGTTCCGTTTGAGGAAGCCCAGCGCGCTTGAAGCACCGTCCGGAAGTTCATGCAGCAGAGAAGCGGGAAGCCCGGTGTGATGCAAGCGTGCGATCGGCTAGACAACGAGATGCACGAGATCCGCCGAAAGAAGATGCGCCAGCCGACGATTCTTGAAAGCTTTGTGTGTCGTGAATTTCTCGCCATGCCATATGTTAATGTGTGAACTCTGTTAGTGTGTGTATGTTCTCCGTTCGCTTAGCTTATACAACAGTCGTGCCTTTTACTTGCTGGAATAAATTTTGTCTAAAGATTAACTACAGATGGGTAACTTGAGAAAATAAGGCCGTTTTTACAAAATCTCGTTACTATGTCACTCTCGCTACTATGCCACTTTTGCTCGGTCCCGACGGGTGGCATGGTAACGAGCTTTGACTGTACATACAAAAATAGATATACACATATACATACAAAAATACATATACAAATATACATACACAAACATAAATACATATACATATACAATATATATTCACATATATATATATATATATATATATATATATATATATATATATATATATATATATATATATATTGTTGTGGTTACCAAATTCGCAAACCACCATTCAGGTCCCTTAGGTGAGATATCTCCGTAAGTACATGTGTAGTTAGGCCCAAACCCGTTGTCTAGTGGGAATACATGTCATTTATGCGTGCTGCGACTCTTCAGGATAGCCGTTTTTCTTTTGCTATCTTTATTTTGGACCAACCGCCATGATTACCACCACAACCACAACATCAACCACCAACCACAACGCCGCTTCACCACAACCGCCACGACCTTCACGTCACACCTCGCAACCGTCGCATCGCCACCGTTCTTGCGCCGCCTGTGGGTACCGGTGTTGGACTCGTGCAGGGCGCGCGCCGAACAGCGTGTACAAAATCACGGATTTTGTGCTTCAAAAACGGATCAAAAACGACACACGCCCACTTTTTGCCGTCCAATCGGTGAGCGAGGGGCGATTTGGCCCCGCCTCCAGGGCGTTGGAGGGCGATCGATATATGCAAATTTATGGATCAAAAAGCATTCACGCCCACTTTTTCTCGGGCCAATGGGGAGCGAGGTGAAAGGTCGAAGGGAGGGGGGTCAAAGGCGAAGCCACGGGGCTGATAAAAGCGATCGTGTTCGTCAGTCCAGAGAGTAGTAGAGTCGAGAGGGAACAGAGAGTTAAGACTTCGCGGGCGGTGGAGTTGGCAAGAAGGAGCTGGTCGTCGTCGTGTGCGTTGGAGTCGGAGCGGAGGGGACGGAGCTGTGGAGAGGCGGCGAGGGCAGACGAGGGGGTGCTCGCGTCGTGCAGGGAGCTGCACCCCAGGGAGGCCGACAGCGCGACCTGGCCGAGGTGGAGAGCCGCTCGCGGGACAATAGGAATCCTCTATACCCCGAGCATCAGCAACCCCCTCCTGTTTCCCCCCGCGCTGAGATAGTGCGACCAAGGGGGCCCCTTTCCCACCCCCTACCAGACACTGCCCGCGAGGCCCGCGGAGTTGAGGCACCATCGCCGCTCCACGTCTCATCACCAGACGGGTAGGCCCGACCCGGTCTCGGCCTCAGGCCCGCCTCATCCTTGAGGGTTCTCTATTCTTTCCTTGGTTTTGGGTATGTGTTGTCGGCGCCGTCTGTGAAGTAAAATTGTATAAGTGTTGCCGTGTGCTCGTGTAATCGGTAGTAGATCTGCATTGTCTCATTTGCTTTTTGTGTAAATTGAATTGTGTTTTTCTTTTCTGTGTGCTTTTGGTGGAATTGAATATGTGTGCTTTCCGTTCATCGCGAATAAATGTGCTTTGTGTTGAACTGTTTCCCGCTTCGCTTCGTCATTTCCTTCATTGAATCCTCATCTTGCTTCACGTAAAGGGTTGGTAGTGGGCTGAATACGCCCGATAATTAATCGAACCGTCGAGGTCGACGATAACACCGCTCGGTTATCCCGATAGTACGGAACGGGTCGCTTAAGTGGCCCGTGTCCGAAGTCGACCTGCGGCGAGGTGCGATCTCCCGGTCTACCCTCCGCGTGCTTACTTAGGTAGGTCGAATTTGCACAGCAACCCTATCCCACGCGGGGGCTGATTGGCTCGATCGCGGTGAGACCGAAAGGTCCACCCGTGACTGGTTCCCGGCGTTAGTCCGAGAGGGTCACGACTGGATTGTCCGTCCGGTGGGCGACGTGCCGCGATTCGAGTTACGTGGCCGTCAGCACGCCGGCGGGCGCGAATCCGCAACACTGGTGTCAGGTCGTGCGATACAAATCCATCGCCCTCCTCGCGGCACTGGTATTGGAGAGCGGGACAACAGGCTCTCCTGTCTCCAGCGAAATTCACGGGAATCGGTCCAGGGGTGAGAGAAGCGACCCCCGATTCCCTCCAAATTACAAGCGAGCGAAATTAACCCTTTACGAGAAGCAAGATGGCGTCTCAAGGCGAGCGGGAGCTGGGGGTATTAGAAATGGATGTAGAATGTGTAGGATCCATGGTCCAGGATGGAATCCCCGAGCAGGAAATGTTGATTGTGCAGGAACACGGACTCGCCCAACTGAACCCAGAGCCCGAAATGGGTGCGGCAGCGGCCGCGGTGTATGACACCTCCCCCTCCCCCTCTCCACCAAAACGCTTCCTCAACCCCTGCCGAAACGGCTCACTCAAGCGCACCCGACATGGCCCAGCTATGCGCCATGCTGGCGGCAATGACAAATGAAATGAAAAACGAAATGAAAGGCATGAACAAACAAATGAACGAAAAGATGGATGCGAATACACAACAAATGAACGAAAAGATGGATGCGAATACACAAAAATTGGATGCGAATACACAACAAATGAACGGAATGGAAACAAACATAAAAAAAGAAATGAAAGAGCTACGGGGTGAGACGCAGAACATGGGCCGATGCCTGCAGGCGGGCATGAAGGCCGTGACCAGGGAGCTGGGAATGGCGACTCCACGTGTGGGAGCAAACGAGCTGGAAGGGGGTGCAACGGCTGACAGGCCCGCGGTGGAGGCGGGTAAAAAAATAATTCGGGGGGCGTGTTGGGCGAGGGTCGTGACAGAGGAATCGACGGTGACCAAAAGGGAAAAATTAAATGGGGAGACCAAAACGTGTGAGACGAGACACGAGGTGACGACGACAGAAACTTATAAATGTATAGAGACACGGGAGATAGAGGGTGAATTGGACGGGGTAAGTGACGCACACACGCACACGGAGGTAGTGGAGGATCATGGGGGTGAGCTGGCGGACTGGGTAGAGACCCAGTGCGAGCACCTGGATGGCCTCCTCCAGGAACGAGGGGAGGGAGTATGCCCCCCTGAGGCGAGTCACGACCAGGTGAGTTCGGTCGTGCTTTGCGAGGTTGAGGAGGCGAGTGCTGTGAACGGGTGCTCGGAGAGCTTGGGGGGTATAGAGGCCCCGGAGACCCTTGTGGGGACACGAATCCCCAGTGTGGTTGTCCCTGTGTGTGTGGTGCAAGGTGTGAGTGCGGCACCGTGTGTGGAAGCGACCCCGTGTGTGAGTGGTGTGGTGGCGATGGTGCCAGAGTACGTGCTTCCCAGCACGCCGAGTGTGGATGGGGCACCGCGGGTGGGTGCCCCCGCGTGTGTGGGTGAGGAACCGTGTGTGAGTGAGGCCGTGTGTGTGGATGAAACGGCCAGTGTGGATGAGGCACCGCGGGTGAGTGCCCCCGCGTGTGTGAGTGAGGCACGGAGTATGGATGAGACACCGCGGTTGAGTGCCCCCGCGTGTGTGGATGAGGCACCGCGGTTGAGTGCCCCCGCGTGTGTGAGTAGTATGGTTTGTGTGAGTAGTGAGGCACGCGGGAGTGAACGGCCGAGTGCAAGGGAGACCGTGTGTGTGAGAGAGCGGTATGTAAGGGAGATGTCGGTCGGCATGTGTGAACACGCAGCCGCGTCTCCCGGTGTGAATGTAATGGAATGGAGTGTGAGCGTCGTAACACGCAGGTGTGCGTGGGTGGAATGGAGGCGACGACGGCGACATGTGAGAAAAGAAAGCCGAGTAGCGGCTGTAGTTGTTTCGGGGACCGTGCCGGGTTCACCCAGCAGTGAGCACGCGGTCCGTGCTGTGCAACGCACGAGGCCACCACGTGCTCGCTTGCGAGAGTGAAGTCCCGGTCCGGAAACGCACGCGGTGGATTTGCCGATCCCACGGACGGACAAAGTTTAGGCAGGTAAACGGATTTGGACCGGACGGGTTCTCCACGCGATCGTGTGTGTTAAGCTCCAACGGGCAAAGCACATGTGTTCGCGTGGGGAACCCCTCGAGACGTGGGGCTTGTGTTTTTTTTATGCGCACGGTGACGTCATGGCTGTACGTGGGGTTGGAATCCGGCAGGAGGGGTATCCCCGCCGGATGGTACCGTCCAAGGGGGGACGAGAAACACGTGCAGCTGCATGACGTCACGGGCAGGTGTAAAGTGCGCGAGCTCTGAGTTGCCGCGCAGGTGCTGCGCATGGAAAAAAGAAAAAAAAAAAAAAAACAAGCCTCACTTTCGGGTGCACAGGATTCCTGGGCAAGGGGTGGAAGACCCCCTCCCCTGGGCACAGGATGGAAACTAGTTAGGGGGAAGGGTTAGCTTAGTTAGACCGACTTCATGGGGCAGGAGTAAGTCCTCATGGAGTCCGTGGAATGGATTAGTTAGAGGGATTGTAGCCAGATTTAGGTGGGGAAATAAAATGATTGATTTTGAGGACATGGACAGACTGGTGAATGTGTAGTGGGGACGTAGCTTAGCTACGTAGTGTTAAAAGGAACGTGCTATAGTGTAAGGGACGACATGGGAGCACGAGTTAGTTAGGGGAGGTAGTTAGGAGGATGGCAGAGTTCAGCGGTGAGTGTGTTGAAGAGTTGTTGGTGAGTGGATTGGAAGCATGTGCTTGGTGAGTGAGTGAGGCCAGCGGGTCTGTGTGAGTGGAGCGAATGGGGAATGCATGGTGCGATGAGTGATTGGGGGGAGGAGTGACTCCCGCCCAAGGGACCCCGGGGTCAGAGTAAAGTGAGTTAGCTGGGTTAGTCAAATTGAAAAATGGAGGTCGTTTTGCTGTTGGTGGGAATGTAGGCTCGAAACCCATTTGGAGGGGTGCAGGAGCCCTGTTGACGGGCTTGGGAGCGTGGCTGCGAAAGGTGAGTATCGCTGAGTGGGTACCCCGGGCACCAGGCTAGTCGGCCGCGGTAGGCCATGGGTCCATGGGGGGCCGGGATAGAGTAGTGGGCACGGGTGCGCCTGCTTGGTGCGGGGGCCCGGGGCGCCATTAGCCGCGTGGGCAGTGTTGTGGGCAAGGGTGACCCTCGGAAAGGGGCCTGGGAAGCCAGCCTGCCACGTGTGCGTTTCAGGGGAGGTGCCATGGGGGGCACTCCCCGGTGTGGGGAGCTGGTAGGCTCGGAGGCAGTGTAGTGCCCGGGGGTGCCATAGCGGGAGATTCGGCAGAGGGTCGTGCCTGCCAAAGGGAGCCCCGTGTCCCAGCCAGGAGACGGTGAGAGGGCACGGAGAGAAAATTACGGGGGCGAGGCCGGAAATTGTGAGGACCCCAACACAGGCGACGGGAATCTGGGTTGTTAGAACCAATAGTTTAAGCGATATGCTCTTGTTGAAAGCACCGGGGTAGTTTAACAGTTAAATGGTTAGGGGTAGATTAGGAGATGTACCCTCCGCACCATCCATCCCCTCGCTTGTCGTTGTGGGCCGCTGGACCCACTTGGTGTTAAGATCGCCGAACTCTGGGGAGGCCATTCTGAGGCTTGAGTTGGGCCTCGACACAGGACGCTAAGCTCTCCTTTGTTCCGCCTCCGGAAGGGAACGTAGGGGTTGGGAGTAGGCTAGGTGACAGGATAGGTTAGCCGAACAAAGACGATAAAGGGGGTTAGGGGACGATTTATAGTGGGGAAGTAAAAAAAAAAAAAAAAAAAAAAAGTTGGGGCTAAATTGGCTTTTTCACAAATTAAGGGAGTGGGTATGTACAGTGACAGGCAAAGGCGATAGGTTGGGAGGGAGACAGGTAGGTAGGTCCGAGCCCGCCTTCCAAGTGGCCAGCACCACCGCACTCCCTCCACCAACCTCCACTGAACGGCAAAGGCTGGCCAGCTTCATCTGTTGGCTGCGTTGCTGCAAGGCAAAGGCCGGCCCACTTCGTCTGCAGCTGCTGTGCTGCAAGGCCTGTGCCGGCCCACTTCATCTGCCGGCTGGCTGTTTTGCTGCAAGGCCTGTGCCATCGGCTGGCCGTGTTTTGCGTCAAGGCCTGTGCCGGCCAGTTCATCTGCCGGCTGTGTTTGCCTGCAGCGGCCTTCTTCTGCGGGCTGTGTTTGCCTGCTCACCTTTGCCATGCCATGCCCACTGCCCATGTTCACCAGCCCCGTTCAATTTTGCTTTGCCCCCCCCCGCCTGTTCATTTCCATGTGCGCCAGGATCCGCAAGGCAACAATTTGCAAGCTTCGAGAACTGCCCTGTTGGCAGCTACAACACGGGCCTGCAGTGGCGGCCCGTGCACCGTGTTTGTGTCCATCCATCCATTCGTTGTGCTCATTGCGTGTGCCACTTGAGCTGGCACGGAGACTGCGTTTGTGCAGCCCATGCACCGTTGTGGTTCACTGCGTTCAGTTCAAAAGGGAAGGCCTTGGACTGCGTGTGAGCAGCCAGCCACGTTCCCTGTCACCTGCATTGTTTGAGCCAGAGACTGCATGTGGGCAGCCTGGCTCCCTGCTAACTGCTTTTCTTTTGCAAAGTTCAGTGATCCTGGGCCATGGTTTAGTGTAAAATTTGTAGGTTAAGGTTAAGATGTACTGTAAATATGAGTGCGCCCCCGGCATGTATGTCTTAGCGCCGGCAATTTTATTTAAGTCGTCCGTGTCAGTGAGTTTGTTTAGATAGTTACGCAGCCCTCAGGTTATTTATTTTGGGGACACAAATACCATGAATGTCGCACTCAGGGATCCGTAGGTAAAATGTACTCGGGGAAAACTACACATGATGGCACACGAAAATTTGACGACTCGGGACGAGTCTGTAAAAAGGGGAGGGGGTAGTGTTGTGGTTACCAAATTCGCAAACCACCATTCAGGTCCCTTAGGTGAGATATCTCCGTAAGTACATGTGTAGTTAGGCCCAAACCCGTTGTCTAGTGGGAATACATGTCATTTATGCGTGCTGCGACTCTTCAGGATAGCCGTTTTTCTTTTGCTATCTTTATTTTGGACCAACCGCCATGATTACCACCACAACCACAACATCAACCACCAACCACAACGCCGCTTCACCACAACCGCCACGACCTTCACGTCACACCTCGCAACCGTCGCATCGCCACCGTTCTTGCGCCGCCTGTGGGTACCGGTGTTGGACTCGTGCAGGGCGCGCGCCGAACAGCGTGTACAAAATCACGGATTTTGTGCTTCAAAAACGGATCAAAAACGACACATGCCCACTTTTTGCCGTCCAATCGGTGAGCGAGGGGCGATTTGGCCCCGCCTCCAGGGCTTTGGAGGGCGATCGATATATGCAAATTTATGGATCAAAAAGCATTCACGCCCACTTTTTCTCGGGCCAATGGGGAGCGAGGTGAAAGGTCGAAGGGAGGGGGGTCAAAGGCGAAGCCACGGGGCTGATAAAAGCGACCGTGTTCGTCAGTCCAGAGAGTAGTAGAGTCGAGAGGGAACAGAGAGTTAAGACTTCGCGGGCGGTGGAGTTGGCAAGAAGGAGCTGGTCGTCGTCGTGTGCGTTGGAGTCGGAGCGGAGGGGACGGAGCTGTGGAGAGGCGGCGAGGGCAGACGAGGGGGTGCTCGCGTCGTGCAGGGAGCTGCACCCCAGGGAGGCCGACAGCGCGACCTGGCCGAGGTGGAGACGCTCGTCGCGGGACAATAGGAATCCTCTATACCCCGAGCATCAGCAACCCCCTCCTGTTTCCCCCCGCGCTGAGATAGTGCGACCAAGGGGGCCCCTTTCCCACCCCCTACCAGACACTGCCCGCGAGGCCCGCGGAGTTGAGGCACCATCGCCGCTCCGCGTCTCATCACCAGACGGGTAGGCCCGACCCGGTCTCGGCCTCAGGCCCGCCTCATCCTTGAGGGTTCTCTATTCTTTCCTTGGTTTTGGGTATGTGTTGTCGGCGCCGTCTGTGAAGTAAAATTGTACAAGTGTTGCCGTGTGCTCGTGTAATCGGTAGTAGATCTGCATTGTCTCATTTGCTTTTTGTGTAAATTGAATTGTGTTTTTCTTTTCTGTGTGCTTTTGGTGGAATTGAATATGTGTGCTTTCCGTTCATCGCGAATAAATGTGCTTTGTGTTGAACTGTTTCCCGCTTCGCTTCGTCATTTCCTTCATTGAATCCTCATCTTGCTTCACGTAAAGGGTTGGTAGTGGGCTGAATACGCCCGATAATTAATCGAACCGTCGAGGTCGACGATAACACCGCTCGGTTATCCCGATAGTACGGAACGGGTCGCTTAAGTGGCCCGTGTCCAAAGTCGACCTGCGGCGAGGTGCGATCGCCTGGTCTACCCTCCGCGTGGGTACTTAGGTAGGTCGAATTTGGCGAGCAACCCTATCCCACGCGGGGGCTGATTGGCTCGATCGCGGTGAGACCGAAAGGTCCACCCGTGACTGGTTCCCGGCGTTAGTCCGAGAGGGTCACGACTGGATTGTCCCTCCGGTGGGCGACGTGCCGCGATTCGAGTTACGTGGCCGTCAGCACGCCGGCGGGCGCGAATCCGCAACAATATATACATATATATATATATATATATATACATATACATATACATATACATATATATATACATATACATATATATATACACATATATATATATACACACACACACACACACACACACACACACACACACACACACACACACACACACACACACACACACACACACACACACACACACACACACACACACACACACACACACACACACACACACACACACACAAGCCGGAAGGCGGCCATGGGTCGCCGAGCATCCGATGACCTTTTAGCCCTGATCTGAGTTATTCTTGTACTAAGTACTTGCGAAATTCCAATCGAATCGGTTAACCCGTGTACGAGCAAGGGGGCTTTGAATGATCATTTTGCCCGAACAATGCACTCATTGACCTTTGACCCCTGACTGAGCCGAGATTGGTCAATATGTCCTGAAGCAAAGTTGTAGTACCCATTGAGTACTCTGTAGCTCTGAACTTTCATTTGTATCGGTTAACCCATGTAGGAGCAAGGGGGATTTGAATTGTCATTTTGCCCGAAAAAAGCATTCATTGACCTTTGACCCCTGACCGAGCCGAGATAGGTCAATATGTCCTGAGGCAAAGTTGTAGTACTCATTGAGTACGATGTACCTATGAACTTTCATTCGTATCGGTTAATCTGTGGAGGAGCAAGGGTGCCTTGAATGGCAATTTCGCCCGAAAAATGCACTTGTTGACCTTTGACCCCTGACCTACTCGAGATAGGTCATTATGCAAATGAGCAAAGTTGTACTCATTACGGTCTATAAGCATGTAAAGATTCATTCGATTCGGTTCAACCGTCTTGGAGCTAGTGTACTTTGAATTTTCAGCGGGAATGCTCAATGGCCCTCGGACATCCAAGTTGAGAGGGTCACCATTTGGAAACTATAAGACAGAGAAAAAAAATGGATGTCATATAGCGGATAGAGAATCACCTTAAGATTATGCATACCAAATCTCATCGAGTTCCATCTCCTGATAACTACTCGGTATCAATTTGATACCGGTACCGAAAATGCGGTTTGATATCGGAAATCCCCAAAGTTCGAGGGGGTGCTGTGGGTGAACAAAGATATAAATCGAAAATCCAGCTCGATCGTTTGTGCATAATGCATTCCAGATAATTAGTATGAATTTTCATGACCATCCGACCATAACCCTAGGAGGAGTAGCTTTTTTTTGTGTACCTTGTCGAGGCTCGTCTGAGAGCGATAGAGAGCATTTGGCGCGAAGGCACCTCCAGCTCTCACATATTATCGATTCTTGCATCAATTGCCCTTTGACCCCTGACCAAAGCGAAATCGGTCAATATGTCATGAGGCAAAGTTGTTGTACTTATCGAGTACCATGAACCTGCAAAGTTTCATTCGTATCGATGCACTCACCTGGTCGCTTGGGGCCTTCAATTTTCGCCAATTTTCGCGCATACACTAATTGTAGGGGGCGCTGTGGGTAGAGTATTCCATATATCACAAAAACCGGAATATATTTGATAGAGCATCACCTGTAAATCATTCGTGCCAAATTTCATAACCCTACGTGGGATAATGGCTTTCGGAATCGATTTCGCGTGAATGGTACCAATTTTGAAGATTTTTCGGTTGTTGCAAGGGAACCAAAGTGTCCGAAGCAACCATCTCCATTTCCAAAGCACTAGGTCTTAAGATGTACCTACCACTCGAGTTTGGTCAAAATCCGCCCACGTTTACTACCAATTATGCTGATGACAAACGATCAAACATCCAAACAAACAAACAGACAGAACAAGCCGGTAGGCGACATGGCTGCTCGCTCTAGATGGAAAGCTGGCCGACGCGACGAGCCGATATTCATGTACATGCTATCAATCAATTTAGCACAATAAATAAGATTATCACAGCCCTCTTAGTTTGCGCACAGAAACCCGCCTTGTGAAATTTCAGGCATGTTTCCAAAGAGACTCGAACAAATGGCAGCCCTGGTAATTCCATTTATCTATTCGCTAAAGATTTTATTTTTTTATATGATGCTGTAAGACATTCTCCTTGGGCACAAAAAACAGGTCCCTCGGAGGTATTGATTTTTTTGTTCAGTCCACAATAAGTGTACGATGTACGATAAAGTATTTTAGCTGTTGCTAAGCAACGGAGGTGTGCATAGCAACCATTCATTTTTGTGTACATGCGAGCCACATTGTACACATTTCATCCAAGTTTCATCAAAATCAGACTCTTTCTCTTCGAGATATTCACAATTAACCGTTTCTGAAATGTTCCACATGTACTCACCCAAAACCTATCTCCTCCTCCAAATATTTTTTGTTAGGGCTGCAAATTGGCATGAAGGGAGCGAGATAGATTGCACACAGAACTCTAAGCTTCGATTTTTCGAATTTTTTTTGATTTTTTGACCACTTTCAAGGGCCGTTGCTCTGCCGTTTCTTAGGCTCGGGGTCCCATATTCGAAAGCACACTATTCCCAGAAATATTGGTCCTCCCTACCAAATTTCATTGGAATCGGTTGAGTGGTTTAGCCCCTAGGCTTGACCAAATTTCGCGGACAGACAGACAGATGGAAATGTCCAGAATAAGGGTGCTCTTAGACATATATATATATATATATATATATATATATATATATATATATATATATATATATATATATATATATATACATATATAGAAATATATATATATATAGAAATATATATATATAGAAATATATATACATATATAGAAATATATATATATATAGAAATATATATACATATATAGAAATATATATATAGAAATATATATATATATATATATATATATATATATATATATACATATATACATATATATATATATATATATATATTGAAATATATATATATATAGAAATATATATATATATATATAGAAATATATATATATATATATATATATATATATATATATATATATATATATATATATTGAAATATATATATATATATATTGAAATATATATATATATATATATATATATTGAAATATATATATATATATATATATATATTGAAATATATATATATATATATATATATTGAAATATATATATATATATATATATATTGAAATATATATATATATATATATATATATATATATATATATATATATATATATATATATATATATATATATATATATATATATATATATATATATATATATAGAAATATATATATATATTGTTGTGGTTACCAAATTCGCAAACCACCATTCAGGTCCCTTAGGTGAGATATCTCCGTAAGTATATGTGTAGTTAGGCCCAAACCCGTTGTCTAGTGGGAATAAATGTTATTCATGCGTGCTGCGACTCTTCAGGATAGCCGTTTTTCTTTTACTATCTTTAATTTGGACCAACCGCCATTGTTACAACCACAACAACATCAACCACCCACCGCGGCGCCGCTTCACGTCACACCTCGCAACCGTCGCATCGCGCACCGAGCAGCGTGTACAAAACCACGGATTTGCCACTTCAAAAACGGATCAAAAACGACACACGCCCACTTTTGTTCCGTCCAATCGGTGAGCGAGGGGCGATTTTGGCCCCGCCCCCAGGGCATTGGAGGGCGATCGATATATGCAAATTTATGGATCAAAAAGCATTCACGCCCACTTTTTCTCGGGCCAATGGGGAGCGAGGTGAAAGGTCGAAGGGAGGGGGTCAAAGATGAGAGAGCGAAGCCACGGGGCTGATATAAGCGACCGCGTTCGTCAGTCAAGTGGAAAAGAGTTAAGACTTCGCGGGCGGTGGAGTTGGGAAGAATAAGCAAGAAGGAGTTGGTCGTCGTCGTGTGCGTTGGAGTCGGAACGGAGGGGACGGAGCTGTAGAGAGGCGGCGAGGGCAAACGAGGGGGTGCTCGCGTCGTGCAGGGAGCTGCACACCAGGGAGGCCGACGGCGCGACCTGGCCGAGGTGGAGACGCTCATCGCGGGACTCGAGGCAGAGTAGAAATCCTCTATACCCCGAGCATCAGAAACCCCCTCCTGTTTCCCCCCGCGCTGAGATAGTGCGACCAAGGGGGCCCCTTTCCCACCCCCTACCAGACACTGTCCGCGAGGCCCGCGGAGTTGAGGCACCATCGCCGCTCCGCGTCTCATCACCAGACGGGTAGGCCCGACCCGGTCTCGGCCTCAGGCCCGCCTCATCCTTGAGGGCTCTCTTTTCTTTTGTTTTTGGGAATGTGTGTTGTCAGCGCCGTCTGTGAAGTAAAATTGTATAAGTGTTGCCGTGTGCTCGCGTAATCGGTATTAGATCTGCATGGTCGCATTTGCTTTTTGTGTAAAAAATTGCATTGTGTTTCTCTTCTTTTCTATGTGCTTTTGGTGGAATTGAATATGTGTGCTTTCCGTTCGTCGCGAATAAATGTGCTTTGTGTTGAACTGTTTCCCGCTTCGCTTCGTCATTTCTTTCATTGAATCCTCATCTTGCTTCACGTAAAGGGTTGGTAGTGGGCTGAATACGCCCGATAATTAATCGAACCGTCGAGGTCGACGAATAACACCGCTCGGTTATCCCGATAGTACGGAACGGGTCGCTTAAGTGGCCCGTGTCCGAAGTCGACCTGCGGCGAGGTGCGATCGCCCGGTCTACCCTCCGTGTGGGTACTTAGGTAGGTCGAATTTGGCGAGCAACCCTATCCCACACGGGGGCCGATTGGCTCGATTGCGGTGAGACCGAAAGGTCCACCCGTGACTGGTTCCCGGCGTTAGTCCGAGAGGGTCACGACTGGATTGTCCGTCCGGTGGGCGACGTGCCGCGATTCGAGTTACGTGGCCGTCAGCACGCCGGCGGGCGCGAATCCGTAACAATATATATAGAAATATATATATATATATATATATATATATAGAGAAATATATATATATATATAAAAAAAATATATATATTTTACTTGAGCTCCAAGTAATATATATATATATATATATATATATATATATATATATATATATATATATATATATATATATATATATATATATATATATATATATATATATATATATATATATATATATATATATATATATATATATATATATATATATATATATATATATATATATATATATATATATATATATACCTGGTGTTGGCGCAGTTGTTGGAGCAGCGGCTTGGGATCCAAAAGGTCCTGAGTTCAAGCCCCGTTGGACCACTGAATTAATACATCAGGAGGTTGACTCAGCCTGTCATCCTTCCGAGGTCGGCGAAGTGAGTACCAGTGTACTGGGCCCGGTGTATGCCCCGGTTAGAATAGGTGTACCATATCCCTGTGTCGTAAGAGGCGACCAGGGTTGCGTCAGGAAGGGCATCCGGCGTAAAACCTTTGCCAAAATCACTATGCGGATCATAACGGATGATCCACTGTGGCGACCCCAAACGGGAGCAGCCGAAAAAAGAAGAAGTATATATATATATATATTGATAGATAGATTTATTTATTTATTTATATATTGCAGGTAAGATATACATACGTTTTAGGGTAATGATACTGCAGGTAATAATGACTGATAAATAATAACAATAATGCTTTTACAGAATATGGATCAAACTGCATTATTAAAACAAATAAACAAAAAAACTAAAACTAGTTTGCTGTACCTCCATTTTCCAAATGGTTAAGCTTCATTGTTTCTTCACTGGAGATATGGGGATTGATCTTTTCAAACTCCTGCTTGAAGATGGAGAGCAGACAGGATATTCTGTAATCCAGTCGCACGTTCAGGATGAACTGGGGGTGGGTTTGGTGGGACAGTGGTGAGGAAAGGGGGGGAGGGGCAAGGATGACCTCGATCTCACTTTGTTGTGGACAACACTCGGCCACAAATTTCAAGTTTCATTCATAAAGCAACTTTTATTTTGTATGTCGTGATGAGGTTCTTGGAGGAAATCGTATTTTGCAAACCTTTTGCATTTCACACTTGCAGAAATACATTGGCTTGTTTGGTATTCCCATCTGAATACTTGCCTCATGATGCTGGAATCTTAGGTTCAAATCTCATATACTTTCGGATACCGCTATTCGTGGGGGCTATGTACCTGGAAAATGCCGCGAATAGTGAATCCGCAAATAGCGGGGCATTGTTTCAATGGAAAAGGGGGGCATCGGCTCCCGGCAGTTCATGATTCATGAGGGGAAAATAAAAAAATCCCACGAAAAATTGCAAAAACCGCGAATATATCCACAAAAAACCGTGAACATGCTCACTTGAAAACACGAACAAAAACTGCAAATACGCAAAGCAAAGGGGAATGTCGAAGCAGGTCACATTTTACAAACTGCAAATACACGGGGTTCACAAATAGCGAGGTCTGACAGTACTGTGTTTATTTGTTCAATGTCTTCTCATGTTCTGGTAATTGGCAGTTAAAATACATCAATCACCAAACAGTTTCAAGTTGGGAGAAATGACAATCACCATAAATGCGTTGAAGAACTGCAGAACAGAGGATGCAAAAGCACAACCAATTCAAGGTATATTTTACATCAAAGAGGAAGAAAGGCACATTGTTATCCTTTGCCCATTTTTCACAAAAAATAAACGAGTTGGTTGTGATTTTGAATTTACCTCACTGTGATTATCACAGTGTTTGTGGTTTAAATACAACAATTTCTCCTGATTAAATCTTTGTCTCATGCAAAATATGTACAAGCTTTGCAATGAGTCTTACTTCCCTGTCAAAACAAATCCACCTCATTGGAGTAATTTGAGGAAGGTAATACGACTTTGCTCATGCTTTTCAACTATCTTCTCCAGAAGAAAACCTTTTTCGTTTTTCATTCTTGAATACCATCCCATACTGACATCGTCATATCAAATTAGTCATTTTGCTTGAGCTGCAACAATACCTCACAGAACACGAGCTCCAAACACACCTGCAGGATCTCAATGATCTTCCTCTTTGTATCCATCACAAGGACGTCTTCTCGGTCGAGTCTTGCTTCATTATTTCCCAAGTGCTTGTTGGGGATTGCGGAACAGGAAGGTAGCAGGACGCTTCCACCCAGTACCACTTGGCTCATAAGCTCGCCCACACCATGAATCGAACGCATCATGTGGCTGCCTGAATGCAAATGAAGACGCATCAACACAAGATGTTAAATTATTCAATACTTGCTTCGCTGACGGGAATATTAAGAGATGGGGGGGGGGGAGAAACAGGGAGGGAGAGAGAGGAGGAAGAGAGAGGAGGGAGGGAGGGGAGATAGAGAGGAAGGAGGTGAGGGATAGAGAGTAAGGAGGGGAGGGAGAGAGGATGGAGAAGAGAGAGGGTGGGGTGGAGAGAGGAGGGATCGGGGAAAGAGGAGGGGGGAAGTGGGAAGCGAGAGGGGGTTTGGTAGGAGTTGACGTGAGGGGAGGGATTTCTGGACTTTATGTTTCATAGTGAGACTTCTGGAGAAATGAGGGGGGGTAACACAGGATTGAACGAAATGGAGTACAATTAACAGCAAGTCAATACAGCATGCTGAGACCCTCCAGAGATGTTTCTGGGTGGTGGGGTGGGGGGGGGGGTTTGGAAGGAGATAAGCGTGAGGGTAGGGGGAGAGAGAAAGCAGCGTGATGGTAATGGAAGGGAAGGCATTGTGAGGGGAAGGGAAGGGAAGGTAGTGTGAGGGGAAGGAAAGGCAGTGTTAGGGGAGGGGAGGTCAGCGAGAGGAGAGGGAAAGGGAAGGCAGCGTGAGGGGACGGGAAAGGAAGGCAGCATGAGGGGAGGGGAGGGCGATAAAACGCACCCAAACAGCAACATTTTATTTTTAACCGCTGGGTTCCATATAAAACCAGGCAAGAACATTTAAAACCTGTGCTATCTACCTGACAAAGGCCTGACTGCATACATGCATGCTTGCACACAGGGCAACCTTTTCAACCATCCGGTCGGCTCACTCTGAATCGGATTTGGACGTGCTACACGATGGGGAAGCAGTTTTAAATGCAAAACCAAACAGTCAGTCCTAAACAGCCCCCCATACAAGTTCATACAACCTCCTCGCGGTCCATGCTCACTGTACACGTGCACCAGAGATGAACTGTACTCATCCTTATCTCGCACACGTGCATGGATTATCACCAGCATGCTCAACTTTACCCACACCTGCACTGTGTAGCACGTCATCTGTGGTTTCGGTGCCGCAGCATGTCCACTCCCCACATGCCGAAGTACATGGGTCGCGAGACGGCCGCCCACCGCACAACAGGCCTGGTTGCAAATTTGGTTCACGTGTGCGCGAAACCCATGCACAACACACAAGTAATCAAGCAAGCAAGCAAGCATGCACACCCCCACAGAGAGTCCCTTTACAAATACGAATCCACAAATTTGTGATTCGTACATATGCAGATCAGGCATTCGATGATGTGTGTGAGTAAAGTGAAAAGAAAAAATTGAGCCCTTTATCATTAAGAAACTTTTGCGGCCTGTTTCGCATCAAGGCATTGTTGAGAAGGCCAAAAAATGGCAAATTAAGACCGCCACAATGGAGAGTGAGGCAACAGAGGATGACGCTGTCGATACAATTTCTCCAAATTACCATAATGGGTTTGAGGGTGATAAAAACAATAATAAAATGTTGTTAATTAAAACTTGATATTGAAATAAATGTATTAAATCTGAAATGGAAAATGTACTCAAAAATGGTATGATTCGATGTGCTTCAACATGTATCCACAGGGAATTGGACAGGGAATATGATTTCAGTATAACTGGAATATGGGTCTAAGGAAATGTCCAGATGCATTCACTGAGCTCTAATTGCTTCAAGATAGTATATATTCCCTCGTCTATTAGAAGCAGAGTGACTTTTAACTGACATACTATAGAAATCTATCAAAATGCCCAAAAGGGTTGAAGTTTGACATCATTCCATCATTCTGTGTGTCATTCTGTGGTGGGAGAGAATCTACACATCTGGGTTTGAAATATATGTGACAACCATTAAACCAAATCAAGTTTGTGGCTGCACGAAGGCTGAAGATGAGCTCCACCTGGGAATATCAAGACTTGACAAACTGTGGCGCCAGCATTTGGAAATAAAGAATACTATGTCTCACTGGATTCTATATAAAGGACTTAACTTTATCATACATTTCAGAGATCTGGAGCAAGTTTGTGTTCCTTTTATTTCCCAAGTGGTGGTCATGGATGCCTCCATATGCACATATGCATGCATTTGTTTGTATTTATTTATGTTGTTTGTTCAATAAATGACTCAAATGTGCAGGATGACTTAGAAATTTCTTATACAACACCTTGATAAAGGATCATTAAATAACGCCATTAATTATGTTCAAAAGGGGTGTTTAAATTAAGTCCTTGTGGTGTCCATCTTATTTACCCTGTGAATCCCACCCCCATCCCTCTCCCTTACACAGATCTCCTAATGTATCTGTTCCCCACTGCTTTTTCCTTCCCCCTCTCACCCCTCTTGTCCACTACTCCCCTTGTTGTAGATTCTGTGTGTTAGCTCTCATACAAGCCTTAATGGTGCATTCAAAAAAAACCCCCAAATACCTAATTATCATCAGTGCACTACCTTGGAGTTCCCTGAGTAGGGTGTATGCAGTTTGGGGCCGTGAGGTTTCACGGTTTTGGAGTTATGGAGGAGACACACTGACACACACACACACACTGACACACACACACACACACACACACACACACACACACACACACACACACACACACACACACACACACACACACACACACACACACACACACACACACACACACACACACACACACACACACACACAGACACATTATATCGATGCATGATAACATGAAAAACGTATTTGGCAATGAGCTCGGTCTACAAACAAAATAATCTAATTCAGTCTCAGCTGAACATGATTGGTTGCTGAAAAAAACATTTCCATGGCCGGAGATTGAATGAAATACTGTATTGTGAACGGAGTTGGTATTTTTAGTCGTATATAAAATGCCAGGCTTTTATACATGTCCAACTGCAAATGAAATATAATAAATCCCATGGTGAAACAGGAGATTTCCCAGGCAGAGTTAATCAATTTAGCAAGAAATTACAGATGTTTGACCAAGATCAGTTCAACACAGAAATTATTGTGCAAATGTTCAGACCACGATGGATAGAAGTCTTTTCAGGATTGTTTCGTGCTAGTCCCCGACGCCTCTTTCCACAGTCGAGGATTGCAAGCAATGTGCGGGTGAGGCGCAGGAGGCCTGCAAAGCTGTAGAAACCGAAGTAGATGAGATGGCGAGCCAAGTTCACCACCTGTATGCAGAAAATTGAACTTAGTTCATGCATTTCATGAGTTTCAGGGATAACTCCATACAACTGATTGAATTATCATTTCATCAGTGATTATTTGAAGCTTGCAAGATCAACCTAGATTACATCAATATTAAGAGATAATTCTGTGTTTGGAAAAAGATGCAAAGATGGCTTATTGACATTCTTTGTCAAATTCTCGCTTACAGCCTCTTAACTTGAACTGGTATTTAAGATCTCCAAAAAAGGCCATATATTGATTATGCAAACATAGGATGGTGGGGGTGTCGGTCAGGTCAGGTGTGGGAGCCTGCAGCAACCGGAGCAGCATGTCGCTGTGTCCACATTCCGCCAGTACTCCAGGGGCCTCTATCTGGCCATCCTACAGATAGATGCCTGGCTCACCCCCATCTCCTTGAGATGCTGATCAACCTGCTGCAACCAAGAGGAACGTAGTCAGTCCGTTGGCCTCTTCCACTCACAAGGCTCCCTCGCCTCAGCCTGATATGCCTCAACTCCCTGAACAGCTCCGCTCTGCAATAAAGCCTGGCCCTGCGACTCTGGTCAATGATATCCACTGTCCCTTGGGAGACAAAGTTATTTTTTGCTGGACGGTGAGTTCCAAGACATACACCAGAAACATCAAGGATGGTCGTCATGAAGGCACTCCACAACTCTTCAAGATTCCCCAAAACACCCAGACCCCCCTCCCCCCCAAATCCATACTCAGCCTGTTTGCAAACTCCTCAGCTACCCTCTCATCCTTGAGCTTGCCAACATCCAGCTTAGGCTGGGATGATACCATTCTTCTGGATTTAAGCTGAAACTTAAGAGTTTCTACAACAAGCCTGGAGTCGGTATTGAGGAACTGAGTACTCTGGTAGACCCTGCAGTTCTGAATCGTCCTCCTGCACCCATCAACGAGCACATGGTCAATCTCCTTTGCCACACCACCAGCGTTGGAATACACCACAGATCCCTGGAGCTTTACTCCACTTCAACCGGTTCACCGAAGCCTGTGTTTCCACAAGCGAAGGTGGACCACAGTTGATTGGAGGGTCAGCAACAGTGATTGTAACACCCCTGACGTCCAACTCAACAACTGGTGGATCAGCCTGGTACAAATGCTCAAAGTAACCGGCCCTGCGGGCCTTTATTTCGGACTTCTTTGTCAAGAGCCGACCACCCTCTGCTCCAACTGCAGTACACCGAGGGATGGGCTTGGATGAACGCAATGCGCGAATTCAACTATGAGCAGGACAAGAATCACCTGACGAAAGGTGATGCTCTACCCCCTCACAGATTCCTCGCACATCGGCCTCCTTGTCCACCCTTAGCGCAGGTACAGTTTTACGCCTCAGCTGCCTGAACAGCTCAGCTCTGCCATTCAGCCCAGCCCTGTGACTCAGGTCAATCGTATCCAGTGTCCCTTGAGAGACAAAATTATTCTTTGCACTACGGTGAGTTCCAAGACATCCACTGGCAACATCAAAGATGGTGGTCTTGAAGGCACTCCACAGCTATTCAGGATCTCCCAAAGCACCCAGACCACCACCCCCTCCCCCAAATCTCCACTCAGCTTGCTCGCAAACTCCCTCAGTTACCCTCACATCCTTGAGCTTGCCAACATCCAGCCTAGGCTGGGATGGTACCATTCCCCTGGATTTAAGGTGCAACTTTAGAGTTGCTTCAACAAGCTGGTGGTCAGTATTGAGGAACTGAGTACTCCAGTAGACCCTGCAGTTCTGGATTATCCTCCAGCGACCATCAACGAGCACAAGGTCAATCTCCTTTGCCACACCGCCAGCATTGGAATCCCAAGCCCAGCGATGAGCTTGTGGGCGCTGAAACCATGAACCGGCCACCCAAATTCCATGACCTTAGTGCTGTTCAGGTTCACAGTTCTAGACCCATGGAGACCAACACACATCTCATCACCATCCCTCTCAGTTCCAGTTGATGCAATGAAATCCCCCAAGACGAGAAGTGTATCTCGCCTGGGGTACTGATCAACCACAGACTCGAGCATGGCATAGAATGCGTCCTTCACGGTGCATCACTCGCCTCAGTCGAAGCATGAACAGAGACCAGGGAAATGACACCCAAGGAGTGACGAATCCTTAGTCTCTTAGTACGCTCGTTACCCGGTGTTACCTCAATTATCATTGGAGTCAGCCTATTGGACACAGTGGTAGCAACTCCTTGGGCATGCTGACCATCAGAGCAACCAGACCAATAGTAGGCATAACCACCCGCCATGATCTCACCGCAATCCGGTCTCCGAATCTCAGAGAGTGCTGCAATACCGATGTCCAAATGCTTGAGCTCAGATGATAACAGAGACAGGTGATCATCCTCTCTTCGGGATAGGACATTCCAGGAACCCACCCGAAGGGACCGCTTCAGGTTAACCCAAGGAGACCGCCGTCTGGTGGACGTCACCTCAGCACCACTCTGACACACTCTCCCGCAATCTGACCCGGAAATGTGACCCGTGGTTTCCCTCCTATCATCACAAATTGGGGGTCCCGAAGGCTTTGCCCATATTCCTTCATCCGTTGAGCTGCCCTGTGAAGGGAAGCTGCACAGGAGGTACTCCCACTGAGTGGGTTTTCAGATTTTTTTTGTGCTTCAGAATGTTTTGTGGAATGAAGGGTTTTATGGTGGCTTGAGTGCAAATCCTGCCACCAACCTCCGAATAAGAAGTAATTCAACTGCAGGAGGACCTCCGCAAACACAGTTGGGCACTAGATATGGATGACCGTGAGCTCACAAGGAGCTCCTCCGGCCTTTGACAGGTTTTGTTTTTAATCCTGCTGGGTGTCCATATCCAAACACCATCCTCACCAGGAAACCTGGTGGGGGAGATGGTTGAGTCGCCAACAACCCGACCATGAAACAGGTTAGTTCAGGTTTACATGATCCCTGCAGCAAGTCATATATCTGATCTGGTCTGACCTGACAATAACTTTCCTGGGTTTCCTGGGTCAAAATTAAGATCCAGGCTTTCATCGACATCTTGGATACTGTTATCTTGTCTGTATCTGTTTGTGGTGAGGATGTTGAGGTCACTGAGATTCACTTACCTTGGCAGTGACATTCATGTCTCCACGTGAGCCAGAGATCAATAGATGTCTGGGTCTGGCCTGTGGACTCATGGATTCACTGGATCATGGGGTGTGGCGGTGTCGGTACCTATGCAGGAGGACGAAAATCCGAGTCTTCAGGTCCTTGGTGCTTCCAGTCTTGCTCTATGGATGTGAGACTTGGACTCTGACCAGGGATCTGAGATGGCGACTTAACTCCTTCGGTACAAGGTCTCTTCGGAGAATCCTTGGCTATCGCTGGTCAGACTTTGTGTCCAACGAGCAGTTGATGAGAGAGGACTCAGATGAGATTTGTTACCTATATACTCCATGAGCGTCAGCTCGGCTGTATGGACGTGTAGCTCATTTTCATGACGCTGATCC
Source organism: Eptatretus burgeri (assembly GCF_056783735.1). Classification (NCBI taxonomy): domain Eukaryota; kingdom Metazoa; phylum Chordata; class Myxini; order Myxiniformes; family Myxinidae; genus Eptatretus; species Eptatretus burgeri. The sequence goes on along the minus strand of NC_140962.1, from coordinate 97,076,608 downwards.
TGCTCACCGGATTCTCTCAGCAAGGGAGCCTCGTGAGTGGAAGAGGCCAACAGGCTGACCATGTTCCTCATGGTTGTAGCAGGTTGATTGGCATCTCAAGGAGATGGGGATGGGCCAGGCATCTGCCTGGGGGTTGACCAGATGGAGGCTTCTGGAGTACTGGCAGAAAGTGGATGCAGCGACGCACTGCTCCGGCTCATGCTCCATACCTGAGCCGAGTCCCCCCTCTAGGGATTTAGGCAGGCAGTGAAAGCACCGCCACCTCATGTCATCCCCCATCATGACCCATCATCATTATTATTCTCATTAACCTCTCTTTACCCAACCCTCCAACCTGCTGGTTTCATGTCGTTTCCTTCTGTCTCTGTCTCCGTCTCTGTCTCTGTCTCTCCCTTTAATGATTATGCCAAATTATTGGCTTCCTACTCCAATGTCAGTTCAACCTTGCTCTTCCATGGGCCTCACTTGTGAAAAAAAAAAACGAAGTACCATTTGTTTTAATTAGTTCAGGGACCTGAGTGGCACTGCCTGTTAATAGGAAGAATGTTAGCAGTTATCTGACATTGTCCAGAGAAAATTTGAGTTCACCAAGGTGTGGACAGGCATCACATCTATGCCAGAGATAAAGCTGATTAACTACTCACTGATGGGCATGAATGAAAGAAACATGAATGAAACATGAATGAAACATTCATGAAATAGTTGTCTCCAGCCTTTCAGATGTCTATTAAAAGCAAAATTAATAGCAATACATGCAGGGAAACAAAGAAATCGAGATATTTCCATGATGTCGAGAGAACTGGAATTTGATGGGCTGGAAGGGGATCCACAGATGGGTTTCCATGACTTCACGGTCCACAGCATGCATCCATGCAGGCTGCACAACTTTGGATTCTGCGATTCTTTGTGTCCCGGCTTGAGAGAGTCACCCTGTCCAGTCTGACCTTTTCATTGTCCAAATAAATGCTGACTTTGGATTTTTTGGCCACTCAAACATTCTATTGGATGATGATGATGGTGTAACCACATCCCACAGCTGCACATCTCTTCCAAATCACACATTTTTTTTCATTGCCATCTCAGTTTTTCCCATCGTACCACACGAGAGTGAATAGGAAAAAAATTGCTGCCTGATAATTGTGTTCTACAAACGACACTCAACACCATTTGTAGATGATCATTCTGTGTGATCACGGTTGTGAGGCAGTCTATTTCTGGGGCAATATGCACGAGTTGAATTGAAATTTTTTTCAACAAGGACTGGAAAATGATCAGGTAAAACATCGATATTCACTTCATTTATGTAAAAATGATTCAGTATGTAAATTATCATTGGCAAAAAAGGACTGTGTGAGTCCTTTAACATTATGGAGTCCGATAATATTCAGATCTTATACATAGAAAAGCACCTCAAATGTTAACTTGTTCTTCTCATGTTCCGCGAATGGGAAGCTTTCGCACAGCACCTCACGGAAGTAGGCTTCCACAAATGTTATGGTGGCCGAGAACCTTGGCTGCATGTCATCTCGCACATCTTCGCTTCTGGAATCATAGCTGCAACAACATTTTTATTCTTGTTTCCAGAATGTTTACTTTATTTTGTAAGGAATTATATTTTTATATGGTATAGAAGTAAAGGCTCATGGAAAAAACAACAACATGGCATTAGCTGAGGCAATGGAGTGGAGAAAGAAAACAAGAGATCTCAGACTATAGAGGCAGACAGACAGATAGCACAATGGGTTGGAGTAGAAACTTGACAATGAAGGGCATGCAAACAGATGGGGCAGCTGACAAAAAATAAATGAAAGGTTTGACTGCATTTATATGGTCCATTTCATTTTTTTTAAGTTGACCAGTATACTAAAAGTAATAAAAAGTTTGGCTTCAGCTTTCTCGTTTTAGGTCACAAACTTCACCAACCTATTGATGTTGATGGTGTATGGGATGTCAGACCAGAGCCGTGCATATTTTACAGATGTAACAGGTTCCTGTGGATCACGATCGACATGCATATGCAACATGAGGCGGCAGAACGCAGCCCGTAAGTCAAAGGGCAGATGCTCATCAGACATACACAGGAGGAGCTGTTGGACACCTAGTTGTGATGAAATGCTGTTGATTGCTAAGTACTGTCGGTCCAAACACATCTGAGAAAAGAGGCACAGCTGGTACCTAGAGAGAGTGAGCAGGTAAATGTGAGTAACAAAAGCACAAAGGAGCCAAGGTCATTCTTTAACTCTTAATCTAAAGAGAAAACAAGGAATGCTGGTTTAAAAAGAGCGATACTCAAGCAACAAAATCAACTTTGTAGAAAAACTTAAACGAGCCAGTTTGAAAGAAATAAATGCAAATAGGTCAAGTAATTGTAGCACAATGACCTGTAGTAAACGAGAACCTGCCGATCTTGCTTGCTGCCTTCCTCAGTATCCCGAGTTAGCTCTTGGATGCTCTTGCTCATGGATTCACCATTTTCATTGCGCCAAAAAAGCCAAACCTCTTGTCGCTTGTCTTCCTGACCCATCTCATCCTTTTCATCCCCTTCCTCATTATCCTCATCTTCATCTTCCTCCTCTGTGACTGGTAACACTAACCTAGAACAAAAACGTGGGAAATTACTTGTGAATAGCAACATTGCAAATATAGGGCAGCCGAGTCATTGGAATATATAGTCTTTGGTTGTATAGTGCAAAAACATTGAAATGGAGAAAAAAAAATTCACGAAAATTATGTAAAGGTGTCTAAATAGTAAATACATTTGCAATTTTTTTTTTAGATCCTCGTGGAGGATCTCTAAGTCTTACTCACGTTGTTGTTCTTCATCTTCTTCTTGTGGACTTTTTTGTTTCACAGCCTACAGTTTTCATCAAAACTTCCTGAAACTTGGCATATATATGTAAAAATACCCTGCGCAGACAGTAACCATCTCCGATTTTGAAAATTCCTCCTAGAAAAAAAGTTATGACGTCAAAATATCTCTGCTAATGGAAATCCCCTAAAAAATTATCTCTGAAACTCGGCAAGCTTTTTGAATTCTGTTTGCGGGAATCGAACGGGGCATCAGCAGATATGAATTACCGCACATATGATAAATCATTATTACGTCATATCAATTTTTATGACGTCATTCCTATTTTTTGACATTTTTTGTTTCACAACCAAAAGTTTTCATCGGATCTTTGTGAAACTTGCCATGTATATGCAGAAAGCCCACGCGCAGGCAGTAACCATCTCCGATTTTGGAAATTCTTCCGAGAAAAAAAGTTGACGTCATAATATCGCCGCTAATGGAAATCACCTATACCATTATCTCCGAAATTAGGCAAGCTGTTTGAATTTTGTTTGCGGGAATCAAGCCGGGCATTAGCACAAATAATTTATCGCAAACCTGATACATCACAATGACGTCATATTCGTTATTATGACGTCGTCATTAACAGGACGAGGATCTTAGCTCATTTGAGCTTGTTGTTTCACAACCCAGAGTTTTCATCGGATCTTCGTGAAACTTGCCATGTATATGCAGAAAGCCCACGCGAAGGCAGTAACCATCTCCAATTTTGGAAATTTTTCCTAGGAAAAAAGTTGACATAATATCGCCGCTAATGGAAATCGCCAATACCATTATCTCCGAAACTCGGCAAGCTGTTTGAATTTTGTTTGCGAGAATCAAGCCGGGCATTAGCACTGATAATTTATCGCAAACCTGATACATCACAATGACGTCATATTCGTTTTTATGACGTCATCATTAGAGGACGAGGATCGTAGCTCATTTGAGCTTGTTTTCTCTGTTAACACAGTTTTTGTTTGAAATGTAGCAAACACCTTAAGCATGTAAATTTTTATACAAAGTTGAGTTATGAGTTGATCTGTTTAGTGGATCCCATGAAAAAATCCCTTCTACTGTGTTGATCTGGCCATTATTACTTCAGTCACCAAAGGTAGATTGAGGTTATGCATTCACCTCTGTTTGTCTGTCTGTTTGTCTATCTGTGAGCATGATATCTCAAAATTTATAGACGGATTCAGACGAAACTTGGTAGACAGGTTGGGTGTGTGATAAGGACAAATTGAGTATTTGGTGAAGATCTGGATCTGGATGGGATCCGGATACAATAAAAAAATTTAAGCGATTCTTTCATCATTGAGAGATAGAGCTAAAAACGATATGCTTGAGAGGACGAAATTTGGTGGACATGTTAAGTGTGTGACAAAGACGAATCCGGACTAAGATCTGGCCGATCAATGGGATACAAAACGTAAACTGTTCAGCCTGGCGGAGGTATTCGCTCTACTCAGTGTCGTTATTGTTTACTAATGTCCTTATAATTCATTCATAAGCACAACATCTTCTGATGTCATTTTTCCAACAGTGATATATGTACAAGCTCCTCAATGAGCTTTAGGCACAGGAGAAAATAAATTGCATTTCACACAAGAGACAGTACGAGAATGGAATTAATTAAACAGTCATTAGAAAGCTTCTCCCAGAACTGGATGATTATTTTTGTACCCCTCCTAACTGTGCACACTTCCATGAAGTAGTTTGGTGATGCAAAAATTAATGCCCGCTCAAATTCATGATTCATGGAAACAAGAAGAGTCGAGCTATCAGTTAATGTTTGTCTATAACTTCAATGCACAAAAGGTTTATTAGATCTCAATAAGAATTTTGGTAACAGAAGAAATACTTGGCTTGTTCCAATGATGACTTGGGTCACAATAACAAAATTGAAATCTGGGTCCACACAGAACTCCAAAATAAATGACTGGTTTAAACATCTCACACACTTAGTTTCAATGAGAATGTCAGCATTTTCAGGATCGAGCACAGACTTGCAGATGAGTTCCTGGGTGATGGGAATGGCAGTGTTGTTTGACACGCAGAGATCAGATAGGTAATCCAGGAACCTATGGAAACAAAAACAATAGTCAGAAACACAAGGTCATGAGGGTGAGAGAGTTAAAGAATAACCATCCAAAGAAAAGTAGTATGGTGGAGGAAGCCAAACACAAGCATACTTTGAAGCGGTACATTGGCAAATGATTGAAAGAAGAATTTCAAGAAAGGAGGAGTATAGAGAAAAGAAGCAATGAATGCATAAATAGCAAGAGGAAAGGGTGAGTGAGTAACAGCATTAACCTAAATCAAAAAGAAATGAGAAAAAAAGGATTTTGTACAAGCAGTGATAAAAAAGTGAAAGTTGAAGGATAAAAGGTGCAAAGTCAAGTTAAAAAAAGAGAATGTAAAGTAGAGACAGAGGGAGTGTGGTGGAACCAAAGAGGAAGGAGTGTGAAGAAAAAGGGGAAGAAGGAGAGTGTAAAGTTTAAGGGAAAGAAAAAGTGCAAAGTTAAAAAATAAGGAAGGAGAGCTTAAATACAAAGATTAGGCAAGCGACTGTAAAATATGAATGATGCAGCATAAAAATTCAACCAATGAACTGCAGACCTGGGCTCTCGGTTCTTGCGCACAAGTGACACAAATGTATTGATCTCAGCAGCAGTAATGTGCTTCTCAAGTAGTTTGCGGTTGTTGTGCAAAAGTGCTGTGATTGTGTCTTCTGCCAATACATCATAGCCAATCTGCTTTTGCATGAATCCAAACTCCTTAGCAATGTATTCCTGTGTGTTACAAAGCATGCAAGTTTAACAGAATATAAATTTCAATTTGGTGATCAAGAATATATTTTTAAATTAGAAAGTTAAACGGGCTTGAACGTCATAATTGGCAAAAAGAAGAAAAATTATGTTCCAAGAGTTCCTACAGAAAACATACAGAAATGGAATGCAATGTGTTGGAAGATAGTGGTGTGTGTATATATATATATATATATATATATATATATATATATATATGTATGTATATATATATATACATACATATATATATATATATATATATATATGTATATATATATTGTGGAAATGGCCCTTAGTGTGCTATTAAATATAGGATTAGCCCAGATCTCCCATTGAATGCATGTTTAGCCAGGTAGTTTGGTAAATGGACGTTACATGTGTGTCGGAAGGTGTAAGAGGCTGTTTATTGTTCGTGTCGTGGTTGTGTACCGAGAGCTTCTTCTTCTTCCTTCCCCTCTCCGTACGAGGCCCCACCCAGTCGGCAGAGAGGGGGTGGCTTCGAGGCAAGCGAGCGCCGGGAAGGCAACAGAGAAACGATGAGTGTGGAGTCGGGTGATCGGCTTTTCGTAAAGAGCGAGCCGAAATAGGCAAGGAAGGGACTGAATGAGGTCTGTCTGCCAACGGCTGGGAGAGGATCTACCTGAGGTCGAGTATGCAATCGGCAGTAGGAGGAACTGAACCTGAGGGTCGAGTCTGCCATCTGCTGAGGGAGTAATTGAGCCTGAGTGTCGAGTGAGGATTTCTGCTGCACAGAAACGACTAGTGGGAGGCTGCAATCTGCGTCGAGAGGCTGCCTGCACGTCGAGTCGGCAATCGACTCTGATGAGGAGGTCCTCGACACGTTTGTCGATCCGCCTGCCAGAGCCCAACACCTCGATTTGGCTTTGTCTGGAAAACAGACCAGGCTTGGACTTGTATGCTGGACCTTGTGAAAAGCTGCTATCTCTGTGCTCTGTCTTTCCATCCCACTCACCCCCAGGTTTCTGCAAGTCGCACACGATCCACCAGCAACCCCGGCCTTCTGGTGAAACTCCCAAAATTCATAATCGCCTCGACTTGTGCATTCCTTTTTTTCCTGTCTGTGGAACCAACTTTCACAATCACTTCAATCTCATTCTTCCCTCCAAGTCTTCAAGACAGCTATCCACCACCATCTCAGATCATCCTCCACCCAAAACCATGATCTTTTCTACCCCCATTAACTCTCCCCAAGCACACCTCTTTCAAGTTTCTCCTACCTTAGAGTTTGCTTCTGTATCCATATAGTTCACCACATGTGTCCTGTCCGACACCCCTTATTTATCCAAGACGCCCTCTATTTTGTCCCTCAACCCCCACTGTTAGGGTGCTTCGCCCCTCTCTTTGTACTGTTCCCTTTAAATTTTACGTCCTGATCCATTCTATGTTCTAGCTCTTCCACAAGCCTCGACTTCATTAAAAAAAAATTAAAAAGAGGAAAGCCTGGAATTACCTATTCAAGAAAATGTTTTCCAATGAGCAAAATGTCATTTCATTCCTTTCATTCCTCATTTTTCCCGCCTTTGGAATAAACTTCCTCACTCTATTCATTCCCATTCTTCCCTCCAGGCCTTCAAAACAGCTGTTCACCACCACCTCTTATCATTCCCCATCCAAATCCTCGATCTTTTCTTCACCTTAATCCACCCAAGCCCACCTCCTTCAAATTCCCTGCTTTCCTTCCTGAAAGTCCCTGTAATGTCCATCTTCTATTCCCCATGTTCCCTGTCCCATCCCTCTCCCTTCCACAGATCTCCAAATGTCTCTGTTCCCCACTGTTTTGTCCTTCCCACTCACTCCCCTCCTGTCTCATGCCCCCCTTGATGTGCGTTGTGCGTTAGCTCTCATACAAGCCTCGACAAGGTATACAAAAAAAAATGTCCTTCAACTGCCAGAAAATACTGAAGAAACTCCTCTGCCTCAATTAAAAAAAAAAATTAAGACAAGGAGATGGAGAATGCAATGGATGCAGGCACTCTATAAAATTGTGGTAATTAAGCTATGATGTTACACAATCATTGCTAAATGAGGCAAAATGAATTCAAACAGGGTGTGGGAATACAATCAGACTCCGATATCACAAAAATGACATGGGGTTAACACTCCCTCAAACCAAAAAGGAGGCATGATACTCTTCAATTGAGGACAAAACAAACACAATGTCCGTTTTACACACGTCTGAACACTGAGTACACGAGACATGGAGCTGGGATCACCATATCAAGAATTGTATCAATTTTACCAGCCTCCTGACATCATTACAATGCAAGTAAGGGGATAATGATGTCTCCAAATGTCCTTGTGAAATGTGTGCTATGTACAAGCTAATCCTGTGATAATATTATATGAGAGTCTGGGATCATTAAAAAATGAAATATCCTCACCTGGTTCTTACGGTAGTCTTGCTGAGAATGCCGGAGCACACGATAGCACAAACGGCAAATGTGGCGAAAAGGTGCATGACGTTGATCGGAAAGCTCCTCCATTCTCAGCATGGGGCCATTGCCGCTGTCCACAAAAGGAGCACGCAGCAGCTCAAAGATCTACATGTGGAACAAAAATGGGAAACAGGAAATGTTATTTTCAGCTTTTCGTAATAGATCTTCCAAAAGAAGGCAATGTTTATTCCTGCTACGTGAAACATCCTGCAACCCATGCCTAGAGAAAACAGACTTTTTGGAAGACTGGCTGAATTTCCATCCAATCATTGTGTAACTTTATTTCAAAAATTATTATATTAATACACTAAGCCATATTTTGTGGACGTATCTCCTCCGAAACTGCCAGACGCATTGTCGCCACTTTCTGCATGCGGGTGCTCTGTGGTCTAATGTACAGCATAGGCTATGTGAGATTGCGCCAGACAGAGAGGTTTGGGAATTTTTAGCGATTTTCTAATTTTTACATTCGTTTACATGGCGATGTGTGACGTCACTGCTGAGAGGCGTAATGACGTCATGACATCATCGGTCATTCGCTGACATCATTGCGTCTATCGTCGACAGGCCATCACCACTAAGAGGCGTAATGCCACTCCAAGAAAACAGCGTCTGCAATGTAAAACCCTCTTCTGCACACGCTGACTACCTCAGAAGGTGCATTTGACACAAAAAATGTAACAAGAAACATTGTATATCAAGAAATTCTATAAATCACATTGTGAACACTGGATATATTGACGTCCTAACGAACCCTCACTTTAGAAATTTCACGTGTAGCACAGGTTTGGCTAGTTCTCCATTAGTAGGTGCTCATATGTTGAAAGGTTCATATCGATCGCTCAAGCGGTTGTGAAGAAAATAAATTTAAAAGAGCATAAAGGTGAAAAATTGAGGGTGGAAGAAAAAAAAACAGTGAGGGCCTTGGCCGACATTCCAGAGCACATAAAGGATGGTTGTGGACGACTAGTAGTTCAAAAGCATTTTCTCCATTTGATCACACCAAATGTTTATTATTCTGATTGTGCAACCGCGATACTCAGACCATGTGGAGGTACTCGCTATTACCTTCAGAAAATGATTTTCGTTGTGCAGATCACCAATCTGGATGAAATTTGGCATACTTAAAGAATTTTAGACGCTGAGTCCAAATCCACTTGTTTCCACATCGAGGATGTGACACAATTGGTCATTTTTGGCAATTAAAGATACACCGAACATTAAAGCACGATTTTGACACAGAAATGAAGAATCAAGGATAGACTGATATGTACGTCAAAGAAAACTCTTGTGAGGTCTTAAAATGATACAATATGTTTATACAGAGCCCTATTCACTGTGATTAAAGATGTTTATAATTAAAGATCGTAAACCGAAGCAGTTACATATTTTTACGGCCGAAAACGTCTGGACCGACCAGACAGGCCTTCGAGTTGACCAAAGCAACTTTTTGCTTAAAAGGCAGCCACACTGGCTATTAAAGGTAGCTACATTGACTATTAAAGACAGTTACATTGGCTATTTCGGATTAAATCAAAGAAAAAGACACTGCGCGACTCAGCCTGATGAAAAGTAGAACCACCACAAGAAGATTACTGTCTTAGAACTCCAGTATTTCTTGCTCTGAAGAAGTTGCTGAACTAGGCTCTTGACTGCTGTTATTACAAAACTCAAGTCCACCATTACATGCTAACCAATCAGAATACTACTGTGTAGTAGATTACCACAGCAAAAGCAGTGTGACACCCGCATTCACAGTTCGTCGTCGGAATCATAGTCAGTTGTGCTTTCATCATCCATAAGTTCTATTTCTGCACGGGTCTGTTCATCGTTGTCACAGTATTGACACCCACAGCACTCTGCGCAGGACAGTCCTTTTGACCGGCAAGAACACTGGTTGGTCTCGCATTTCATCTTCTTGCAATTACATTTCGTCGCCTCTCACAGTTCCTTCGGCGCTGGTGGTTTGTTCAGCCAGTGAACAATCAGTGCTCCGTTGCGTTCCATCCATCCGTGAAATGTAGGAGAAGGGGCTTCCATAAACCTCTGTCACGCGGTGGTGGATCGCAGACTGATAGTTCACTCTTTTGCAATGCAGCATCAGAGCGTCGCTTGGAGGCGGCAACTTCTGTTCTCCCAGCGACTGGCTGCAGAATAGCTTGTAGCGAGCCTCATCCACACTCTTCATGGTCGGCTGATTGTACATGGCGCAGACGAATTGTTCCAGGTCGTGAATGATATTCTGATTTAGCGTGAATTCTCGACCAATGCTCCCGAAACAGGTGATGAGATGGGACCCTTCATCATCAAGTCAAATGGCCTTGTTTTGCCCTTACCGTGGAATGCACTGGTGGTATCACTTCCCGCGAAATTGTGCAAACCTATCAACGCATCGCAGACAGAACTTTCCAGGGCATTACTCAGCTTCCTAATGTCAACGACGATAATGTCCTTGGGACTTCCTGTGACCAGATGGAAATTTCGCGCCCGAATAGACTTCGAGTGAGCCAACGCCAACACAAACACATCGGTGTCGAAACTCTCTATGCGCACCGACTCTTCATTCTGTCCCGCGTGAGCGGCATGTAGCAGGTGCTTCGTGTCAGCTTCCTCATGGTCACATTCAAGTTCAGGTACTGACGACACAGTGATGACACCATTCGACGCCTTGATTTTCTCACATTTGCCGGCATGACTGACGTACAACAGCATGTCACCCAGTTTTGATGGAGAGATGTTTCTCGTCCACGATACGATGAACGCTCTCAACGCCTCCTTATTGGCTCCGCTCAGGAGAAAATTGGTCCACTGTTTTGGAAGGGCTTGATCACGTCTGTAGATGGTTCGTACCTGAAGATCGCCTGCCCTGCCTGCTCCAGGCACTTGATGCTGATACTTGGGTAAGTATCAAACACCACGTCCAGTCTCGAAGATTGGTTATGTCGTGCTTTGGCCACTAAGATGTTCAGCAACATCTCTTCCAGTTTGCCGAAAGTGTTATGCAGTGAACCAGCCTTTATCGCCTGAATAACGGCTATTCCATCCACAATTGTTGCACCTTGGATTGGCAGAGCGTCCACACGGCAATCGGGCCACAGTTTCAGTATATGATTGCGGAGTTTGGCTTTGTCAGTCTTAGCAATCGAACCATGACCGGATGCCAGCGGGAAAGATATGTTCGCCAGTGGGTATGCGAGCAGATCGTGGAGTGTTACATTGCTTTACTCGCCAATCAACAGCAGTCGTGTGAAAAGACGACGTTCATTCGCAATTTCAACCTTCGGCGTCTGCTGGTGGGGAGTCGCCGACTTTCCTCGCCCCTTTGAGAAAGTTGCCAATTTGGCCTTTGAAATCGGACTGCAGAATGGGACCTCACCCGAGAGAAGCCAATCACGCATTAATTGCACGACAGCATTCTCTCTCTTGACATACGTGTTCATCAAGTCCGTGGAAGTGGCTGGCGGTGCGATGACACCTGAACTAATATTGACGAGTTCAAGGTGAGCGCCGGAGAAAGGGTTAATTATTTGAAGTACTGTGTCCATCACTTGTACCACCACTGCTTCGTTCTTCTTCGAGCTCGACACATCCAAATCCTTTCTCGTTCTGGCCTCGTTGTGGATACCCGCCATGAACTCACATTTCCTTGCGATTTCCACACGTGCTGGTTGAGACAGGATCCACTTCTTCACAGCTGTGCTTTTCTGAGTGTAACCAATGATGCCTCCACTGGTCTTGCTGTCCCTATTTAAAGTCTGCTCTATGATCTGATCACACGCAACACTACGAAATCCATAACGAGTATGCCGTTGGGCAGTCCATTTGCCATCCATGCACGCTTGATAGGTGTCTGGGTGGGAGTGCTCTAGCCCGGCCATTTACAGCCAGTAAACGGGTAAGTACCTTGCAGAGTTTAGGTGATCGTACGCAAAGTACCAGGGCATTGACGCTCTCCTGATCGCAAGGTGTTTCGCCAGTTCGAAGTATGAGTTGCCCATATAAGCTCAAGTGCTAGCTCCACCATTTCCAAGTAGGGCCATGTAATGTCCACACTTTGGTGTTTGTTCAGGTCATCCCTCACCATGAGTGCTCCCGAGTATAGAACATGTAAATTGAGGTCTGAGTCACCCTGCTGTGGACCCTGGCTGGCTTCATCCTCTGTAGTTGACTCTGTTTCTGTTGTGGAGCTACTGTCTACAACAGCAGCCTGAGCAATGGAACCAATATCAATGTCCTTCATGTACACCACTTCGCTCTCAGACATTTTTGGTGGACGATAGAAAATCATGTCTGGGTATCGTTCCTGCAGTCTTTTCTTCAGTCTTGTTGCCTGGTAGTTGGCCTTATCCTGGCCTTCGCATACTCTGAGTGGGTCATTGAACATCTCACACAACTTCTTCATATGTATAGATTGCTTTCCATCAATGAGTCTTACCTGGATTACTTTATCACAGAAAATGTCAAATGTTGAGTCATAATTCACTTTCTGAGTTTGGAGTTGACTTTCACTGTCTGTGGTATGTCATTCACATACTCAAAATAACATTTATGGTGATAACAAACTGCCAGCGCCACACAGTCTTTATCCTTTACAGTTGTCATTATTCTCACATCATGTTCATCTCTCCTCTGCTCAGCAGTTTCCTTCAGCTTTCCTCCATCCTGTGTTTCTGCCAGGGACAACTGATCACGTTGAGATTTTCCTTTGACACGGATGAATGTCTTTTTTCTGGCATATCACACAAATTCTTGGCAGTACACCAGCTGATTTGCCAGCCACCCTTTCTACAGAGGTTCTGAGGGATTTTCTACGTATTTTGTGGTATGAGTGCCCCTCTTCTTCGAGTCCGCCCACCACCTCAATGGCTCTAGCAGAAACTGCAGTAGTGCTGGCTTCTGATTTCCTTTTCCTGGCTTCAATACGTTTTATATGATCCTTGTTACAAAACGACGCATAGCAGAACCGGTGACAGCCGGCATCTGCAGGAGGATCAGTCATTGGCAGCAGCTTCATTATTTGATCAGCCAGCAAACGGCATTTGTTGATAGTTTCACGAGATGTGGCGTCGCACCAAGCCTTCGCACACTCGCATACCTTAAGCCAGCTCTTATCCGTGAATTGCGTCACTTTCTCATCTTCCTCCCCACCCAAGTGTGAAACAACGCATATTTGGTTGTTGAAAGACCAAAAATCACTCAAAATCACCAGACAACCATGGGCGCCGCCATCTTGATTTGTTGTTTCCTGGTCGTTTCCTCCGCGGTTACAAGCACGCCACGCCCACTTCACGGCGGTAATTTCAAATGGTAATAACTGTCGGTGTGTCAACTTGTGTACATGGAAACAAGTAGGAATTTCAATGGTGTGTTCTCATGAATGTACAGGGTGAATTTCGTTTAGATTGGTGATCTGCACAACGAAACTGAACGAACTGACCCACCTCCACATGACCTATCAATCCTGCATCATCGAAGCATACCGGTCTCACAAATAAATAAAATGTTCTTCAAAAACACAATGATACCATTCAAAAATAGATAAGAACATTCAACCACACTCCCCTCCACCACATCCGATAATAATAAAATATGCGGGCCTACTGTCCACAAAAAGATTATACATCCAGAAGTACTTGCCTTCAAAACACGTACAACCAGTTCACCCATGACCCCACACCATCCCCACAAAAATGCAGCACAATCAAAACACATCTTTCCCTGCTGATTAAAAAAATGAAAATGCACCATCTCGTTTGGGGATTAACTTGTCTCTACTAGAGCATTCACTAGTGCGCAGCAGGCAATGCTCAGGTGTGACGTTTCAATCACCAAGTGGCTTTCCCTCAGGACAGTGCAGGCATCGTATGCTAGCTGTTAAGTAGACTAACAAGGGAGGACTGAGGGGAACGGAGGGGGCGGGGGTGGGGTTAGGTGGGGAAGCTCATCATAAGACTGGAATATGCAGATCGTGAGACAAAGTCGTTCTCATCCATTACTAAAAGGAGAAGCGTCCGTCCATCACGCTTCATTCAAAAGGGTTCCTAATGTTGTAGAATAAAAAAAAACACAAATGGTCCCATTGAACGCAAATAATTTATGTACTTGAAACAAAAATTAGTGTCCGTTTAATCACAGTGATTCCTATTTTGAAAGCCCGTCTTTCAGAATGGAAGAAGAAACAGGACCTGGATCTTAAATACAGCCATTCCGATCGTACGACGGCAGTAATTCTTTCGAATAAAGTGTGATGAACATGAAAGGAGCACACAGAGATGTGTATTGTAACACTTCTTGAAGCAATAGAAAATATATTAGAACAAGTAGAGGTACATTCAAAGCACACCGCCCCCATGCCAAATAAATAAATAACAAATCCTCCAGCGCGCAACATTTCCGGGGCACTTCCGGTGCCCGGCGATGCCATTATGCAGCACATGAAGACGGAATTGGGAGGGAGCGGTGTACAATACTCGATTGATTAGTTGCATCATTAAAATAAATAAATAGTAATCGTAAAATAATTTCTTAATCAATTGGCTAAAGTATAACCAAAACCACCATTGTTTCATCCAAATCTGTAACTTTTCGAAAATTAATTCATAAAAAAAATGAACAGTTAATCGATTAATCAATAAATGAAAAATATCCTTTATAGCCAAATCACTTGTTCACCGTCATGCCTAAATATCATCTTCTGAGCTCAAAAGATGGCTGAATTATTGCCCAGATGAGAAATAAAATTAATCAGTAATAAATACATCGAAAATAATCAAGTAATTAATCAATTAATTGATTGATCAAAAAATAAAAAATACCCTTTTTCCCAAAGCACATCTTCACTTTTGTTCCCAAATTTCAGCTTCCAAGCTCATCAGATGGCTGGGATACCACCCAGACAAACAAACAAACAATTGGAAGAAAAACTGAGTACTCCCTTCCTTCAGAGCCCTGCGATGACGTCATGCATCACCTGCATATGGAATTGGGAAGGAGCAGTGTACAATGCATGGAATACATGGACAGCAGCAAAAACTACACATTTAAAATATCCTTTTTGCGTGTTTCACTTAATTTTACATCCTCATTGATACTCATATCAGAGAAAGATATGCAATATGTTTGTAAAGTGCAACATGCTGTCTTTTGATTTAACCCATCAACCAAGTGACAGTTAGGCACGGCCAGTAATCACCTAAAATATTCAAAGTTACGACCACACAATCACAGATGAAGACCACTCAGTGTTGAAACATCAGACTTGAGCCTTGCCTGCTGGGCTCGTACATGGTGATTTCATTTTCAATATGAATATTCCCAGTGAGCTATAACCACTTCTTTACCATATTTACTTGCTAACCTGCATCCCAGCACAAAACAACGTTTCTGACATGTACTGTACCCAAAAAATATTCATCCACTCACTCTAAATCGTCGACCACGAATCTGTCAAAATACATCTCCCCCAACCCCCGGGCAATATGTTTCCCCTCTAATGCGAAATAACCCATCAAGCATACACGTATGTTCCACGTCACTGACCTGTTTCAGTATGTTTTGCTCTCTCATGAGCTTCTGCCGCTCACGGTTTGGGCGGGAGACACGCACCCCAAGGACATCTTGCCCAGTATTAGAAACGTCTGCCACAAAGAAAACCAGGTCCTCAAGAAGTTTAGTCACAAACCTGCAGCCAATAAAAGGACAAAAGGAAGTATGAAAATAGTTTAGTTTCATTTTAAAAAGATCACACAGTTGGGCCTGTCTCCATATTATGTACACAAAACAGCATTTTTTTTCTTAATCATTGCTGCCTCTTCACCTTCCTTCGACACACTGATTCACCATCCCTTTTCTTTCCATTATTCCCTTCCCTTCTTTACTGATCCTCTCCATTTCACCTCCTTTTCCCACTCTATGGAGGGAGACATATAAAATACGTAGAAAAGTTTAAAATGTCATAAATTATTATATTGAAGGAGGTAAATGATAAAGTTACTCACAAGATTGGAAGTAAATAAAAAGGAGCGCACGCACGCACGCACGCACGCACGCACGCACGCACACACGCACGCACGCACGCACGCACATACACACACACACACACACACACACAGGCCATTTTCCCCACGAAAGCGGGGGTTAGCCTTGCGGACCCCATGACAATCTTCTCCACTTTACCCTATTTTCTGCATCTCCCCTTCTTAATCCCCTTGCCCACATTTCTTCTTCCACCACCTTGAGCCAAGTTTTTCTCGGTCTTCCCCGTCCTCCACTTCCGACTACACTCATTTCCAACACTCCTCTCACCCAGTCACTTTCATCCTTCCTCAACACATGACCCAACCATCTCAACCTGTTTCTCTTCACAACATCCATCATTTTCCGTAAGTCATCTTTTGTCTTCCTCTCTCTCAACGATACTCACACATCCACCGAACCATTCGCATTTCGACCCTTTCCAGCCTTTGTTGCTGCTCCATGTTCAGTACCCATGTCTCACTCCCATAAATCATCGTACTCCTCACACATGTAGCATACACCTTTCCCTTCAGCTTCAACGACACTCCCCTCTTCGTCAGCACGCCACTCAGTTCCCGAAACTTCTTCCATGCACATCTTACTCCAGCAACCGTCAAAGAGTCTGATCCACCTTCTCCATTCAGCATGTCTCCGAGATAGCAAAATGTTTTCACACCTTCCAGCTTCACACCATCTCCAAGATCCAACTCAACAATTCCTTCATCTGCAGCTCCCTCTATGCACACCTTACACTTGAATGTAGCTGCCACACTGGTCAATGACCCCACTACATTTTCGATGAACCCATTCAGCACACATTGTACACTGAATGGAGTTCACTCTGACACCCTTCCTTGCAAACAGCACACGGCCACTTCGCAGTCCTTTCCACCTCATCACATGCTTTACCACTTGCCATCACCTTCGTCTTTCCGATATTCACCTTCAAACATTCCTTCCACTTGTTCATCTTCTCCTTCAGTCCATCCATACACTCTGCAATCAACACCAGATCATCTGCATACAGCAGCTCCCACGGTAAACCCTCCGAGCCAGCACCTCCATCACAACTACAAACAGAAGTGGACTTAGTACCGACCCCTGGTGCACTCCCACCTTCACTTCAAACTCACCACTGTTTCCATCCTTCATCCTTCATCTTTACAGCTGTGCACGCTCTCTCGTACACTGCTATCACTACTCTGATCAACCATTCCTCCACTCCTAACTTCCTCAATGCCCATGTCATTACTTCACATGGAACCCTATCAAATGCTTTCTCCAGATCAACAAACTCAAAAAACAACTTCTTCCTCTTCTTCATGTACTTCTCCTGCAACTGCCTTACAATAAAAATTGCATCTGTCATTCCTTTTCCTGGCATAAATCCAAACTGCATTTCGTCAATCTTTACCTTCTTCCTTATCCTCTTCTCCAACACCCTTTCCAATACCTTCATTCCATGCTCCAATAACTTTATTGCTCTATCGGAGCCACAATTCAGTGGGTCACCTTTCCCCTTGTACAGAGGGACGAGGGTACTCAATTCCCAATCCACTGGAATGCAGCCTTCTTTCACCACCAGATTACAGATCTCTGTCATTCTCTTCACACCACAACTTCCCGCTGTAATCAACATATCTCCCACAACTCCCGTCGGCCCTCCTGCTGTTTTACTCTTCATTGCTCTTATAGCTTCCTCAACTTCCTTCTCCGTTATATTCTCTGCTGGTCCTAAAACTGGGTTACTCTCGATGTTGCTATCCCATTCATTTTCTACAT
This sequence comes from Eptatretus burgeri, assembly GCF_056783735.1. Taxonomy (NCBI): domain Eukaryota; kingdom Metazoa; phylum Chordata; class Myxini; order Myxiniformes; family Myxinidae; genus Eptatretus; species Eptatretus burgeri. The sequence goes on along the minus strand of NC_140962.1, from coordinate 97,058,711 downwards.
TCAACAGCCTTTCCATATATCTCTTCCATCTTCCTTTAATTCCATCTGAGTCCACAACGATTTGTCCCACTTCATCCTTCAAGCAACTCACCCCCGTCACATCAAACCTCTCTCTCGCTATCTGCTTTGCAATCCTGAATACCGCTCTCTTACCCTCTTCCGAATCCAAGCATTCTCCAAACATTTTCCTTTGGGCCTCCTGCGCCTTTGCTTCCTCTTTCTTTGCAGCCTTCTTGGCTCCCTTATAACTTATAATAAAAAGGAGTGCAAACATATTCAGAATTGATTGGAAATTTTAAGTATTAATTTGAAAAATTATTTATTTACTCTCAAAGAACAGGTGTGATTTTTGTTCTTCAAACAAATGTTACCATCCAGGTCTAAAGCATAGATGCAAAATATGGCACACACGTTTTTCATATTTTTGATGATTGTCGACACACCTTCGTTCATTCTGTGTAATTGTTCCTTTTTCCAGCTTCAGTGCAACTGAAGCAAGTTCACAGCTTGCGTCGTTCGCAAAATCGAGGTCGCGAACCTCAGCTGGCGAAACAGGAATGATGGCAAAAGCTTCCCTGTCTTCCTTCTCACTATATGTTCCAATCTGTAGTGGACAAACCACAGCAAAGAGTGAAAACGATAAGTTTTTGTCAATCCATTAGTAGCAATTAAATACACTTAAAGTACATTACTGGACAAAAGTTTGGGATATTTTCACTTTTCTTTGATATTTGATATTTTTATTTTTCTTTCAGATCCAAGATGGCTTCGAAACTAAGAATTTAATTTGAAGATCGAATTGAACTCATTCCCATGTACGCAAGACAGGATTCTTCACGTGGAGGAGTTGCTGCCAAATTCAACAGAAAGCATCCTGATAAGCATCCAAGAACACATGCCACTGTTAAAGTGTTTAAACGTTTTAGGTTCAGAAATGTTCAACGTTCTTGTTTCAGTGTATAAACAAGTGTCGCAAAGTCCAAGGCCATCAATTTGAGCATTTACTGTTATAAAACTTTTAAATAAATTTTTGCCTCTGGATCCAGACTTCTGGGACATCCTGTATATATATATATATATATATATATATATATATATATATATATATATATATATATATATATATATATATATATATATATATATATATATATATATATATATATTGTTGCGGATTCGCGCACGCCGGCGTGCTGACGGCCACGTAACTCGAATCGCGGCACGTCGCCCACCGGACGGACAATCCAGTCGTGACCCTCTCGGACTAACGCCGGGAACCAGTCACGGGTGGACCTTTTGGTCTCACCGCGATCGAGCCAATCAGCCCCCGCGTGGGATAGGGTTGCTCGCCAAATTCGACCTACCTAAGTACCCACGCGGAGGGTAGACCGGGCGATCGCACCTCGCCGCAGGTCGACTTCGGACACGGGCCACTTAAGCGACCCGTTCCGTACTATCGGGATAACCGAGCGGTGTTATCGTCGACCTCGACGGTTCGATTAATTATCGGGCGTATTCAGCCCACTACCAACCCTTTACGTGAAGCAAGATGAGGATTCAATGAAGGAAATGACGAAGCGAAGCGGGAAACAGTTCAACACAAAGCACATTTATTCGCGGCACACGGGAAGCACACATATTCAATTCCACCAAAAGCACACAGAAAAGAAAAACACAATTCAATTTACACAAAAAGCAAATGCGACAATGCAGATCTAATACCGATTACACGAGCACACGGCAACACTTATACAATTTTACTTCACAGACGGCGCCGACAACACATACCCAAAACCAAGGAAAGAATACCCTCAAGGATGAGGCGGGCCTGAGGCCGAGACCGGGTCGGGCCTACCCGTCTGGTGATGAGACGCGGAGCGGCGATGGTGCCTCAACTCCGTGGGCCTCGCGGACAGTGTCTGGTAGGGGGTGGGAAAAGGGGCCCCCTTGGTCGCACTATCTCAGCGCGGGGGGAAACAGGAGGGGGTTGCTGATGCTCGGGGTATAGAGGATTTTTATTGCCCCGCAACGAGCGTCTCCACCTCGGCCAGGTCGCGCTGTCGGCCTCCCTGGGGTGCAGCTCCCTGCACGACGCGAGCACCTCCTCGTCTGCCCTCGCCGCCTCTCCACAGCTCCGTCCCCTCCGTTCCGACTCCAACGCACACAACGACCAGCTCCTTCTTGCCAACTCCACCGCCCGCGAAGTCTTGACTCTCTGTTCCCTCTCGACTCTCCTACTCTCTGACTGACGAACACGGTCGCTTATATCAGCCCCGTGGCTTCGCCCTCTCATCTTTGACCCCCTCCCTTCGACCTTTCACCTCGCTCCCCATTGGCCCGAGAAAAAGTGGGCGTGAATGCTTTTTGATCCATAAATTTGCATATATCGATCGCCCTCCAACGCCCTGGGGGCGGGGCCAATTCGCCCCTCGCTCACCTATTGGACGGCAAAAAGTGGGCGTGTGTCGTTTTTGATCCGTTTTTGAAGCACAAAATCCGTGATTTTGTACACGCTGTTCGGCGCGCGCCCTGCACGAGTCCAACACCGGTACCCACAGGCGGCGCAAGAACGGTGGCGATGCGACGGTTGCGAGGTGTGACGTGAAGGTCGTGGCGGTTGTGGTGAAGCGGTGGTTGGTGGTGGTAACAATGGCGGTTGGTCCAAATTAAAGATAGTAAAAGAAAAACGGCTATCCTGAAGAGTCGCAGCACGCATAAATGACATGTATTCCCACTAGACAACGGGTTTGGGCCTAACTACACATGTACTTAACGAAATACCTCACCTAAGGGACCTGAATGGTGGTTTGCGAATTTGGTAACCACAACAATATATATATATATACATATATATATATATATATATATATATATATATATATAGATATATATGTATATATATATGTATATATATATATATATATATATATATATATGTATATATATATATATATATATATATATATATATATATATATATATATATATATATATATATATATATATATATATATATATATATGTATATATATATATATATATATATATATATATATATATATATATATATATATATAGATATTGTTGCGGATTCGCGCCCGCCGGCATGCGAACGGCCACGTAACTCGAATCGCGGCACGTCGCCCACCGGACGGACAATCCCGTCGTGACCCTCTCGGACCAACGCCGGGAACTAGTCACGGGTGGACCTTTCGGCCTCACCACGATCGTGCCAATCGGCCCCCCGCGTGGGATAGGGTTGCTCGCCAAATTCGACCTACCTAAGTACCCACACGGAGGGTAGACCGGGCGATCGCACCTCGCCGCAGGTCGACTTCGGACACGGGCCACTTTAAGCGACCCGTTCCGTACTATCGGGATAACCGAGCGGTGTTATCGTCGGCCTCGACGGTTCGATTAATTATCGGGCGTTTTAGCCCACGACCAACCCTTTACGTGAAGTAAGATGGAGATTCAATAGAGGAAAAGACGAAGCGAAGCGGGAAAACAGTTCAACATAAAGCACATTTATTTCACGATGAACGGAAAGCACACATATACAATTACACCAAAAGCAAATGTAAAAGAAGAAGAAACAATATTACACAAAAAGCAAATATAAAAGAGAAACACAATGCAGATCTATTACCGACTACGCGAGCACACGGCAACACTTATGCAGTTTTACTTCACAGACGGCGCCGACAACACATATACCCAAAGCAAAAGAAAAGGACCACCCTCAAGGATGAGGCGGGCCTGGGGCCGAGACCGTGTCGGGCCTACCCGTCTGGTGATGAGCCGCGAAATGGCGCTGGCGCCCCGACTCCGCGGGCCTCGCTGGGACTGCCTGGTATGGGGTGGGGACGGGGCCCCCTTCTCGCACTATCTCAGCGCGGGGTGAAACAGGAGGGCATTGTTGATGCTCGGGGGGGGGATGAGGATATCTCGCTGGCTCGGGTCCTGCGACGAGCGTCTCCACCACGACCTCGGTCGCGCCGCCGGCCTCTCCCTCCGCAGCTCCCCGACTCCGACACGAGCACCCCCTCGACCGCCTTCGCCGCCGCCACCTCTCCACAGCTCCGTCCTCTTCACTCTGACTACTACCACTTCTTCCCAGCTCCACCGACAACTCCCTTGACTGACGAACGCGGTCGTTTATATCCCCCGTGGCCTCGCTCCTTCACCTTCGACCCTTTACCTCCGACCCTTCACCTCTAACTGGCTCCCCATTGGACCGAGGAAAAGTGGGCGTGAATGCTTTCTGATCCATGAATTTGCATATAGCGATATTACTCCAACGCACCTGGAGGCGGGGCCAAATCGCCCCACGCTCGCCGATAGGACGGAATAGAAGTGGGCGTGAATCGTTTTTGATCCGTTTTCTTCGGAAAGGCCGGCGCTTTTGCACCCCTGCTCGGTGCGCGCCCTGCACGAGTCCAGTATCGGTGCCCACAAGTGGCGCGGGAATAGTGGTGATGCGATGGTTGCGAGGGCGAGTTGTGACGGTAAAGGTCGTGGCTGTTGTTGTGAAGCGGCGTTGCGGTTGGTGGTTGTTGTGTGATGGCTGTTGAGACGTGGTTGGTGGTGGTAGTAATGGTGGCTGGTCCAAAATAAAGATAGTAAAAGAAAAACGGCTATCTAGAAGGGTCGCAGCCCGCATGAATGACATTTATTCCCTCTAAACAACGGGTTTGGGCCTAACTACACATATACTTACAGAGATATCTCACCAAAGGGACCTGAATGGTGGTTTGCGAATTTCGTCAACCACAACACTACCCCCTCCCCTTTTTACAGACTCGTCCCGAGTCGTCAAATTTTCGTGTGCCATCATGTGTAGTTTTCCCCTAGTACATTTTACCTACGGATCCCTGAGTGCGACATTCATGGTATTCGTGTCCCCAAAATAAATAACCTGAGGGCTGAGTAACTACCTAAACAAACTCACTCACACGGACGACTTAAATAAAATTTCCGGCGCTAAGACAGACATGCCGGGGGCGCACTCATATTTACAGTACATCTTACCTTAACTTACAAATTTTACACTAAACCATGGCCCAAGATCAATGAACTCTGCAAAAAGAAAGCAGTTAGCAGGGAGCCAGGCTGCTCGCATGCAGTCTCTGACTCAAACAATGCAGGTGACAGGGAACGTGGCCGGCTGCTCACTCGCAGTCCAAGGCCTTCCCTTTTGAACTGAACGCAGTGAACCACAACGGTGCATGGGCTGCACAAACGCAGTCTCCGTGCCAGCTCAAGTGGCACATGCAATGAGCACAACGAATGGATGGATGAATGGATGCACGCAAACACGGTGCACGGGCCGCCACTGCAGGCCCGTGTTGTAGCTGCCAACAGGGCAGTTCTTGCAGCTTGCAAACTGTTGCTTTCTGATCCTGGCGCACATGGCAATGAACAGGGGGAGGGGGCAAAGCAAGATTGAACGGGGGCTGGTGAACAGGGGCAGTGGGCATGGCATGGCAAAGGCAGCAGGCAAACACAGCCCGCAGAAGAAGGCCGCTGCAGGCAAACACAGCCGGGAGACGAACTGGCCGGCACAGGCCTTGAAGCACAGCAGCTGCAGACAATCCGACCGGCACAGGCCTTGCAGCACAGCAGCTGCAGACAATCCGACCGGCACAGGCCTTGCAGCACAGCAGCTGCAGACGATCCAGCCGGCACAGGCCTTGCAGCAAAACAACAGCTGCCGATGAAGTGGGCCGGCCTTTGCCTTGCAGCAACGCAGCCAGAAGATGAAGCTGGCCAGCCTTTGCCGTTCAGTGGAGGTTGGTGGAGGGAGTGCGGTGGTGCTGGCCACTCGGAAGGCGGCTCGGACCTACCCTACGGTCTCCCTCCCAACCTATCGCCTTTGCCTGTCACTGTCTATACCCACTCCCTTAATTTGTCAAACCCCAATTTAGCCCCAACTTATTTTTTTATTTTTACTTCCCCACTAGAAATCGTCCCCTAACCCCCTGTACTGTCCTTGTTCGGCGAACCTACCCTGTCACCTAGCCTACTCCCAACCCCTACGTTCCCTTCCCGGAGGGGAATAAGGGAGAGCTAGCGTCCTGTGTCGAGGCCCAATCCAAGCCTCAGAATGGCCTCCCCAGAGTTCAGCGATCGATAACCAAAGTGGGTCCAGCGGCCCACAACGAGAGCGAGGGGATGGATGGTGCGGAGGGGTACACTTCCTATCTACCCTCACCATTTAACTGTTAAACTACCCCGGGGCTTTCAACAAGCGCCTCTCGCTTAAACTATTGGTTCTAACAACCCAGATTCCCGTCGCCCGTGTTGGTGTCCTTACAATTTCGGGCCTCGCCCCCCAATTTTCTCTCTGTGCCCTCACACGGTCTCATGGCTGGGACACGTGGCTCCCTTTGGCAGGCACGACCCTCTGCCGAATCTCCAGCTATGGCACCCCCGGGCACTACACTGCCTCCGAGCCTACCAGCTCCCTAAACACCGGGGAGTGCCCCCCATGGCACCTCCCCTGAAACGCACACGTGGCAGGCTGGCTTCCCGGGCCCCTTTCCGAGGGTCACCCGTGCCCACAACACTGCCCACGCGGCTAATGGCGCCCCGGGCCCCCGCACCAAGCAGGCGCACCCGTGCCCACTACGCTATCCCGGCCCCCCATGGGCCCTTGGCCTACCACGGCCGACTAGCCTGGTGCCCGGGGTACCCATTCAGCGATACTCACCTTTCGCAGCCACGCTCCCAGCCCGTAAACAGGGCTCCTGCACCCCTCCAAACGGGTTTCGAGCCTACACTCCCACCAACAACAAAACAACCTCCATTTTTGTTAATTTGACTAACCCAGCTAACTCACTTTACTCTGACCCCGGGGTCCCTTGGGCGGGAGTCACTCCTCCCCCCAATCACTCATCGCACCATGCATTCCCCATTCGCTCCAGACACACAGACCCGCTGGCCTCACTCACTCACCAAGCACATGCTTCCACTTCACTCACCAACTCTTCAACACACACCACTGAACTCTGCCATCCTTCTAACTACATCCCCTAACTAACTCGTGCTCCCACGTCGTCCCTTAAACTAGTAGCACGTTCCTTTTAACACTACGTAGCTAAACTACGTCAACTCTACACATCCAAAGGCTGTCATTGTCTCCAAATCTCTAAAATAACTTTTATTTCCCCACCTAAAGCTCATCTAAATCCCTCTAACTAATCCATTCCACGGACTCCATGAGGACTTACCCCTGCCCCATGAAGTCGGTCTAACTCAGCTAACCCTTCCCCCTAACTAGTTTCCATCCTGTGCCCAGGTAAGGGGGTCTTCCACCCCTTGCCCAGGAATCCTGTGCACCCGAAAGTGAGGCTTGTTTTTTTTATTTTTTTTATTTTTTTTACATACGCATCACCAGCGCGGCAACTCACAGCTCGCGCACTTTGCACCTGCCCGTGACGTCATGCAGCTGCACGTGTACCTCGTCCCTCCTTGGACGGTACCATCCGGCAGGGATACCCCTCCTGCCGGATTCCAACCCCACGTGCAGCCATGACGTCACCGTGCGCATAAAAAAAACACAAGCCCCACGTCTCGAGGGGTTCCCCACGCGAACACATGTGCTTTGCCCGTTGGAGCTTAACACACACGATCGCGTGGAGAACCCGTCCGGTCCAAATCCGAAATCCTGCCTAAACTTTGTCCGTCCGCGGGATCGGCAAATCCACCGCGTGCGTTTCCGGACCGGGACTTCATTCTCGCAAGCGAGCACGTGGGGGCCTCGTGCGTTGCACAGCACGGACCTCGTGCTCGCTGCTGGGTGAACCCGGCACGGTCCCCGAAACAGCTACAGCCGCTACTCGGCTTTCTTTCCTCACATGTCGCCGTCGTCGCCATTCGACACACGCACTCCCGCGTGTTACGACGCTAACACACCTCACCATTAAACTCACACCGGGAGACGCGGCTGCATGTTCACACATGCCCACCGACATCTCCCTTACATACCGCTCTCTCACACACACGGTCTCCCTTGCACTCGGCCGTTCACTCACGCATGCCATCTCCCTCGCACACGTGGCTCCACGCACTCGCGGCCTTTCACTCACTCGTGCCATTTCCCTCACACAAACCACACCACTCACACACGCGGGGGCACTCACCCGCGGTGCCTCATCCACACACCGTGCCTCACTCACACACGCGGGGGCACTCATCCGTGGTGCCTCACTCACACACGCGGGGGCACTCATCCGCGGTGCCTCACTCATACACCGTGCCTCTTCCACTTGCGGTTCCCCTTTTACACACGGCGTGCTGGGAAGCAAGTACTCCGGCACAGTCGCCACCACACCACTCACACACGGGGTCGCTTCCACACACGGGGACGCACTCACACCTTGCACCACACACACAGGGACAACTACACTGGGGATTTGTGTCCCCACAAGGGTCTCCGGGGCCTCTATACCCCCCAAGCTCGGCGTGCACCCGTCCACAGCACTCCTCCCCTCGAACTCGCAAAGCACGACCGAACTCACCTGGTCGTGACTCGCCTCAAGGGGGCATACTCCCTCCCCTCGTTCCTGGAGGAGGCCATCCAACTGCTCGCACCGGGTCCCTGCACGGTCCGCCAGCTCAACCTCATCGTCCTCCACTACCTCTGTGTGTGTGTTCGTCTCTAACCCCGTCCAATTCACCCTCTATCTTCCGTGTCTCTATACATTTTATTCTTTCTGTCGTCTCCTCGTGTCTATTGGTCTCTGCTTCTTTCTGGGGTCTTTCCCTTATCTTTATGTAGGTCAACCTTGCTTTCTCCTTAAGTCGCTCCCGTCCTTCCCTGTTTTTCACTCCTTGCTCTTTCACGATCTCCGCGTACCTCATCCTTGCTTTCCGTATTAATTGTTCTTTTCTCTCCCTCCCAATTACTTTCACCTCGTCTCTTGACTCCCGAATTATTTTTTCCTTACCTGCCTCCACCACGGGCCCGACAGCCATTGCACTCCCTCCCAGCTCGTTCGCTCCCACACGTGGAGTCGCCATTTTAAGCTCCCTGGCCACTGCCTTCATGCCCGCCTGCAGGCTTTGGCCCATGTTCTGCGTCTCACCCCACAGCTTTTTCATTTCGAGTGCGTTTGTTTCCATTTTCGTTTTCATTTCCGCATTCATTTGTTGCACATCCGCATTCATCTTTGCCAGCATGGTGAATAGCTGGGCCATGTCGGGTGCGCTTGGGTGAGCCGATTCGGCAAGGATCGGGGGGTTTTGGTGGAGAGGGGGAGGGGAGGTGTCATACACCGCGGCCGCTGCCGCACCTATTTCGGGCTCTGGGTTCAGTTGGGCGAGTTCGTTTTCCTGTACAACCAACATTTCCTGCACAGGGATTTCGTCCTGAGCCATGGATTCTACACATTCTACATCCATTTCTAATACCCCCGGCTCCCGCTCACCTTGAGACGCCATCTTGCTTCTCGTAAAGGGTTAATTTGAATCGCTCGTAATTTGGAGGGAATCGGGGGTCGCTCCTCTCACCCCTGGACCGATTCCCGTGAATTTAGCTGGAGACAGGAGAGCCCGTTTTCCCGTTCTCCGATACCAGTGCCGCGAGGAGGGCGATGAGTTTATATCCCACTCCTGACACCAGTGTTGCGGATTCGCGCCCGCCGGCGTGCGAACGGCCACGTCACTCGAATCGCGGCACGTCGCCCACCGGACGGACAATCCCGTCGTGACCCTCTCGGACTAACGCCGGGAACTAGTCACGGGTGGACCTTTCGGCCTCACCACGATCGTGCCAATCGGCCCCCCGCGTGGGATAGGGTTGCTCGCCAAATTCGACCTACCTAAGTACCCACACGGAGGGTAGACCGGGCGATCGCACCTCGCCGCAGGTCGACTTCGGACACGGGCCACTTTAAGCGACCCGTTCCGTACTATCGGGATAACCGAGCGGTGTTATCGTCGGCCTCGACGGTTCGATTAATTATCGGGCGTTTTAGCCCACGACCAACCCTTTACGTGAAGTAAGATGGAGATTCAATAGAGGAAAAGACGAAGCGAAGCAGGAAAACAGTTCAACATAAAGCACATTTATTTCATGATGAACGGAAAGCACACATATACAATTACACCAAAAGCAAATGTAAAAGAAGAAGAAACACAATATTACACAAAAAGCAAATTTAAAAGAGAAACACAATGCAGATCTATTACCGACTATGCGAGCACACGGCAACACTTATGCAGTTTTACTTCACAGAAGGCGCCGACAACACATATACCCAAAGCAAAAGAAAAGGACCACCCTCAAGGATGAGGCGGGCCTGGGGTCGAGACCGCGTCGGGCCTACCCGTCTGGTGATGAGCCGCAAAATGGCGCTGGCGCCCCGACTCCGCGGGCCTCGCTGGGACAACCTGGTATGGGGTGGGGACGGGGCCCCCTTCTCGCACTATCTCAGCGCGGGGGTGAAACAGGAGGGGGTTGTTGATGCTCGGGGGGGGGTGGATATCTCCCTGTCTCGGGTCCCGCGACGAGCGTCTCCACCACGACCTCGGTCGCGCCGCCGGCCTCTCCCTCCGCAGCTCCCCGACTCCGATACGAGCACCCCCTCGACCGCCTTCGCCGCCGCCACCTCTCCACAGCTCCGTCCTCTTCACTCTGACTACTACCACTTCTTCCCAGCTCCACCGACAACTCCCTTGACTGACGAACGCGGTCGTTTATATCCCCCGTGGCCTCGCTCCTTCACCTTCGACCCTTTACCTCCGACCCTTCACCTCTAACTGGCTCCCCATTGGACCGAGGAAAAGTGGGCGTGAATGCTTTCTGATCCATGAATTTGCATATAGCGATATTACTCCAACGCACCTGGAGGCGGGGCCAAATCGCCCCACGCTCGCCGATAGGACGGAACAGAAGTGGGCGTGAATCGTTTTTGATCCGTTTTCTTCGGAAAGGCCGGCGCTTTTGCACCCCTGCACGGTGCGCGCCCTGCACGAGTCCAGTATCAGTGCCCACAAGTGGCGCGGGAATAGTGGTGATGCGATGGTTGCGAGGGCGAGTTGTGACGGTAAAGGTCGTGGCTGTTGTTGTGAAGCGGCGTTGCGGTTGGTGGTTGTTGTGTGATGGCTGTTGAGACGTGGTTGGTGGTGGTAGTAATGGCGGCTGGTCCAAAATAAAGATAGTAAAAGAAAAACGGCTATCTAGAAGGGTCGCAGCCCGCATGAATGACATTTATTCCCTCTAAACAACGGGTTTGGGCCTAACTACACATATACTTACAGAGATATCTCACCTAAGGGACCTGAATGGTGGTTTGCGAATTTCGTCAACCACAACAATATATATATATATATATATATATATATATATATATATATATATATATATATATATATATATATATATATATATGTATGTATATATATATATATATATATATATATATATATATATATATATATATATATATATATATATATATATATATATCTTCTTCTTCTCCTTTCGGCTGCTCCCGTTAGGGGTCGCCACAGCGGATCATCCGATCCGCATAGTGATTTGGCACATGTTTTACGCCGGATGCCCTTCCTGACGCACCCTGGTCACCTCTTTCGACACAGGGATATGGTACACCTATTTTAACCGGGGTATACACTGGCCCAGTATGCTGGTACTCATTTCGCCGACCTCGGAAGGATGACAGGCTGAGTCAACCCCCTGGTGTATTAATTCAGTGGCCTAACGGGGCTTGAACTCAGGACCTCTTGGATCCCAAGCCGCTGCCCTAACCACTGCTCCAACACCAGGCTCCATATATATATATATATATATATATATATATATATATATATATATATATATATATATATATATATATATATATATATATATATATATATATATATATATATATATATATATATATATATATATATACATATATATATATATATATATATATATATATATATATATATATATATATATATATATATATATATATATATATATATATATATATATATATATATATTTTTTTTTTTTTGTTTACGGCTGTGGAAATTCGCAATACACCATAAAGGCTCCTCAGGTGAGATATATCGGTAAGTTCATGTGTCGTTAGCCCAAACCCGTTGTTTAGAGGGAATATATGTGATCCATTCGGGCTGCGATTCTTCACTTAGTTGTTTTTCTTTTGCTGTCGTTAATTTGGTGCAAGAACAACAACGAACATCGCCACAACCAACATCTCAACGATCACGCCATTCACAACATGACGCCACCAATCACGCCATTCACACCACGATGCCGCCTTCCACAACTACGCAACCACATCTTCGCCACTCGCAATTCAACGAGCACCATGCGGAAACGATCTCCGCGGGACGGATGAAAGGAGCGGAGTGGCAGCAGCAACCCGGGGTGCGAAGGGGCATCTCCCGCCCAAAACTCCCGCTTAAATGTCTCCCGCCGGATTTTCCCTCCTGCTTTTCCCACACTTTGGCATGAGGGAGGTGAGATTTGAGCCAGAGGTCAAAGGTGAAAAAAGGTGGGGGCCTGATTTTGAGGGAATAATTCCCTGGCCCCAAGCCAAAACTGACTTTCCTCGTCCCCCGCACGGCGCGGGAAGGGGAAAATGAGAGGGAACGCCCCTTTTTGGGAAGCTTCCAGAAGGGAAGTGGAGCCAGAAACGGGGCGGGGTGAGGGGCGGAGCCCCACCCTACAAAAGGCGTGGGCGTGAAGGTCGATGACAACATCGTTCCCTTGTCCCTGTTCCCTTGTCCCTGAAGGGGAATTGTCCCTAGTCGGAGGTTCTGTTCGTTCGTCCCTGTCGGGCGGACGACACGTGCAGGCGCGAGGCACGAGCCCAGTGGACCACGGCGGAGGGACTCGGAGTTGCAGTCACCAAGGGCTGGACGACGCCCTGAGGGAAGTCGCGACTTCCATTTCTTTTGGGTTCTGTGTAAACGTGTGTGTGTGTGGCGCCAGTCTGGTGAAGTAGAACTGTTTTAAGTGTTGCCGTGTGAATTGCATTATTCGGTTGTAGATCTGCGTGTGTCTCTTCGCTTGCTTTTATTGTGTTTTCTTGCTTGACTGTAATATACATGCTTTCCGTACTGCCGTGTGGCGCGGAATAAATGTGCTGGTCCAATTGTTCCCCGTTTCGCTGCATCCTTTCCTTTGTTTGAATCTCCATCTTGCATCACGTAAGGGATTGGTAGTGGGTTTAAAACACCCGGTAACTAATCTGAACTGTCAAGGTCGACGATAACTCCGCTCAGTTATCCCTGTAGCACGGAACGAGCCGCTGAAGCGGTTCGTGTGCAGAGTCGACCTGTGGCGTGGTACAACTCCTCGGTACGCTATCCGCGCGGGTACTTAGGTAAATCGACCATTCGGCGATCGGACCCTCTTTCACGCGGGTAGAATAGGGACTGAGTTGTGGTGAGGTTAAACCCCCACCCGTGACTAGCTCCCGCGTTGTTCTGAGAGGGTCACGACTCAATTGCACGTTCGGTGGGCGAAGCGGCTGCTATTGGCTACACGCGGTCGTTCGCACGTCGGCAGGGCGCGAATTCACAAATATATTGTGACGTCCACGGGACTTGAATAGTCCCGCCAACGTAGAATGAGCCGAAACGATGGAGGCGGTTTATTTATTTAACCCAAAGATGGCGGTTCCAATCGCTCTACCGCAAACGGGACGAGGAAGGTGGCACGAGTCACTTTTCACTGAGTTGATGATGTTTATTTGTTTTTATTATGACCAGAAATAACAAGACTCGGCAAGAAGAGGGATCCGGGGCGATTCGACGGGATGGTGTGGGATCGGGCGTGGGAAAAAACACAGACAATTCCAATGAATATACAGTTCTCAATCCCTCTAAGGCGCCAAGCACACACACACACACACACACACACACACACACACACACACACACACACACACACACACACACACACACACACACACACAAAACGTAGCTATTTCTGATGGTCAGGCTGTGGACCGTGGTGTGGACGCAACTGTCCCTGGATCGGCGTCGGACGAGCTGGCATTGCTCTCGTCAGGGGGGGGCAGGAGAAACCGTGGTGCTGTCGACCTCCTGGTCTTGGCCCAAGTCCGCTCACAGCCGCCAGGGAACCAGTTCTGGCGCCAAGTTGCGAGCAGGAGAGGGAGGCAGGTCAACCCGCCGTTCGACCCCGTACTCAGAGTCAGCAGAACCCCAGAGCCAACCAAGGTGAGGCACGAGGCTCAGCAAGGCTCCAAGACACGATCAAGAACACGATCGAATCAGCACAACAACAAGGACGCTCTCCGCGCAACAGCCTCCCCACCAAAAAAACACGATCTTTTGGTTGTATTCTTCTTCCTCTTCCTTTTCGACCCCGAACAGAACCTTTTTATCCTCCTGTCCTCATCACTTCCAATCGAGCCGTTTATTGGCCTACCGCCGTCGCCTTCTGCCAATCGTGATCACGGGGCGGAGCCATCCGCTGCACTGTCCTGCGACGTCACGGCCAGTCTCCAGAGAATACCAAAAGGGGTTTACGCAGACACACTTACCCTATCCCGTGTCCCTATCTAATTACGTGACAATTATCATTTCCCCCCTTGAAGAAATGAACATTTACTAGACAACTTATCACCACTAAATTGCTACTTATTACATCGAGATCCTGGTAAACTCGAACAGCATGGCATACCTAATTAAACATCCTAATTACCCTTTGAATGCATACCCCCCCCTCAAACGTAACACTGCCCCCTCCTCTGGTACCGCAGCTCCTGCAAGGTATATCACAGGCGCTACCGTACCAGCCTTAACACTTACTGACTCACACCTAATTAACCTAACGAAATAAAGTAGGAGGGGCAATGGGCAGCGAGTCGCAGCTAACTTACCTATCCTGCTTAATGTACTACCCCCTTATGGCCTTATCCTCGCCGAAACAATCATTTTTTTTTTTTTTTTAATCACATGAGAGCACTGAGTGAAGTTGCACTCCATCCTCTGGATCATCGCTCTTGCACAGCACTCTTCCAGTGATCTGGGGAGGGGAAACAAAAGGTTCCACAAAAACACAACACTTATATTTTACATTCCTACTCTAAGCCTTAACGACACTATTCACAGGATATTTACACTTGACCGCCTCCCCCAGTGGATGCTAATAGACCCAGCGTTACCTGAGGAGCCAATTTCAAATTTGCTTGCCCCAAAATTATGCGGACATCATGCCCTTGCTGCACATGTCAAGTTGTGCGGGATCGAGTGGGACTCATACATCTTCACAACACTCACACCATGGTCATCATCACATTTCTAGGTCATGGTCCTCATTTTAATCATGCAGGCTGAATCTCATCATGGCCGTGGGGTGGGTTACCACAAGATGATGGGGGCATCTCAGGTGCAACCATGCCCACAGGTAAGCTTTCGTCCAACCCGGACGTTTCTCCGCCCCGCTCCGATTCCCTCCCCCCTGGTAGCCATCAGCTCTAATCCCGTACAACACTCTGGAAGGGGTCTCACTGGCTCCTCTGGCCTTCCTGGGTCGCCAAGGTCCTACCCGCCTTGGTCGCCCAACCAGACCCTCTCCCAGTTGCCTCCAGACACTGTCACCATTAGCCACCAGGTGGTGAATCTCCTTGAAGGGGGTCGCCATTCACGCTCACCGTGAGCTTCAGCAATCCCTGTGGACAAGCACATCATCCCCACCCACAAAACCCACATGACTCCCCCACCCCATCGGCCTTGCATGTGACACCTGCATTTCTAACACTTCGCCGACCATGACCTTCCCTGTTACCACACCATGTCCAATAAAAAAATCAACATGTGCATCATACATTTCACTTCTTAACTTAAAACAACTCACACAGCACTTCTCACCCGATCCACGCACCAGCCATTGGATAGCCACTCGTGCCCGCTTTGTTTCCAATTACCCACTGTCCTGATTGTCACTCTAAAACCCAGCAGAACTTACAAACCCATGCCAATTTTCCCACAATTCATTTTTTTTTCCACCAAAGGAGGGCACTTCGCCACAATCTCAGCAGCCGAGCATAGCCGTATATGCTCAGCCCAATCTAGTCTCCCCGACCCCCGACAGTGATCTCCGGACCCGACCTATGAAAGGGCATCTCGGATAGACCTGGCGGTTCAGCAGGAGGATTCACTATCTCTGAGTCTAAAAGTCTATTGGAGGGTCCCTCCATCGCCGGGTACCGGCAATATCGTTGCATGTGTCCTCTTCGCCCGCACCGGAAACAACTCCCCATAAAAGGCCCCCGTGAGTATCGGTGAAATGTCTCTTCTGGTTCCGGACCTCCTTGGCCATAATCGAATTGCTCTATTGGCTGGGCTGGACCCCGCCGCTTTGGCGCACTAACTACCGGATTACCCTTTATCAAACTTGACAGTTTCTGGCAAATTTCCTGAAACATTTGGGTAATGCCAATTTCTCCCAGCCCCACTCCTTGATCCTGGATCTCCGCCTGTCGGACCGTCACCGATGGCCTCTCGGGCACCCGACCCGGCCGCCTCCACGAGGCCAGCCTGGCTGCGCACTCAGCCGCTCGGTGCACGGTGGGTGGATCCTGTAGCTCCACTAGCGCTCGGACCTCAGGGTCAGGAAGAGCAGCTAAAAATTTCTCTAGTGCCAGTCTGTCCCACGCCTCCACTGTAAGGTCCCGATACGCGATCCTGACTGATTGGTAAATGTCCTGTGCCAGCTCCTGCACTGTCTCACCCGGCTTTAATCTGCGGTGCTGGAGCTGGGCCTGCACCAGATCACAGTTTGCCGCGAACCCAAACCGACGGCTCAACGCCTCGCAAATGTGGGAGCTGGTCAACATCCCCTCCGCGATCACGTTTAACACGTCTGCGGCTGGTCCCCGCAACGTTGCCACCAAATTCCCTGTACGTTCACACTCATTCCACCCGTTTAGTCGGGAAATACACTCAAATTGCGTCAGAAAAGCTTCAAGGCTCCCTGACCCGTCAAAATTTACCAGGGGGATCACTTTTACGGTGGCCCGCTTCTCAGTTTCTCCCTTGTCCGAATCCAGCCCAGGGATCAAACACCCTTGTGGCTGCGTATCCAATTTCGGAGCCCACTGTGGCCAAAGATGTTTTGTGGTGAGGGTCTCATGGGTCAATTTTGCCTCCTGTTCCAAACGTTGAATGGACCGATTCACGTCTTCCCGCAGGATCTTCTGGGCCCGCACAACCTCCTCCAAGGCTCCGTCGCGAGTTTGTAGCTGCTCCTCAACCAACCCGGACACTCTACTTACAAAAGACGGCTCTACCAGGCCTTTATCCAAGACTTCATCTTGGCTCATAATTTTATCTTGTTCATCCAAACGAGCATCCAATCCTTTTACCTCCTCCGCCAAATTAATCCCTTGCTTCCTCAGCTCTCCCCACTCTTCAACTTGCAGCTGCATACGAGCATCCACACAGGCACGATGACGTTCCAGGCTTTCATCCACTTTATCAACCTGAATGTTCGTTGCATCAATTTTATCCACCAATGTTTTTCGTATATTTTCCCCCTCCAATGTAATTTCTACCTTTGTTTCCTCCAATCTATCCTCGAATTTACTTTGTATTTCCCCCAATTTAACATCCACACACTCCTGCATCTCAGTTTTCATTTTCTCCATCTTTTCCCCCAATTCATCCCTCATTAAATCAATCCGTGCACCCAACTGTACCCCCATTACCCCCAATTGATCTGTCATTTCTGCCCTCTGTGTCACGAATTGATTTTCCATTTGTGCCGTCATTTCTGCCCTCTGTGTCACGAATTGATTTTCCATTTGTGCCGTCATTTCTGCCATTTGTGCCCCCTGTGCCATCATTTTTGCCCCCTGTGCTGTAATTTCACTCATTAAACGTTCCAACATTGTCCAGATCGTCATCGTGCCGGTTTCCGGCGCTGCCGGCTCCGTTACGGGCGATGAAGCACGGTCCACGCTCGGAATGGGGGAGGTTCCAACCCTACCCCCGTCTCTCCCTTCTTCCCCCGACTTGATGCCAGACACGTGGCCTTCCTCCTCAAACATCTGCACATCCGCCATGGTGCAGAAGTCCCGTTTGCCGCCAATTAATTTAAATTTGAAAAATCCCGCCAAAATTTTCCCGCGCTCGCACGCTTTTCTGTAGTAATTTTATATTCCAATTCGTGGCGAGATTTTAATCTTGGTATGTTCTCCCGATACCAAATATAATTTAGAGGGGTTCGAACATCCAACACCCTGACACCAATGTGACGTCCACGGGACTTGAACAGTCCCGCCAACGTAGAATGAGCCGAAACGATGGAAGCGGTTTATTTATTTAACCCAAAGATGGCGGTTCCAATCGCTCTACCGCAAACGGGACGAGGAAGGTGGCACGAGTCACTTTTCACTGAGTTGATGATGTTTATTTGTTTTTATTATTACCAGAAATAACAAGACTCGGCAAGAAGAGGGATCCGGGGCGATTCGACGGGATGGTGTGGGATCGGGCGTGGGAAAAAACACAGACAATTCCAATGAATATACAGTTCTCAATCCCTCTAAGGCGCCAAGCACACACACACACACACACACACACACACACACACACACACACACACACACACACACAACGTAGCTATTTCTGGTGGTCAGGCTGGACCGTGGTGTGGACGCAACTGTCCCTGGATCGGCGTCGGACGAGCTGGCCTTGCTCTCGTCAGGGGTGGGCAGGAGAAACCGTGGTGCTGTCGACCTCCTGGTCTTGGCCCAAGTCCGCTCACAGCCGCCAGGGAACCAGTTCTGGCGCCAAGTTGCGAGCAGGAGAGGGAGGCAGGTCCGCCCGCCGTTCGACCCCATACTCCGAGTCAGCAGAACCCCAGAGCCAACCAAGGTGAGGCACGAGGCTCAGCAAGGCTCCAAGACACGATCAAGAACACGATCGAATCAGCACAACAAGGACGCTCTCCGCGCAACAGCCTCCCCACCAAAAAAAACACAATCTTTTCGTTGTAATCTTCTTCCTCTTCCTTTTTGACCCCGAACAGAACCTTTTTATCCTCCTGTCCTCGTCACTTCCAATCGAGCCGTTTATTGGCCCACCGCCGTCGGCTTCTGCCAATCGTGATCACGGGGTGGAGCCATCCGCTGCACTGTCCGGTGACGTCACGGCCAGTCTCCAGAGAATACCAAAAGGGGTTTACGCAGACACACTTACCCTATCCCGTGTCCCTATCTAATTACGTGACAATCATCATTTCCCCCCTTGAAGAAATGAACATTTACTAGACAACTTATCACCACTGAATTGCTACTTATTACATCGAGATCCTGGTAAACTCGAACAGCATGGCATACCTAATTAAACATCCTAATTACCCTTTGAATGCATACCCCCCCTCAAACGTAACAATATATATATATATATATATATATATATATATATATATATATATATATATATATATATATATATATATATATATATATATATATACATATAAGTAGGGTGAATATACTGATTCTGGCTCACTTTTCCCCATGTAATGGAATGGGGGATTTTCAGCGATTCATATTTTTTCCTCTAAAAATAAACCCCCTTTTTATCCCAAGGTAGATTTATTTGTCTCCCCTTTTAACCTAGGGAAACTTTTTTTAAATTAAATAAACAAGTTGTGTGTGGGGCAGGGGTTGGAGCAGGGCTTTGTGTGGGCAGGGGTTGGGATGTTGGGAGGGGTTTATGTGGATGAGGTTTGATGTGGATGGGTGAATAGATGGGTGGATGGGTGGATGGGTGAATGTGTGGGTGGAGCTTGTATGGATGGGTGAACAATTTTTTTAATTAACCAATGCATATTGTTTAGCTCATTCATTGAACCTATAAAGATTTGTTCATTCTCAAATTCCTTCAATAGCTTAATTTTCTTTGCACAATAATCCCCATCTAAAATATTTAAAAATAAAACATTTGAATCTTTATATTTTTTAAGATACCCCTTTTCCTCATTAAACTTTCTCTTCTCATCTATTGTTTCTGATTCGCAATTTAAACAGAAAGAAGAATATTTATAAATAATAAGGGCTTGTCTATCACAAAACTTGCAGAGTTAGTTTATTCTCCATATTTAAGGGTTAAATTTTTAGTTAAAATAGAGTTTTGTTAAACACTAAATAAAGATGTTTTTAGACACATGACAACGATTCCAAGAGATTTCAAGTGAAAAGACGGCATATGTAAGAAGTCAAACTAAGAAAAGGAAAACATTCTCACTTTTGGATAGATGTTATTTCTAATTATTCATCTGATATTGAGTTTGAAAGAACAGCATATGTTTTTAAAACTAGTGTGAAAGTTGTTTTTTCTAGAGTATCACCACTTGCTATTGAGATTATTGAAAAACTTAATCTAGAGTCTGATTCAAAGATTGATAAGACTCTTGATCAGAATGGTGTATTTTTAAAATAATTTTCAGACTGATAAGGATATTCATAAGAAGGGTGTAAGAGGAATAATGAGATTTAGGTCAATTATAATAAAATAAGCTTTAATTTAA
>NC_140962.1:97028160-97030660 GCF_056783735.1 Eptatretus burgeri | reverse complement strand
AAATTTTAACCTGTTCTCTTGTGAGCAAAACATCAATTCTTACTGCTCCTTTTCTCTGAATTGTATTAACGTTAATCGAACAAGGCTTTTGATTTTGAACAAAAGATGATAGTTTATGAAGATTGATTTGATTAACATATACCCCAGTTGTTACTTTGCAACTCATTTATTTAACAAAAAACTATGTGAGACTAATCATAACACCATTATCTGCATTAATCTGTAATTCTGTTTCTTCCAAAAGCAAACAATTTGCATCAACTTCTTCCCTCTCTCCTCTTTCAATGTATAGGGAAGCATCCACTCGATTAGACTTTATAGTTTCCTTTTGAGCACTCAGGTCAAACGCATAGATTGTATAAAATCTTTTAAATGCTGTCATATCCAAAATAGGTTCTTTATTTCCATTACTTTCACATACCTTTTGGGAAGACTTGTATGCTTCAGCAAAATCATTTTTTCCCAATTAATTTCCAATCTATCTCGTGGATAAAATGTTCCATCGAGAGAAACACGAAGTTGTTTCACCGTTGCATTATCACTCAATGCATTATTCTTATCAGTCGCAGTATCGCCATCTGGTTTTTTTAAAAATGATCCACAGATATCGTGGCTTTCCTTCTAGAAGACCCAAATTTCACGTGTCAGTGGTTTGGTTTAGTTTAACGTGTTGACATCTTCTTTTGAGGTATGATACACTCGGTGGTTTCTTTGAGTTAAGTCTTCTGTTCAACATCTCTTCTGTTTTAAGATTAGGAGTATATTCACTCATATACCAACTCATTTCATCAATTACAAATTTATTCTGCTCACCAAAAGCACTACCAAGACCAAAAAGTTATCTATTTTCATTATCATTCCTTTGTAGTTGAAATCTAATTTTAAGACCATACAGAACTTTATCATGATCACAAAATCCAAATATACCTTAAAGAGGAAGTGCCACAGTAAAACTATTAACTGCTTTTGTATCATCAGTATACGTTCCTTTCCTTTGAGTATCTCCAGGGTCTGTGGTTATTCCCATTGACATATCAGGAATAAAACCTTCGACAGCCCCCTTTCCTATTCTATCACTGAATGTATATAGTGTAAATTTCATCATTTCAGATACAGCAGAGACATCATCAACTGCTTCAACTTCTTGTGTTCCAATGTACAAACGAACACTATCAAACATTTTACAGAAGAAATCATTTACGAGTGTAGCGTTTGTGTTATTCCCAGCCTGAGTGAATTTAAATTTACACAAGAAACTTTCAGATCGATTCAAATGGTTTTGTTGATTATTTATTTCAAAACTTTTTGTACCAATTGCATTCCAGTCTGTTCTAGTTATTGCATTTACCTTGAAGTAATCCTCTTTTTTAGTGGAGTTTGAGATGATAATAGTATCATCCAAATCATAGATACTATCAATTGCTTCCATACTTGTATTAATTTAGGAAAAAAGATGTTCAAACTTCTGAAATCCTGACCCAAGTATTTGAATTATTTTCTGTCGTTCTTGGGGGGACATATATATATATATATATATACATATATATATATATATATACATATAGATATATATACATATAGATATATATATATATACACATATATACATATAGATATATACATATATACATATAGATATATACATATATACATATAGATATATACATATATACATATAGATATATACATATATACATATAGATATATACATATAGATATATACAAATAGATATATACATATAGATATATACATATATACATATAGATATATATATATGTATATATATATATACATATAGATATATATATATATGTATATATATACATATATACATATAGATATATATATATATATATATGTATATATATACATATATACATATAGATAGATATATATACATATATACATATAGATAGATATATATATATATATATATATATATGTATATATATACATATATACATATAGATATATATATATATATATATATACATATATATATATATATATATATATATATATATATATATATATATATAGATATATATATATATATATATATATATATATATATATACATATACATATAGATATATATACATATACATATAGATATATATACATATACATATAGATATATATATACATATACATATACATATAGATATATATACATATACATATAGATATATATATACATATACATATAGATATATATATATATATATATATATATATATATTAGGGTGTTTCATTTTTTTCTGAAGTGCAATAATTTTATCAGCACAGGTTTGCCTTTGAACCTTTCCTATAAAAAGTGCTTCATGCAAAATCTTAGCGAAATGGGACCGTGTTAATAGGTTGCACACTTTTGAATGGTATGTTGACGTTTTTTGCAGCATCTTGCGTTGCGAACGCTGCCCATAGAGAGCTCGGCGTTGTTCATCTTCTTCTTGTTCTTCTTTTTGTGAAGACAAAACCATAATCTCTTGGCCTCAG
>NC_140962.1:97010660-97018160 GCF_056783735.1 Eptatretus burgeri | reverse complement strand
GTTCAGCCACTTCAGAGAAGATTTTTGAACGTTTTATTTTTTTTTTCTAAATAATATGGCTGCCGAATCACATGACCGATGACATCATCAAAAAAATTTCTGTGCACCATTTTATCCCGAGATGAGCCTCAAAAATTTTCATACTGATCAAATGTAGCGTTCTACATATGCAATTATGAAATCATCACAAAGGCACCTATGGCGTAATAAAAAAAAAAATCACACATTCCTCATGAGAAGCACTCGCCATGTGCCAAGTTTCAATTTTTTCCTTGATGCGGTTTAGAGAGACAGAGGTCCAAAGTTTTTCCGTTTTCCCAAACTGGCTGCCACACCACGTGACCTATGACATCACAATTATAATTAAAATATTCTACACGAGTAGTCACACCTCTGGTGAAAATTGTCTCAAACCGACAAGCAGTTGCAGAGAACAACACTAAAGTTTTGTGCGGACAAACAAACAAACAAACAAACAAACAGATAAACAAATGGACACAAATGCAATACCCTCTCCTTCGGTGAGGGTAAAAATAACTATTGATCAATTTGGTTAGAGAACATGTCCATGCCGATCCCAATCTGCCTTTGCTCACAATTTTTCCTCCTGATAACGATCCCAACTGACATCATGCATATTCCCATTGTTACCATCTTCTCCTCTGACACATTACCTTCAGCATTACCGGCCTTTCCTCCTCCTTGTCAATGGGAATATTTGTACTGTGGACCCAAGTGTTGGTGCAGAGATGACGCAGCCGCACGTATGAATTTCTGTTGGAGGGGAAAACGTTGCAGTGGGGTTTCAGGTTGAAGTCTCAGACAAGCATACAATGGACAAATTCTGTTATTTCCCAAAATGAAAACCTCCAATATCTCCATCTGTAACCCCTGTGCCTTCTTCAAAAATCTTACCGTGGCACCAGCGAATCACCTCGCTGAAGGGTTGTAGGATCGAGCTCAAAGATGGAGGCAATATCATTCCCATTGGGTACGGAAATGAGGGTGAACATTATCTGCTCTCGTCTGCTTCGAAGTCGAGCACGCTTACTCTCAGCAGTAGTCATTGTTGTCTATGTACAGGTAAATCACATTTTTGGAAAAGCAATGTAAATTGCATGTTGCATATCATCTTCTATAAGTGAATGACAGGACGTCATGAACAATGATGAGAAAAACCATTGAGGAAAACTCTTACCTGTGCTTTACCTGTTCCATTGCGAACATCCTCATGGTAATCTGGGTTTTTCTGCAAAAGCAAAGAGAAGAGACAGAGATAGGAGTTCTGTATTGCAAAATTGCAGGATTTGCTTTTTTCCACATCAGATCAATTCAAATGAAGATTTAAATGTAAAAAGCAAAAGAAAAGCAGAGATCTGCATGAGAATATTAAGTAGGTTATTTTGATAAAGGAGAGGCACAAAGGAAACTTTTCAACATGATGCTCAAAGACGTACATCTTCTCATACCTCAGCAGCCAGGTTATCACCAGTGGCAAGGTGCTTGAAACGAAAAAGGCTGTTCCAATGACCAGCTCCCTCTTGACAAGGGTCATGTTGAACCACCTGCAATCACAGTCGAGTCTTTAGGCTACAGAAAGTTCTCCTACGTCGTTTTTAACGTCTTTTCCCAATAACGTTGCTAACCAATAGGGGAACACTTTTCTAACAATGTCGCCGGTTCCCATCAGGATGCCACATTTTACGATTTTCCTCCCTCCTGTGCAGAATGAAAACGTAATAGAACTGGAAACTGATGAACGGGGACTTAATGGAACTTGAAAGAGTGAATGTGCTTGAGGAGGAAGAAAAGACTGAAGAAGTGAAAGTAGAAAATATATTAACATGCAAATGTATGTATGAGGCACTCCAGTTAATTGAACAGGGAATGGAAATGTTTTCAAATGATGATCCGAACAGAGAACAGAGTGCAAAAGTGAAGCGGGGAGTGCGGGAATGTTCAAGATGCTACGTAAAAATGTGTCATGAAAAGAAAAAGGCAGCTAAGCAAATCTAAAAAAAAGGTCTCATTTTAATGTGGACAAAAAGGACAGTGAACAATCCCAGGAAGAAGCACAGAGTGATGATGACGATGTAAAAGCATTGGGGGAGATGAATTGGGCTCCACCCTCCTCTTCCTCCTTCTCCTCTTCCTCGCAATAGCCCACTGCCCCACCATTTTCCCTCACTCCATCTCCACAAGCTCCATCCACGATCATCGGTGAGTACTCGACTTTACATGTTACTTTATACCCCCACGCATTTTGAAACGGGGACATTGGAATCGGCTCAGTCTATATGTCCGTCCGCTCCGAAACGGTTGGGCAGAAATTCACCAAACTTGGAAGTTATGATCATCACATGGCATGAACGTGCAAGAACAGAGTATCATTTTGCCCCCTCGCCAACCCCCCCCCCCCCACCCGGCAGGGTCAACAGGTCAAAGAGCAAAAAATGCAATTATGGGCAGATTTTTAAATGAAATTTGTATGTGCAATCAACAACATGAAATAATAATAAAAAATGACCGTTTTTACAGCCATTTTTCCCTGCTGTGCAGGGTTTGGGCTTTTTCTTGAGGCAATGTTTTCTGGCCGGATGCCCTTCCTGACGCCAACCCTGGTCGCCTCTTACGACACACAGGGATATGGTACACCTACTCTAACCAGGGCATACACCGGGACCAGTACACTGGTACTCATTTCGCCGACCTTGGAAGGATGACAGGCTGAGTCAACCCCCTGGTGTTAATTCAGCAGCCAACGGGGCTTGAACTCAGGACCCTGGGATCCCAAACCGCCACCCTAACCACTAAGCCAACACCAGGCTTGGGGGATGCATGAAATATGCAACTATTTTTGGATTTCAACTCTGGTTTATGCCCCAGGGAATGGAGACTTTGGGTCACAGGGATCAAAATGGGGAAAAAATTTCACTTAAAATTTGATATTGATCATTCCTGGTGGAACTTCATACCATCTTTCACTTTTGCTTTCGGTGGGAGGCGTGGGGATTTGCGATGGCACACCATCGACTTCGCTGTCGTTTGATATTTATGTGATGCGTTATTTATTTCTTTTGTTTCTTTGGTATTTTATTTTATGATTAGGATGTTATTTCATATAAATGTACAAAATATGTTTTTATGGACTTATTAACCTCCGCCATCGAAGATGGACGGAGGTTACCGTTTTCACACGTCTGTTTGTTACTTACGAAATCTAAAGATCTCGTAAGTATATTGATGACTTCCATCATCTGTTTGTGTGTTTGTTTGTTTGTGTGTTTGTTTGTAGGCACGATAACTCGAGAACGGAAGAAGCTACCAATGTCAAATTACACTACTTGATTCAGAAGGGTGATGGCTCGTGCTGATCAGATTTTGGTCAAAATCGGTCAAAGGTCAAGGTCACAGTGAGGTCAAACATTCGATTTTTGATGGTTTGGTAGAGAATCATCGTAGAAACTTCTGGTTTGCGTCGCTACCTTCTCGAGAGACAGCTTTTATGAGGCAAGATCAGAGGTCAAGTTCACGATTTCGTAAGTACCAGTCGATGACGGCTTGTTTGTTACTTACGATATCTAAAGATTTCGTAAGTATTGTTACAGCTGTGGAAATTCGCATTACACCATAAAGGGTCCTCAGGTGAGATATATCGGTAAGTTCATGTGTAGTTAGCCCAAACCCATTGTTTCGAGGGAATATATGTGATCCATTCAGGCTGCGATTCTTCAGTTAGCTGTTTTTCTTTTGCTGTCGTTACTTTGGTGCAAGAACAACCACGAACATCGCCACAACCAGCATCTCAACGATCACCCCATTCACTGCACGACGCCCACAATCACGCCATTCACACCACGACGCCACCTTCCACAACTACGCTACCACCATCTTCGCCACTCGCCATTCAACGAGCACCGTGCGGTCACGATATCCGCGGGATGGATGAAAGGAGCGGAGAGGCAGCAGCAACAAGGGTGTGAAGGGGCATCTCCCGCCCAAAACTCTCGCTTGAATGTCTCCCGCCGGATTTTCCCTCCTGATTTTCCCACGCTTTGGCATGGGGAGGTGCGATTTGAGCCAGAGGTAAAGGTGAAAAAAGGTGGGGGCCTGATTTTGGGGGAATAATTCCCTGGCCCCGAGCCAAAACTGACTTTCCTCGTCCCCTGCATGGAGCGGGGAGGAGGGAACGAGAGGGCACGCCCCTTTTTGGGAAGCTTCCAGAAGGGAGGTGGAGCCAGAAATGGGGCGGGGCGAAGGGCAGATCCCACCCTACAAAAGGCGTAGGCGTGAAGGTCGACGATAACGTCGTTCCCTTGTCCCTCAATGAGAATTGTCGAGTGTTGTTGGGGAGTCCTTGCTCTTGGTTTCGTTCGTTCGGAGGAAGAGGTTGAGGTTCTGTTCGTTCGTCCGTTCCTGTCGGGCGGACGACACGTGCAGGCACGAGGCACGAGCCCAGTGAACCACGCCGGAGGGACTCGGAGTTACGGTGGCCAAGGACTCAACACGCTCAGGGAAGTCGCGACTTCCATTTATTTTGGGTTCTGTGTAAACGTGTGTGTGTGGCGCCAGTCTGGTGAAGTCGAACTGTTTTAAGTGTTGCCGTGTGAATTGCATTATTCGGTTGTTGATCTGTGTGCGTCTCTTCGCTTGCTTTTATTGTGTTTTCTTGCTTGACTGTAATATATGTACCTTCCATGCTGCCGTGTGGCACGGAATAAATGTGCTGGTCCAATTGTTCCCCGTTTCACTGCGTCCTTTCCTTTGTTTGAATCTCCATCTTGCATCACGTAAGGGATTAATAGTGGGTTTAAAACACCCGGTAACTAATCTGAACCGTCAAGGTCGACGATAACTCCGCTCGGTTATCCCTGTAGCACGGAACAAGCCGCTTTAGCGGTTCATGTCCGGAGTCGACCTGTGGCGTGGTACAACCCCTCGGTATGCTATCCGCGCGGGTACTTCGGTAAATCGACCATTCGGCGATCGGACCCTATTTCGCATGGGGAGAATGCGGACTGAGTTGTGGTGAGGTTAAACCCCCACCCATGACAAGCTCCCGGCGTTGTTCCGAGAGGGTCACGACTGAATTGCACGTTCGGTGGGCGAAGCGGCCGCTATTGGTTACACGCGGCCGATCGCACGCCAGCGGGGCGCGAATTCGCAACAGTATATTGATGACTTCCGTCCTCTGTTTGTGCGTGTGTGTGGGTGTGTTTGTGTGTTTCTCTGTGTGTTTGTGTGTTTCTGTGTGTGTGTGTGTGTGTGTGTGTGTGTGTGTGTGTGTGTGTGTGTGTGTGTGTGTGTGTGTGTGTGTGTGTGTGTGTGTGTGTGTGTGTGTGTGTGTGTGTGTGTGTGTTTGAGTGTTTGTTTGTGGGCACGATAACTCGAGAACGGAAGAGGCCACCAAGGTCAAATTACACCACATGATTCAGGAGGGCGATGGCTTGCGTTGATTAGATTTTGGTCAAAATCGGTCAAAGGTCAAGGTCACAGTGAGGTCAAACCTAATTCCGTAAATTCATGTGGAGAAATGGAGTATTTTTGCTTCGGTCGACGTTCCGAGTTCGTTTTAACTGCGATTTTAATTTTGTCTTCGGTTTTTGCGATCGCTTCGGATGCTTAACACTGGGTTGTCGAAATTCTGGTAAAAATCGGATGTTTTGGAGACGTTTTAAGATTGTATAAAAAATATTTCACTCGCCGCGTCACGGCTCGTCACTTGGTGCAGCGCGCTCGAGCAGAGGCGTCGTTGAGTCACATAAAGCTTTTCCGTGTGTGCACTGATGGTGTTTTTGATAAAGTTGGTGTTTAAAAGTCATTTTTTTATCCCAATAAAGGTTATCGTCGCATGTCTGATTCGCTAAGCCGTCGGATTCTGTCAAGATTGTTGGTGGATGGCCGAATATTACGGTTTTGTGACTTTGATAAAATAATATTAAATAATTGTGTGGAGAAATGGAGATTTTTGCATCGGTCGACGTTACGATTTTTGATGGTTTGGTACAGAATCATCGTGTACACTTCTGGTTTGCGTCGCTCCCTTCTCGAGAGACAGCTTTTATTAGAGAAGGTCAGAGGTCAAGTTGACGATTTCGTAAGTACCAGTCTATGACTGCTTGTTACTTACGAAATCTAAAGATTTCGTAAGTATATTGATGACTTCCATCGTGTGTGTGTGTGTGTGTGTGTGTGTGTGTGTGTGTGTGTGTGTGTGTGTGTGTGTGTGTGTGTGTGTGTGTGTGTGTGTGTGTGTGTTTTTGTCGGCACGATAACTCGAGAACGAAAGAAGCTACCGATGTCAAATTACATCACGTGATTCAGGAGGGTGATGGCGAGTGCTGATTAGATTTTGGTCAAAATCGGTCAAAGGTCAAGGTCACAGTGAGATAAAACATTCGATTTTTGATGGTTTTGTACAGAATCATCGTAGAAACTTCTGGTTTGTGTCGCTACCTTCTCCAGAGAAAGCATTTATTAGACAAGGTCAGAGGTCAAGTTGACGATTTCGTAAGTACCAGTCTATGACTGATTGTTTGTTTTTGAACAGTATTACGGAAAAACTACTGGACGGATTTTGGCGAAACTTGGTGGGGGGATTAGGTATGGTCCAAGGATCATGCCATTAGATTTTGGACTTGGTCCAAAGTCCAATATGGCCGCTATGGCGGCCATTTTGAAAAAAATTGAATTTTTGTTTTTGCATTTATACATGTTTTAAGTGATTTCCAACCCCCAAAAAAAAATTGTTAGAGAAAAAAACCCAAAATTTTGCAACTTTTTTTCAAAAAAAATTCGATTTTATTTGAAAAATATTTGATTTTTATTTTTTTTTGCATTTCTGCATGTTTTAAGTGATTTCCACCCCCCCCCTCCCCAAAAAAATTGTTGGGGAAAAAAACCCAGAAATTTTGCACCTTTTTTTTTCAAAAAAATTGCAATTTTTTTTTTTGGCATTTCTACATGTGCGTCGTTCAAGTTTAGTTTATTCAATCGTGGTTCAGTAGAGTCTGATCCGTTTTGACCTACAATGAATATGACATCAGGTTCACTTAAGTGGCCCAGCAGTATTGGCGGCGGAGGTTTTGCACTCGACCGAGTGCTCCCCCTCTCGTTAAAGATGTTTTTAGTGCAAAATAATTTCGACTTGGGATATATTAAATGTTATTTACATTAATTGAAATGGGAAAAATCCATTTCCATAAATGTTGCTTGCGTTAGGGACATTTTAACGACACAATAGGATAATTTTGTACAAAGGAAGGGGGAGTTTCCAAGGGAGTAAAAGAAGGCAAAAGGTGAAATTAAAGAAAAAGAAAGGACAGCAAACCATATAAAGTGCAGAGCTACACAAGATATGCACCTCAACCTCCCAAAGAGCCTTAGAACTAGTCGCCGAGGAGGCCGACTGACGGCCCGTTGTACGCAGGAAAACATATCGGTGGCCTCGATGCTCATCGCATGTGAGAAACTTCTCCTGCTCTGCATGAAACAGTCGAA
>NC_140962.1:97008952-97010160 GCF_056783735.1 Eptatretus burgeri | reverse complement strand
ACTCCTGACTGACGAACACCGTCCTTTTATCCCCCCGTAACTTCGCCTTTGACCTTTCACCTCGCTCCCCATTGGCCCGAGAAAAAGTGGGTGTGAAGGCTTTTTGATCCACAAATTTACATATATCGATCGCCCTGGGGACGGGGCCAATTCGCCCCTCGCTCACCGATTGGACGGCAAAAAGTGGGCGTGTGTCGTTTTTGATCCGTTTTTGAAGCACAAAATCCGTGATTTTGTACACGCGGTTCGACGCGCGCTCTGCACGAATCCAACACCGGTACCCACAGCGGGGCAAGAACGGTGGCGATGCTACGGTTGCGAGGTGTGACGTGAAGGTCGTGGCGGTTGTGGTGAAGCGGTGGTTGTGGTCGGTGGTTGATGTTGTGGTTGTGATCATGGCGGTTGGTCCAAAATAAAGATAGTGAAAGAAAAACGGCTATCCTGAAGAGTCGCAGCTCGCATAAATGACATGTATTCCCACTAGACAACGGGTTTGGGCCTAACTACACATGCACTTACCGAGATACCTCACCTAAGGGACCTGAATGGTGGTTTGCGAATCTGGTAACCACAACAATATATATATATATATATATATATATATATATATATATATATATATATATATATATATATATATATATATATATATATATATATATATATATATATATAGGTCAGGTATGGGAGCATGTGCCAGAACAGCGCGTCGCTGCGTCCACTTTCCGCTGGTACTCCAGGGGCCTCCGTCTGGCCATCCCCCAGGCAGATGCCAGGCCCATCCCCATCTCCTTGAGATGATGGTCAACCTGCTGCAACCATGAGGCACGTGGTCGGCCCACTGGCCTCCTCCACTCATGAGACTCCCTCGCTGAGAGAATCTGGTGAGCAGGATCAGCGTCAGGAAAACGAGCCACATGTCCATACAGCCGCAGCTGACGCTCACGGACTATGCAGGTAACAAATCTCATCCGAGTCTCTCTCAGCAACCGCCCGTTGGACACAAAATCCGACCAGCGATAGCCAAGGATTCTCCGAAGAGACCTGGTACCAAAGGAATTAAGTCTCCGTCTCAGATCCTTGGTCAAAGTCCAAGTCTCGCACCCATAGAGCAAGACTGGAAGTACCAAGGACCTGAAGACTCGGACTTTCGTCCTCCCGCACAGGTACCGGCAGCGCCACACCCCATGATCCAGTGAATCCATGAC
>NC_140962.1:96986452-96991452 GCF_056783735.1 Eptatretus burgeri | reverse complement strand
TTTGCAGAGCTTTGTGAAAGTGTAACAGCCAAATTATTCACCATGAACTCATGCTTGTTCAGTGCAGCAGCAGTCCAGCAATCATAGTACTTCTTGAAGTAAAGTAGAAGTGCTTGTGGCATAATAGATGGGCGATGATAAAATGGTGGTACGATGCCAGATTGAAGCCCTGGAAAAGTGTGACTGAACAGTCTCTGGAAGGCAGTTCCACAAACGGGAGAAAAGAGGGGGTGCAGGGTAGGGGGTGGAGGAGGGCAGTAATCCTGATTTCAGAAGTTTAACCAAGGAAGGGTGTTTCGAAGAATGGTTGAAGCCATGAGGATCTGGGGATGGGTGGAGGATGGAGTAAGACCAGTAAAGAGGCACTTAGATTGCAGGGCTACCAACCTACCTCCAATTAAGAGATAACAGTGAATTGGAGCACCCTTGATTCTCCTCCTTGTGGGGGGCAATATGGGAGGCAGCCACACGAGTAGACAGTGGGGCGTCATATTACACGGCACTGAAAAAGAAGGTCTTGTACATCGTTATAAGCTGATAAGCGA
Organism: Eptatretus burgeri; assembly: GCF_056783735.1. Taxonomy (NCBI): domain Eukaryota; kingdom Metazoa; phylum Chordata; class Myxini; order Myxiniformes; family Myxinidae; genus Eptatretus; species Eptatretus burgeri. The sequence goes on along the minus strand of NC_140962.1, from coordinate 96,990,907 downwards.
CAAAAGACGGCTCTGCAAAGGAGTCAGAGATAGTGGCAAGCTTTGGAAGCTAGCTTGGTGACAGGATTTGTCCAGGACAGGTTATGGCTCGGCCCAAGAGCAGGACAGGTTATGGCTAGGCCCAATAAATCCTGCAACTACAGACCAATCAGCCTACCCCCAAGCATCAGCAAGGTCATGGAATCCATCATCGCTTCTGACATTAAATCCTTTCTCTTCTCAAATGGCTTGTTTTCCGATCATCAATTTGGATTCAGATCAGGTTACTCTACCCTGGCAAGCTGCTTCTGTTTTCTCAACAATGCATGGAGGGAAGTCTGGTATGGCACCCCACCCTGCACACCAAACTCTCTTCCTACGGTACCCAAAGCAATCTCCAGTGATGGCTTACAGACTTCCTTTTGTTGCAGTCAATGCATGGCCCTTAAAGGAATTCTCTCATCCATTCTTCCTGTTCAGGCTGGAGTTCCACAAGGCAGCGTTCTGGGCCCTGTGCTTTTTCTGGTTTTCATCAAAGATCCCTCCGACTCTATGGAAAAATCCTCTATCTCAATGCTGATGATTCCACCCACTGCTGTACAATCTGTCATCCCTCAGATCAGGAGGCAGCAGCCTCTTCACTCCCTGCAGATATGGATAAAATCACAAGCTGGTCCAACACTTGGAACATGTCTTTCAATCATGACAGAACTCACATTCTCACGATGTCTCCCCAAAAAGACCATCTGAACCCCCCCCCCACCAAATCTACTTTCTCAACAATCCTCTTGAATAAGTCCTTTCATTCAAGCTTTTGGGTCTCACCATTTGCCAGGATCTTTCCTGGGAAAGCCTCATTTCAAAGCTCGCCTCCAAAGCCAGTCGCTGACTGGGCATCCTCCGTCGTGCAAAGTTCTTCCTTGGCACACCTGAGCTCCTGACAACATGCAAAGCTTTCATCTGATTTCACGCTGTAGAAACCAAGGGTTTTAGGATCATTGGTATCTCCCGCGATGAAGCTGAGCCTTTGGGTCTCTCACACACTCACCACAGGGAAGTTGGTGGTCTTTCTGTCTTCTGCTGTCTCCTTTGCAGCATCACCCCCCCACCCCCTTTGCTCTGTCTGTGATATGTCCCTCCTATATTTCTGCAGGGCGCTCAAGGTCCGCCAGCAAATCCCTTCTGGTGAAACTACCAAAATGAAGAATTACTGCTCACCTTCACTCTTTCATTCCTCTTTTTTCCCAACCTCTGGAAAAACCCCCCCTACTCTCTTCAATCCCACTTTTCCCTCCAGGTCTTCAAAAAAGCTGTGCACCACCATCTCTTATCTTCCACATCAAAACCATGATATTTTCTACCCCTGTTCAGCCACCCCATATCCACCTCCTTCAAATTCCCTGCTTTACTTCCTGAAAGTCCCTGCAGTGCCCATCTTATTTACCCTGTGTACCCCACCCCATCCCTCTCCCTTCCACAGATCTCCTAATGTCTCTGCTCCTTCCTGTTTTGTGCTTCCCTCCCCCACCTCTCTTTTCCTGCTCCGCTTGTTAAATGTTCTGTGTTAGCTCTGATACGAGCCTCGACAATGTATGCAAAAAAAAAAAAATGACAACACCAAATGGTTGGAAAAAGTCTCGAGAGAGGATTCACCTCTTACTTGAGATTCAGGGCATCTATCCCTTGCTCAGAAAACTGTTCTCAACATCTACTGCTCTGTCTTCGTTGGTTTTGTATCTCCAATGTAACCACATTATTTTATTCTTCGTGCAATAACGAATGTGATGTAATAACTACAATGACAAACCAATCACAAAGATATATTTCTCTCCTTTTCTTTAAGCATTTATTTAAGACACGAGAAACACCCACTCTCATTGGGAGCAGCCTTGGGGGAGGGGTTGGAGGGGAAGGGCGAGGGGATCGTGGGGGAAATGGGGAAACATATTTTGTTCCATGACTAATAATCCCCCGTCTGCAGCAGGGGTCAGTAAACCACTTCCACAGAGGCACGTGTACAGGTGAAAATTGTAAGTCATCTTACCGCCCCCCCTCCCACCCAACCCACCCAACCACCCACCATGTGGGGGCAGGGGTGGCTATGTCCTGACCCTGGGTACTACCAACACATAACATAAGCAAAATTTGGTGTTGATCGGGCCAGCCCAGTTTTATGCCTCCGGTGACGAAGTCGCTGGTGGCATTACGTTTTTGTTGTCCGCCCGTACATACGTCCATGCTAATTTTCTGTTTTCTCTGCAACCGCTTATCCGATCGACACAAAATTTTCACCATGGGTGCAACTACTCATGTAGAATGTTTTTATGACAATTACACCATATGTCAGGTGGTGTAGCAGCCATGTTGGAAAAAAGGAAAAACTTTGGAGATCTGTATCACTGAAACCGCTCCATGGAAAAAATTTCAACTTGGCACATGTGAAGTACTCCCCATGGGAAACAAGGGTGATTTTTTGATGATGTCACGGGTGGCTTTGTTATGACATCATCATTGCATACGTCAAACACTTTATCCAATCAGTATGAAAATTTTTGAGGGTCATGTCGGGCTAAATTGGAATTGGGGAAAAAAATTGATGCCGTCAACAGTCACGAGGTTTGGCAGCCATATTGTTCTGAACATAAAACCTTCAAAAATCTTCTTCTCCAGAACAGCTTGACAGAGCGAGGGAAAACTTCACCCACATGTTCCCCAATCCTTGGGGATAACAAGGTGTTCATGAATAATTAATGTCACATGGTCTGGCAGCCTGGTGTTGGCTTAGTGGTTAGGGTGGCAGCTTGGGATCCAAGGGTCCTGAGTTCAAGCCCCGTTGGCTGCTGAATTAACACCAGGGGTTTGACTCAGCCTGTCATCCTTCCGAGGTCGGCGAAATGAGTGCCAGTGTACTGGTCCCGGTGTATGCCTCGGTTAGAATAGGTGTACCATATCCCTGTGTGTCATAAGAGGCGACCAGGGTTGGCGTCAGGAAGGGCATCCGGCCATAAAACATTGCCTCAAGAAAAAAAGCCAAACCCCTGCACAGCAGGGAAAAATGGCTGTAAAAACGGTCATTTTTTTATTATTATGGTCTGGCAGCCATGTTAGATTGAACGAAAATCTTTGAAAATTTTTCTCTTGAACCGCTTCATCAATCGATGTGAAGCATCACAGTTATGATCTCGTCATCATGGGAATATGTGTTTTAAATTTCAACCTGATTGGATGCATAGTCTGGCAGCCAGAATTATTTAATATTTTGAATCTGGGTTTAAGGATTTAAATCAAACTTGGTACAAGTGTGTATAATAATGTAATAATGTGGGCGGAGGCATAGCTGACAATGTCATGACATCGAAGAGTGCCTCTCTAGTTTTCTATGGTTTTCAGATGTACACACACTCATGCACACAGAGAATTGCCTTATTTAATACATAGGTAGTAGGATGATGGAACTTACACAAGTGAAATTTATCAGTACACATCAGTGTACTCTTACATCAATTTCTTGGACATACAGCAAGTAGATGACAGACAGATCTATAAAGGATATGGAAATCTCAGTCTCTCAATTTGCATATGGGATCCCAGCCACAAATTCAGATGGAAACATGAAACAGACCAACTCCATTTTCTCTTTTACTTAATTTCCCTTACCCTTCAAGAAGGGAAATAAAAATCATGGTGTACTACTTTTCCCCATGGGCTGGTGTTCCAAATTCATACCAGTCTCTTTCAGATGATGTGCAATCCAAACCTCTCAAAATCAATGCCTCTCTCATTTTTAAAAAAAAGCAGAGGCATCAGGCCGAGAGACAGGTTGGTGGCCTCTCCGTTTTCTCGCACCTCACCACCAGTCTTGCTCCCTCTGCTCATTCATCCCTCCATTCCTCCATCCATTCCCTCAGGTCATACACATTCTTCTCGCAATCTCATGAAACTCCTAAAATCCAAGTTGATTGTTCACCTCCTCTCCTTTGTTCCTCTTTTCTTCAACATGCAGAACCACCTTCCTGAGTTGGTTCAACCCCACTACTCACTCAAAGACGTCAAAATAGCAGAACACCACGATATGAAGTAATCCTCCATCCCTACCCATGATCTTTGTTACCCTGATTAATGCACCCCTACCCCACCCCACCTTTGATTCGAGGGAGCTACGTTTCCTTCTCTCACCTCTCTGTACTCCTGTTTGTTCATCCCTATACTTGTTGCATCCACCAGTTGTACCAGTGTGTTGCTTTCTATCTTCTGTCAGCTCACCCTTCCATGAGCCTAGACATTTTGTGAATTAAAACAAAAAAATCCCTGAAACTTCAGCCAAACCTTTTCCATCAGAGGAGCCAAGAGTCATGAGGTTGGCAATGAAATGCAATGGATAATTAAAGACAGAGTTAAAATTATTTAATGGATTATTCAACATCAAAACAAATTTCAGGTTATTGTACACCACTCCTACCCAATTCCAAATCCAGG